>NC_092815.1:54841352-55441352 GCF_023375885.2 Dermacentor andersoni
TCTAGTCAAACAGAGCACGCCTATAGCGCATAAAATACACAGAGATCTGCGCGATCAAGTCAAGAGAGCACATCTACAGTACATATACCACTTGTGATAAAAAACAAAGACGTGGACCAAAGCCACCCGCTCAACAAAAGAACAGCAAGGTGCATGAAACATCCACTTACGATAACATGCGTTAAAGATGTGATGATAGAAGTGAATTTTCTTTATCCAACAATGAAACCGATGGATGGCTGATGCATTTTCCTTTTTGTTTTTCAATCCAGTGTGCTTCCACAATTTCCCTCGCGGTTTGATTCCTATTCTTATACAAAATGTTGGTGCTACTAAGACAGGGGGAGCAATCATGTTCTTGGCAATGCATTGCCAAATGCGTGCTAGGGCGACCTTTCAGACTGGACAAGTGTTCCCTTAACCTGGTGTTAATGCATCTCGCAGTCTGCCCTACGTACACAGGACCACCCGTCATAGGGATCTGATATACAACGTTCATCGCGCAATCAACAAATTGGTTCTTGCTCGGATGTTTGACACTACATTCTTTCTTTGCATCATCCCCTTTTTTTTTCGAACTTATTTTTAACCTTAGAGCACACACTACCTATTTTGTTTTTCGCTGAAAATACCACTTTTACTGCGTAACTACCAGCCACCTTTTTAAGTCTGTGAAAGGCCGTGCACATACGGAATCACTGAAATCTTGGAAGCTGTAGATGTGCTCTCTTGACTTGATCGCGCAGATCTCTGTGTGTATTTTATGCGCTATAGGCGTGCTCTGTTTGACTAGATCGCGCAGATCTGTGGGCATATAAGCAGGTGGTTCTTCAAAAATAAAACCAGTTGTTAGAAAGCGCTCGTCCTTGTGTTTCTTCTATTCTTCGTCCCTGTTTGTTGCGCACAATAAGTTTTAAGATGAGTTCAACGATGGTCAAACAAAGGATGTCTCAAGCTGGAGCAAACGTCTCGAATAAGGCGACTTGCATGTTTTCAGTAGGGTCACCTTGTCACCGTGTCGAAACGTTGGGTGCAGTCTGAGACTTTCCTCGTTCGACTAGGGTTGAGCTCTTCAAGTCTCCATGTTGCTCTGAACCTGCGTCTTGTTTGGATTTGTCAGTGCGTGCTTGCGTGCGCGCTTGCTTGCTTGCGAGCGGCTCAGCTAACTCACTGACAAATCTGAACATATGGGACCTCTGGAAATCCTCAAGTGGACTTCCTCTGCAAAATTATCGACGGTACCCGTCGTCGCCCGTCACTCCCATGTTGGCTGAACTTTTTCAGCGCCTGACTGCCTATAGTTCCTCTTTCAGGATGGTCTATAACAGACGCCGGGCCGCGTACAGTACGCGTAGTCTCGCACGAGCCGAAGTGTGTCGTCTCCGGAGAATGTGCCCAAACGGCGTAAGGTTTAGGCAGCAGAGGTACATGACCGCGCTGCTGAATGCTCGAGAGAACCACGCGTGCAGTACACCAAATTTTGTATGTTTGAACAAGGGCCGCGCGTGTGAGATATATCCCTCCCTGCTCTACGGAGCCTACGTGGTTGACCGTTTGGACGCCGCACGAAAGCGACTCAGGAACGTTGCTGGCTCCGGTGGCGAGCCCGCAGGATCTTCCCCTCAAGGCCGCGCGCGCAATGGTTGAAAAAGAAGAGTCGGCTCGATCCGGCCGGGCCAGTTCAAGACTGCTGCTGCTGCTGCTGCATGTGCTCGGTCGGCCGCGACCCAAACAGGTTGGCATCGGCAGTGATACGCGCTCGCACAGGGGACTCGATACCGCGCACTCGCCCGAACGCAACGCCGCTCGACAACAGCGTCGTCTTCGTCGTTTTGTTCTTTTCCGCCCCGCGGCGTGCGGCCACGTTCCTACAGTGCCGCCGCCAGCGGTCGCGCGTAATCGCGGCACACGGTACGGCACGCTCGCGCCGTAAAAATCCAGACTGTGTGGTCGTCTATACAGCGCGAGATAGAAGGATTAAGAACGGTCTCGGGACATCCGATACGTGCCCCCCACCTTCTATCTTTTTAGTCTGACACTGACATTGCCAGTGGGGTTGCGCACAGTACCGACAGCAGGACGTGATGGCCGTGAATCCACCTTGCAGTGTGGAGTTTGGAAATTGCCCTATGAGGGGTGCGCCAAGAGGAAAACGTTGTAAACTGCGATCCAGTTTCCTCTTTTTTTTGCCTCTTTGTGCTTTGCAGTGTAAGAGATTCTTTCTTGCACATAACGCACCTGAAGGTACCAATGTCTATTGCGTAATGCTGCGTCGCAAGAGGCACGTGAGTCAATGTCACAAGCAGCCTCTGCGATTAACTATAGCAGTATTCGGTCTTACCTGAAACGCCACCATGTAGTTGCGGAACCGCGCCTTATGACCATTGCTACTACACAAAGTTCATTCGTTTTATTGTAACCTTGTCGTTCAAAGTATTACACTTCTAATCATGTCAGATGGAGACTATGCTTCATGCGCCTTAATAAGTTGTTTCGTGTACCCGGGGTCGTCATGCACTTGCTTCATTCGTATCTTACGCTCTCGGATCTTGAATACGGTTCACGCCACAGGACAAGTCGACACAAAACCCGCTCGAACAAACGTTTGCGTGAAGTCTTAGCGTTTCCTCGTATAGAGTGCACATCTCCACCACCGTAAGGTAATCCGCATGTATACGTACCCGTACGGCACACGGGGCAAGCATTCCTCGTACTATATATACACGCGCGCGTGAGTTCACCGATCGTCTCACACAGGAGCAGTGCAAACGCGGAGAGAGTAGCCGCACCCCGCGATGTGATCGGAGTCGTGATCGCGCGCGCCTGGCCGCTTCGACGAGCGAGCGATTCGTTGCCAACTTTGTCGACACGTGTGCGCTCCATCGATGACGGCGGCAGGCCGGCCAGTCGGCCCGACGGAGCTCGTGGAGTCAGGCCTCGGGCCACGTGCGACACAAGGAAAGCCATACCGTCGCCCCGAGTCTGAAAGCGCCGATTACGCCGCCAAGCAGTGCTTGCTGCGCGCTATCGACGCTGCGCCGTGAAGTAAGCATCGGCGTATACGCATGTGTGCGTGTGTGTGTATGCGACCTCCATTCTTTGCGCTGGAATGCGCGCGCCACGCATAACTCATGATTGACGCGCCGCGTCGACTTGGGACTCCGCGGTCCAGCCGCCGCGTAGCGCCCACTTGGCACGTTTCTCTTTTGCTCCCCCGCACCGGGCAGGTTTATTCTTTATTATTTCTTTTTTTGAGTCGAATACTTGGTCTCCGTGACACCTGCATAGCCTCGTGAGCTGGCATTTATTCTCCGGAGCTGTCCTGTTATTTTATTTCCTTGTTTCATTCTTCTCCAAAGACACCGAGACGCCGTCAGAGAGCTAGCCTCCGCCGCGCTATGCCCGAATGTGTACGCGCTCATCAAGTCTTTTCACTCGAGAGGCGAGCACGGGATGCAGCAGCGGCAGCGCTTCTTTCTCGCTCGAAAGCAAGAAGAGAACGGATTGTACCGTATTTTATCGCGTACAACGTGGCCAGAATATAGGCTCATCTCCCGAGAGAGAGAGAGACAAAAGGGAAGCAAAGACAGAGAGGCTAGCCAATGTAAGTACCGGCTGGCTACTCTGTGCTAGTTCTGAACGAAGAAAGCGTACCGAACCTTCAGCAGGAGTGCCACCGCGGGAATAGTTGAATAGGATTATATCGCCTGCCTCTGCTCGTCGGATATGCGGTAACTGCGACTTTTCCGACAGTAACATGTCATGACTACCGTCTATAAGGTAAATTTTCGAGGCAAGAAGAATAAATGCTGTTGCACGGAAAACGTGTCTCAATAATAGGTCTAATGACGTCGGAGTCGACCTCTCGAGTTCGCGCTCTTGAATTTGATAAGAACGCCCGAGCTAATATGCGGGTAAATACGGCACACATACGTCTTTTATATATAGAGAAGAGGAAAGCAGGGAAGAGGCTCTCCATTCACCACAAGTGTTTGCACTATACCGTGTTTGTGAGGTCGCTGTAAGAAAAAAAAATCAAGAACCAAAAGCAAAACGGAAGGCGAGAGGCCACCCACATTGAATCTGTGCACATGTGCTTAAGCATTCCTCCAAAGGAAAGAGGGCGCTCCCATCGTCTCGCCGCCCTATACGCGCGCACTTGGAACACTGATTGAAAGGCTCAGCATGTCCCCCAAAGTTGCAGGAATGAGCCCGCGTCCTCAAACACGGTTTCTCCCGCTGTCTCATAGCGCTTATTGCCCTTTCGTTAAACTCGCAAGACAGTCTCGGGCCGGAAATCTATACGCACTGATCACCGAAGGTGCTTATACGACGTAGGACGTTCATGCGAAGCTTACCTGGTAAGCTTTCCTGTAACACGTTTACACCGCATAGCAATTCGAAGTTTATTTGACAAGGCAACACCGTGCCACTCCTCCCCATGCCTCGTAATGTGGGTCTGCATTCACAGAAACGCTCTAACGCCAGAAATGTCCGTATAAGAGCAAATACCAGCCGATCGTGGTGTTCGACACATCATTGTTAGCGAAGGTGAGAGGACAATGGCAAACGGCACTCGCAAACGAAAGTATTTGTGACTTCAGCCCGCGGAGTCATGTAAGTACGCGCAGTCAGTTTATAGACAGCAAATATATTGAAAATAATAAAGCGATGAGGAGAGATCGGCAAGCGAGGCTTCGAGAGGAGGTTGGGAGCGGAGTGCTTACTAAGGTTAGGAGGAGGAAACACCCTATCGTGAGCATCCCAACTTTCTAGGTCAAGGCGGACAGCTGGACTATTCCGCGACGACGGCGCTGCTTGCGGTCTCCCTCCCAAGCGCCGACCCTGACTGACGCCGCTTTGCTCCAGGGATCTGACGAGGACCGGTGTATTCAACAGCACGACATAGCTAATAGTCAAATTCCGTGGTTTGACCTTCGGGCTCTCTGACGCATATTTGCTCCGGCATGCAGGGTGTACACCTAGATTCGTCGATTGCTCGGTAAACTGCGTGTGCGCTTTGCTGTGAACTGAGTGATTTCAACACGAGCGGAAAGTACGTTCGTGCTTGTCACGTGTCAATCGCTGACTATGCGTTACGCATGATTTACGCATAATTGCAACTTCATGTCAAGTTCTTAGTATGTTTGTAAGGTGCACGTTTATCTTTGGCTCTCAGAGAGTGCGAAGGCTTTTGATCATTTCTGTATTTTCCATTCTTGTTCATTTAGTTTAGCGTTCTTGTTTGTTTGTTTTTGCTACTATTTCGGGATAGCGGGCTCTTTAGTATTATAACCAAACTCCGCACACTGCCGCGCTTAATACCGCCGGGTACTTCCTGTACTGTCGCAACAAACGACAACAACGCCAGGTTTGTCGTTTTATTTCCACCTCTGCGAGGACTTAGAAGAACGTGGAAATGACTGCTGCTCTGCGAGAGAGTGCCAATTTCGCACTACTGTGCGCACCAGCAGTGAGAAAGAAACGTTCTCCCTAAGCAGCCCCAACAGTCCAGCGATCAAATCTAAAATGGTCCGAAGGCGCGCCCAGCCAAGGCAGCCGCTGGTGCGTTGAACTCGGCACTCAGTCGTGAGCAACAAAGCGATTGGATAAAACGAAGTAACGCCTCGGCGGTTTCCGGCTGCGGTAACTGTCGCCCCGATTCCCGCGGCGAGAGGAATGAGGAGAAAAGAACGCCGCGTCAGAGAGCGTGTCGTGACTGCCGTAAATACGCACGGGCCACAATTACGCGCTCTCCGAAGGCGTGCACGGCACCGCTCCGCGTGGATCGAGCGCTGTCAATCGGCGCCTGGCGCGCGGAATCGTTATTCCGAGTCAACGGCGCCCGCCCCGGCGTTTGACGCTAAATCAATTGCGTTACGCAAGGCGGCCCGCGAGAGGATGCTGTTCGCTTTCCCTTGTTCGTTCTCTTTCTTTCTTTTTTTTTTTTTTTGCTTGGCATACACAACAGCGCTGCAATCCGCGCGCAAATTGCCGCAGCATTTCTCGGCGTCCGTATACGTGTTTCTTCAGCGCAGGCTAGGCATTTAAGTCACGCCTTGAGAAGGATATGAGTATATAAGCAACCACGAGGCGGCAGCTATAGTTGCAGTGGTTTCCATCTCCCAATTAAGTTGTTTCCGTCGTAAAGGTGTACTGCTCGTGAATGTAAAGTCTTCGCTGGTAGTGCTTGCAGATTCGGTGTGAGCGCTGTCCTCGATTCTGTGTCCTGGTAAAATGGGTATGACGTCCAGAAATAGAACGCCATAATCGAAAGCTTTAGTTGAGCGTGAAACTACTGCCGTATTGCAGTCACAGCGTCACCTGGCGAACTCGTTTCTTTTTCCTTTCTTATTTATTTTTAACTTTAGCAATATAAGAAATATTCTGATATTGCGGTACATTTGCGACTGTGTTGATTTATTTGCTTGTATGACTGTGCGGTATTATTCACGGCGTAACCTCCGTTTTGTTGTTTCTGTCTACTTTCCTCAAACATGCGCCAAGCAAACAAGCACGACAAACATTTCTGCACATTCTGGCTAAGCACTTACAAGCTCACAAGCTGCGATCGCTGCTACAGCTGCGCGACTTGGTGTTAATACCAGACCGAAAATTCAGCGTGGGGCAGGCTAACGTTGGGGCAGGCTGCAGCTTTTTCACACGCCTTACTTCATTTTTCTCTTTCTTCTTCAAAATTTAATCCTTCCCGCACGAGGAATCTCGCGAGGTTTTCAACTCAGTTTTCACTACCAACATCAATGCGATTGGCAAAACTTCGCTGTAGGTTGTGACTTCGTTCCTTTTCTCATTCGTATCCTCGAAGTTTGCTCATTGTATACACATTTACTCCTGCTACAAAACAATTTGATATAACTAGCCTAAATCTGGCGGTATACAACGTTTTCTTATGCTGCAATGTACGTTAGCAAGCTTATCGTCGATGTGCGTTGCGCCGCCGGCTTGTCGGTTTCTTTGTATGTAGAGATGCACAAACCAGGCCGCAAGCAATTTTACGTGTTTCCGTCTATATAGCGACGCTTCGGGGCCAAAGAGATCGATTCTGAAGATGGCGAACCACCCAATGAACCAAACCACCAAGCAAAGTTCCGACGGCCGGGCCGAGAAGTTTCAGTTCCACACAAAAGCACTCCATATACTGGTATTCTACTGGAATCCTTATTCGCTAAAAAAAAAAAAGAAAAACGTTTCACCGGCACACTCGTCAGCCCCGTCGAACCGACTGGGTGCTCTACGTTCCTTTTATTTTTTTTTTCCTTTTCATGCGCGCGCGTCCGTGTGTCCCTATTAGCGTGTCTCTCTCGCTCCAGCGCTTGATGGGCCGATGTAGGTCGCGGGGGCGACTGCGAAAAAGCCCGCCGTGCGCGGGACGTGTAACCCGGAAGCAGCCGGCGCCCTGCGCGCGCTCGTATTTCTCCCTGACGTGGCCGTTTTATCGGGTATAGCGTATATGAGCCCGGTGGAGCGTGAAGCGTGCGCGCGTATACACGAACGCTGTTCGACGCTATCTTAGCGCGGTGCACGACGGCATGCCGCCGCGTCATGCGGCCTGCCAAGTGGGACGTCCGAGTCTTGTTTGCGGCGAGGCTCACGGTCCACCGCGACCTGCGGCCCACTCATGTCTCGTCTCGGGACAGGACACGTGTCCGGCTGTCCGGCGAAGACCGTAAATTCGCAACGCGTCACTGACCAACTGAGCTTGGCTCTGCCTGCGGGTTGATTGCCGTTTGTCGAAGCGCGGGTCGGGAGGTCAAGCGCTCTGCTCACGCAAGTACCAGACACGGGACACCGCGCGCTGGCGGGGCGGGGGGGGGGGGGGGGGGGGGGGTCGCTGTTTCGGTGTCGCGTCGAGAGACATATGCACGCATGGCTATTGGTGCTTAATGCTGAATCCTGTAAATCTGCTTTATTTCTTATTATTTTTCTCGTTGTTCACGAGCTATTTTTCTGTGCTACCGTACATACGCACCTACCGTCACCTATTCGATCAAAAAAAGAAACAAAAAAGCACGCTATCTGGGGAACGTGTGAGAGATACGAATAAATAAATAAGATTCTACGCACAGCCGCCACGCCATGAAAAGACGTCGTTGTTGACCCGATGTGCGATGGCCTCACTATGTGGGTTGGCCACACAAACGGGCGGTTAACTTTGAGATAATGAAGGGGCTCATTTCAGTACTTCCACTCGTTTGCGGAGCTGTGCATGTGAGTGCGTGTTCTTGTACTGTGTCTCGTGCCTTGCTTAAATTCGCATGTGTTTGGGCTCAGTGTTTGGTCTCAGTTCAGTGTTCGTGCTTCACGAGCTTTGTTTGTGTGTTCCTTTGTTTGCCTTGAAAGGAGGAGTAACTGGTGAGAAAGCCGTCTTTAAGTTCATGTCATAAAGAAGGCACGCAAATAAAACATGAAGCGGAATAAAGTACCTATTTGCATGTTATGAGAAAGAACAAAGTAAGTCCAGAGAACGATAATACAACTCTAAGCATATATGACTTTCATTTACAGTTTACTACGCGTAACGAACGCTTGACAGTCGTGATCATGAGCTAGCCAGAATGGAGAGAGAAGCTGCGCGGTCTTTCTCTGTGCGTTTAACACACGAAAGTTCATGCAGCTTTTCTTTATTCGATCCTACAGTATAAAAAGAAAGAAGTGCGTGGGATTGCAAAGCCAAGAACATGTCGACAAGCTTCTATGACTTTGCGCAGCTCTGGTTTCGACTTCCTGCCACGTAGCCTCACGTCAGATCGGCATGAGGTGCTGTGACCCAAGTGTACAAAACACAACCACTAGAAATGCGCATGAAGAAGCACAACATTGTTTTTAGAACCGGGATCCTTGTCCGCACACAGCCCTTGCTCGTGCGCGTGATTGGCCGCACAGGCGCCAGTTTCACCCCAACGCCGAGGTCAGCTCCCATGGTACCAGACATCGGGAAGCAAATGCGGGGTTTCTTCAACCACACAGCATGTGGATGATCAGCGGAGCTCTTGCCTCAGCAATGTGATCTTTAAGCCTGCCGCAACAGACGCTCCAGGACAAGAATGTATTTTATAAAGCTTGTAAAGAAGTTCACGGACGATTACGATACTCCCTAATTGTGAAATTTGAGCGCAGCTCTGTACGTGTTTTTTTTATTATCGAAATGAAAATAAACGAAAGAGATGTAGTCACCCTATAATGGTGACGGCTACTCCTTTCCTCATAGCAGATTTCGCAATATATTGGCTGGCGCGGACATCCTGTCTCGTGCGGCACGCTGCAAACGGAGCGGAGTGTGGCGCGGTTGCCTCGCTGAGCGGGAGATCGCGAGAGGCAGCGCGTGGGTGACGCTTTGGCGCGATTCACAGCAGCCGCCGCAGACAGACCACCGCTCATGCAGCGCTATGTTTCCAAAATGTGGTTTCGGCGGACGCGCTCGCCGCGTGTCATCGATGAATAGATGACGTCGCGCTACTCTGGCGCCATCTTGTAGCGCTCGCCGCTGCAAAGCCCGACTTGCGCGGCACTACTCTTTTCTTCTCACGCTTTCGCCATACCCTCCTCCTCAGATTTCCACCTCATGGTTCCGCTGCACCCACCTCCTCCGCTTTCCTCCTCGCGCTCTCTTTGCTATCGCCGTCTTTCATCCCCCCTTGCCCTCCGCGTTCGCTCTTTCATCCTTCGCTGTGCTCGTTTGCTCGGTTAGGAAGCTGCGCTACAAAACGCTTGTCTACTTAATCCCCGAAGGAGGATGACTTGCTTTGCAGCGCGTACGGCGCCAAACACTACAGGAAAAGCGGACGCGGAAGGCAGCGAGTTTGTGTCACAGTCGGTCGCCTTGCAACCACGGCCGCAGGCAGAGCGGGCACTTCTGGCTTCCCTCTTCATTTCGACGCTGTGCTGCTTTGTACAGGCTTCAGGATCACGAGGTTTCCGGTGCGTCTTGCGCTGTTGCTCCACTACAGGCTCGTGGGCGAAGTGCGCCCGTGCATTGCACGCGATTACAGCGCTCCTGTAGCGGCGATAGCGTCGTCTTGGGGGCCGCAGGACTCAATGAGACCTTGTGAACATGGCCTTCGAGGTCGGGGCGTGCGCTGTCTTTTTTACAGCGCGAGCCGCCAGATCTCGGAGGCCAGGTTGTGAATACCTTTTTGAGTATGTGCGCGAATCTTCGTTTGGTGTTAGTGCGAGTTCATAGGGTGCGCGCAGTGTGACATTTCACCCAGTTTTTTTTTTTTTTTAACCTGCAGTGGAGCAGCATGCCATACCTGCTTGCATACTATAGCTAACGTCGGCAGCTTCCGTTAGACAATAGAAAAGTGGCTGCATTGGGGTTTACCTTACTGTTGTGCAGCACACCTATCACTGGGCAAAATGGTTCATTCTATATAACAGGAAAAAAAGAACTGAAGCTAAGCGGGGCACAGTTTGTGAAACTATCACGCTGTTTTTTTTTCTTTCTTTTTTTTTTTTTGCAGAGCAGTGCGCAGCTGTGTACGTCTTGTTCCTCGAGGTTTTGCCTTTTGTTCGTACATTTCCCAGTATGAAACGGAAAGCGGCGTCGTTTGCAAATTCGAGAATCGTTGCTGAGCTATATGTAGATGCCGGTCCTTACGGTATAAATAAATCGAAGATGCGCTTTGTTGAGGATTCAAGATCGTGCTGACATCCTGATCGTATTTTATCAAAATTTCACACGTGTCTGCGGATATCGTATACAGGCTGACGAAGGGGAGACGAGTGAGCTCCCGGAACGAGCCATATTGCTGCTTCACTTACCGGGATGCTGTTTAATTCGGGTTTTAAATGTGACAAATTATATATTGAGTCTCACATGCACTACGAGCGAAGTATGTGAGGCATATAAATCGCGCAATCAATTATTATATTTATAAAGTAATACGAGCTATTATTAAACGCATTGAGTGCTTCACCCCGCGTCTGGTAAATCATTTCGAAAATTTAAAATGAATTGTGGTGACTAAAAATTAATCGTCCCGAAAGAGTAACTTATCGCCTGTTTGCGGCAGCCGAACCCGCTATCAAGCTTTCCTGTCAGGCGTAGTCCAGTGTATACCGCTCTAGAGCAGCGAAGCTCCCTAAGAAGTCCTTGTATGCAGACGGACAGGTGCCTCGAGAACATTTGCTAGCTCCCGTACATTTCCTATACGGCACAGACAGGACACGTTGGTGGCTGCAGCCGTTCTGCCGCCGTGACGTCAATAGCGTATATGCAAATCGCGCGAAATCACTCGTAAATACGGCGGCAGCGGACGCGCGCGCGCGCGACCCAAAACGGTTCGCCCACTTTTCCGTCTGGAATAGCAAGCGCCGCGGATTCGCCCAGCGAGGACTGCTTTGCTCACCACTCGACGGGAAGACGACGACGACGTGGACGAGCGCCGCGCGCATTACCATATATTCTCGCTCCGTTAAAGATGGGTCACGTGGGTCGCCGCGCGCGTGCGCCCGCCCGCTTGCCAATACGGAGGAACGCGCAAGCGACTCGCGCTTCGTACACTGCACGCGAAAAGACGAACAGACAAACAGGACGACCGGGAGAAGAAGGAGGCGGACGTCGTGACCAGTCCTGACGTGATGGGCCGGCCTCGTATACCAGGTACACGCGTTCGCTCACGCACATATACGCACGGGCGATGAAGGAAGAAGCGCGCGCGCGCGCCTTCTCCCGCATATAGCGGCGAGCGCCAAAACCGCCATTATACGGGTACGAGCACGGGGCCGTCAAAGTTTATACCACGTTGATCTCTCGTGCAGCGCTGCGGGACAGAGGCTCCTCTGCTGGCGCATGTGGGAGCCCCGGGGCGTCAACGATGCGGCGGAGAGCTTTAATGACGAGGAGGCTATGCAGGACGGCGGCTATAGGAGGCGCCGCTGCGAAGGATCGAGACCTCCGGTCCGTTTAATAGCCGAATCGCGACGTCCTGAGTGCCCTTCTGGCAGGCTCATGAGCGAAACTCCGTTCGATTGCCTGGCAGCAGCAGAAGCAGCGTGACTTTGCCGCGATTCTTAAACCAGCAAAGCTGAACGACGTGTCGTGCCACGGTCAAGAACAAAGTCTTCCTCGAGCGAGCTAAGACGATCGGCCGCCGGCGGACAGCGGAGTGAGGGAAGGTGGCGCTTTCCCGGTAAGCTTACCGGTTTCGCTGGCTACCGAAGAAAGCTCGTCTGATCGTCGGGGGAAGGCGGCAGGTCGTGGAGGAAGATCGAGCGAAATCACGCGCGCGAATCCGTTTCGTGCAAAAAGTTAATTGTATTTTTTTTTAGTTCGCTTATTGCTAGAGATCGTCCGCGTATTGCGCAGGATGCGAAGCAGGCACCAAAAGCTGCCTCCAATGTTCACGTTAATGCATTCACAAATCGTACATTCATATGAGCTTACGTGCCGTGAAAGCGTGAGGTCGCGAATGTGTTTCTATGTAAGCGAATGTCCCCCAAGCATTTCTTTCTTATTTTTTTTTCTGCACTGCGCCTGAAGTGCTGTGTTTCGTGAAGCTCCGTGTCCACCACAATATAAATCGGCGGTAGTCATTACGGCGAATGTCTACCGATAAAGCGTCCCGTATTTAAGACTACAACCCTGGAGTAGCAACGCCGTAGTAAACCCGGAAATTGTGACGATGATGTTGGAGAGGTAGAACAGTGACATGGCGCCCGCAACTAACCATGCCCATTCGATATACCTTGAAAAAAATGCGCGACGATAATGTTACACTTTTTCTGTATGTACGAACGGTTCCTTAGTACAGGATTACAGTTCAGACAGTTGAAGTCTCCATATATGGGAATTCTATTGCGGAGCTAACCATGAGGCTTTTCCAGTTTCTCTATAATATCGGCATTTCTCACTCTACTTTGAACAGTTGATTGGCCAGTTGATTAACGATAGTAATATTTTTCATCTTTTGCTCCTAAGTGAGCAAACCGCCTCCTTTATTACACCTTAGGCAGGCTCGTTACTAAACGCTGTTACGTTCGACCTGGCGAACTTCGGGGAAGCGACAATCCCCAACCGAACGGCGCTGGGATGTCTACACGCAGTCGGCGGACCAAGTATTGTTAGTGGATTCGCCGTCACCGTCACGGTTTGTTTGAAGCGGTGGAACTCCTGGAAGAAGGTGTTTTGCGGCGCCGTCTCACGAGTCTTAGAAGTCGTCACCCAATGCACAGACGCGGCGGCCGCTGCCTGCGGCGTCAACTCTGGGACCAAGAGGCGCCTGCTCAGGGCAAGACCCGTGTCTGCGAAAACCCTCTCACCTAAGTGTGGTCAGTGAAACCTGTGCGGAAGTGAGTGTGTAAACCCTCCCCCTCAAAGGCGGGTCGGCTACGATGACTTTGGACGCTCCGAATCGGTCGAAGGTTGAACGGCCGTTTTACCTCACATAGGGATCTAGGGAGGACAGAGTGTTTATAAGCAGCAGTGGCGCGGCTGCTGAGTGTGCATTCGCTTTCAGTCATGCTAGGCTGATGAACTGTAACGTTCTCATGTAGATGCTGTAAATAAATCCAATATTCCTCGTTCTCGATGAGAACAAGTCTCTCCCTTCAACAACCTCCTGAACGTGGATGAGTTGGACGACGGCATGGGCCAGCTACCATCTATTTCATGCCCGACCCCAACCCTTACAACGCCAATATGCTGTTTACGCGATATTTTCAAATCTGTGGCCGCTTCAGATTTTTTTTCTATTCCTGCGCCTAATATCTCTGAACTGAACACTTGTCATGATACGAGCTTGCGGGAGCTACGTCTGCTTCTTCGCAAGGGAACCGACGATCAGGTGCCACTGTACGTCGGTGTTTAAGATTTAAAAAAAAATTAAAAGAAAATAAAGTAATAATAAAGGAAAAAAAGGTTTATAGTTTACTGGTATCAAAATTCTCAAAGTGTTTTAGAAATGCACACAAGCGGCTCTCTATGCATGACGGAGGGACCTACGCGTACCTCCCAATACAGCTTGGAGTATGCGGCACATTTGCACTTGCAGAGCCGAAAATGTTTTGGCGTACAGGGCGGGTGACGTTCGCCAGCTTGGGTCCGTCACATTTAAGGTCTCTTCACGTGTAGTCGTGCATCTCGTTTCGTGAGCCGCGGCCTCTGACATCCGGGGTGAACGTATCGAGAAGATGCACGTAACACTGCGGCGTTTTTGCGCTCATGCCGACGAAGTGCAAGACGTCAGTCTCGGTTCACGCGAAATGCCACTCTCGCTAAACGGTACATTTAAGACTCGCGTTAAATGCGGACGCATTTTTCTTTTTTTCCCCTACCGCATTCTCGAAGATAGTCCCGCTCGGCAATGACGACAGGACCGATAATGACGACGGCACTTTTTTCATCACGACGCACGAAGGAAACCGAAGAGCCGATGCGCCTCTCTCCTCCGCGGCGTTCCCCTCCTTCTAACGCCACGTTTCTGCAGCGAGTACCTCGCGCGATCCGGGCCTCCATCACGTATGGACGACCGCGCGCCGTCCTTGAAGCGCTTTCATTGTAGCCATTCTACCCGAGCGCAAGCAGCGCGCGCGGTGCGGGATCGCAATCGAGGCGACTCGCTGCCGCGGGAGCGACTGCATTTCGAGATCGCTACCTTGCTCTGTACACACGCTCCGAGTCAAGGATATCAACTCGCCAGATGATCAAACCGCCTTCTCCTCCCCCGCCATCTTTCTTTTTTATTTTCCTTTCCTTTCTTTCTCTCTGGCATCAAACGAACAGGACGCGGCCGTGCAAGAAAGTATACGTGTATGCGTGGCGATACATACACACACTTCGCGGCGCTGTACCGATCGACGGCGCGTCGTATCCTCTGTCCCACAAATGACTTCTTTGTCAATTTTGGAGCTCTTGCGATGGAAGAGCAAACGCGCGCGCGCCATTGCTGGCGTGCGCACTATATTTATGCCCCCGTCTGTGACGCCGCCTTTATCGAATTCCATTCTCCTGAGTTGCTGCCGGTCTTGAATGCCTTCACCGCCTTGGAGACAGGCGGAACTTTATGGCCCAAGGTGCTTGTTTCCAAGAGGTCTTAGTGCCTTCAGGATCAGCCTCTGGGGTTGTCGGCGCTATGGCGAAGGCCATCAAGATGGTATAGCTCCGGTTTTCTTGTTTTGTATCTGGTTACATACGTTGTAGTCGATGCCCAATTCACTCTTTGGTGTTTCTCTCGCGAGTGAAGTTAACTGCACTTTCGCCTCCTAGTAAATTGATGTTGTTACGTTTCGCCTACAACGCGCGGTAATGCCGGCGCGGATGCAATGGACGCCGGGGCTTCGTTCAAAGCGGCGGACATTTTGGCCCGTTCGACGCCGCCGCAACGCCTCCCCGCCAAGCGTGTCCAGGCGTGTTTCAGTGCCACGTGTCTTCGTGTGTGCGTGTGTGTGTGTGTGCCCACGCTTGTCAAAGCGCGGCAGCCGGGGAGCGGAGCTCCCCAAGTGAGGGTTGGCGATGCGTCACTACACTCGGTTCAGCAGGTCTCTCGGCTCGACCGTGCGCGCCGTCGTGGGCTCATGCTCCGCCGTCCCGTGACCTTCATCCCGTGACCTTCCCTTTTGGACCGCGACGCCGAGAGTATAAGAGCAGCTGCCCCCGGACGCCAGGAGAGAGGCTCCGATTTGTACTGTTGAGTTACGTCTCTCCACTTCGGTCGACCTGACCGGCCGCTCTTTTGCTATGTTAGAATAAACAAGTTGTTCTGTTACCAGTCTTCTCTTGCTTTGCCGGGACCTTCGGATGCTTCCAGTGCCTCAGGCCGCCAGGCCAACGCTACCCTTGGGGCTTGCGACCCATTGGCAATAACGGGCGTCAGCACCGAGACCCCAACAACTCGTGCCAGCGGTGCGATTCCAACATCTGGTTGCCAGCGGTGAGATCGCGACAACGGAGGCCAGCAGCGAAGAGATGCGGTTGACGGTATGCTGAGCAGCACAACGACCATCCGGGAGCAGCGCAACGAGCCCTGTGTGATGACTGGTTGCCTGCAGCGGAACGACTGCGCTGAAGTCTTGGCTGCAAGGTTTGGTGAGTGCGGGACTTTCTTCTTCTGAGTTTTGCCAGGCTTTTGTTAGTGTTAGAAACAGAGCTGGTAATTGTGGTTGTCGTTGCTACCGGGTTAGTTTGCGGCAAGACAATAGTAGGCAGTAGAGAAAGCAGCATTCAGAGCAGCCATGGATTTGAAGTCGTTGCGCAAACCGAAATTGCTGGAGCTTGCGAGAGAGTTGGGTCTGGATGTCTCAGACAAACTCAGAAAACCAGAACTGCTAAGGGCTATTCTTGAGTTAGAAGCTGAGGATGACGAGCTGTCGGAATGCCTTGAGACCATTGAGGAGAGGGAGACGGCAAAAAGACAGGAGCGTGAACTTAAAGAACAGAAAGAGAAAGATGAGCGTGAACGAAAAGAACAGAAAGAGAAAGATGAGCGCGAACTTAAAGAACAAAAAGAGAAAGAAAAAGAAGAGCGCGACCGTCAACACGCTTTGCAAATGAAGCGTCTCGAGTTAGAGATGGAACGCGCTCGTAATGGAAGTCAGGCACACGGTGCAGGAGAACGAGTATTGTTCAAAATGACTGACCTGATGCGGCCGTTTAAGCTTGGAGAGGACATTGGTTTGTTCCTGGTTAACTTTGAGCGAACGTGCGAGAAGCAGGGGTTCTCTCGGGAAACGTGGCCACAGC
This sequence comes from Dermacentor andersoni, assembly GCF_023375885.2. Lineage (NCBI taxonomy): Eukaryota > Metazoa > Arthropoda > Arachnida > Ixodida > Ixodidae > Dermacentor > Dermacentor andersoni. The sequence goes on from NC_092815.1 coordinate 54,858,052, forward strand.
GCTTGCTCACTTTGCTACCCGGCGAGGCGGCCGACGTAGTCGCTCGCTTGGAGAGAGAGGAGGCAGAGGATTTCGACAAAGTGAAATCGAGTCTGCTAAAAAAGTACCGGCTGTCAGCGGAGGCGTTCCGTCGGAAGTTTCGGGAAAATGAGAAAGGCAAAAGTGAGTCATATACAGAGTTTGCGTACAGGCTTATGTCAAACATGCAGGAGTGGCTCAAAGAAGAGAAAGCGTTTGGTGACCACGAGAAAGTTCTGCAGTGTTTCGGGCTAGAACAGTTTTATAGTCGGTTACCTGAGAACGTGCGGTACTGGGTCTTGGATAGGCCAGACGTTAGTACGGTGGCTAGAGCCGCTGAGTTAGCCGAGGAGTTTGTGACGCGTCGGGCTCGTGGAGCTAAGGACGGTCAAAAGGGTGAATTTGGCTCCAAGTTTGAGAGGCCAAAGTTCACGCCCATGAGAGCAAAGGGGGACACACGTAGTTCGGATGCGAGTGAAAGCAGTCCGACCGAACGTAAGGAGACGGCGGCAACCGAAGCCGAACGCAGAAAGCGGTTCGAGACGAGGCAAGCGCGCGTTTGTTATACGTGCCAGAAGCCGGGTCACTTTTCGGCGCAGTGTCCAGAAACAAAAACACAAGTCGTGTTTTTGTCTATATGCAGCACTGACGAGAACATGAAGCTTCTCGAGCCTTACATGCGAGACCTCCTCATGAACGGGAAAGAGTGCCGAGTGCTTCGCGATTCCGCAGCTACAATGGATGTAGTTCACCCCTCTTACGTAGAACCCGATATGTTCACGGGCGAGTGCGCATGGATCAAGCAAGCAGTGGAAGCTCATAGCGTGTGTCTGCCGGTAGCAAAAGTGCTTATTGAAGGACCTTTCGGAGCACTTGAGACGGAGGCCGCAGTGTCATCTATGCTGCCCCCCCAGTACCCGTACCTATTTTCGAACAGGTCCGATCACCTCCTGCGCGAGAAGGGGCTTTTGTTTGGTGAGGCTAGCGTTCAGGCCTTAACCAGATCGAAGGTTCGGGAGCTCGCTGCAAAGGCGGTAGTTGCGGGGCCGACGTTGTTGAACGATGAGAAAGGGTCAGAGGCGCAGCAAGCTGGTATTCAGAGCACGCCCGAACGGGATAAAATTGAGCCTGTAGCGTTAAAGGCACCAGATACTGGAGAGGAAATTCCCGATGCGGGAAAGTTAGAAGAGCTTCCGCTCGAGCTTCCGGGACTAGGCTCAGTGACGAACAGGAAAGACACCGATCAAGTCATTAGTGACTTAATAAGTAAAGCATCGCTGTCGCCTGAGCAGAAAACCGAACTACACCAGCTCTTACAAGAGTTTCAAGGTCTGTTCTCTGAGAGGCCTGGTAGGACTTCTGTCCTTACTCATGACATAGAACTTACCTCCCCAGAGCCAGTACGATCCAAGGCGTACCGGGTGTCACCCCGCCAGAGCGATATTATGGAGGCTGAGGTAAAGAAAATGCTACAGCTCGGTGTTATTGAAGCGGGTGAGAGTGATTATACCTCCCCTTTGATTTTAGTTGAGGTACCGGGCAAGGAACCTCGTCCTTGCGTCGACTACCGCAGGCTTAATTCCATCACTAAGGATCAAATTTATCCGATCCCTAACATCGAGGAGCGCCTTGAGAGAGTGAGTAGCGCTCAGTTTATTTCCACCCTAGATCTTGTCAGGGGTTATTGGCAGGTTCCACTTACAGAAGAGGCCAGTAGGTATGCGGCATTAATTTCACCAATGGGGACATTCCGTCCTAAAGTTTTGAGTTTTGGTTTGAAGAACGCGCCATACTGCTTTTCAAGCCTCATGGATAAAGTGTTGCGGGGACAGCAAGAATTCGCTTTACCGTATCTAGACGACGTAGCGATATTCTCCGCATCCTGGCCTGAGCATATGGCGCACTTGCGGGCAGTGCTAACCCGCCTGCGCGATGCGGGCTTGACAGTCAAGGCTCCCAAGTGCCAGTTAGCACAGGCCGAGGTTGTCTACCTCGGACACGTGATTGGTCGGGGTCGACGCCGCCCCTCTGAAATAAAGGCGGCCGCTGTGCGAGACTTCCCGCAACCGCGCACGAAGACCGATATTCGGTCGTTCTTAGGTGTCGCCGGCTACTATCAGAGGTACATCCCCAGGTACTCTGATATCGCGGCTCCCTTGACGGATGCTCTAAGAAAGACAGAGCCGCAAACAGTCGTCTGGGATGAGACGAAGGAAAGAGCTTTTAGCGCCCTAAAGAGCGCCCTAACAAGCCAGCCTGTGCTACGATCGCCCGACTACACAAAAGGGTTCGTTGTTCAGTGTGATGCTAGTGAGCGAGGCATGGGCGTTGTACTGTGCCAACGGGAAAATGGAGAAGTAGAACACCCCGTCCTGTATGCTAGTCGTAAGCTGACGAGTCGTGAGCAGGCGTATAGCGCCACCGAGAAAGAGTGTGCGTGTATCGTGTGGGCCGTTCAGAAATTGTCATGTTACCTAGCCGGCTCGAGGTTTATCATTGAAACGGATCACTGCCCTCTCCAATGGCTGCAGACCATCTCTCCCGAAAATGGCCGCCTCCTGCGCTGGAGCCTCGCTTTGCAACAATATTCCTTTGAGGTGCGTTACAAAAAGGGGAGTCTCAACGGTAACGCCGATGGCTTAAGTCGAAGCCCCTAACGTGGGAATCAGCCTCAAAATTGCTTGTTACTGATGTTTTTCTTCCTGAGGCAGGATTTTTTTAACTTATTGCTTTTGTATAGTGTTTCAAAGTGATGATGTGCTTTCTAGCGCAATTTTCCGATTTGTGGACGCGTTCTGAGTGCTGCTAAACTACTGTAAGGAACTAGGCAGCAGTATAAAAGGGGAAAGAGCCTGGCAGGGCTTAGTGAGGGTTGTGCCGTGCTTGCTAACTGAGCGGTTGACTTTCGGCGTAGTTCTAACGCTTGCCGGAAACGAGAACAAAAATGTCAACTCTCCCGAAGTCACTTTGCAGTGTCCTGTGTGCACCTGAACGTGAGAACGAGGCCTTCTCTGTGCGCTGCGCTCAAGAAACGCCAAAGGACGCCCGACTTCGGTTATGAGCATCATCGAGCGACATCCCTCCGGACAGCGGATGCAGTCCCCTGACCATCGGGATCTCCTTCCCCCGGCGGGGCGGTCTGTTACGTTTCGCCTACAACGCGCGGTAATGCCGGCGCGGATGCAATGGACGCCGGGGCTTCGTTCAAAGCGGCGGACATTTTGGCCCGTTCGACGCCGCCGCAACGCCTCCCCGCCAAGCGTGTCCAGGCGTGTTTCAGTGCCACGTGTCTTCGTGTGTGCGTGTGTGCCCACGCTTGTCAAAGCGCGGCAGCCGGGGAGCGGAGCTCCCCAAGTGAGGGTTGGCGATGCGTCACTACACTCGGTTCAGCAGGTCTCTCGGCTCGACCGTGCGCGCCGTCGTGGGCTCATGCTCCGCCGTCCCGTGACTTTCATCCCGTGACCTTCATCCCGTGACCTTCCCTTTTGGACCGCGACGCCGAGAGTATAAGAGCAGCTGCCCCCGGACGCCAGGAGAGAGGCTCCGATTTGTACTGTTGAGTTACGTCTCTCCACTTCGGTCGACCTGACCGGCCGCTCTTTTGCTATGTTAGAATAAACAAGTTGTTCTGTTACCAGTCTTCTCTTGCTTTTCCGGGACCTTCGGATGCTTCCAGTGCCTCAGGCCGCCAGGCCAACGCTACCCTTGGGGCTTGCGACCCATTGGCAATAACGGGCGTCAGCACCGAGACCCCAACAACTCGTGCCAGCGGTGCGATTACTACAATGTGTGCTCAGCCCGAGTGAAGGGTACACGCAGACACTATCGTAAGCGTTTCTTTTTAGTCGACTGAAATCTAGAGTGCTTACAACGTGTGGGAGCAGTGCTGACAATAAACGCGCACCCTTCTCAATGACAGTCATCATCGCCATGATCAATAGCGTAACATTAAGTAGGCTGCAGTACCAAGACCTGGAGTATATACCATCGCTGGGATACAGCGATCTCCAATCTTACTCGTTCTGCGTATGCCGACTTCAGCTTTGTTCTTCGAATTCTGTTGTCAATCGGTCCTCCAAGTCTATAGCCCTTATGCGCCATCGAAAAACATGCTCAGCATGAGGCAGGAATTCTGTGAAACAGAGATAATTTGTTTCCGATAGTTGTATTAATCAGCGATCCGTCGTGGTGGTCAACAATTAAATGTTTAAAAAAGAAAATCATCACCAATGCGCATGACATTAGCGGACGGCCTACTATCTTTTGATACGGGTATAACTTTACCGCAGCCCGTAAGCGTTTATAGTTATGATCACGGTTAAAAACATATAATCTAGACGCTTCCATTCGCAAAATTGAATGTTTAGTATAATATATACCATGCTTTATGTAGGTCCTCTGTAGTATAGTTTGGTTTTCACAATGTACAAGAATCAGCACTTCGTACGTTATGTAGTACATATATAAAGCTAGTCCAGTAGCCATTAACAAATAATGCTGTGGCAAGCGCCCAGACATATAGCCAAGAGCATACAGGAGGTAGTGGGCGCTTAACGCCCCCTGTCTCCTGTTTCGTCGTGTCCGCCTTTTTTTTTTTCTTCACTTTTTATGAGATGCGCTAATTCATGAAAACGTTATGGAACACCAACTCTAACTGCCAGCCTTGTGGACTTAGACACTGCCACTATTTTTTTATCTGCATAAGTTAGGTGCCTTTTCAATATGACGTGTGTTCTTAACACTTGTGTGTGCGTGTGAGTGTGTGTGTGTGTGTGCGTGTGGACGCACGTATATAGCAGCCTGCGCTCTTCGTGATTTCCTTTCCTCATTACGACCTATCATTTTGCTTGTCCGGATTACCCGCTTCTGCCAGTCCTCAACGCTTTTCAAATGCCTTCTTCAAGTTCTAGTTCAATGTTGCTGTTGATTATGTGGTTTTGCTGGTGACTCCAAATGTGGTGGCAGGAGTCAGAACCACACAAATTACGTGGACATTAATTTAATTCAGTCGACTGTCCCGCCCCTTCAGGACAATCCCACTTTCTTGTACGGTCCCTTCAGCTGTATACGTGTGCAGCCTGACAAATAAGGGCCATCTGTCGAACACTTCTTTATCTCTGTACAAAGCTTCGGCATTGCAAGTCGGCTGCGAATGCCCACCTCCCGGCGAACCTCTCGTATGACTCAATGTACAGCACGGGCCTGCGAAACGAAGGGGCGTCATATATACGTTATACGAATGCCAATGCCACAGAAGCAGCCTCGACGTTCGTGAAACGCTGTCGCCTCCTGCCGTACAGCGTTCTGGTCGCGCCAGTGAAAATCTGTGCTACCAGTGTAACCACAGCCGCAGCGCTGAACCTTAGTCGACAGAATCAGACCAGATCTTGTATCGCAGAAGTGTACAGCCAGCATCGAACAGATATGGCCAAAGTGAATGGAGATATTGAAATGTCAGATATCTAAACCACAAAAGGAACCCTCTTTCTAAGGCAAGGATTCATGAAAGAGAAAATTCTCACTCAACCGACAGTAGTACGAAGGAAACCGCAAGAAAGAAAGCTCGGCAGTTGACAAATAATTCGTCCTGGCCCGCGGTAAGAACGCCGGACCAACGCTCTTTGAAGTTAATGCTTTGAAGCGAAGTGTACTACCAGCGAGGACCCCAGTACGTTTAAGTGCGATGTTCACTTTTCTGCACCGGCCGATAGCACAGTGTTCGTTCCAAGTAACACTTTTCGGCTGGACACTATACCCTCTTTCCCTTCTGTAATCCTTCGCTTTTGTTGCACATCTAGGCTTTCTTAGCTATTTAGTGTAGCACATCCAAGCATGGTTGAAACATAATTCCCCCAACACATCGCGGGAACCCTGCGCACAGCGGTGAGAAGAAGAAAACACCTTGGGGTCGCCGCGGCGCGGTCGCGAGGCGACACGGGCTCCGCGCCTTCCTTTGTCTCGCCGCTTGTCTTCGTCACCGGCCCAGAGAAGGTACGTGCGCCCACAGCAACCCGAACCAAGGGGCGACCGGGTCCTCCCCTTTTGTCTCTCGGGCGACCCGGCCAAGCGTGTCCCCGTGTACACCGACGACGCCGGGGTGCGCCGCGTTCGGCGGGGCGAGCTGGCTGCAGTCGTCGCCGGAAGCGACGCCCGGCCACCCTCTCGCCTTCCCACGGCGGCCGATCGAGCAGCGGCGCTTCCGGTCCTCGCACGCAACGCGATCTTCCGAGCGCTGGCCCCTGCGGCTACCACGGACGGCGACCACACGGAGGAGGCACAGATTCGACCCCGTCTTGCTGGGATCTTTTTCTCTGCTTGCTTTCCCACGGGAAGCGGCCTCGTGTGCTTGGCTTCACCGCGCCGCAACAGCTGCTGACCGAAGAGGGGTCTTCTTCCTGGGGACCTGTTGCCGCCGCTCACCCCTCGTCGAGAGAGATAAGCGCCCACCGCGTACACCGCGACCCGTCGCCTGCTGTGCACCCGCAGACAAAGAGAAAGAAAGGTGTAAAAAAGGGTGCAGGCGCACTGCACCTCCCGCTTTTGTAGTCATTACACGATGTCTGGACTCTTTCGGCGTCATAAACTGTGACGATAGTTGCATGGGGATCACCTGTCCGGTGCGTCTCCTTTCCTCTGGAACGTACATTGACGTCAATTTCAAGTTAATTTTTTTTCTATCGAAGTTCAGCGACTTCTAAGTTACATTAAGAGGGCTCATCTCTCTTTGACATTAATTAAGATATTTTTGTAATACGTTATTGATTTTCGCCCGTTTGCCTACTAATTCTTTGTAAGCGATGAACCAGGTTCAGCGTTAGATGGTTAAACTCGTTGTATTTCTTCTGTCCCACTCTATGTGCCTTGGCCACGTAGATCTATTGAATAGTTACGCACAAATAATATGGAGAGTAACTTGAGAAGCGTCGGGGTGTTTTGATCCCTCGACGTAAACACAGACGGAATAACACTCGTGGTTCAGTGTATGTACGCGTCACAATATGGCCGCTACAGATTTGTTTGCACTTTTGATACCTTCTTTCTCTTTAAGAGAGCGTGGGGCATCGCAAACATTTCTGCAAAGAAATCCGACAGACGATACTCTACAGACTAACTTATTCGATTCGCTCGTCACGTACTGAAATATTTTGTTTACCACTCTGGCAGCAATAAAACGCACTCCGCGGGTTCGTCGCAACTCCGCAGGAGGTGAGCGTCGTCATGCGCGAGCATGCTGTTTGCACCGTCGCCGTGGACGGAGATGAAACCAGATAGGAGACAGTCGCAGAATCTGACCTTAGCTGCGCTGTCGTTGACTGATGCAACTCGCAGTACGTGTGCGCGTATACATTAAACAGTCGACGCTCTGTATAGCTAAAGCGCCATGTTATCGCCCGTTGTTGTCTTCATGGGCGCGAACCTACACTTGGCTTGTCTATTCCTCCACATAAATAAAGCTCAGCTTGGCCTCCGGCTGCAAACGAATGTTCTGACTTCCTTACTTGTTAAATCAAGAGCAAACATATTAAAGCGATCTCAAGGCCATGGAGCAATCGCACACGCCCAGTCGCTGATGCATGTCTTCACACGAATGAACATGTTCATTCACGGCGGCGACATGCCAGTCTGCTGAGAGTCAGCTGATAAGAAAGGCTCATGCTCATTAAACACGACATCGTGAAACCTTATCAGTTAATGTAATGAATGTTTAATTTACCTGCCTCTCGGTCCTTCTTCTAGCGTCACTGCGCAAAGCGTTCATGTTGCTCTAAAGTTACAGGTACAAGTGTACCCGTGTCGTCGCTCTTTCGTCTCAGAAAATTTAGCGCCCGTATCGTCGATGTATTTTCCGAGGAAACTTAAGCAGGAGGAGAACTGGAAACATGGCCGTAACAAGTCATAGCCCTCAGGTTACACTGAAAGTTACCAAAATCGGTTCGTACTCGGTGACGTTCTCATGGTTATAATGCTCACTCGATTTGCCAGAAATACCTTACTTAGTTATATTAGATGCAAATGTCAGCGCCTATAGTTCATGGAAGCTTCCCGTAACGTTTCTCGCGGATTGCAGGATTAACGACGACGCGGTGCTGCACTACGCTCGTATCCTAAACTACGTACAAGCGCTGGAGCGACTCGCGCTTGTTAACGAAACTTGGCGCTTAGAATATTGCAATAAAGAAAACAAATGCAAGTCACATCGAATATTTCTTACCTGGCCCTTGCAGTGACACAGCCTCGGGACAAGCCCACTTAGAATCCTTCTTCGGAGGAGGCGAATCACAGATTGATGCGCACACACTTCCGGAAGTTCCTCTCCGCACAAAACGGCGATGGAGATCGTCCGGGGAGTTCTGTCCCCGCGTGCGCGGCAGTCCAGGACAAGAGGTCCCGGTGGTCACGCACGGACCGTGGTCAGCACAGAGGAAGGCCAGCAGTATAAGCACCAGCACGCACACAGTGTGTATCCGTCAAGTGGGGGGGAAGAGGAGGGAGAGAGCAGAGATGCTCGCCGACAGCGGCGAACGGCCCCGGCCAGCAGCTCCTACGCGTCCACGTTGCCCGCACGACAGGTAGAGTTCGACTGGCCTGGCCGGCTGGCACGGCCGTGCGCCGCGCGATCCGGTTCGGCCGCGGGCGAGAGGGGGGGCGCTGCCTCCCTCCTTCCCCGCATCCCCACCGCTCTGCTTTATTTCCGCGCCGCGGACGCCACGTCAAGGCGCATGCGCTGCGCCCCACCGCACACGGCGGCCACTCAAACGTCACCGCTGGTGCTGTCACTCGGTGCAGTCTGACGTACGACGGTGGCTCTGCAGCTGTGGCGCTCTACTGCTGAACGCGAGGTGACGGGTTCGATTCCCGATAGCGCTCACTTCACTCCGACGGGGGTGGGATGCAGAAACGCGTGTGTATTTAGATTTACGTGGAACGTTAAAGAAGCCAAATTATCCGTATAGTCATCTCTCCGCCCGAAACTTCGAAAGCGAGTTGCTTTGGGACGTTAAACCCCGCGTCTTGACGATTTATTTCATGTCACAGCAAAGTTTGATAAATGCACTGAGTGGCCGTACGCTAATCCGTAAACAAGAATAAAAATAAAGAAAGAAAAGGTAATAAGGTGTAACACAGCTTTAACGAACTAATGATACCCGTCCAGACCAGTCGCCAGCTGTCGCTACCATTACAGTAGCTGCGAAGTGTTTGCCCACGCGTTGCGCACGAGCGTGTGTCACCTGGCAGGGACGGTAAAAGAGTGCTCTAGAGAGCCAGTATTGAGAGAATCGCGCGACGTCGCTCTCGAGGGCAGTCTAAGCACATCTAGCATTTCACGTACACATTTGCTTGGCTGTAACGGATGCAAGCGCAAGAAAATTTTCACTCGAACAGACTAGCGTACTCTATATGCCCGTACCTCCCGGCAGGAAATAGAATCGTCCATGGTATATTATCCGAAATCTGCGTTGTCAAATAGAGCATTTTCTCATTTTTCTTTCTAGTATTGTAATGTGCCCAGCCAACGCACCTGTACGACTATTCCTGTTTGAAAGTCGGTCACAGAGCAGACACGCTGGGCACAACTGAAAGCTTCCGTACTAAGAGCTCGAGAGAGAGAGAGAGAAGGGGGGCATGGAGCCTTTTAGAAAGAACAGCATGGCAGCACTGAGTTAATGGTTGCACCATTAGAAATCCTTGCACTAGGTTGCACTCACAGACATAGAATGCGTTCGCGTTAAAATGGGCACATCCTGGCTGATGAAGATGAATAAGGACGACTGTTCGTTTGTTAGCTTGCAAGAATAAAAATCGCCCCCCTTTGGTGACGCGAACCGCAGATGGAATATTCCAGTTTCGCATCCCGCGTTCCGACTGCTGCGTACAGGCTTCACTTGCCTAGTTCATCGCAAGTTTCATACACAATTATTTGTTTTGTTTGAGTACTACGCCAACAATGTGAGTGCATACAAGGTTATTTATCAGGTCCGACCCACGGTGAATTACCTTTTGTCCTCATTCTGTATATCCACCTATCTGTATTTCATATTCTATGAATAAATCTGAATTCGAAGAAAGAAATCACCGACGATTACGATACTCCCTAATGCGAAAGTTGAGCGCCGCTTTATACGTGTTTTCATTTCGCGATATATTGGCTGGCGCGGACAACCTGTCTCGTGCGGCACGCTGCAAACGGAGCGGAGTGTGGCGCGGTTGCCTCGCTTAGCGGGAGATCGCGAGAGGCAGCGCGTGGGTGACGCGTTGGCGCGATTCACAGCAGCCGCCGCACACAGACCTCTGCTCATGCAGCGCTTTGTTCCCATATATGGTATAGCAGTGGCGTCATCGGTTAACTGACGACGCGCGCTGCTCTGGCGTCATCTCGTAGCCATCGTCGCCGCAGAGCCCGTCTTGAGCGGCACTACGCTTTTCTTTTCACGCTTTCGTCGTACCCTCCTCCTCCGCTTTCCTCCTCGCGCTCTCTTAGCTATCACTGTCTTTCATCCCCCGCTGCCCTCCGCGTTCGCTCTTTCATCCTTCGCTGCGCTCGTTGGCTCGGTTACGCTGAGGACGCCGACGCTCACCGCAGGAACGGGTGCCTAAGATCTGCGCTCTACGAAGTGTTTTTCATGCCATTCATCATGCGAAATGGGGCCGTATAACGTAAAACTATTCCAATATGTTTTTATTCCAATCTCCTGACGTCAAATTTGCGTAACCGCCGACGCAAGCATCGGGCGGTCATCCGCAGGGTTGTCTGATCAAACCAATCAAATGCGCCCCTCGTTCATAGGAGGTCACTTTTGTTTGCTTGAAATTAAAAAACGAATAACATTGCCTGCACTGAGCGGCTTGTCTTATTTAATTGGCCCACAAGCGGCGAGGAGCATGCTCAAGTGGAGAGGGATTCGATGGGGCCGAGCCACTGCACTTAATATCGATAACCTGATGAAGAGGCTGGTGCCGGCGGCTGCGATTGGTCCGCTTTCTATTACTTAGCTTGTGGTGGCTCGTCGACGATCGCGGCGGCATGCAACGGAAGCTTAAGAATGACGCTAAAACGCATCCTCAGCAAAGAAGAGTTGGCAAAACGAGGTCGTAAACGTGCCAAAAGTTCTCGCAAACGTTACGTGGCCACACAGAAAGCTTTATTACACGCAAATAAACCCATGCTCTGCGGCAGGGGCGAGTAGCCAGTGCCTGAGCGATCGGAGGCAGCCATGTTTTATTCCTTTCGGAACGGGGCAGCCTGCGGCTATTCAGAGAAAAATTCACTTTTGTTCGGCATATTAATGCATCTTTAACGCGTACACGTCACGTTGACGTCACGTGACGTGAGTTTTCGCGGTTTTCTGACGTCGCGTGACAGGCAGGGGAAGTGGGTGCAGCCCTAAAACTTTTGACCAATAGTCGAGGTCTAACGGCGAAAAGGCGTCGAATCAGAAATAACTATTTTTCTTTTGTTCGGTGCAATCATGCATAATCAGTGTGTACATGTCACATCCGATGGATAGGTATCGCGTTTTTCGTGACGTCGCGTGACAGACAGGCGAAGTGGGGGTAGTCCGAGAAAGTTTGTGACCAATCGCGGAGGGCTGATTGCAGAATTGGAATAGAAAAGTTTGGAATAGCTTTACGTTATAGCGCCCGTGCTTTTATCGCAGTTTTGACTTTGTGAACGCAGTATCTTAAAGCGAGATATTGTTGAAACGTTTCGAGTGGCGTTTACAGAAACAGTAATGTCAGTCGTCGCATAAAACACAAATTCATCGCCAACCATATTGTAAGACAAAAAGTAATTTAGTTCTCCTTTACCACTCTACATGCACCTAACAGTCTTTAACCACGTATATAACCAGCTGGCACCTATACTTTCTCTCTTAACTCATTTTCTCTTTCAAGCCTTGCCTTGAGTCGTTAAACGTTTTTATATAGCTGATTCTCTTTTCCAGACGTACAGGCTCCTCTGTCTCGCGACACATTCACCTTTACGGCTCTACATGCACCTAACGGTATTTAACTATGTATATTCACCTGGAACCTATACTTTCTCTATTAACTCATTTTCTCTTTCAAGCCTTGCCTTGAGTCGTTAAACTATTTTTATATAGCTGATTCTCTTTTCCAGACCTACAGGCTCCTCTGTCTCGCGATTCTAGTTCACTGCCCAAGTCGTTAGTGTACTGTCATATTCATTCGAGTTCTTTCTGTTTCTCCGCGCTCTTCTTTTAACTTATGCAAATCTGTGCCACCGCGGTAGTTTTTTTACTGCGCAGGCAAAAAGAAATTTTTTTTTTTTTTTCATGCAGCTACGCACACGACCTCGGATTGGAACACAAAGTGCAATCCGATCTGCCCGACTTGCAGCAAGGACAGAGCGCTTGCTCCTTTTTGCCTCCTTGTTCTGTTCCCCTCTAAGTTTTATTTTCTTTCTTTGGCGCTTTGTTCAGTATCGACCGCGCTTGCGGTAACATGTTGGGTTGATTACCCTTTCTTTCTTTCTTTCTTTCTTTCTTTCTTTCTTTCTTTCTTTCTTTCTTTCTTTCTTTCTTTCTTTCTTTCTTTCTTTTTCTCTTTCTTTCTTTCTTTCTTTCTTTTTCTCTTTCTTTCTTTCTTTCCTTCTTTCTTTCGGGCCTGTACTACCGAGCTTTTTCTTTTCACCTTTCCGTACGACCTGGATATACACGTACAACGCTGCGCACCCAGCACGTGCTCGCTGCGGTTACGGGGTCTCGCAGCGGGCTTTCTTGCCTCCAGCTATATAATTTTTTTTGCTTACTTCTCTGCCACTGACGTCAACGGGAGCACTTTCTGGCAGGCCGCACTGCGCAAGAGATTGCGCTGCGAGCGTGATCCGGCGCCGAAGAGTTGCCACTCGAATTAAATTAACGCCAAACTTGGTTTGTATCTTTATGCTCAAAAAAGACGTTCGCCTCTTCTTGCCTGAGCAACTCGCCCTACATTTGAAACGTAATCGTCATTGAATGAGGATAATAGCAGAAGGGATGATGTGATCCATTTCTCGGTTCTCCGCTTCTTCGCATTCTCCTCCCGTATACGACTAAAAAGCTCAGGCATCGGACTCTCGCACGGGGGGGGGGGCGTCGTGTGCAGGCCTTCCTTATCGTTACAAACAGTAGTGAAATATTAATCAAATAATTAACATTCGGATGCAAATTGCTTATTTTCGCTGGGAATCAAATGAAGATGAAAAGAGAATCAAAGGGTGCTGATCACTACCGTCCGGCTGCGTTGTTGCCAACGGTGTGACTCTTGTGAGAAAAGCAAGACGTGATTTATAATTTGTCTTTCAGTGAATAGGTTAATGCAGCGCCTGCACTAATAGCTCACGCATAGCCAGAGATAAAGGAGATGTATACGTAACTAGAGATACGTGCTTTGCCGGTATCCCACACGCCGAGACGGATTGTTCATTTGAAAAGTTTTTATTATGTTTCTTATAGGGTACTTCCGCTCTGGACTATTCGTAGTCGGCCGGAAGGGAATGGGGAATATGGTTGTCAGGGTGGGGTAGCGGCGATGCAGCAGTCTGGCTTCTCTGCTGTAGCCCTGATGGGGATGGGACTATCTTCGCCGCTCGAAATCCTATCGAAGGGCACTCACACGGTAATCGGGATACTGGATCCAGCCTTGTCACTATGGGCTTTCGGGGAACTGCCACTTAACCCCAATAACTAGGCGGCCGGTACTTCGCCGGTATTGTGACAAACGCCCTCCGTCATTGAGTGCATTATTGTGGAAAGTGTTGCGTAAAGAATCATTACAAGAACGATTTCTTTATTCCCATGTACAAGCACATAGTTGCTTGCTCAACGTGAAATGAAAGTTGCTGGCGGCCCTGTGTCATTTATATACAGTGCATGAGCTTCACGCAGCACAAGTTCTGCGGATCGACTGGTTCTTACATATCAACGAGCACGAGGACATCGATATTTATGATATGGGAAGACTGCGATCTGCACGCCATGTTCTTCCCTTATGCCTACTCTCTAGCAGTGTGTTCAGAAATACCATCTTCGTGACACGTGGCCACGGGGACACTTGCACTGTGTTCCAGTCGATTCCGCGCCCAAAATACCAGGTCAGCTTTCAGCACAAACCTAAAGGTTTCTTATATAGAAAGGAAGGACCGTGTTATGTAGGGATCTCTTTTTCATTTTCCTTTTTCTTTCTTTTGTTTTTGCGATAACGCCTACGTTATTGCCTAGCGGTCATTCGTTGGGCTGTTGATAAGAACAGCATAAAATCGAGATAAACTAACTAAATTAATATTAAATTCTGCAGCTTTATATGCCACAATTCACTATTTAATTATGAGGCACACCATAGTGGGGGATTCCGGGTCAATAGTTGACCACCTGGGGTTCTCCTACGTGCATCCTATCAACGGTACACGGGTGTTTCTACATTTCATTCCCATAGACATGCGACCACTGTGGCCTGGATTCGAACCCGCGCCCTCTGGCTTAGTACCACAACTCCATTGCCACTACGCCACCACGGCGGGTGGAATAGGATTCTTGCATAATGCAGTCCCTGATTCGGTTAATGAGGATCTTGCAGCAACCGTGAAATGCAGGAAGATATGTTTTACTGTGATCGCCGCGTAAATACATACCTGCGAACTCTCCCGAATTTTTCGTAAAGTTTACGAATTGGCCCTCGTTTTACGAGTTTACGAATTTTGTGTCTAGCTTTACGGAAAAATAAATTTTGGACCGAGAACACTTGCTCGTCAACCTTCGAACCTTCCTTTGGAATCCTTCTGATGGTGAAAAGACGCAAGAGGGGCACCCGATTGGAGCAAGTTCATTCATACAAGTTGCGGAAGTGGGCTAAATAGGCAACAGCTGAAAAAAAGAAAGAAAACATCGACAGAACCCATTTCACAATGACTGTCGAAGGTAATGCTTTAGCATTGAATCAATATAACCACACAACGTATTGCGACCATCGAAACGAATTACGTATGCGGCGTCTACTGCAGCGGGACTCCTCTTTCGCGCTGCCCTAAGAACACTCGGTGCCATCTAGCGCCGATGTCGGGAACCCTGCGCTTGGCCTGAGAAATGCATGGCGCGCCGGTGCCTGAGAACGATGGGAAATGCGTAATGTGGCAACTGAGCTCCCCTCTCGCGCTTCTTTCCGGACACGCTGCGCCATCTAGTGGCACTGCCGAGAAGCCCGCGCGTAGTCTCCAAGACAAGAAGCGTGGCGCACTGGCAGCTGCAAACGCTCAGAACTGTTCCCTCGCTTGCCGCGCACTCATTAGTGACTGTTGCGGCAAGGGTGGCGTTCAGGGCATGGAACCCACAAAACCCATCGACTGCTACGCCAGGTTGCAGAAAATGAAGGAAAAAGGGTTTATTTAGCTTAGTTACACGGCTCCAGATTCGGAAGCCCACTTCATACAGGAGCAAGTTAAACGTCCAAGTTCACATCAGCACCCTCTATCCTCACTCTTGAAAAGTCTCTGCTTTTAATACCGTTGTGTTCCCTATAGGCAAGTTAGCTAGGGAATCTGAAGGCTGTCCAGCAGCAAATCACCCTCGTCAACTTCGTTGCGATACCACGCCCATACTCGCAATAACCTGGAGTAACTCCGCCTCCGAAGACACTGGTTTGGAATCTGTGACAAGAAAGCAACCGGCGACACCCCGTTCGTCGTCGTTGTCCTCCCTTCTTTTCTTCGCTCGGGCTGCCAGGTAAAGGGCGAGGTGAGCCTTTTGTAGGGCGGGCCTTTTGTAGAACCTTGCAACAGTCGGTGTCCAAGCTGCGTTGACGTCTGGATAAACGCTGAGGAATGGGTGGTGATTTGACTCTTCGCAAACGTCTAACTGCGCCTCTCAGTTAGTTGTCATGGTTCCCTCCTTTTCATCCTCTGCTCAGGTTTCCAGCTAATGGTGGGGTGAGCGCCCTTCGTAGGACCGTTCAACCGTGGACGTTGTCCACGCTACGTTGGCGTCTGGATAGGAGGGGTGACACGTGGTAAACCTCCAATTAACGCCTTTGTGGTGTTGAGACGTATAAACACCTCCGCCGCCAAGGATTCGACCTGAGGGTGACCAGATGTCAGGTTGCCCGAAGCGTCGATGTTCGGTCGCTGCCTCGGGGATCGTTCTAGTTGTGACGGCTGATGTCACACGGCAGCTCGAGGGCCCCGCCCTCGCATCGTTGTGTCCACCTCCCTGGGAATACACAGGAACACTCACACACACTCGACGGTGTGCCCGAGCGACACGCCTACCGGACGCTATGATCCCCGTATCGTTTACAATGTTTTACCCCTCTCTTTGACTCTCTTTTCTAGTCATGGTGAGCTGTCGACAAGACATAAATAGGTTGCCTAACTGTATAACATCACTCACGATACGTATAAAACACGTTCCTAAAAAATTTTACTCTGAGTCCGTTGCTTAAAATCCCCGGCTCGGACCGTCTGCATTATTATTCTGGCTCCCTTTCTTATACTTGAAGTTGTATTCCTGCAAGATGAGACTCCATCTCAGTAGTCTCCCGTTTTTTTCTTCCGACATTTGCTTCAGCCATGCAAGAGGGCAATGGTCGCTCTTGACCGTGAATTTAGTGCCTTGAACATAGCATCCTAGCTTTTGAATGGCCCGCACTATGCGCAAATACTATTTCTCCGGAGTGCTAAACGCTTCTCGCGGTGTCAGCTTTCAACTGAGGTACAGCACAGGATGCTCTTCTCCACGTTCATTTAGTTGGGCAAGGACGACACCTAGACCACGCTTGCTGGCGTCACATTGGAGAAAGAATTCTCTGCAAAAGTCTGGCGAGGCAAATACAGGCCGTGAAGACAAGGCTTTCTTCAGATTCTGGAAAGCCTCGACTTCCCTATCGGAGCTCGAGATATGACCCATTCTGATTCACGCTTCCGGAGGCTGTAAGTTAGCGGACCGGCCAGCTCCGAATAAGTTATAATACAGTGTTGGTAAGACCCAGTCGTTCCCAGAAATGAGCACACATCCTTTTTTGTTACGGGCCTCGGAAAGTTAACTATGGCCACCACTTTGGTTTTCATAGGTTCCCGCTTCTCGTGTCCTATTTCGTTCCCCAAATACGTGATACGAGCCTGGCCGAACTGACACTCTCGGCTTTGATTGTGAAGCCCGCCCCTCGTATTCTTCCAAGCACCGTTTGTGTTTGTTGCAAGTGAGACTCTCAGTCATTAGAAACACGGCTACATCACCCAGAAAGGGCAGCGCGAATTCTAGTCCTCCAAGCACCTGATCCATAAGCCTTGAAAAACAGAACGGCGCGTTCTTCAAGCCAAAGCTTATGGCTTTGGTAAGCTTATGGTAACTGGCTGGTAAACCCCGAAATGGATTACAAAGGCCGCGCAGCGACTGGCTCGTTCTGTTAAGGGCACCTGCCAATATCCCCTCGCTAAATCTAGGGTTGCAATAAATGCAGCCCTGCTTAGGAGTTCTACTATCTCCTCTATATTCGGTAAGGGTAGGTTTGGTCTTTCGTGATGGCATTTAACTTTCGATAACCAACAAATGGCCGCGAATCCTTCCCTGGTGCCTCAACTACAGCATTGGAAGGGACCAATATTCACTATGTGCTTCCTTGATCAACACTAGACGAAGCATCCTTTTTACTTCTGCCTTCATTATGTCTAGCTGCCGCGGGGTTAGGCGGTACTCTTTGGACATAAAAGGAACCTCCGTTGTTAGTTCGATGTCATGTTGTATCAAATGAGTCATTCCTAGCTTCTCCCCAAAACAATCCACATATTCTCGAATAAGGTTCCTCAAATCTTCCACTATCTCAGTTCCTAGCTCCTACCTTTTAACAGCCTGCGTTATTGCTTCTTCCATACCAGGGTCCGTTTTCCCCCAAAAACTATGTAACTCTAGAGGAACGTCCTCTGAAACATTCATAGCTGTGCTAACAATAGCTGTTCGCTCCACGAAGGGTTTCATTAAGTTTGCATGATAAACCCGTTCCTCACGTCTACGTCCAGGTAACCTGACGGTGTAATTCACCTCTGAAATGCGATCAATAACCTCGGCGGGTCCATTTCAGTGAACTTCCAGTGAACTTCCAGTTTATTTTTGCGATTTTGCCGCAAGATCAGCACTTTGTCGCCAATGTCGAATGATCGCTTCCTTGCATTTCTGTCGTAACATCGCTTTGAAGCGTCCTGCGCTGCCTCTAGGTTACACTTCACGATCTCACGTGACTCATGTAACCTTTTCATCAGGTCCAGAACATACTCCACCACACTTGTGGGTACCCGATCGTCCTCCCATAGCTCACGAACTAGCCACAGGGAACCTCGAAGATTTCGGCCATATACCAGCTCTGCCGGGGCAAACCCTGTTACCTCGTGTGGCACCATGCGCAACGCAAAGAGTGTGCCCGGTAGGCAACAGTCCCAGTCACACTTCCTCTCATGGCAAACCGCTCTCAAAACTTTCTTGAGGACGAACTGCCATCTCTCTACACTGCTGCTCTGAGGATGATAGACCGAGCTATGCAAAATTCTAACGCCACATAAACGTTGTCGTGAGTGCGCTCATGAAAAGTGTTCCCTATTCTGATTGTATTTTGCCGGGAAACCGAGGCACGAAAATATGGAAAGCAGAGCATCCACCACCTCGACCGAAGTTGTCTCCCTTAAAGGAACTGCCTCATGCAGGAAACGTTGTGGCAGGGCAAAATAAAGTAAAATGTATCTGTTTTCCGCGTTTGTTTTTGGCAGCGGTCCCAACAAACCACAACTCGGCGGAAGGGCTCGCAAATAATGGGCACCTTTACCAAGGGTGCCTTCCATTTGTCATTAGAGTTGCCTGTTATCTGACAAGTCTCACAAGTGCGGACGAAATCTTCCGCTTCTCTGAAACAACCCGGTCAATAGAATTCATGCAGCAGTTTTTTCTTCGTCTTATTTATACCTAGGTGTCCTGACCACGAGTAGTCATGACAAAGGCTCACCAAGTCCTTGTGATACGGAGCCGGCACCGCCAGTTGATCGTAGACTGTCCTCGCTTCTCTTGGTACTTACGGTATAGACCGTTGCTCACTTCGAAAGAAATGTTTTTTTTTTTTCGACGACACACCTTAACTTGTCCCGCTGTTCAGAATCGCAACCGTCGAGTCATTTTGCTGTGCCAACCGTAGCGTTTCCCTGTCAACATCTAGCCTGCGTCTATAGCTGCATGTGCTTTCGAGCTTTCGAGTGCCCTCTTCTTTTTTTCATTGGCGTTTTCTCGGCATGACCCTTCTCCTGATTTTCTTTCGGGAAAATCGGAAAGATTTCCTCCTCCGATTTTCCTGCGCCTCCGGAGCTAGCTGTTTGCTCCTCCGTTTTTGTACTTTGTTCCTCGTCGTAACGCAGCTGCTGAGCTAGTTCGCGTGCTTTGGACCTCGTCAAAGTCATGGCCTGGGGATAAAAGCATATTGCAATAGTTTTACTTTACAGGGCTCCAGGACCCTCTGTCCTCACTCTCGAAAAGTATCTGTTTTTAATACCGTCGTCTTCCCTAGGCGAGTCGACTAGGGAATCTGAAATCTGTCCAGCAGCAAATCACTCTCGTCGACTCCGTTGCGATACCACGCCCATGCTTGCAATAATCCGCGGTAACTCCGGCTCTGAAGAGTCTAGTTTGTAATCTGTGGCAGGAAAGCAACCGGCGACACCCCGTTCGTCGTCGTTGTCCCCCCTTCTTTTCTACACTCGGGCTGCCAGGTGAAAGGCGTAGTGAGGGCCTTTCGTGGAACCCTGCAACAGTCGGTGTCCACGCTGCGTTGAGGTCTGGATAAGCGCTGAGGGATAGGTGGTGATTTGACTCGTCGCAAACGTCTAACTGCGCCTCTCAGTTAGTGGTCGTGGTTCTCTTCTTTTCATCTTCTGCTCAGGTTTCCAGCTAATGGTGGGGTGAGCGCCCTTCATAGGACCCTTCAACCGTCGGTGTCCACGGTGCGTTGACGTCTGGATAGGAAGGGTGGTGGTTTGACACGTGGCAAACGTCCAGTTAACGCTTTTGTGGTGTTGAGACGTAACCTGACACGCACTCAGTGACCCAGGTTGGCGAGGCGTTCATTGAAGAGCGGCACATATCCAGTGCATTCATGGCGCATGCAGCTCGCTAAAGCGTTGGCGTGAACATTGATTGAAATGCGGTACCTACCCAGTGCATTTGTGGCGCAGCCGGCCAATGCGTCGGTTTGCTGTCCTTGAGGAACCTTTGTAATGTAGGTTCGATTCCGGTCATCATTGGAGAAGTGTAAGGTATCTCCTTCGTCATTGTACAGTGATACATTCCCTTTGGCACATACCTAGTTGTCCAAGTTGACGTCAGAGGCGCTCATTGAAGAGCGGTATACACCTACTAGCACTCCACTTGGCATCAAAGAGGTTCATTGAAGATCAGCACAGACCGAGTAGCAAATACCCAGTGCTTCAAGTCGGAGTCATAGGGTTTCTTCAAACAGCTGTGCCCATACCGAGTCCCGCAGTGATCCATGTCGGCGTGAAAGAGCTTCGTTGAAGAGAGGCTCGTACGTACACATTGGCACTGGCACTTTCACATACTCAGTGACCCAGGTTGATCCGAGGGTTGGTTTTAAACCTGTTTCCTCGGCACAGCAGCCTGATGCACTACCTATTCGCTTATGGGCCACCCAGTGACCCAGGTAATCGGGAAAGTGGTTAGACACAAACATAGATGAAGCCCAGCGAAGACCTTGCACATGACATCTGCTACGAAGTTATGGTACGTATATATACACGCTATAAACCCTGACATATTGTTAAACCTGCAGACAAGTGCTCTGGACACTGGCATAGTGTGGCTTAACAGTATGCGACCCGTACCTGATGTGTATGGTCCAAGTTGGCTCGCATATGGCTTAACCTTGGTGGAATCGCAATAGCTTTGGTGCATGTTTCGCGAAGCAGGAGCAAAACCCTGTGCGCGGGGCTACCAGGCAAAAAAAATAAATAAAAAATGGAGGCCACCGAGCTTCACGGAAAATTGCGGGCGCACGCGAGGTTAAGTGCAACTTCACGCAGGAGCGCGTTGTAGCGTACACGTGTCGGTGATTAGCGTCACCGCGGACTCCGAGCTAATGTGCGTTTCCACTCTGGTTTTCGAAACAAGCACGCCACAGGAACACCTTGGCGAATGCCTTGGATGTCGGTGAGTGGCGCCACTCGGGTTAGCGCCACCGTGGGTACCGAGCTTAAACCATGGCTGCTTCGAAAGAAACGGTTACCCGCAGGAGCACCAGGTGTCGGTGATTCGCGCCACCGTGGACTCCATGCCAACCTCGCCTGTCTTGACTCCAGATTCCATACGTTGCGACCTCGAGCATCTTAGGCGAAAGCCTCGTAGGGGAGTGTCGCCACTGCGGAAACTCTGTAGCCAGACCGTGTGCGCTTCGCTGCCAGATTGGAAATGGCGCTCCGCATGAGCACTCCGGTTAACCGCCGTTGGGTGTCTGTGAACTTCGGCGCTACCGCGGACTCCTTGCCACGTGGTCACTAACATCTGGCGCAAGTGCTAATCGCATTACCGTCGCCATTCTTTTTTTTTCACGGCAAACATAGTAGACGTCATAGCAGACAAAGTGGTAAGCAGCACTGCGAATCGATGTCGCTCGCCTTCTTCGAAGCATCGCCCTGGCCTAGGTAATAAAGGTATTAAATGGCGGAGGGTGGAGGGTCGGTTAAATGAGATTGCGCACCGCCGGCACACGATGGACCTTTTCGCGTGGTGGCACCGTCACACCACGTGGTCAGCTGCCAATCGTCATCGCAGCGGCGTGGGTCTTCTCTGCCTATAATTAAGTCAGATAGAAATAATATTCGCTACATTGTCCAGTCAACATGATAAAGCAACTAGTCCAACAGTCGGTCCTTCTAAAGTTCGATATGTTCGTGGTAGTGCAGTGAGAGGTTCGCATGTACACACATGTGTAATTGCGCTTTATAGAGGGGGTTGTGGCAGAGCACGACTGTTTCCGATCTCCAGAGCAAATGGTATATAAAAGCGTGCGTAACTCCCGCGACGTATTGTCAAACACTATGCTTACTACCGTGGCCGCATCAAAGTGATCACGCGGGTGGCAGAATGCGTCGAAGCAAACGCAAGTGTCTCCATAAGTTAAGGACGCGTCCGAGAAACCTTCTTCGTTCGACACAACTCGCGCCGGCATCATTGCGCCATCGTCACGCAGGTATGCGAGGCCGGTCGCGGCAAGGTCCACTTCATTGCATCTTTCTATGCTATATGCAACAGAACGACTTCGTGACACGGGAAGTATACGCCTGCCAGCTCGAGGGCAGCCACGATAACGCGGGGCCGCCACACATTGTTCGTGCGTGAGGAAATGAACGAGACAGCCGTCACTGAGCGCGTCAGTTTTGCTTTTCTTGCACGCTGCGTCCTGTCTGGCAAACGATATCTCTGATTGAATCAAAGTGGATATGGCTTTTCCCGGAATCGAGATGATTGCGGCAGTCGATGCTTGCGTCGGGATCAGCGAGTAGTTAGCATTCAACTATAGTCAAACGCTCGTGCTGGAAAAGTTCCCAGTTATAACGTGATAGGCGAGCCTACGTCACGCTAATGGCAAATGCTGTTTCATGCGAATGGCGAAGTCGTCAGTCGGTCAGAAGCATGCCCTGTAGCGCGCATGAGAAACACAGGAACGATCTGCAGACGCGTAAGAAGCGAGCAGCTAATATTGTGCACCTGGCGTTGTGTGCTGTGCCGGGACATGAAAGAATGCCATCGCTCATCCACAAGCGGCACAGCGACAGTATGGAGCCCTTAGAAGAGGTGGGAGAACTCAAGCTTCTGAAGGTGCTACAAGAGTACCCGTTCTTGCCCGTAAAGTTCTTAAGAGAAGGCATTAAATTAGAGGAACTCCATCCGGTTTGTCACTGCCTTTCCACTGCTTCTAGGGCCCTTTATGCTTGCATTACATTACATTACTTACATTACATTACTTATACAACAATTATTTTGTCATATTATTTACACGGCGGGCGAGGTAAAATTAAAAAAAAAGTTGTATTTTATATAGTGCAGAAGGCGTGCTTTACGGCGATCTCGGCTGGGCGCACCGTTTGTTAAATAATGTACTGTGCAGAAGAAGCTCATAGAGCGATAGGTGAGCACGTGATTGGTATGAATTATTTTTTTACACGTGTCCAGTTTCAATGGTAGTACAATCGGTTGCCTGGAGCGAAAACGAAACCGGCAATGATGGCTGCTGCATTCCTTCGGGAGCCCTCGCCACGGAGCGCGATTTTCAAGATCACCGGATAGTTCAGCTTCGGGCAAGTATGCGGAAACATCAGCTGGCAAGTCAAGCTGTTCAAGAAGGATCAAGGAGAAACGGGTTGCTCAAGTGGTGAAACGATAAAGTCTTTTTCATGATATCTATAGTTAAGGAAACGCGCTATCGTATTGTTTTCAGTACAAGTGACCACTTTCCACAAGCGATGCAAGTATAGATTTCAGAGAGAGAGAAGGGAAGGAGGAAAGGCAGGGAGGTTAACCAGACTGAGTCCCGTTTGCTACCCTACACGTGGGGAGGGGAATGGGGAGTGAAAGAGAGAGAGAGAGAGAGAACTTAAGTGTAGGATGTCTATAGTCGGGCACTCAAGATTGCAGAATATACGGTGCGCAAAGGTGGCAATAAACTCTGTGCAGTCGTATATAAGTCCTTCACTTCACTCTCTCCACGCTGCATGCGTCGTCCCCTGCACAGGTACAAGCTGACGCACGCCACCTCACAAAGCCAATGTTCCAATCGGCGCTCTCGCAACTGCTCGCGCTAGCCTTGCTCGTGCGACCGCGACTGCCTCGTCCCCTCGCGACAGCACTTTTGTATAGTCGCTCCCGTTCGTATTCAGTAATCCACCGTTATACAGCGCATGCACGCGCAGTTGCGCAAGCTGATCAATTCTTGCGTCCGCGCCCGCAGAATTTGAACATGCGCACAGCGTTTAAACAAGCCCTCTTCGTTCCCCCCCTCCCCCCCATTTTTTTTCTTTCTGAGTACGCCTGCGCACGCGTGTTTGCTTGCTTGCTCAAGAGGCGACTCGGGCTTCGTGTCGTCCGGGGCCCGTCTTCTGCGTCCCATCTCTGCGGCGGGTCGGGTTCTATATACGGTGCAGCACAGCGTCAACGTACGTAATCGCGGCCGCCGATTTCGTAGACTGCAGCAGCTTCCTCGTACCTCCCCTATGCTCTCCTATTTGCCGATCGCGTCACTTCGGGTTACGTGGCCCTCCGCGGTCGCGTGGCGACGCTCACGGTCTGCCGACGCACCGAGACCGTATGTACAGACAGACGCGGGCGCAGCGCAGCGGGGTGTGATAGCCTGCCTTGTCGCGGCGCTCGGTGTTACCTTTTTTCCCGCTGCATCGCGACCCCGAGCAGTGAGAGGCCGATACGGAGGAAAGGAAACAACGTCGCCTCGAGCCTCGTTGCCCCGCTGGCGAGAGCCGTTCGAGGCGCGCTTCGCCCATCGCGCGTTGGAGGATGTGCGCCGACCAAAAGTCCCACTTTTTCTCGGCCACCCCGTTCACGACACCTCTCGCTGCGTCGGCGGGTCCGGGCGCCCCGCTGAGGCCGATGATCCTCTCCCCTCTGTCGGACACGATCCTTTCTTGCGTTTTGTCCCGGCAGGTGCCTCTTGGTCTCTGACCCGCGCCGTGCCACCAGCGGCACGTTTTCCTTTCTTTTTTTTTCGGCAGCAGGGTTAAGCGGACGCAGTGCAGATAAGAAACAAAACGCGATCCGCGGTGCAGTGCAGTGAGATCGTGCGCCGAGATCGCTGTGCACCGCGGAACGGACTAGCGTTGCGTTTATGTAATGTTCGGAGAAGAGACGCCTGCGGCTGGCCGTGTGTGCGCACCGAGCGCCGAGTGTCATGTATCTTTTTTTTTTATTTATTATTTTGCGTTAATTGTGACATAATGTGCTGCTGTGTTTGAAGGCGATGACGTCTCCAGCCGAGATCTACTGCATGCTTTTTTCCGAAGCTATCGAAAATTTAAAAAGGGAAACCGTTCTATAGGCTTTAAGCATGCCCATTCGTCTGTCCGCAAGCCCGTGCAAGGAAACTTCAGCGGACGTAAGACGTTGTGTGCAGCGCCTTTAGCTGCGTCTTAGCGAGAGGTATAAGCTTAGCAACGAACTGTATAGCGACGTTCTATACCGACTAGTACCGTACGCATTCACGCGTATCCTTTACAGCAGCTCCGAAATTTTATTCCTGTAACAAAAACTTATATCCGCTCTTATTTCCCACAATATATATAATAGCCTAGAAATGCCCAAATTCTAAAGGAAACCCAAGAAAATGTAATTTCTTCTCCTATAATGCTCATCGGACATTCTATATTGTTGCACCTTTATGATGACCTGCTATTTGTCGTGTTTACGTTGTGCAGCCCTCTGAAGGCGTGTAATCTGCTGACTCTGTTTCTATACCCGCTGCAACCGGCGAGCTGAGAGCTCATGATTGCTGTACCTTGCCATGCCTTGCCACTTCTATTTCATATATAGTCGAAAGCTGGCGGCTTCAGACACTGCCAAAATGTCGATTTTAAAAATAAATCATCCTGTTTTTATCGGACGCAGGCATCTATACGCGGTTACATAGGCCATCGTGCTTGTACTGCAAAGATGCGAGCGCTGCGGGCTCTTTTTTTTTTTTGTAGCTTTCTTTTCTTTTCTCTTTTGCACTTAATGTAACGTCAAAGACGGGCGTTAATGCTTCTGTCATCGGGGCAGTGTATATAAAGCGAAAGCTTCACTCGGTTGCAGTGGCTACATGTTCCGCATACTGTCGACCAGATGGATCGCACACCCACGTGCGCGATTTATTCGCCGAAAGGAATGAAAGAAAAACGCAGAAATCTTTCAAGCTTGTCAAGCTTCGTTTCGCTTCCTTTCGTTCCGTTGCCGTAATGTTGTGCTTGACTCTTGCGGGATTTCCGAAAACAAGTGCTATAGTAAAGAAGTGCAATCCGGTCGATGCTCCAGTACGAGTGGGCGCCATATTGAATTAGTATTCGATACTAACAGTGGCTCAGTGCGAATTCCTTCGTTCTAGGAATCTTGAAATTCCAAGCAATTAGCTTTCGAGATAACGAGCGCCTGGTGGTGTATGTATATATATATGCTTTCACGCGCCCAGTGCGCAAGCGGTGCTGAAAGAACCTCTCACCCATAGCGCGTCCGATAGACTCACTTTGCTTGCGTGGTCGGCTACTGGGGAGCGTTTGAATAAATTGCGCATACATCATTGATTTCTCGGTGGCCGACACTGGCAGGCGATTCACTGGCACTGCGCCAGTAGACGCAATGGCACCGCATTCACAGAGGAGCCTGAGCCGCCACGTGGACGCGGCGAATAGAAATGTATGTACCACACGTGTCCATTATTCTGCAACTTGAGCTGTCATGGCGACCGTGAACCGCGGAGCAAGAGCCTTGGGCGTCTATACGAACGTCCCGTATTGATCGTTGAGCATCGGGGTACTTATTTGCACAGAGTAGGAACCACCAACTGAGACGTTCGGGCCATTTTGCGGTACCTGCGCTTAACGCGACACTAGTGGTTGGCTGATGCCAAGGGCGCTGCTATAATGGTAACCTTATATTCGTTGCAAGCACGCTGTATTGTGAACACGTAAAAGCTCAATCTGTCCTGCCGTCGACTCAGTTTTCGAAAAAGAAAAATCGATACAATTGTACACCAGTGCTGTCGAAGGGCGGACCCGAGATTGCGAAGAAAAAGAAAGAAAGAAAGAAAGAAAGAAAGGAGGAAAGAAAGAAAGAAAGAAAGAAAGAAAGAAAGAAAGAAAGAAAGAAAGAAAGAAAGAAAGAAAAAGGGAACATTCTTCACAGACGTATTCCAGTCTGACAACTGATACATAAAAGACAGCAAAGTTGTAGAAGCGACTTCTCACACTCATCGGAAGTGTTATATCACGGGCCTGCTCGCTGGCTCACGGTCTCGATCAAACGCAGCAACTGCTTCGTGGGTTCTGTAGCGCGGTGGTGGCTGTGACGCAGGCTGCATTGCAGCACTATACGGTGTCACCTGTGCAAGCGCACAAACTCCTGGCTGACCTCCAGCGTGGAGTCAGTACACAACGCAAGTGAGAAACAAATATTATACGTGTTTCTGGTTAACAAAAGCCGTGCTTATTAGTTGTCTATTCGAATGAGACGTATGCAAGGTAACTTCGGTTTTATAATCACTGATCATTATACCTCTCAAAGCAAATTCTCGGATGCGGCACACGTTGCGTCGCATTTATTTATTTTATTTATTTACGAATCACTGCAGGCCCAGGCCCATGTGGGGCCAAGCAGGTGGGGTCAAATTACAAAAAATAATCATGCAAGCATTCAGAAGAAAGCAAACAAAACCCTCAGATGTCTGCTGCGAAATTAAAATTTACATGTGATGCCGTCCGGCGTGGTTTTTTTGGCGTTGCGCTGCTAAGCACGAGGTCGCGGGATCAAATACAGGCCGCGGCGGCCGAATTCCCATGGGGGCGAAATGCAAGAGCGCCCGTGTACCGTGCATTGGGTGCACGTTAAAGAACCCCAAGTGGTTAAAAATAGTCCACAGCCCCTCACTACGGCGTGCCTCGTGGTTCGTGGTTTTGACGCCTAAAACCACATAAAATAAAAAAGGCCTCCAATTCAAGCTGTGAAGGTGGCTGGCCAGCGAAGCTGTATTATCACCTGATCCGATAGACCAATGTGACGTAACCTTGTGCAGGGTCATGTCGAGCCTGAGCGCGACGCCGTCGTGCATATGGGCGTTTCATGCTGTTCCTTTCGTCGCTCATCGTATTCGTGCTGCTATTAAGGCGTTCTAACTGTGCGTAGCTTGTTTTGGCAAGGAACCACTGCGTCATGCCTAGATTCAGCTCGACGTCGTTGTACATATTGACGTTGCCGTTCCGGTCGCCGCTCATCGTGTTCATGCTGCTCCTCGGGAGTCCTAACTATGCGTGGCCTTTCCACAGCGCCACAACAACACAAATTAAATCAATTGCTAGGTGGGTTTTTCTTTTACATATGAAAGTGTAGTGACGTCACTCCCTGCTTCGTATGCTACAGTTGCCGCTTCCCTGCAAGTGGAGCTTATGCAACCGTAATCTTTACGGGGAGACGCTTGCGGCGAATGCAATGCGCAAAGGCGAGCTTTCTGGTTCTTTCTTTCTTTTCCCTGCAAGGCTGGCGCCGCCGCTGCCGCAGATGCGTGGAGGCGAGCGCCATCTGGTGGTGGTGGTGCAAGAAACCCAGCGGCACACGCGGCGCACGCCTTCCGCTGCGAGTGGTTGCATGGTCTGTCGACGGAGACGAAGAAACCCCGGGATCCTAGTCATAAACAGCTTCGCTATAAAATTACATTTTTGTATCGACCACGCCATTACACGGCGGCCTTCATCGCTGCACTAAAACCGTTGCGAAAATGTCCTTAACAGCTTCGCTGCAATAAATTAGATTAAATAATGCGTGCGTGTGTGGGGATTTTCTCCTTTCACCCTTGTCGTCTGACGGAAGAATAGGACAGACCCAGCCTCTCCAGTTAACATGAAAGTGTCTCTCAATATGATTCGACTCGAATACGAGCATTCAGTGGCAATGAAAATCATCTGCGGGCAAGCACTCAAAATAGAAAGAAAGGCAATAGATGGTGGCATTGTGGTGATGATGACGTGTCCTTTATTTAGGTACTCAGCGCATGCGTGGCCTAATCGCGCCAAAGTCGTGAGGCTCGTCTCCCTCGTGTGCTTCGAAGGAGGTAATTCGTATTCGACGTGCGCCTTGCCACGGCGTCTCGTCTCGACAGGCACTTGAGTGATGTCCGAGGAAAACGACGTGAAACGGGCGACGCGTTTACGCTCCTTGTGAATCTGACGCGTGAAAACAGCGTCCGCTCCTCTTGTTTTTGCTTGGTTCCCCGGACTTAGACTATTGCGTGTTTCGTCACAAGTCCGGTTTGTTGGGAAGGCAAGCTGCTCCGCACCACGAAGATAGTTCTGGCGCATTTTGCGAGATATACGGTCGCTATAGCAACGTTCGCTAGCAATTTGTAATTATGCCACTCTCTTTATTAAACTCGCCTTATACATTCGTATTCACGTATGCAAACAAAAATATTTATTTTTCTAGACACGGTTCAAGTCAGACTTTGAAGAAATAGCTCGCCGAAAAGCCGCGAAAGATTATGTATATATATTTATTTTTTAAAGTTCGCTAAACATAATATTACGGCCGTACTGCAACATAGATCTCAGGCATAAAATGGAGGTGGCAAAACACATATAGGGCATAGCATATGTGTTTAATTATGGTTACTATTCGAATAATAACTCGCGCATAGTCAATAAATTTTTAAATTGCATCTTAGGGGGCTCTGCGCCAGCGCGCACGCACACACGCACGCACGCACGCACGTACACCACGCGCGCGCGCGCACCCACACACGCACACGCACAAACACACACACACACACACACCCACACACACACACGTACGAAGAATCACGATCGCACCACGCATCACGTACCGATCTAGATCTTGGGTGTTAAAATCGAATGTAAGACAGTCTCCTGATAAGATCACTCCACTGATAGCCTCGTTCAGTATACAGACATTACGGACACAGGGCGCTCGTAGAACGTCGCGCGACGTAAAGCCGCGGAACTATTAGGCCACATCTTCAAGAAGAGCTGTGAACACGAGGGCCCGTATTCGCGGAAAAGTTCAAGCGCTGATACTTTTTACAAGAGGAGGGACGAGGCTATCGTATTGTTGAACATATTTTTATGGAAGGCGATGGGGCAATACAATATAACGCTTCCGCATATTGTAATAACCTTGCGAACTCCACCCCAAATGCACATGAAAACGTGAGAGCGCTTGATTTATCCGACATGCAACTGTAGGACCGCCTGTATAGTTAGTATATTTTGGTGGAGTAACGAATCACAACCACGTGATGTACATACGTCCTCTTACAGATGTCGAATTGTGAGCCTGTCGTTTACGCGGAAATGGACGGCTGACCTTTAACGTTGTGCGACAGGGTTCATGCGTCTTGCTGTAAATGTTTTCGGAGCGCTGTATATACGCAAACAAAATAGAGAAATGCGGAATAGAAATTAGAAAACAACGAGATTTTCTCGCAGACAGCGCGTGTACACCCCGGATCTACGGAGTGCAGTCTGTGACCTATACCCGCGACAACCGCGTTGCATAGAGAAGCCGTGAGCCACATTTTTTCCGCAGGTGCCATGCTCTGAAAACTTCTGCCGTTCAGCGCAGTCGTTGAATGGGCACTGAATTAAGCACCCTGCTCGAGTCTTTCCTGCGTCTAAATCGTTCGTAGTCTTCCATCGCTTCCGCGGCATCAGGACGATTTGCTCCGAGTAAGTTTAATCTGGTGAATAAATACATTCAGTCTCGTGCTCTTAAAGGTTTCTCCGCGCTTCATGTTGTCGAGAACAGCGTGGCTTCTTCGGGTGTCCTGAAGAGGCGTTCAGACGTTTATTTGAGTGACCGTTGAGAGACTTATTTTGTTATAGCGCAAGCTTGATATGGACAACAGAAGGCACATCTGACACACCCAGCGCTGTGTGTGTCAGATGTGCCTTCTGTTGTCCGTGTCAAGCTTGCGCTATAACAAAATAAGATATGCCATACCAACAAGCCCCTATTCCTATCCTCATCGGTTGAGAGACGCTTAGAGTACTGGTTAAAAAGAAAGAAAGAAAAGAAAAGCGGGAAGGAGATTGAGCCCGGGTCGTTACAGGCATAAGTAATTGTGCAATATCGAGGTTACACTGAAGAGAAAGAATATAAAATGGAATAGGGTAAATGCTGGAATGCAATATATGCAATATATGCAGCGAAACCTTGATTTATTGAGACTATAGGCATCGAGGAAGGAAAGGTTCGGTGAGGGCATCGCGCAACGTGATTGAAGCCAAAACGTATCGACCCAAAACGTGATGGTCACGTCAGAGCGCGTGGCAGGTTTTAGTGCTCCCACCCTGCAGGCAGAGCTACGGCAGCGCAGCCGAACATCGAATAAAATATATCGGGAACCAAACGTTGCCGGCCAATACGCTTTGTCTCAGAGGTCACGTGTTGGGCTGATGCTGCGAGATAAAAGGCGATGAGAATGGCTTAATTCACGGAGAGCTCGCTACGAGCCAAGGCTGGCGGCGTGACGTAATGATCTCTCCTGGTCTATTTCGTTTCTCCATGAGCCGTAGTGCACTGCCCCATTTCAAGGGGGATGCTATGAAAGATAATCATCATCATCGGATTCAAATAAGTTCTTCGGCGAGTCTCGGGCTACTTTCAGTGTCTATTATAGTGGTATTCCCGGTACATTTACCGTGCGCAACAAGGAATGGGATTGGAGGCGTGTTTTACTAGCAACTCCTCATCGCAGCAAAGAGAGAGAGAGAGAGAGAGAAATGCTTTTTTTTTTCTTATTTGATTGATTTGGAGGAGGACCCTTAGTCTACTGCCTCCTTGCCGCTCCGCTTTGGAGCGGCAGGGAGGCAGAAACGAACGCACACGCACGCGCACGCACGCACGCACGCTGGATGCATAGCTGAGGGTATTTGGTGGCACGATTACACACGTGAAACGCGCAGGAGTGGGCAGCGCGTTCGCTTGTGCCTGCAGTACGTATCAGTGTTCCTTGGCGGCGGGTGAGTTTGGGGGCTAGGCGTGAGAAAACCCACCTGGACTGTCTGTGTAGAAGAGAGAGAGAGAGAAAGAGAGAGAAACGGGATAGGAAAGGCAGGAAGGTTAACCGGATAAGAGTCTGGTTTGCTACCTTCACTGGGAGAACGGGAAGGGGAAACGAAAGACGGAAAGAACAGGCCAGAGAGAGAAAGAAAAAAGAAAAGAAAAGGAAGGTCATGAATGTCCATGAGAATTACAGTTTCCCCAATGGGCCACTCGAATGTAAAAAAGTTTCAAGAGTGCCTTGACTGTCTTGCCGTGTGACGACTGTATAGGTCGGCGTTCCAGGACTGCCTGCTCCGAAAGTGACCTGTCCGATGCGACGCGCCAGCGCAGTCGCGAGTGATTGCCTGTGTGCGCTGTACCGGGTACAATGGCAAAGAACGTGTTCGACAGTGTCAGTCCAGGGCTTTAGAGTGGAGTCATGCGGGTGCTACACAATGTGGCTAGGCCCTGAAATACTGTGCGTCTGGAAGAGTTTCTCGGGAGAGCTTGGTTTACACTGTCATTGCCCAGCATTACAGTATGGCCTGGAATCCACACTACTTCTAAGGGGTTCTTCGCAATAGTAGCCGAAGGATATTATTGAAGCCAAAGGAGGTTTACACCGAATGGAAATATAAAAAGACTATGCTAACGATTTTTTTCATTGTGAGAACATTTTTTTTTTTGCCAGCAGCTATGTAGAATATGACTGGTCACTGCAATAATAGTTATGTGTCCTCTCATGGTTAAACTACGCCCCGATAACCCAGTATTCCGTAAAAGGGAATACGTTACATGGACAGGCTAAAGCTCTCCAATAATATTTTTGCGTTTCTTCCATGTTACATAATATAACGCGGTCCGATGCATTTGTCAAAACGAACTTGAAGTATCCTGTTAAAGCAGGTGTCAGCGCTTCAATTCTTCTCGGATTTCCGTCGCTTTCAGACCGAATCCTCCATCTCTTGGTTTTCCTTGTATTCGAGACGACGGAGCACGATCTCAGGCTCGTTGTCGAGAGAAAGAGCGAGAGAGAGAGAGAGAGACGGTGTGGCGTGGATGCACGTGACTGACCAAGCATCGCGCACGCTGCACGTGTTTCACCGGATTCGCCTGTGTTCGACGATCCATCGCGCTTGGCTTGCGATGACGAGAGAAGCGGTGGGAAAACACTGGGATGCAAACACCCATAAAAAAGGAAAAAAAAGAAAGAGGGAACAAAAGGTCAAGTCTCATGTGGTGTCGTCAAGAAAGTAGGCGAACGCGGAAGCTACGAGAGTGATGAACACATTCAAGGTACGGAGGCGTAATTCGCAATGCGCCATACGTAGAGCTTGGCACAACAATTCGAATGTGTGCTATAGCGGCAACGGAAGGTAGATTGCGAAGGAACGATGGGCGAAAACGAACAGGCGCAGGAGGCATGAGTGTAAGGATGGAAGAGAAAAACATCCAAATGCCGAACGGGTGGCAAGATTTTGCTTGTGCACCGTGGCAGCAAAATATAAATGGTCTTTGGCGTACCATTCGAGTTTGAACATTGCTCAATGATTCACATCTGTGCTTATGAATACGTCAGTTGCGTGTCATTGGACGAATAAGCATTCAGTTGTAAATCAGCGCTAGTATAGTGTTTGTATTGTGTGATTCTTCCGGTCCTTGTCTTATTTGTGCCAAATGCCTTCGTTTACAGACTTCACGCGAAGTGGGCGGAAGACATACATATATATACTGGGTGTCCCTGATAACGTTAGCGAAGTTGTTAAAATAAATATCAAATAAAAAATAAATACGCGGTGTAACATACGAACATCCGACGACAGAACAACATACGTCTTATAACTGTACCTTGCAGCGTGTTTTTTTTTTGTCTCTTCTTTGTTTTTACTAACAGCCTGGCTAACGTTAGCTGGGCCGCCCTATATATACAAAACGCTTCTGCTGCTTTGAAGCAAACGGCAGCGTCAGCTAATGGCGTTGCAAACATCTCTGTGTGTAGTACTGACAACTCTCGACAACAGCGCAGTATTAGTACAACAGATACGACTGCTCGAAAAAGTGGCATTGTGAACGCCAGCACGAAGCAAGACGCTTGAGCTGCCGCTGATGTGATGCACTTCCAACGTATTTTTGCCGTGTCAACGCCCGACATCGGCCGGCGTCAGCGCTTCCATTTCACGCCCCACGATATCCACACCGTAACTAATGTCTAGGTGCGTACTCTTGGGTGTTGGCTTTAACCGTTAATCCCATGGAACAAACTTCAGCAGCAAATGCGGCGCTGTCGCTGGGCATTGAAAAAAGAAAGAATGACGCGCCGATGGCGGCAGCGCCACGCGAAATGTACGTCAGAAATGTGTCGCATGCGCTTAGCACTTCGTAGGGTACTGCGTCGCGTCAAGAGAACTTTACAACAGTGGGGGTGGCCAGCTGGCGTGAACGTGGACCTATGATGTGTTAACATCATTAAGGTTCAGACACACCTTTCTTCAGTATAGGTGTGATGCCGAGAACGACACATAGGCGTTCTTTTTTTTTTTCTCATTGAGATGTAAAAATGTACAGGTATGAGCAATGAGAGGGAAAAACATGTTGTTCCATCTGTCGTAAACTATACGCGGTGTTTCGGTGAACACTTTCAGAAATTCTCAAAGGTTGCCTGGGGCAGATAGCACAATTCTAGGTCATGAGGTGGTCTATCGAAGCGGCGGACACTACTTGCACAAACTATTGAAATGTGTAATCGACTAATTTACAAAATGATCAATAATTAACTTTTTAACTAATTACGTGTTGACCCATATTGCAATTTACAAATTCTGGCCGTGGAGTTTGCAAGGCAGATCCACTTGGGACGAATTTTCAGG
Source organism: Dermacentor andersoni (assembly GCF_023375885.2). Taxonomy (NCBI): domain Eukaryota; kingdom Metazoa; phylum Arthropoda; class Arachnida; order Ixodida; family Ixodidae; genus Dermacentor; species Dermacentor andersoni. Next base: position 54,892,724 of record NC_092815.1, read on the forward strand.
ATGGCACTAATTTGGAGATATTAATTCCCGAACTTTGCAGAGAAATGCATTATCTACCCTTTTCACTGTAAATAAATTCATTCTACATCCGTAGCAGTATATACGGAATGGACATGGCAGTCCCCGATTTTCTTGCACAATTACCCACTTTCGTATTTTAAATACATTTGAACAATGTGTGTCTGTTATCCAGTGCTCATGTGCGCAGTTCTGTGTCACATCCTGATTGCTACACATGCGGCTGAATATGTGTCGTTACTTGGGTGTTCATCAGCGTCACTGTCGTTAGTGAAACATCTAATTTTTTTTTGTAGATACACGACACTGCGTAACTATCTTAGACAAATTAGATTTGTTAAGCTATAAATGAATCGATGTGCATATTCCTGACAGTGTACGCAACATAGATTAAACTCGACTGTTAGTGTAATCAAAGCACTGGTGTACTGAACTAGAGCGTTGACGTGGACCAGCTGGTGCATACCGAAATCTAAACAGCCCGAAGGACGGAACAAGTAAGGACAGAAACGGACGAAGCGCTGTTTACGTATAACACTACTCATCGCCTCTGTATCAGCAAATTTTTTTCGGAACACCCATAGACCCCTTCATAACCGGTCCAAATGTCGAACTCTACACGAGAGTCTCTTTTGTTTCGAAGTGATGCCGGCCCTGGACCAAAGCAAGTTCTTGTCAGATGAACGTGATAGACAGAAAGACGGAATTAGGCACATCAGGGGTACTTAGGGTAGAACACTGCATGAGCCGTATTTTTCAGGCCCGGGCGCGATTTGAGCCCGAAAGTGCTATGTGGCGGCCCACCCGACCGGCTCGGTAGTTTCGAACCTCACCCGTACCCGGCCCACCCCGTTTCAGCACATTAGCCCTTCAGCGTAAGCGATACATGGTCCGATTCTCGGTAATTGTGAAGATACCATCCGCAGCACAGGATATTTTTTATAGATAATTTTAACTGTGTCAGGACTTGGTCTGGCGTTGTTGCTGATAATTGAACCAGTAAAATGGTAATAAAGAAAGCGACCGGCCGGCCGCAGGTTGCTCGACTACATCGTCAGTTATCCGAGCGACCCTCTGCCTACTTCCAGGATCGGCCGGTGTTGAGCGGTGGATGATAACAAAGGAATGAAATAGAGCGAAAAGAATCGCTGCATTATACCGGACCCAGGTTGTATACTCGCGCCACTGCGACCGTTCACGACATGTGAGGCTGCATGAAACGGTTGAAGCCTGGCCACTTCTAATGTTACTCTAGCTCTCGTTATGAGTACTCAACACTGTTGGCGAAAACGCAATTTTGTTTCACTTCCTTTCTCTTCCTCCTTTTCAGGAAAAAAAGTACGAGTCAGCGCGAGCATTCACCCATCCGTGCACTCACCACTGTCTTCTCCAAGTTCAAAGTTCACGAATCCGCGACTCTTCCCCATCCTTAATAGATAGGCTTCCCGGCTGCTAGCTACCGGTAAAAGCCGCAATCAAGCCAATTCAGGCACGTGAAGATGGGCATTTTGGTTGCTTGAGAATTGCGGCAGCTGCCAACGAAAGCCATAAAGCAGGTCGGCACTCCGCTTTTTGACGTGCGCGCATCTTTATATGCATGTCTAGGCGTCATTGTGTAGCGGCTGGAGTATGAATGCCTTGTAATTGAAAGCAAACAAGGAATTGCTGCGCTTTACCTATTCATTTTCAACAGCCTTATTGTTTGCTCTTCCAAAGTCGCCCAATTCGCGCGCTTGACAGAGGTGCTCTAGCTTGTACGCGGTCTTGGCGACCCACTTAGCCTATAACGTCTGCTGCTATACAAGGCTCCTGAGATGACGCGCTTCTTTTCCCTGTAACACCCATAAGGAAGCCCGGACAGCTTAATCACACGGCCCGGATTTCACGGCGACGATCGTCTTCTGAAAAAGAGCGGCAGCAACAGTGACACTGTAACAACCGTAACTATATTCCTCCTGGTATCTCTCGTGTATCCCGTCTCGCATTGCAGAGGATAACGCAGCGCGCCAACACGCATGCACCCGCACAAATAGACGGCGCAGCACAACACGCACGCAGACGCTCACGCACGCCAAGTTCGCGATCGGAGTGTTTGTCGCATTGACGTCTTTCGTAACATCTCCGTCCATGGATCTATTTTATTCGACGTGGCCGTGCGTCGCGTGTAATCCATGCGGCCCTTCTCTCGATATAACGAAACAAAGCCAGGCGCACGCCACCGACCGCGATAGAGGTACGCGATTCCCGAAGCTGCAGCAGCAACAGCGGTGGCATTGGCAGCGGAGAGCATGTAGGTTTCCTCGTGCGCGTGGTGTGTGACATATCGGGACTGCTGCCTGCGAGGGTAGTTCTTCGATTTACCCGTTCGCATCGTTTGTCTGCTCCTTTCTTTTCTTGTGTCTTTTATTCTTTTGGCTTTGAGGGCAGCTGCTTCAACGACAGCTGCGGTGACCTGGCTCTCTTTCTGCGGGTGCCCTTGTCGCGCACGCGCGCTTTCGACTATGTAATACCCTTATAGCGAGCCACCCGCTCTCTCGCCAAGAAAGGAGAAAACAGCCCCGTGCGCGTTCTCAGTTGTGGCGATGTTTCTTATACGTTTCCTCCGTGCTGGCGGCGCGTGAACGCGATCCTCCTTCCCTTTGGCGATCTCACGCACCCACCTGAGCGCTGCGCGTGCCAGGCCACCCCCCCACGGGCCGCGATATTATTTCCCGGTTCTCGAGGCTTTCCTCCGCAGCACCGCATTTTCTTTCTTTCCTTCTTTCTTTTTCTTTTTTTCTCCCGTCCCCTCAGATCCGAGCGAGTTCTGCACCACGACGCCATTCGGATATACTTCGCCAACGCTGCCTCTGCTTTGCCTCTCCGCTCATGTCTCCCTCTCTCTCTCTCTTTTCTGTTGTTCCTTCCCGTTGTTCTTGTTTTCGATTCCGTTTCTTGCCTCCGGTGCTTTTTCTTTTTTTTTTTTTTTTGCGGCTGGAGTCGGCGTGTACCACAGCCTGTCCAAACACGTTACCCCACTCGGATCTGCGCGTTTCCATCGCCGAGCGTCTTTTGTGCGATAAAAATAGTCTGGTCTGAACTGGTTGCCATAATAGGCGAGCAATCTTGCTGCCGCGCACGGGGGCAGCAGCGCGCGAGTTTTCGTGCGTTCGATGGAGTGGGTCGCTAAGCTCCGCACTCCTATGCTATATACGCTCAATTACAGTGGTCGAGTGTGGATGTTGCGTTCGGGACGTCAGTGGTGCTCATCGCTGCAGTTTGCGAATGCATATGTCGTAGCGGCGCGAGCACCATAAAAAAAAAAAAGTGGAAGCACGTACTATATAGCAGGTAGCACGCGTCTCGTTGCCGAAGCTCCTGCAGGTCCGGAGAGATACACGAAAGAATGAACTTCCCGAAATGGTACAGTGTATTGTGCGACGCCGTATATGTTGTAGGGCTCTGGATTAATTTTGACCAGCTGGAGTTATTTAACGTTAGCCGTATAAGCGCGTTAAAGGAAACCTTTTTACGTTTCGCCCCCATCGAAATGCAGCAGCCGTGGACGAGAATCGCACCTGCAGCCTCGCCCTCAGCAGCACAACGCCATTCTTTCTTTCACGAGCTTTCACAGCAATTTTCACTAATTTTTTGCTCCATGAATTCTTCAACGTTATGTCACCAACTAGAATGCTCCCGAAACTTACCCGTGACGTTCTCTGAGAGGATAGATAACGGAGTGATGGAGAAGTAGCCATGGCTTTTGGTGACTCATATATATTGTCCGAGCTGGGGCACATTGTTTGTTTGTTTGTTTGTTTGCCTTTACGAGTGGCGCATACTCATTATGGGGGATTGTCCAAGAATCGGCTGACTTAAAAAAATATCAAACGAATCTAAAAAGAAGCACTATTGAAAAATTTGAATAGCTGAAAGAATGAAGTCAAATAACATTTAGTAATTCAGCGAGGGAATAACCCTGATTCAATTAAGTATCTCACAACAGCTGAACCAACATCTCTGTGGTGGTGTCCCAGAGAAGAGGCTCCGAAAGATAAAATATCAGGAATCGTTATATTCAATCTAGCACCATGGCATTGCCTTTTCAAAGCATGTTTTCTTAACCATGAAAAGCGGCCACATGACAGGAAGAGGTGTTCCGTTGTCTCATGCTCACCAAAGAAAGAGCACAAGGAGAAGGGCGCCAGACCAGTTCGATGCAGATAATAGTTTAATGTAGCTATTCCACATATGAACTTTGTAAAGTGGACTTAAATTTTTTATTACGGCAGAACATTCTGCTGCAAGGAAATAGGAGGTGTCGGTAGGCAGTTAAATTTGTTAATGATAGGTTCCAAGAGCCTTGCATGACTGCACGTTTCCTGAACCTAGCAGCAGTTATGAAAGCTGATACAGGAACGATCGGAATAATTGGACCAATAAGGGCCGCTGCCGCCAATCTGTCTGCTAATTAATTAATAACTAATACTTCGTGACCAGGCACCCATACCAATCTAATTAGTGTTAAGTGAGAAGGTATTAGACAATGAAATGTATTTGATATATGTGAGCCACTATTTGCAGTGAGAGCTGAACATAAAGGTCAAGAAGTCAAGGGTAAAACGGACGTCGACCAAAAACATTAAAAGAAAAGAAACCAAGACGTTTAGGCTCCCATACGGGGACCTTGTTCACAATGAATATGAGTCACAATCCGTTACTACTACAACTTCCGAGATTGGGAAGTTCACTTTTCGTGAAGCCAATGTAGTCTCTAGAAACTCAGTTAAGAATACCGGTACGTAGTCAGGAAATCTTAAAGAGAACGACCAGTCTAAAACGCAAGAGAAAATTCTAATTCCTGATTTTCTTCTGATTGCGATGCATCTGTCACTATGACGGCGTTTATTTTTAGTTTATTTTGTAACAGCCTATTTAATATATTGTAAGAAAGGTGTTTCGCGTTGTTTATATATATATGCCGTCAAATGTAATCTGGAGATTCTCTTTCTCACTGCTAATAGGAGGGACCTCACATAATCGTACATATATATGGGATCAACAAGTGCCTGTACTAAGACGACCTGAGGAGTGTGGAACCGAGGACAGGAAGATTGAAAAGATATTGCAGGCTGAGACATAAAAGTGATTTGTAATTTAATAGGGGACTCATACATCTTTAAGAACGTTTGGACAGTTTGTTGGCAACGAACTTTGGTGAACCTAGGCACAGGTGTAAAGCTTCCCGTTCCAGAAGAACAAAGAGATGTAATTTATATGCCGGCGCTCCTGAATCTAGAACGCATTCAAATTCCAAAATTGGTCGTAGGTACATTTTACAAATCGCCACAAAAGAGTCTCTCCGCATCCCCGATCGACTGTTGCCAAGCCTTCTTAGCGTTTCAACCACTCGCGCACCTTCTTTATTTATGTATTCAGTGTGCTAGCGCCACATAAGCTGGTTATCATATATTATGCCAAGGTATTTTACCCAGTCCACATGAGGTGTATTCGGCAGGCGGTAGGTAAAGTATATTTGTAATGGATCCCTTATAGGAAAAAACTATATTTGAGCATTTTCTGACGTGAAGGGTGAGACGAATATTCTGCAACCAGTTTTCTATGGCGCAAAGGTATGCTTGCAATCGACTACATAAAGAAAGAGTAGATGTCATCGTCTGATACTAAAAACGCCATGTCATCTGCGTATACATATGTGTAAATGCCATTATGATAAGGTGTAGAGGCTAGTAATATGTAAAACAATAAAGGTGAAGAGACAGCTCGTTGTGGAACCCCACGTGGCTGACGATGTCTATTTGACAAAAAAATATTTCACAGAGCAATAAAATTATCTGTCAATTAGAAACTCACTAAACCATTATACATATATTTTGGTAAATGCAGGTTTCCTAATCGATTACGTAATACTAAATGTTCTACAGTGTGATAGGCTTTCGATATATCTAAAGTTATTAGAACTGCAATTTTTCTCTAGCGTCGTGCTAGTTTTATCTGGCTTTCTAGGTCCACATGAGCATGCCAAATGGAACAGCCAGATCTAAAACCAAGTTGACAAAGGCTGAGTGCATCTTTGTCCTCTACTAGTTTCATAAGACGAACATTAAGAATCCTTTCTATTAATTTAACCAAATTCGAGAATAGAGCAATTGCGTGAGTATAGTCCAGCGTGAATCCGTCACTATTATTTTTAAGAACCTGAATAATTCTAGCCCTTTTCCAACTGGAAGGTATCCACGAAAATTCAATAGAATAGTTTATTACGTCTAAGAGGTCATCTGAGGACACCTTGAATAAAGTGTTTAACATTTTTGTTACTCCGTCTGCACCAGTGGCGTAATGTGGCAGACTTTTCACTGCTGTAGCCAGTTCCAGCATAGTGGTCTCTGTAAAATCATCTGACCGGATTCGTAACTTGGCACATGGAGATAATAAGCAAGTCAATCGACTTTTTAAACCCTTTGCGATTTCTTCTATCATTTGTGTCATTTATGTTACTCGGTCGCGCAACTATTCTTCTGGTGCGAAGAAAATTGAAAAGTGCACTCTTCTTTTTAGATTTTGATAGATAATTGAAATGTTTACAATTGATAATAGTCGTCTTTTGCTTTAGAAACTGTATGTCTAAAGACAGTTTTGTAGAATTTATAATCACTCCAACTTTTTGGACACTGGTTATATAAAAAATTTTTCCAGGCTGCTTTCCTTGTTCTATAATCACGAGAACAGTCGGAATTTCACCAAGGGCTGTAGGAATAACCGTTGCTAGATCAAACTGCAAATTCCTATTGCTTGCTGGACTTTCAAGGGCAAAACAAATAATCTTCGTTTTTTGTTTATTGAAAGCATCTGACAGGGACGAAAGCAGAGACCGCAAAGACTTCTTGAAGGTATTGTAGTTTAGAAAAGTTTGACCTTGGTGATCCGTGGTTGTAATAGAGCGTGCTATTTCAAATAATAGCGGCAGATGATCACCATTAGAGACACAATCAACAGCTGACCACGAAGACACAGAGAGACTACGCCTAGAGAATGTGAGATAGATTGCAGACTGATTTTGGCCACGCGCAAATGCAGTTGATCCAGAATTTTCACAAGGAAGGTTATTGTCTAATGACCAATTCCACAAGCGGTACCACACGAATCTGTCTTTAAACCCCATGCATCATGATGCGACTTGAAATCCCCAGTAAGTAAAACATCGCGCCCACAACTAGCTATAACACTGTCAAGGCACCTAGGGTCCTGCACGCCGAAAGAAAAATAAGTCTTACGATATAAAGTAGGCAACATCCTGGAAAAATGAATTCTATAGCCAGAATTTCGCACTCATGATCCGTCAGTTCAAATGTAATGTTAGCTTTATGACATATTTTAGCAGAAATAAATATATTTAGTCCACCCCCTCTTGCAGGGTGGTCTAGCCGAAAACATCTGTAAAATTTTAAATGGAAATTTTTCTCCGTTGTCAACCAAGTTTTCTGTATTATTATTATATCCGGATTAAGTTGGTTAGTAAGAGAAAACAGGTCTACAGAAGCTGATAATGTGGAGCGGCGGTTACACTGAAGTACCTTCAATGATCCTATGATGAAGATGCTGCAGTCGTAAGAGGCGTCTTTGATACACTTGCCTTCAAATTAAACTTAGACTGACATTTCTTAGATTTCGAATAGGGAAATGAGGTAGAATCCTCACTGATATTCGACATAGCTCTTCTTGGTATCCGACCGTTATGTTCTGCGTCTCTCATTTCTGAATCTTGTACATAGTCTGGTTGTCAGAAGCAGAGTGAGCGGGAGGGGAACTAGTAGACGCTGAACCATCCCAAGAGATAGTTGTCTCCCTATTTTGATCGCAAGACTGTTGTACCGAACCTATGAGCTCACAAACAGAGCATAGACCAGCAGCTTGGATTAGCATATTCATCTGCGAAGAAATAGCCCGTGCGATGCTTTCGCCAAGGTTTACCAACAGATATTCCATGGCCTTAGCCACGGCCTTTTGAACAGCATCTTCTATGGCTGCAGTAAGAGATAAGTCAGGTACAGTAGTCTGCCTAGCCGGAACTCCAGCATAGCCAAATGTTCTTTCTTTTACAATATGTATACCTTCTCTTCTGGAGCAACCTTTTTTGTCCATAACTTCGAGTACCTGTACTTCTTGGGCTCGCACTGAACAGTTCGAGTAATCAGCCGGATGATTTCCATCACAGAGGCAGCATCGCTCCCTTTGAGAAATGTAATAACTTGGAGCGCGACTTTCTCCGCATGTTCAGCACCGTTGGCTGCATTTACACCCTCCGATACAATGGCCAAAACGCCAGCAATCGCGACATTGAAGCGGACGCAGCGCAAGAGGCTCTACTTTGAATACAAGGGGCCATGCCTTGATCTCTGATGGGCAGGAAGTGTCAGCAAAAGTGGCCATCACTGATTCTGTTGGTACTCTGTTACTTTACACGACTCCTTTACAGCGATTATACAGGATGCGATTACAGGCTGCGGAAGATGTGCACTTGAGTGAATCCTCAACACGTCTTGCCTGGCGAACTATGAACAATACCTCCACGGCCAAGGTGTCTTACGTCCGGGATGGTGTGGTACAATGGTGTAGCTACGTGAAGATCCTCCTGCATAGCCTGAAGGTTATTCAATCTGATGGAGCCTCCATTCGAAGGAACAAATGCCATAGGAGTGCTGGTTACACCGCTGCGTAGGAAGAAATCGAAAGGTAACTCGTGAGTGGGAAGAGATGCCGCCCAAGGGGGAAAACCCCTCCACGGGGAATTCTTGGACATCAACCTAGGCTGAAAGGGGAAACGCTAAGGAGAGACTACATAAAACAATAATAAAAGGGATAAGGTCACCCGATGCTCAGTGAAACCACCAGCTGAGCCGAATTGAACGTTGCTCACACGGTGCCTGAGCGAGTCTTCCTCTAAAGGGTTCCCATTTTGCCCTCTTTCGTTCTCGTCGTAGCTGGGGTGGTTCTGTTCTTGTATAGCTTTTCCTGGGAGTTATTGCAGGGTTCGTAATATTAGTAGATATTGATGAGAGCCTTTATACATGAAGCGTGAATTTTGCATTCGAGGCGTTGAAGGGAAAAATCGCGGCAATGGGTGCTTGCTGAGGTTCACTACGACAGCGAGTGCTAAGGATGACGACGACGACGACGACGACGACGACAACAACAACAGCGTTGGTTTAGGCGAAAACACTCAAACCTCTAACTCTAAAAGGCGCTGGTTTTGCTGACAGCCGGAGTTCGACATTTTGTCCGTGCAAGGGATTTAATGCTATAGCATCATACAGATAACAAATTACGCAGATTCAACGCGCATTGTGCGATCTCTGTAAGCGAAGCTTAAATGAAGTGATTTATTTATTTATTTATTTATTTATTTATTTATTTATTTATTTATTTATTTATTTATTTATTTATTTATTTATATTTTATCGTGCCCTAGACAGGCACGAGTAGGGTAGGCAAATAAAAAAAGAACACATAGCTAATAATTCAGACAGTGTATTCAATGTGAATATTTGGTAAATTTTTAGTGTCTTTAATTCTGTTATTGTTCAAGGAATGAAAGACCTCCTAGCGCATCAGTTCTTGCGCAGTACGATGTTAGAAAAAGCGAATCGGGGCGCCATGCTGGTCTGGTTGCTAGTGGTGGCAGATACTCGTTGGGGTCGACAGCAAGCTTGTTAGTCAGGAGCAGGGATAGGCAATTATTCTGCTGAAATTTTCTGCGTAAGCAGAGTGACTGGATAGCGTTATCCTACATTAGTTAAGACGGGGAATCATTCTGGGAATACTTGGAGTAAATGAATCTGACGGTTTTTCTGCATTCGTTCAATCTACTTGGTGGGTGCGTCGGTGGACGACGCCTGCGTATTCAAGTCTGTGTCCGATCGTAATTGATTAGCTTAGTGCGTAGTTTGTGTCTAAGTAGGCGCAGCTTCCGAAAGGCCGACTTGCAGATTTTGTCAACATGCATGCAAGATAGGTTATTAGTGATAGTAACTTCCACGTATTTGTGGCTTGAAATTTCTTGCAAGTGTGAAGAACCGAGAGTGTAAGTGTTAAGACATGGTGCTTTTTACGCGTGACACGAAGAATGAAAGCTTTTTATGTGTTAATAACTATTTCCCGCGTTTTGTACCAGACGAGTTTGTTGTTAAACTAAGTGTTGAGTTCAGCTTGACCGTTTGTTAGTGCAGATCTCGCATTACAAAACACAATCGTCAACAAATAAAGGCATATTAGTAGGACAGTCTGCAGCAGTGTGTCGGAACGGAACGATAACCAAAACGAAAAGAAAATTTGCCCGGAACGAGAACCTAACCGAAATATTATTTATTATTTTGTTTCGGAGTGAAACCGAAATGTTTTTGATCGTTTTTTGGTTCAAGGGGAAACTCCGCAATTCCGAAACAACCGACTTCAGGCAACGTCAGAATTAGCGCGTATATCTCAGGCAGAAATAGTACGAGTCATAGTTGGTCGATCGCTCCACTAATCTAAGCCTGTCGCTCGGTGCGCTAGCAGATCGGCATCGTGGCAAAACCTAAGCTGAAGAGTTTATCATTTCGTTTTCTATGTACAAAACGCTTTGTTACCGAAGTTTTATCGTTCGTTTATGTTCGTTTAAGTTCGCTTTATCGGAACAGCGATCTCGCATTTCGGTGAGTACACTCGATGACGTGCTGTTTCTGAGATCATACTCAGTGCCTTGACTCAAGGCACTGAGCGTCATCTCAGAATTCATAATTCACTTATAATAGAGAAAAAATAAATACTATGTTTTTTATAGTTACTTTGCTTCGAAAATTTTTGCAGGTGAACCAAAACGGTTCTGAACCATTACGGATGATTTTTTTTTTTCGTTCCAGAGCAGAATTGGAACGGAATGTTTTTCAGTGGAAGGAAACTAAAACTATAACGAAAAGCATTTCGTTTCGACACCCTGGTCTACAGCGGTCGCAATATCATTAATATACAACAAAAACAGTGATGGGACCCAGGAAGCTTGCCTGAAGTACCCCAGATGTTAGTACAAGACAGCCAGAGTGTTGTCCATATATTTCTACAAAATGCTTTAGTTTAGTCAAATGTGCAGCTATTCGTGATATTATTGTTCCTGACGAGCCAAGATTTCAGAGTTAATATAAAAAGGGGTCTTGAGGTACAAGCTTGAATGTATTGCTAAAATTTAAAACGATCTTATCTGTCTGACCATTGTTGTCAAGAGATGCTACGAGCGCGTGAACTACTGTGATTAACCGAGTAATTGTCGAGTGGTCTTTTTTGAACTCGTGCTGGAAGCTTGTCAGGGAGGCAATGCTCGTCCTGGAATTCATGCATTTTCTTGGATGCTGTATGCTTCAAAAGTTTACAGCATGATGATAAGTAAGTTGGACGGTAATTACTAAGAATTAGTCGGTCCCCCTTCTTTTATTTTGAATATAGGAACTGCTGGGGCCATCCTCCCATCATCAGAAAGGTTGCCAGCCGATAGCAAGACACGAAACAATTATCACGTGCAGTTTAGCATTTGGCTCAGCGTTACACCGCGGGAACAAGTTTAGAATATTGTCGGGTCTGCAAGTTTTATTTTTTTTATTTTATAAGCTCAGGAGAAAGGAAAGCACCACAGCACACGAAATGTAATTTACCGGTGGCAAAGAGAATGATTCTGCGCTGAACGCACAGGGCACTGGGACTCGAAAACGCGCGATGAAAATAATTATTAGAATGTACAGCAATTTCTTTAGTATTTCTGTCATTGCGCTGCCGACTTCGACCTATGAAACAGGTTTCTTTATCTCTGTAATATAGTCCCAGAATTTGACCGGATCATTTTTCGTGAAGCTACGCAGCAGTTTTTTTTTTTTTTGAAGTAGTAGCTCAACTGAGTCACGCAGCGCACGTGCGAGCCACTCGGGTAATTCTCGAATACTTGTCGAATCCGCATGCTTCTTTTTTTTAATCCCTTCATTTTACGCTTAAGCTGAATGATGCGGGGCGACTTCCAATGCTTGTGAACTCATATCTGGTTAACCTCCCTGCCTTTCCTTTTCATTCTCTCTCTCTCTCTCCGCTTGTTCAGTACGAAATTCTCAATGCAATACTGGCATTTTCTTTTGAACCTATCCCAAAGATGCAGGTGCCAGTATCATTGAAGTAAGCCAGCCAAGTGTTCTGTTATGCACTCCTCGTTGGCACGCGAGTAATATTTGGTGGAACGCAATGGGGACTTTTCAAGGGGCTCACAGTGGTGTAGGTCTGGAAAGGATACATTCACAAGGTTGTGTCAATTGAAATTAAATGTCTTACAAGCAACCGCGACGCGTACAATTTGATGAGAACAGGTGTATCGGCAGAAAAGTATGACACGTATCAAGCAACACTTAGACGTTCTGTACATCTTGTGTCACAATGAGACATACCCATTCTGGAGCATTGGCCAAGAACGAGCACACATCTAGCGGAACATACCGAATGGCCAAATCAAAGAAAATAAAGTAAATCAAGAAATCCGTGAAACACAATTCATCATTTCATGAAGAAGTCGGTGTGCTTTAGATATGCCTGTGAGCCGACGTGATATGCTCAATTTTTGTGAAGCAAGTTTTTTTTTCAACGCAGAATATAGCTGCAAATACGCGGCCAGCACGCAAGCTTTATAAGAGGCACTTGGTGGCTACCTTCATATAACCTTCGTATATACAGGGTGTCCCACCTTTCATGCACCAAGATTTCGAAGTGCGCAAATGTCACGTAGCTGGACAGATCGAACAAGGTATTGTTGTTTGACACCGCTTGGAGACGCTCAGATTATGTTTTGCATTCTGCCTAATTACATAATTAGTCTTAATTAATTAATCACCTTCTCAAATATTATATTTACATTAAAGGTGTCAATGAGAAAATTGTAGAGCGACATGAAAAACTCTCGATACAGCTCTCTGTTGCTCAATAAGTGCTATTCATAAAAGTGTTTTTCCAAGCGTGAAGGAAGGTTGTAAATGCACGCAAAGTGCCTCGAGCTGCCAGTCGCACGGCAGTTGTTAATCCGGCGCGCTGTTAGCACGTTAGAATGCAGGTCATCCCCCGTAATTAGTCGAGGGGTGTTTGCATCCCGCGACACTATATCTCTCTGCTCTCCCATCCCGTGTGGTTTTCCTGCGTTAGCATCGGGCTGCTGGTGGCCGTGTGTCATTTCAGAGAATTGAATGAACACGCTCTTGGCAAGCATTTACGTCTGGCGGAAGGTGCAGGCACACGTATTACGTTTTATTTCTTGTAGGGTTTTCACACCGCTTCTTGCTCTTGAATTCGGGAGTATATGTATATATATTTTTACGAGGACGGATTCAGCCGTTCACACCCGAGCTGTCCGATTGGCAAACCGTGTCTGATGCAGTATCTGCAGGTAAGTAGCAAGCGCTCCGGCAGCAACGCTCGTCATGTGCAGGGAACACTGGTCTGCAAAGGTGCGGGAAAACAGAAACAATTGAAAGTCATTGTGACGCTTGCTGCCTTAAAGAATGACGACGCTGATAAAAATGTTTTTGCTAAGGGATAGCTCGAAAGCCTATTAAAAAACCCGCCGTGGTTGCTCAGTGGCTATGGTGTTAGGCTGCTGAGCACGAGGTCGCGGGATCGAATCCCGGCCACGGCGGTCGCATTTCGATGGGGGCAAAATGCGAAAACACCCGTGTATTTAGATTTAGGTGCACGTTAAAGAACCCCAAGAGGTCAAAATTTCCGGAGTCCTCCACTACGGCGTGCCTCGTAATCAGAAAGTGGTTTTGGCACGTAAAACCCCATAATTTAACTTTTTTTTATTATTAAAAAAAGTGTTCAGTTTTGCACTTATAGATTCCTCGCAATAAAATCATGCGACACTGCGGGGTCTGTTTCATGTAATATGGCGTTACGTCAGCATGGTGCACGCATGTTGTCACACGCAGCTCTTGGAAACGCACCTGCGCTACAAGCACATCGACCGAGAAGCAGTGGCGCCAACTATCAGATGGCGAACGAAGCGGTCGGCACGAAAGACAACCTCCGAGATCGGACGACAAGCAGTGTTTGAGAAAAGAGCGGGTAATTTAACAAGGAGTAGATGAAGTGTGTCTACAGAGAATGTCAGTACAGCGCCAGACGAGCGCATTGCAGATGCCACGCACGCATCACCAGTATCGAACTGCAAGACGTTGGCATCTCCGAGACCGCACAGTCAGCGTGGAGGAGGAGGAGGAGGAGGAGGAGGAGGAACTTTATTATTGCAGAAACTGTTGCGCGGTTTATTCCTGGGTGGTTCCCTCTGACAGGGCTCCACTGGCGATCGCGGCTCGCCGGGCCTGGTCGAGGGTCGCCAGTTGGCTTCCCAGGTCCAGTTCGGAGAGTCTCGCCTCCCAAGACCACGTAGTGAGTGTGTGTGTTGTGACTCGTGGCGAAATTGCGTCGCCCGGACGGTCGGTACATTCGTGTGTTATGTGTGCGAGTGTCGCTGTGTGGTTGCTACACCAGGGACATGTCCGGGACGTATAAGTGTCTGGGGAGATTGCGTGTAGACGAGACAAGCGTGGAATTCGAGCCATTGCGTGCGGCATCTGCTTGAGTCTTTGCGCTCGGCGTTTCCAATAGCAGAAACAAAAGAAGATACTTGCCTCTCTCGTAAAAATACGGATCGTTCTGTTTACTGCACTAAACTGTTACACATAGGACAAAATGAAACAAACTCACTCACATGTGCGCACGTGTGTGTCAGTTTCTTTTATTTTATCCTTTGAGTAACAGTATAGCGCTGCAGAACGAAGTCACAACTAGTCTGAGTCGATGCCTTATAAAACCAGGGATCACAAAGTGGTACTAAACATTAATAACGCAAAATGACAACAGTGCTGTAACTAAAGCCTGCACTGTCGTGTTATACAGTTATTCATGCATCGTTCCTTGTTGCGAATACTGTGGTCGTTCAATACTGATTCTGACCATCTCGTCCATACTCACAATTTTACTATACGACTACTTACCGCACAATTACAGTGATAACACTGGATTTCAATACTGAGTAGCACACAGTTTTCATTGTTATATAAAGCGTCGGCTTCTTTTTCCACCATCGGCAGCAAAATTACATTTATTGCTCACGGAAACCCACATCTTACCCGCTATGGCTAAACGATTAAAAGAGCGCTGGCAGTGAAATTGAATTTTCTAAGGCAAATCCACCCCTCACCCAGCCGCGCACAGTCGTTACCTTTGCCCTTGCGTTCTTCTCTTTTGATCCTCTGCGGCAGCGAACCCACAGCAGGCTCGTTTTCGACGACGTAGCAGCCATCATCCCTCTGCCAGGACAGCACGTCTTCCATGGCTGATCGATCCCTGAACACTGGCAGGTCCATGAAACCGCACACGGCAA
The DNA here is from genome assembly GCF_023375885.2 of Dermacentor andersoni. Classification (NCBI taxonomy): domain Eukaryota; kingdom Metazoa; phylum Arthropoda; class Arachnida; order Ixodida; family Ixodidae; genus Dermacentor; species Dermacentor andersoni. The sequence continues at coordinate 54,908,181 of NC_092815.1, forward strand.
CTGAGCAGATACGTTGAAACTTCGGATGATTTTCGTACGATAAAAATTATTGTCGAAGCAATTGGTTTCTGCTGTCAGGAATATACATTTTGTTATAATATGGCAGCTGAGTGGAAGCTATGGGCGTGCGTGGCGCTTGAGACTGCGCGGGATGCTCTAACGCGGCAGGACCTGGCTTGTGGACAAGTGCATCCTTCGTATGATCTTGTTCACTGCTGATCCGAGATGGAGCTTCCGCTCGTATATTCCACTTTTGCGCAACGTCAGTATAATACAGAACAACGGTAATATATATGTCTCTCTGGCAGACAGTCGTATGTTCGGTGCATGATCAAATTTTGAAGATGGCGTTGTGCTGCAATACAGGCAAAGAACATTTTCGTGAGCAATCTAGCCAGAAAAGCTTTCCAAAATGGAATGCGGTTTCAGAATGACATGCTTTCAGTGGTACTACGAAAATGTGCGTTGTATACTAAATATAAAGAAAATGGACTGGGTGAGCTCTGACTAATTATTTAATTGATAGTCGTAATTGACAGTGGAGGTTACGTCTGCCCATCGAAATAACTTCAGTATGCGAAATCATAATAATGCTGTCTATCCAAGGCAGTAGTTCGAAAATGGTGGGAACGAACGAACGAACGAACGAACGAACGAACGAACGAACGAACGAACGAACGAACGAACGAACGAACGAACGAACGAACGAACGAACGAACGAACGAACGAACGAACGAACGAACGAACGAACGAACGAACGAACGAACGAACGAACGAACGAACGAACGAACGAACGAACGAACGAACGAACGAACGAACGAACGAACGAACGAACGAACGAACGAACGAACGAACGAACGAACGAACGAACGAACGAACGAACGAACGAACGAACGAACGAACGAACGAACGAACGAACGAACGAACGAACGAACGAACGAACGAACGAACGAACGAACGAACGAACGAACGAACGAACGAACGAACGAACGAACGAACGAACGAACGAACGAACGAACGAACGAACGAACGAACGAACGAACGAACGAACGAACGAACGAACGAACGAACGAACGAACGAACGAACGAACGAACGAACGAACGAACGAACGAACGAACGAACGAACGAACGAACGAACGAACGAACGAACGAACGAACGAACGAACGAACGAACGAACGAACGAACGAACGAACGAACGAACGAACGAACGAACGAACGAACGAACGAACGAACGAACGAACGAACGAACGAACGAACGAACGAACGAACGAACGAACGAACGAACGAACGAACGAACGAACGAACGAACGAACGAACGAACGAACGAACGAACGAACGAACGAACGAACGAACGAACGAACGAACGAACGAACGAACGAACGAACGAACGAACGAACGAACGAACGAACGAACGAACGAACGAACGAACGAACGAACGAACGAACGAACGAACGAACGAACGAACGAACGAACGAACGAACGAACGAACGAACGAACGAACGAACGAACGAACGAACGAACGAACGAACGAACGAACGAACGAACGAACGAACGAACGAACGAACGAACGAACGAACGAACGAACGAACGAACGAACGAACGAACGAACGAACGAACGAACGAACGAACGAACGAACGAACGAACGAACGAACGAACGAACGAACGAACGAACGAACGAACGAACGAACGAACGAACGAACGAACGAACGAACGAACGAACGAACGAACGAACGAACGAACGAACGAACGAACGAACGAACGAACGAACGAACGAACGAACGAACGAACGAACGAACGAACGAACGAACGAACGAACGAACGAACGAACGAACGAACGAACGAACGAACGAACGAACGAACGAACGAACGAACGAACGAACGAACGAACGAACGAACGAACGAACGAACGAACGAACGAACGAACGAACGAACGAACGAACGAACGAACGAACGAACGAACGAACGAACGAACGAACGAACGAACGAACGAACGAACGAACGAACGAACGAACGAACGAACGAACGAACGAACGAACGAACGAACGAACGAACGAACGAACGAACGAACGAACGAACGAACGAACGAACGAACGAACGAACGAACGAACGAACGAACGAACGAACGAACGAACGAACGAACGAACGAACGAACGAACGAACGAACGAACGAACGAACGAACGAACGAACGAACGAACGAACGAACGAACGAACGAACGAACGAACGAACGAACGAACGAACGAACGAACGAACGAACGAACGAACGAACGAACGAACGAACGAACGAACGAACGAACGAACGAACGAACGAACGAACGAACGAACGAACGAACGAACGAACGAACGAACGAACGAACGAACGAACGAACGAACGAACGAACGAACGAACGAACGAACGAACGAACGAACGAACGAACGAACGAACGAACGAACGAACGAACGAACGAACGAACGAACGAACGAACGAACGAACGAACGAACGAACGAACGAACGAACGAAGGAACGAACGAACGAAGGAACGAACGAACGAAGGAACGAACGAACGAAGGAAGGAAGGAAGGAAGGAAGGAAGGAAGGAAGGAAGGAAGGAACGCACGCACGCACGCACGCACGCACGCACGCACGCACGCACGCACGCACGCACGCACGCAGCCATGTGTGCAAGTGAGATCAAGCGTAGAAGGAATAATTATTACTGTCTTTAATGTTCGTTTGTGCGTGCGTGTGCGCTTTAGAAAACGTCAGGAACTGGATGCCAAATGCTGCGCTCCTATACAGTTCTCTGAATAGTGAAATGCAGTAAAGATTACGTTTCCTGTTGTGCATATATATGCTTCTTTACTATTTTCTGTTTTCTTGAACATAATGCCGCACCCGTATCTCAGACTGAATCCGCTTGGAATAGTACCGATCTGCTGTCTAAGTGAATCCAGTCGCACAGCAGAAAACAAATGATTCCACTGGATGTTGAAAGAGATGACATGGTATTGTCCGATCAGAAATACGAACATCACTGTTTGTGATACGGAGATTTGCCGTATGGTGTAGAGGAAATCCGGCACCGGTAGTTGAACTAAACGCCATAGAAAATTTTCTACCCACGCTTCTGGTGGTTTGACAGCGCTGCACTTTGCTGGCTATGTGTAGCGTTACCTTGCTCCATGAACAGGTCCCTGAGACGTAGCGGGAAGTTCTCGTCGACTATGAGCTGCGCGTTGTCGGCGACGCGGGCGCACTTGGATGCCAGGTTCCAGTCGGCCGGTGGCTGTCCGTGTCGCGTCGCCAGGCCGTTCAGCTTTGCCGTGCAGTTAAGCTGTCCGACGGCAGGGGGACACGTGCGAGGAGAAACAAGACGAGTAAGAGAATAGGGTCGGCGTTATTTATCTGTGATTGCTCCTAAATCCGCGCAAGCTGTTCATTTGATGCGTGTTTCTCTTTGGACTGCTGTACAAAAAGGTCAATTTCATTGCGTCGCTGTATGGATTCTTGCTCAACCATAGAGCACCGAGTGGGTGCCTGATGTTCATTAATTTGCATTTATCCCTCTTCTGCAATACTACAGGTCGAGGGCCCTTACTGAAGAACAAGTTGAAGAAGACGAAACAAACAAGAAGCAAAGGCAATAATTTCATCTAAGCGAGAACTACACGGCGCCGTTAAAGTATAGTAATATTGCAGCAAAGCACTAACATGGTAATGTGTGAGAAAAGTGGCAACGAAACGCTACTAATGAAAATACAAGGACGTCAATAATGTGGCAATAACGGTTATATGGTCATGAGAGAAATATTCTATTGTCCAATGACGTCTACAGAGACGCCAAGCTCGGTGAGCAAACAAAGAAGCTGAAGCAGCGACTCGTCTCGAGCCTGTATTCGCAGTACTGAGTGTTCTTGAAGATTGCCGTGTAGAATCAATGTACCGAGCAACGACAGCGCATGACGAACAGGAATCAAAGTAAATATATATGACCTTTTTTCTTCAGCGTTACAATATATATATATATATATATATATATATCCTCCAGAAGTTATTTCATCGAAATAGGTACTGCTACATATTTTCAATTGCGATGAAACGCCCAAAATAAAGCATTACGTAAAACCTAGCATAATTCGCCTATTTAACTACAGTTGACTCCCATTAATTCAACTCTTGAGGCGCAGCAAGTTTTGCTCGAATTAACGGAAAGGTCGCATGAACCCACTGCGGTGAAATGCACAGATTCAAATATTTTTTTTTTTCGCTTGAACAATGCGTCATCGTCAGACTGCTTCAATACAGTATTACAATAACTGTATATGCATGTCATCCTTGGCCAGTGGCCCTCAGACCTCAGCACTATTGTCGGTGCTGACAAAATCGTAAAAGGGGACATCGCCCTGGGCACAGCGCAAGTCGTCATTATCACTGAAGAATGGGTTGCTGCCGTCACTGTTTGTCGCCTACGCAACCAGTTGCGCCGTCTGCTGAGTTTCTTGTGTTTCCAGGCTTTTAGTAACCACAACGTGCATGAGAGGAAGCCGGTGGGCGGTCGAATTAACTAAAGCGACATGCTTTCACGTTCGAACTAAACCAGTTTTTCTTCCAAAGTAATATCGCCAGCACTCTGCGTGCGTTCAAACTAAGCAAGAAGTCAAATTAACAGAGGTCAAATTATTGGGAGTCTGCTGTAGTTGGGAAACGCATAGATATTGGCATACTACACAACAGCTCAACTAGGTTTAATAGCATTTCAATTAAAACAATGAGTCCAATTGCACTGACATGACGGAAGTAGCACTTTGAATTAGGCTCACACATATTTGAGGAAACCGGAAGGAAATCGCTGGTTTCGGAATTTTAGAGCAATTCTGCAAGTCAATGTAGCTGCAACTCAAAACAAGATGTTGTAAATTACAGCGGCGGTAGCTTTTCAAACGTACAGAATTGACATATTACGCTTGGCTCTAAGGCACAAGTAACTGTACTCATGCGCTCTGCACGCAAAATGTGCCCCGTCATTACTCAATTTCTCGCGCTTTCCCTTTCTCACGGCGCAGCAGAGTGGTAGGATAAGGAAGTCTACCTCAGTGCGGTCTCACTGCCGTTTCCTAAATTAGTAAATTAGTCCCCCTCCCCTCCTCGACCCTATCATTCTCTACTGCAAGTGACATACAGCTTTTGTATGTTGCATGTATTTATATTATATATGGCGTGTATATTGCATGTATGATACAGAAACCACATGGAGAACATGTGGAATAATTGAACTCTACACGGAAACCTCTCTGTGGCGTGGAACCACGTTAATTGCGTGCTCCCGCAGAGTTCTTGTTATGTATTTTTCTTCAATATATACCTACCTCTAAAGTGTTTAATGATTTCCCATGCCTAGCAATGGGAGCTCGTCCGTACCCGAATTCCGACGGTGAGGAAGATCGCTTGGTGCGTGAGGGCGTACCCGTGCTGACGTCCGCCCGTCATGGCCACCCAACAGCTGTCGTTCAGTTGGCAACAGTTGCGGCCAGCAAATAGCTGCTGCAGGCAGCCGTCAGAAACCCCCTCAATCACGTCGGGCGCTGCCAGCTCGGCATCGTCGTCCGAGGTCCGAGCACGAAACGTATCGGCGGCGATCGGCGGGTCTTTCCACAGACCCTTGCGCAGCAGGCCACGTGCCACTGGGGAGGAAAAGGCGACCTTGTGTTCCGAGTAATACTTATAAGTGAGTGAAGGCGTAGGTTCCCGCGAAGAAGAAAAAAAAAGAAGCTACTACTACTACACATTTCAAGCACTCAACTTTTGTGCAGCAACAAGAAAGAGTGCTTTTCCTCTATCAATGCATGCTACCGATAACCGACAGAGAAGGATGGCGGCTACGTAGCGCTTGCACTTGCAAAAAGTTCGATAAATTGGCGTGCGTTAAGTTTCCTTGAACATAGACTCTCTGGTTTTTACTGAAAGCTCACTTAGGTATATGCGCAGTTCTTGGGTGCTGAACAGTCATGAGTGCACACCCTCATAGCTCTGGTGATGCACATCGGTGGTGTATGACTGCGTACCTCTAATCGGGGAAGTTATACGAAGTTAGATCGTGCTTGATGCATTATTTCAAAACATTTTCACTCATTTTATGTACGCATAAGTACCGCTTTTCTTTACACACGAGCTACTTTTATATACTGCTGGCTGCGACAGCATCGCCACAGCCGTCGCACCTCCGTTAAGTGTTAGCATGAGCTACAAGTTTATTGCGTCTCAAACTGTGAATATGGCAAGTCACTTGGGGCGTCCTTGCATCTCGCGCTCTTCAAGGAGCCGACTTTCTAGATCTCATAAAATGTGTATGAAAGACGAATATAATGAACAAAACTCACGTGTCTGGCTTACGCTGGCTTCCTGTCTTCCGACGACACGCGCAGCGGCGATGTCCGCGAGAGTTGATGTTTTCTGCTGGACGGCCCGAATGTCTTCAATCGTCACGCTCGCTCTTTTTGTTGGCTTGGAAATGATGTTGTTCTCACTGTCACTTGCCTGGTCGATAAGTTTCTGCAGGCGATCTGCGTTAGTAATCGTCCACCGAGTAGCGGAAACTCAGGGGCAAAACAACGCATCGGCGTTCTTTCTCAACATATGCCGTCGAACGCCATTATAAACAAGCGCTTGGGGCCCACAGAATCATTCGTTATACAGGTCACGTCGTTGTAAAAGTCGTGCACCACACACTTCACAATAGAACCGAGACAACACTGTGCGTTTATTGTAGAGGCGCTCGACTGTATTTCTTTATCGGGGACGTTAGTGCATGCGTGCGAAAGTTTATCCACCGCAATAGAGCTTTCTTGGTTGTTCATCGAGTGTATGACTGAAACTTACGACTTTGATTGTAAAACAAAGCACTTGCAATGCTTTCAAATGAGTGCGTGCACTTCGCCTATGTTATCACAGGGCATAAATAGCTCCGGCACGACGCATGCACCACTTAGGTCCCACGACGACCGCCCAAATGGTCAAATAAGCTGTGGGCGACAGACGCCATGTGTCTTCCCTCAGCCGTGGGCTAGCTTCTGACTTGATCGTTACCTTAAGCGCTGTCCCGTAGCTTGACGCACACAGCGTTATCGCTCTATGGCGTTGTGTGTAGCTCATTTACGCGCTCATGTCTGGCGAATTACGCCGATGTAAATGACATAGAGGTGCATTTGTCTTTTTTTATTTTTTTCATTGCTATGTGCATCAGACGATATCTTATGTTAACTGCCCTGATGCTATGCTTCTGCAATTCCCTGCGCACTTCCCGACCTAGTCATCGGGCGCTACTGCATGCGATGACGTTTCTTGTGACCTTGACACGACTTCGCTGCACGTCAGAGATGTGTTGCGGCGAAGGCACGTGTTTTTGACTAACGCTGAATGATTATTCGGGGGGGGGGGGGGGGGGGGGTATCATTGTAATTGCTAGGTGGCTTCGCAAAAAGGCTGTGCTTGTAGCTGTATTCCCTTGTTACAAAACCTACACTTAAAATTTGCGATAGCAACTCTGAGCACCGGCGAACACTTAAGCGCAGTCGGCCTGCGGTGCAAGTAATGGCGTGGTTTCGCCGAATAGTCAATGATAGCCAAATGGGCAGTGCCCATTTGCAGCTAGTCGCTAGCGGAATATACCCGTTGAACATAGATTACGTTGTTTTGTTCGTCAGGGTGCTTGCGTAAGGGCACCGTTATTCTGCAAAAGAACAGTGTCCTGTCGTCAACCGCCGGCCCACCAGTACCCTCCGCAGTGCAACTGTCGGAGAAACCATTTTGTTCGTGTTCTCAAAAAGTGATCGTGGTGCGAGTGGTTCCTAATACTCCTTCTGCCCCTTTCTGAAACTTCGAAATCGAATACAAGTATTTGAAAAAAAAAAAAAACGACCATTGCATATATAACGTACTGAATGGCAAATATTTCTAATTTTTCAACGATGTGAAGTATCAACGTTGCCTGAAGTTCCTTCGGCAGAAAAGGCTTACTTAGGCTACCTAATAGATACGTGTAATTCAGTTAACCACTGGAAGTCAGTTCAACCGATCGGAAGCTTGTAAATGATAAACAAGTGAAATCTGATACTATCTGGTTCTACATGACACTGATAGCAATCTGACAAAGGTCACCTCATGCCCGTAGCATGCTTGTGTTCGTTGAAGCATTTAAGTATAATAGCAAAGCACTGCTCATTCCCAACAAATCCGAATGATTGACGAAATAATAAAGCGCTTTTGCTTAATCAGAGACAACAAATTGGCATAGGCTGAATAATGCGAGGTGTGCTTATTTAACAATTTGAAACTATTAGGCAAAAGTGATCTCGATGCGTTAGCTCATCAACCGTTACCTATGCGTAGTAACCGCGGCTCCTTTGCAGCAAAATCATTCGGAAGAGTCTCCCCTTGCATCGGTCTTCCTTCCAGTAGGCTGCAGTAATAACTCTCGTTATTCCTTATAGTATTCAATAGAGATGAATATTCAACAACTTCGAATAGTTAAATTTCGAATCCAATACCAAGGACTATTAGAAACTTTGAATATGCGCGCACCCCTATAAATTACGTTGCTAGAACGCCGAGAACAGCTCTTCTTACAAGGCGCTAGAACGATGGATAGGTCTCGGCACAACCTTTAAGATTTCGCACTATTTACTCATGACGTCAGTACTTTTTTTATCGTCTCTGCACGGATCTAATCAACATTTAAATGAGTGCAATATAACTAAATGGTTTTGTTTTGCTCAAAAAAGAAAGCGATGACTCAGTCTCGAAAGTTTCAAAAATTCTCTATTCGCCAAAGAATTGAAAAATGCGAAAAAAGCTAGAAATCCGTGACGTAACACTGACATGCCGGCGCAGAGCTTTACACGAAAAATAAAAAAAAATAAGCTTTTACCTTTATTTTATCCTATAGTAATAACCGTCTGGCCCCATGAATGGCCAAATGAATGAAACCAACACCCTGAAAAAATACTTCACGATTCTAATCTGATTTAGTGTTGCTCTTCTGTGCCTTTTAGGGCGAACACTATAATAACAAATAATAGTTGACATAGTCGTGTTTGACATCAGAAAATTAGACTCCCATGCATGAGCAGCAGGACTTCAGATCGAGCACCAATTGTGCCTCTCTTCTAGATTTCACCAGCAGATACAATCCCTCTCCAACGCACTGCGACGACTGAAAGATCGTGCGCTCTTCGTTCAGACCATATGCGCGAATAAAACGACCTCACTGCTCGTCGACACAGAAGATCGAAGGCACCAGATCATACGGGAAAAGCTATATTTCTCCCGTACGTGCTGTTATTTATTTAAATATTGCAAATGACTGGACGCGTGTAGTAACGAACTGCCGGCTTTATGCTCTACGCTGGCAACACTTTCAATACCGTAAATAAATTTATCAAATGAACTAAACGGTTTCTGTGTTTATTGAAAACGACTGGCCTGTGCGGAGGCCCTCGACTGCGCGGCGCTCTCTGCGCGAGTGTCTGTATTCACCGCGTGTCCCTTTTCCAGTTTTCCGTTTCCCCATTCCTCTAGTTCTACCTGTAGCGTAGCCGTTCGGGCGTCTTCCTCCGCTTAGCATCCCTGCCGTCTCTCCTTTCTTCTCTCTTTCTCCTTATTATGCCAGATTTCAAGCGACTTACAAGAATGGCAGTTTCGCCCAAAGGCGAAGCATCGAAAGCGATAGCAAGTGTCGTTAAAGGCGTTTCAGAACGCTGTCGTGATGACAAGCGCCGCCAGAGGCGCTGCAGGCGTTGCACCTTGATGGTGCACGAGATGGGATCGGAGGGAAACCGTCCACGTTTGTCAGCGTCCAAGGAAATGATTAAATAGACAGCATGTCTACCAACCGGGAAAACCGGGAAAACAGGGTATTCTCAGGGATATTGAATAGTCTGGAAATACTCAGGGAAAACTCAGCAAATTTGTGCTTCTATCAGGGAACATTAGGCGTAATCTTTTTTTATAAGGGAACGAAAGTCGATGTATTGCTGGCTCAAGTAGCAGAAGGGAATCGTAAAGAATCTACTTTGACGCCGTGTCGTCGGCTGCAGGAGTTGCCAGTGTACAGTCAACGATCGACTTTCCCGACGCCCGATAATTCGGACAAATTCGCGGCACCATCATCTACCCCGTAGAGTCAGTGTATAAGAACATCTGAAATTCCAGACGCAAAAACCCTTCGTCATCCGAGTTTCCGAACTTTTTGCCAGGACTGCAGGTCCGAACTCGCATTAATTAAAGCCACCACCGTCGCCATTTTGATTACCTCGCCCACTCGAACCCGCGCTCTCGCACGCAGATCCGCTGGCAGCAGTAGCCACCACCGCGGCAACGCTAGGCCTAGCTGCTTCGAAGTTCGCTACCAAGCTTCTTGCTATTCGACGCAGTGTTATTGATTAAAATAATTCGCCGCTGTCAGCAATGTCACCGACTCCGCCTTTATGATCCTCGCAATTGGCTTCGAAGCTCGGAAAGCACGACGCCTGATGCCGGTTCCCGAAAATCAGCTTGCTACGTGGTGAAACATAAGCTAAAGTATTACGGTGAAGCATAACAAGTGTGGAAAGGGGCAATTGTCACGGGGCATAGTATGTATTCCTTAATTATACACGCGTGCACCCGCCATCTCCTGTCACAGTAGGAGCACCGATATGCCTAATAAGTGTACTGGCAGGCATTAAGTGCTTTTTCGGATGTGCCTGTGGCGATTTAAGTCCAAAAGTATTGCATCACTACGCACCGCGGAAAGACCGGAAATGTCAAACCGAACGCCGTTTTCCCTTATCGCGGCCGCCGCGCTCCATGCCGGAGGATGACGTACATGGGCTAGTACGCCTACGTACACGTGTTTGCACTGTGACGTCGCTCGTGGTGACACGCGACTTCGAGAATTATTCAAGGCAACATCTGTTATTTGTGTAATATGTTGCTTGAATAGATGAAGTAAAGCTTAGAGAAATAATGAAACACACGAACCGAATGCCTGCATGTTTTTGTTTTACTTCGCACCACAGCAAGAGAGTTGCACTTCCGTTTCATCCGCTTGTTCCCACGTCGTGCAATCGGCCGCGCAGACACCGAAACTATGTCATTTTCTACCGTGTTCCAGCACGGGATCATGCTCTGTGATCCGCTTGTGTCTGCCTCAGTATTCGTGTAGCACTGACTTATGCCGCTAATCAGGTGTCCTCATGCACAGTGTGCAAAATCATGCGCTCCGCGAAAGGAGACAATCACACCAGCTCTCGCGTGACGCCGTCAGCGCAAGTGCGCAGCGTCGCAAAAAAAAAAAAAAATAGCGAGGCGAAAAAAAAATGAAGGTGAGGCCCGTTACATATGCGTCACGCGATCATCGAGGATGGGAGAACGCAGCGAAGGGAGTGTCTTCCTTGGCACTGGAGCTCACCTCCTGAAATCATGGGTTGGCGGCATTAAAATATTTCTATCTCGGCTATTTATGAGCCGATTTAAATTTCTTTCGGTAGAACGCTCTCTAGAGGACACGTAACAACTTCCAGCGTATAATCAAAATTTGTTATGGGGCCAGGTGAGGGGCCCTATAAGGGCAGTAAAATACATGCATTCATATATTGAACTGCCCTATTTTTCGGACGTTCTCGCGGCCCCTAGGGAGTCCGAGAAACTGGATCTTGACTGTACAAGTGACCAAGAGGATGCTTCAAATGGTCTGTGGGGCGAACGCGTGGCAGAACGAAGACGAGAACAGAAAGGACCAACACATTGAGGAATGAACGGGAAGGGAAGCGCGCCGCTGCTTCTTTGAAGGAGCTTGAGATCACAAAAAAAGTAAAGTTTTGGCTGATGCCGAGATGCAGGTGTCTCTCGTGCAAACCAAAATAAACTATTTAAAGCAGTGAAACGCAACACTGAGGCGTTGTGCGCGGGCTGAGAGTATGTGAGAACAGTTGAGGTTTACTTAACAGCTGTTCTGAGAGAAAATATTACTTGTGAGAAAGTGAGAAGGTCGCAGAAGAGCGCGGGCTAGAGCCATCCTTTGACGAATCGATCCTTACGGGGCAGATGCATTCTTCGTTGACGCCGCCAAATATGGCAGCGAAGACAGGTTTGCAATCACGGTCGTTGACGCGCGCGGAACACTTATCAGCGCCGCATCAATCTACGCTAAACACGCGAACGAGGCGGAGGAAACCGCGATAGCCTTGGCTCTTCAAGCCGCAAAAGGCCCGGCGTCCATTTTCTCCGACTCGCGCACGGCGGTCAGGGCTTTCTCGTCCGCTCTAGTTTGTAAACAGGCAGCCGACATCGTTAACAGATGCTTTCGTATTAATACGCGAGAAGAAACCGCAGGTCATACTATAGCATGGTTCCCGGCCCACATGGACGATGTAACTAACCGAGCGGGTTGCAACCCTAACGAGCGGGCCAACTGCCTGGCGCGTGAATTCACGAACCGCGGCCGAGCTAGCGGTCCGGCTCTCCCGCAGGATTGCCCCATCAAAGATAAACTTACAACCTTTCACGAAATTACGGCACATTACAGACACAGCAGGAGAAAATTCCCTTCCCCCAGCCCGAAACTGAACAGGGCTCAGGCTGTTACTTTCAGGCTTTTACAGACGAGATCGTACCTCACCCCGAGAGCGCTTAGTTGGATAGACCCGAACTTTCCGCAATCGTGCTCCAAATGCGGTCACGCGTACTGCTCCTTCCACCACATGCTCTGGCTGTGCCCGTACAACGCGGGCTCCGGCTTTCATAACCAGTCCAAGTGGGACGCCTTGCTGAAGAGCTCGGATTTCCCAAACCAACTACAGGCCGTCCAGAGGGCCCGCGACGTCGCGGAGAGTCACCATCTCCCTGTCCCGTCGTGGGCGGAGCCACCAACTTGATCGGGGAACCTTCGGTTCCCCCAATCAAGTTCCTCAGGACACTCTTAATAAAGTTCTTGTCACTGTCACTGTGAGAAAGTTCTGGCCTCATACGAATGAGCTTGCTATCAATTGATAAAAATAGGTCATATTGAAAATATTTTATTGTGCATGCATCTCCTTTTTATTCGTATTTTATAATGTTCAAGACGATTCGCAATGGGTTTTACCCTTTCTTCGTAGGTATTTTATTTGCTATGCCTGTCACTACCCCCTCCCTTCTGTTTTCTTTACATTACTTCTTGCTGTTAAAACTAGATTAGGTAGTTTTTCTTTCTTTTTTAAGATACTTACTAGAGAGTAACAGCATCTGGTGACATGCTGTCAGCCCCCCGTCTTGACATAAAACAAACTTATCTGTCAATCAGGGAATTTTACGAAGCCACTCAGGGAAAACCTGGAAAACTCAGAGAATTTGGAAATGTCAACTTGGTAGACACCCTGATAGACTTAGACGTTGTCATTTCCGCTCTGACCAGTGTACGCTCCATAGTGCTCTTTGCACATAGCTGCTTAGCGGGAACGCTAATGAGAGAGAGAGAGAGAGGTAGATTGGTTGGCAGGAAAATGGAAAGCCTGCTGAGCGCACCGTTAAACTGTCTAGCGCGCTGCTGGCACCTGAGCACCGGTCAAGCAATGTGGGGGAGCCGGAGAAGGGACGGCAAGATGACAGAGATAGGAAGGAAGGGAGTGCTCGGAGAAACTGACAGCTCTGCTGGCATAAAATATTCCGCAAACGCTAAACGCCCTCAGTAGAAACGCCAAAAGGAAAATTCCCCCGGCGCCCGTTACCTTGCGGGTGCGAATCCCAGAACCTCGCCGCCCATAGGCCACGTCGTCAATCCTGAACGACAAATGAACTTGGCCAGGCTACAATGTGCCTTATCTCGTACGTGGGCGGATCCACGTAGCCCGAGGAGGCATTCGACGCTGTCGACGGAAAGGCCGAGTGTGCCGTACTCATCAAATAGCGCTTGGCGGGCTGCAGTGAACGCTAATGTGGGCCCCCATAACGCTCACGCCAAAAACGGAAGCAAGGACGCTGCCCTCGCTCCCTCGCTGCCATCGATTGGGCATGGCGATGCGTCCGCTTCGCTTTTGCAGCCAAACGCTCTGCGCATCTCTGGCCATAACGTACGTGCTGCGCATGCTCGTCGATACGGTGACAGCACGACGGCGCCCGCGCGTAAGCGCGTCGCGAAGCTCCGTATACTGTACTGCGCTTGACCGTCATTGCAAGAATTGCGAACCGAAACGCGCGCTCCCTCGGTGCACGGGCGACTTACCGTCCGCGACGCGCAGTCCCAGCGCTGCGTCCATGTAGACAGCGTCCATGTTGGCCGCGAGCGCGTCCACTGCGCCGTCCAGCGCGGACAACACGCGCCAGTCCAAGGACCGCTGCTCCGCGCTGCTGGGCTCTCGAGGTGCCAGGACGCAGAAGCTTCGCGTAAACAACGCCGCGACAAGAACTGCCTGGCGCAGCGCAGATCCGCTTCGCAATGTGGCCATGACGCCTCTGTGCACGCCTTTAGATTGGAAGGCGACCCGCTTCCTTTTTCCACGTCGAGCTCCTTAAGACCCGCCAGAGGCTCTGACCGGCCCGCTAAGCGCTCTGTGTCCGCATGGTGTTAAACCATTCATGACCACTCTCTGGAAGCCCGCGAAACGGGGATAAACGAGCTCAACAGGCGCATCCGGTCTGGCGAACGCGTCTCAAGCGCGACGGTCACGCCGCAGACGACGCTTAAGAGCTTCTGCAAACAGAGCGAATGATAAGCAAAACACCTAAAGCGATGGAAGCCAATGAACCTTCGGACGATCCCTGAGGACTCAATAATTCAGAGACGCGATCACGGCAACATTGCGCTTCGCCATCAAAAGCAAAGGGCAACATGGTATATTTACTGGCAGGTTTAGCTAAAGTCCCATGATATGCTTGCTTTCCTTGCTAAGTAGTGTCATCTTCCTCCTTCTCCGCACCTCCTTCCGCTCGCAGCCAGTGTCGTCTATTGAGGGACCTTACTGTCGTCCACCGTGTTCTTGCTAACTAGCATGCAAGGAGCGGTGGAGTACACAACTTCGGGTGGTCCACGGCCGTTTCTACAGCTCCATAGATAACACGGAGCAAAAAGAAGTCAGAAAGAAAGACCGAAAGAAGCGCAGAATTGTGATAACATTGACCTCCATTCCGGCACTATATAACTGGAGAACGAAAGTATTGCTTGTCTTGCTCACACCAAAAACTTCATGGTGCCCTATCGGCTATCTTATTACAAAGCTCCATACCAATCTTCACAAAATCTTCTCAGTCATTACATAGCTTTAAAAAATAATTTGACTTTCTTTTTACTACCTGTACTTATGCTTAACATCTTACAGCGTGTGTGTTGTTTGGTATTGCTATATGCTTTTTTATATTTAGATATCTGTCCTTTTAGTTAAAACGTGCACTTGCCTACACTTGGTTTTGTACCTAAAGATTTTGTATTGTTAAGATGCTCTTTACAGATTTACCTCTTATACTTAACCTATTTTACCAGTAGTCATAAATCTCTCTGTAGTAGTGTTATTTTGTTTCTTTCGATATTATTTGGGATTTCTTTTATCAGTGTATAATTTCTGCCTCTGCCATTTCATTTGCACCATGTTTACATTTTATGTCGGGAGGAGCAGGTGGAAAGAAAGGGAGAAGGCAGGGATGTTAGCCGGAAACGCGTCTCGTTGGCTACCCTACTCTGGGGCACGGGAAAGAGTGAATAGAAAGATAGGATAGAGAGAGGGGGAGTGGGGAGCAAAGACGCGGTAAGCTCGCGCACGCACGTGGAGGGCCTGTCACGAGGTCCAAATACAGCAATATCCGTGCCACAGGGGCGCATAAAATGGCATTAGCTTGCTAATGCCTTAAATTTTAATGTCATTAGCGCAATGCCTAGATGGGCAAAACTAACGTCATTTGCCTTAATGACCTTTTTTTTTATTGATATGATATAAGGGAATGCTGACGCACAATTTAAGATGCCGGCTACTCCTTAGCTCTTGAATGGTTCTATCTTACAACATACAGGGTTCAAGATTTCACAAGCACCAGGACCTGTCATGCTACGTTTTCACAGTAACACTACGACGTAAGAAACACATGGTACATGCAATATACAAGTCTCCACAGAACTGTCTCGACAGTTCTGTAGAAATAAGTCTCAAGAATACAAATGATACTGTCGCCTGATAACACAATCTCTAGTCAGTGGGTGGTACATACATCGTGTAAATGCATTATCACATATAGTCACATAAGAACAGTCAACATAACATAATCCACAAACACATGCATATATACGGCGACATTAAAATGAAAGGAACAATAAAATGGTTAATAACGGCTAACAATGCCGCTGTCTTCAAGAAAAGTCCTTAGTGCTTTTAACGTGCTCTTCTGCAAGGACGTCGGCCAAGGACCCAAAAGTTTCTTTAAACTGAAAGGTCTGTGGTTTAATATAATTAGGCTTGATTTAAGTCGGCGTCTTGGTGTGTCGTGATGTGGGCAATCTAGAAGGAGGTGATGTATATCTTCGTCTACAAATCCACAATCACATTAAGGGGTTTCCGCACGGCCAATTCTGTGTAAGAAATGTTTTGTGTAGACAGTGCCTAGCCTTAATCAATGAATAAAGGTTTCCGTATTTCTGTCTAATGACAATGAAAATTGGAATTCAATAACCGGATCATTATGATACAAATCCGAGCTCTTAGAATTCTGGTAAAACCACGTATTTTTACACATCTTGAAAGACGTCGTCCTTATAACGCAGCGTAATGCATTCTTTGATATTGGGAGCGGAACAGCATAATCTTTAAGGTGTGCTTGTCGTGCTGCTTCATCGGCTGCTGTGTTGCCAGGAATGTTACAATGCCCTGGTATCCACTAGAATGCTATTGCATGTTTCGCTTCGCTTGCCTTTGTGAATTAAAGTCGTTAAGTGTTTCGTATATTGTACTATCACTGATTGTTTTTCCTTTTGTGCTACAGAGTGATGTTATAGCCGCCTGTGAATCGCTGAAAATTACCCATTTTTGTGCATCTCTCACTGACAATATAAATTTTATCGCACATAGGATCGCGAACAGTTCAGCCGTTGTGGACGAAGTCGCACGAGATAACTTAAATTATTCTTGTTTGTTCAGGTGCGCTATAATGAATGCTGAAGTTGAAGAGATTGCTGTCCTGGAGCCATCTGTATAGATGTGTCTGTATCATGAATACCGCATATATATCTGGTGAAGTGCTACTTGTTAAGCAGCTTGAATAAACATGTCTATTTTTCTGAGTATCCCGTCTACTGACAATTCGATTTTTGGAAGCTTAAGTAGCCATGGAGGATATTCGACGTCTGAGTTCCAAAATTCATTTCTTGGCAACATATGAAGATTTTCTCGAATTTCTTTATGAACGTAACTTCTATCTCGTTTCATTATGTCTAGACCCAATGGGTGGCTTTTATGCCATGTTTGAAGACGGAAATGATGTCGGCATGTTTCTGTAATTCTCATAACTGTGAATGGTGATTGGCGAGCCTCAGCTATTACAAGACAGGCTAGAAGTCTCTCGTGGAACTCCTAGATATATGCGTAGTCCTGTAGCTAAAAGTCTTTGAAGTCACTCTTCTGACGTGTGGTAAAGTCCGCGTAAGATGGGCGCGGAATACGCAATTTTTTGTCGTAATAATGCAATGTAAACAGTCAGCATGGATGATACTGATCCGCCTCATGATGTGCTTGCAAGTCTGCCATGCAAGTACAGTCACTATCGCATTGACCTCGTTTTCAAGTTATTTTATCTGAAGTACCCAGGATAGCTGCCTATCAAGTATTATGCCAAGAAATCGATGCTGTGTGACAATCGTTGGAGCATGTCCTTGCAGGTTGAGAGTGAACTTTTTTAACTGTCTCCGAGTGAAGGGCAATACAGCTGTCTTTGTGTGGGATAGAACCATTCCCCCCATCTCTCTCTCTCTTTCAAAAATTGGTTAATGATATTTATGCCGTCTTGCAATGCCATCTGAAGTAATTGAGCATTAGACCCGGATGTCCAAATACGCACATCATCTGCACACAGCTAAACCTTTAACGGTGATGGAAGTCTTCTTGTTAAATCAGCCACGACGCAGTTAAAAAGAAAAGGGCTGAGTACGCTCCCCTCGTGTATTCTCTGTTTGACAACATGCTCAGCGCTCTTTCCTTCACCCGTCTGAACAAATATTTTGGGACCTGATAAAAAATTCAGAAATCCATCGCAAGGACTTGCCAGACATGCCGAGTTACAACACAGTTAGCAGAACATGAACCTTACTAACAGTGCCAAATTACCCCTTGATATATAGGAATACTGCTATCGTCGTGTTTCCACGTGCACGCTCGTGTTCTATACAGGTTACTATATCTAATATTGCATCCATTGTGCATCTCTGTTTTCTAAAACCTGCTAAGTAGTTGGACAACTCATTCGTTATGTAATGCGTTTTGCCAGAATTCATTCGACTGAGAAATGCATCCTTTCGACGCCATAGCTTGCCCAGTACAATATAACTTTGCAATATAAGTGTGCGATATAATTTAAGATAGCCTCTATTATATATAAAAAATAATAATTTATCCGTAACTTTCCAACACAACGCTCCAGCAAGGAGCTGTATTCGGCGAACTTCCTTAGGTCGGCGTTGGAATGGCTTCGATGGGGCAGGCGCTATTTCACTTTTGGGCTTCGGATTAAACATGTAATGGCTGAAGTTACTATGGTTGGTTGAAACGTTGTAATAAACAGCAACAAACTCAAGATAACGGCACCATAGCATGCTTTTTTTTCAATTTCACTATTCCTGAAGGGAGATTAAATTGTAAATGCTTTAATTTTTTATTTAATACCTTCAAATTGTTCACTTCAGGAGACTCTGTCATCGAAATCACCGCATCAAATGTAATTAGATTTGGTCGTGATGCAGCTCCCCCGAGAAAGAAAATGTCATTAAGGTGCTTAAAGCACTAATGATTGAATGACATTTTGTGCGCGCATGTGCACAGGTATAAGCGATTATGGGACCTCCGTCATGTGTGAAAGTTCTATAATCCTGAACTAGTAAAATTCTGATTCTGATTCAGTGCTGCTAAGACCGAGGACTACCCGCCGTGGTTGCTCAGTGGCTATGGTGTTGGGCTGCTGAGCACGAGGTCGCGGGATCGAATCCCGGCCACGGCGGCCGCATTTCGATGGGGGCGAAATGCGAAAACACCCGTGTACTTAGATTTAGGCGCACGTTAAAGAACCCCAGGTGGTCGAAATTTCCGGAGTCCCCCACTACGGCGTGCCTCATAATCAGAAAGTGGTTTTGGCACGTAAAACCCCATAATTTATGACCGAGGACTGATTCCTGTGCTAGCGGTGGCTGGTGAATTCCACGGTTCGTGTCCGATTTCGCGGCGTCGTTTCCGGCGATCTGTGTCTTAAGCACGTTGTTAGCCTAGCCGTGCACTTCGTTATCAACAGCGTTTTGGACCACGTTAGTAAGAACTTGGCGGACGGTAACAGCTTGCAGTCGGAAGTCCATCGCCTACGAATAAGATGCGACGGTGGCACTTAAAAAGCTTTAACTACTTAGCTTTAAAAAAGAAGTGTATACACAGAGCTTTAGATTTAGAAGCATCGGAGAAATTTAAACGATCATTTTTGTCATTATACAGCGGTACATCCCCAGTGGAACGTACCTATATAGTTACCCAACTGGTATGAAGTACATCACAGAACGAATCGACATATACTCAGTGCTCCAAATCGGCGTCAAAGAGATTCATTGAGGAGCGGTACATGCCTTATGCCACGTATTAAGTGCGGCATCCCCAGTGACCCATGTAGGCATCAAATGCATGTGTTGAATATCCGCACATGGGTACACAACGGCACATACTCAAGAAACCAAGTTGATCCGACGGTGGTATTGAACCCTGTTCCCTCGGCACGTCATGCCGATGCGCTACCTTTTCGACCATGTGCTACCCGTGACACAAGGTGGCCGGAAAGCGGTTAGAGACACAGATAGTCGATGGTATCAATAATGACGACGTAATCGCTAGTCACATTAAAAAACAAAAACAAGGAAGGCGCGCCGACCGCACCCCGCGTATGTGGCAAGGAACATCACAGTCATATTGCACTGCATAAAAACAACACAACCACAGCTCTCTTTGTCAAAACTTTTGTTCGTTGCTACGCAACATTATACGTGTGGCACCGAAACACGTACTCTAATTTTGTATGGTATAAAAGTTCTAATTAACTCGTGATCAAGCGCGTCTACTCTTCTCCAGAATTCGGGCTCACAAGCAGAGGAGCGACAATGTGGCGGTAAATCAGATGCGGCTTTGTTCTTGGTAAACAGCGCATGTTCCCTGTGTTCGATCATTGATCCTGTTTATGCGACATACGGACCCTTGCTCATATGAGCGGAATTTCGTATAGATTACGCCAACGGCGCAGGTGACGTAGGGCTTGGCATGCTTCTTCTCACAAGGGGGCTTCTTTGGTGACACTCAAATACAAGGGTCAGCTTACGGGTCGCTGAGAAATTCATAGGCAGTACTAACGTCCTTCGATGCCTGTCCTCTGGTCGGGAAACTTCCTCGAAAGCTCTGTATAGGGACAAGAAGTGCCGCCGGAGCTACTAATAAAAGGGCTTCGTTCTCCCGCGCTGGCATGGCTGGGACTACGCGAGCACGCGAATGTTTCACCAGGAAAGGCGCCACTCCCAGTTATTTCAGAATGTGTACAGATAGAACGTGCAACGGGATGTATGACTGGAATAAACTTTGCCGAGACAACCAGCTGCGTGTTACCCCAGGTGCACGGGTGGCCTCTTTGTTCCAGAAAACCATGACTATCTACCGACAGCATGGCGCTGTCCACTAGCTGAAGCTGGTCCTCAGGGTCCTGGCAAGGAACCTTCAGCAAAGTAATTTAGCCTGCGATGCGTTCCCCCCCCCCCCCCCCCTTAAATTATACGCCAGAGCGTGATGTGATGGGCCTGGCCCACCAAGTCGTATTGCTCACACGGTCAGCCCTACCGGCGAACTTACATCGGTTCACCGCACCCTTCCTCCTCGCTTTCCGTTTATTATAGCGTGTCACCGACTCCCGCAGAGTTGAAGGCCAAGTAAGTTGTAGTGGCAAGCCCGCGTGATCGTTCTAAGCAGTATATGCGTGGCGTACATATAGACATTCTTGCTTTCAGTCGGAACGATTATATTGTACCTTCGGGGATGATGTTCAACGTTCTCAAATAGGGCTACAAGAGCCCGCCCTGTAGGGCCGGTCTTCGGAACCCGCGTTCTTGTGCTTAGTAGAACGCTTTCTTGTGCTTAGTAGAACCCGCGTTCTTGCATTTAGTACTACTTAGTACTTTGTAGTTGGAGGCCTTGACGCCGCAGATACTTAGCTCGATCTAGATCTATCTAGATCTAGATCTAGATCTAGATCAATCGTCGGCCTGATCGGGAACGAACAGGCAGACGCTGAAGCGAAAAATGCTTTAGATAATGCTTGTGAAGTACGCATTCCGTTCTCACGTATAGACACAAACGCCCTACTTCTTCGCGTAAACCGCAACTCTACGTTAGAACACTGAACCCAACCAGATCGACGACACAAGCGATTACACAAATGGGACCAAGAAATGAAATTTCGTATGCCTCACAAGCTCAAAAGAAGCCACACGTGCATGGTGCACCGGATTCGCCTTGGTGTCGCATTCACCAACCGTTATAGACATATGATAGGTGCCAGTGATACAATCCCAAACTGTGAATGCTGTGAGGTGCCAGAAACACATGAACATATATTTTGTGTGTGTCCCGCCTACGCGCAAGAACGACAGCAACTTCTCTCTTCCATTGCAAAGATCCATGAGAGACTGCTATCGGACGAGTTTCTTTTAAGTCGTTGGCCTAATGCAAACAGCGCAGCCCTGGTAACAAGAGCCGCTATAGCTTTTCTCCAAGCCACTCGGCTGGACGCACGGCTTTAGAAAGGCCACAACTTTGTGAATTTGTATATACGCATCTCTTCCTTATACCATCATCATTCATCAGCCCTTTCCCTTCCCGTCCCTCTTCCCCAGTGTAGAGTAGCAGGCCAGAGCAAGTTATAGCTCAGGCCGACCTCTCTGCCTTTCTGTAAATAAATTTCTCTCTCTCTCTCTTTGTAGTAGCTATTGCGCCGCTTCGGAGAGTAAAAAACACTGTAGATTTAACCAGATGAAGCTGACGGCTAGAAAAAGGAAACCAATCTTAATCAATTAATTAAATAAATAATTAATTAAAACTTATCAAATACTGCAGGCCCTCACAGCGGGCCCTAGCAGGAGTGTGCATACAACAATGCACAATATAAATTCAGCGTAGTGACAGCACAAAACATAATAGCTAATTTACAATAGGACATGTTTACCTACGTCAACTAATCACAGGGAACCCTGACCATGAGAAGGAAATTCACGGAAGAATAAGAATGGGTTGGATTGCATATGGCAGACATCGAGAGCTCCTGACTGGGAGCTTACCGTTAACACTGAAAAGGAAAGTATACAATAAGTGCATTTTACCCGTGCTGGCATATGGGGCAGAGATTTGGAGACTGACAAAGAAGCTTGAGAACAAGTTACGGACCGCGCAAAGAGCGATGGAACGAAGAATGCTAGCATAACCTTAAGAGACAGAAAGAGAGTGGTTTGGGACAAAGAGCAAACGGGTATAGACGATATTCTAATAGACACTAAGAGAAAAAAAATGGCCCTGGGCAGGTCATGTAAAGCGCAGATTAGATAACCGTTGGACCATTAGTTTGTCAGAATGGGTACCAATAGAAGGGAAGCGCAGTAGAGGACGGCAGAAGACTAGGTGGTGTGACGAAATTAGGAAATTTGCGGGTGCTAGTTGTAATCGGTTGGCGCAGCACAGCGGTAATTGGAGATCGCAGGGAGGGGCCTTCGTCCTGCAGAGGACATAAATAGGCTGATGATGATGATGATGATGATGATGATGATGATGATGATGATGATGTATAGTAACAGGAGAAAATTTATACAGTGTGAAACATGACTATGAATAAGAAGCGATCAATTTGTCAATAGATTCAATGGTCATAATTACATCAGAAGGCAGCTTGTTCCGTTCCTCAAATGTACGTGGAAAAAAGAGCGCTTAAAGGCGTTTATTTTGGCATGGTATGGAGTTAGAGACTGATCATGATGATGCCTTGTACGACGAGTAGTAATGGGCATAAGATAAGGTTGAGGGCTCATAGAACGCTTATTATTCTGAAGTAAAAATATAAATTTTAATGAATTGCCAAATTTTCTTGAGTTAGCAACTTAGGCGCGGTAGGAAAATCTTATTTTAATATCTCCTTGGTTTGGAATTTCGATCAGTGCTAGCTATGCGTATCCCTTTGTAGGACAGCCTGTTTGCTTAACGAAAGGGCACAGCAGTTGACGCCACAAATCACTTTTGATGCAGTTATCATTCTTTAGGAACATCATCATCCTCTTTGCGGCATGTCTGTATCTAACCTCTTTCACCCAGCGACCCAAGTTGTCTACTAACTTGGTCTATCAGGGATGTGCTGGCTGCTGTCTTGCCAAGCAGACATGCCGCTGGGCATGTGCTCGAATATGCAACTCGCTGCTGGCTGCTTTCATTCCTAGTAGAGAACTTGGGTAGCTGGATATGCCCGAGCAGGCAAGCTCGGCAATGCGCATGTGAAATTGGCATGTTCTCATTCTTGGCCAACCCCACAGAACGGATGTGCCAAGGTGGCACCAGACTTGTACACGTTACAGAAAAAAGTATATATATGTATATAACCGATTACAATTACAATTACTTCATGCAGAGATGTAATTGATTACAGTTACGAATTGCCGTCCACGAAAGCAGCTGAAGAATTACTCTATAGTAATCGAATACTTGCACACGATTAAACATTTTTTACACCTGTATGGGTCTGTAAAGAGTGTTTGGTTGTCCCGTGGCTAACGCCTTCGCGTTTAAGAGGTAAGATCGAATAGTTTGAGGACGAAGAAGTTTTTTGTTTGCTGACTTCTTGTGGCAAGTGAAAATTGTGATAGCTGCGACAGACCACACGAAAAGTGCAATACACAAAGTTTCAAAGGTGTCGTTGTCAAATTCTATTGTCAGATGTATCTCTGCACCCAAGGTGGTCAGAAGTATTACAGTGCTTTCAATTACGCTTTTTCTCGTCACACGTGTAGAGCTCGACGTCGTGTGCAATGAAGTATCTTATAGCCCTAAAGGTAAGGCTGTTAACCATGGGACAAGGTAGCACCCTTAAGGGTGTAAACATTTTTATAGTGGTAAACGATGCTTTACTCCAGACCTTTTTTAACATTGCATAAATGCAGTAAGCCGGTGTTTCTCAAACTGCGGGTCACGACCATCGAATGGGTCATGAACTAACCGCTAACCTTCCAGCATCTTCATAAGGCCAAACAGAAAGACTCGTAACCAGGCTCAAACTACTTTCAATATTCCACCAATAAATTATATATTTCCGGCAAACGTGCAGTAGGGCACGTAGAGACTAATGCATGAAATGGTATTCCGTTTGCGATAAAGGAAAGTAAGAACCTTTCATGCGTCTTAAGAAATATGCTAAAATATCAAAAGCTTTCGTCAATCACATGATGATGATGACAAGATGTATTTATTAAGGGATGGCTCGAAGGCCTATAATGGGGAGTAGGAAGAGGGGGGGGGGGGGGGGGCGAGGCGTATTCAGAGCCGTCCTAGGAGCTGCGCGTCCTTGGCGAAAGCCAAGAGCGAGTACATGATAAATAAGCCTACATTGCACTTACATTTCGTGCCACAAAAATATAATTTATAAATAAATATTTCTATTCCACTAATACTGCACTAAAATTACACTGTTATATACGTTGAATTGTACTGTTATGTACACCTCTTGAATTTTAGAATATATATATATATAGGTGTATATGAAAATTTATTGTTCTTTTTTGTTTGTTTTGTCCTTCTTTCTTTTTGTATACTTATTCAAGTCTACACATATTCTGCAAAATGTGTGCTTGAGTTATTATACTTATAGAAACTCTGCATGGGTCCAAGACTAGCACTGATGCTAAGGGCTAAGATGAAATGTTCATCTCCACTGTGTATATATGTACGTTTAAACTAAGTAAAACATTGTTCTTCTTCTTCTTCAGTTGTGCATGCTGTAATGCTCGTGAAAAGGTTTGGTGATCGTTGATAACAGAAGCATAAATCTTGGTGCGCCAGTAAGTACAGGTAAGTTATGTGGTAACAAACATTGAATAAAGGGTAGATTCTGCCTACTAAGGCAATACTACGTGGCGCTTTCTGCCTTGTTATCGACCATAGGGAGCGGAAGTTGCACAATTGTTATCATAAAATTACGCTGGAACCACTGTCGAATGACCTGCAGATTCCCTGTTCTTTTGTTCTTGCTTCTACCTGTCGTTAGCACCTTGCTAACGATCTCAGCTATAGCACCTGCGTCACAGGCGTTGTTGCGCGAAAGTATGGTCGTCGGAAACATCTACACGCAGTTCTCTGTCTCCCTGTGTAAACAATGCAACGGACACACTGATTAAGACAAGAGCCGCTGTCTTTGGAGCTCGACCCGTGCGAGTGTTCCCAACCAGGTAGCGAGGGCTGCTGCTCCCACGCTTGTCATGTGCATCGAACATCCGTCTGGAAAGGTGAAAGGAAACGTAAAGGGGTAGTATTTAGAACATTCTTAAATAGCAACGATCGTAATTTCAGGTCAGAATGGCTATGTTCGCAGGTGAACACCTTTTCGGAAAAGTACTGCGATGTCCATTAAGAAATTGCTAATTTTAAGAGGGACTTATCCATGGGATCTTGCGTGCGATTAGAGTAACAGCGAGCGTTCTTTCTGTCTCATCGCAAGCAGTAAGGCAGCACGTCGCCGCCAATAAGATGCAGTTATAAAGCCTGGAGGATGATCCCTTCGCATGCCTTCGGGAGCATTTGCGGCATCGCGCAATTTCATTTTTAACCGAGGTAGCTAAAGCAATTCAAGCCTCGCGACACCCAGCATTTTCGCCATTGTCGGCTCTCGGCTGAATGAAGCAGAACCACGAGACCTGACGTTAAAGTTCGCAGTTGACACTTCCCGGCCAAATAATTGTCGCTGGAAAACATTACAGAAAAAGGAGGCAGATGAACACGCCTCGTAGAGTGCAGTCTCCAAGGGTCTCACGCGGCGAGAATGAAGGAAATGACATGCATTGCATCGTATTGCATCATACGGACACCTACGAATAAGTGGCTACAGTTCGCGCCATGTGTAAAGGAGCGACCCACCGTCATCGGTTCTTTCTTCACGCTTCACTCTACGCCGATGTTTCCGGGAGCTCTCGTGCTGCCACGTTTCGAAGCATCCGTCATCTCGCTGCCAGGACAGAGCGGCTTCCATAAAAGATGTGTTCTTGAACACGTCTCCATCCAGGAATCCGCATACAGCGACTGTGATCATACCAAAATGCATAGATCACACGGTGCCTTTTCATTGACGTTTTTATTATTATTACCACTGACTCATTAGAGGACAGGGGATTTCAATGTGCGCCGAATAGTGCGTCCTACTGCGCGTTCCGGCATCATCAGTTCGTACGGAAGCAGAGAGTCGTAGTAAGGTGGAAAGGTGGACGAGTTGGAGTTGATGCGTTCTTTAGATAAGCGCAGAAAACTGCGGCAACACAAAAAGAAAGGACACAGGACAACGCTCGTCCTGTGTCCTTCCTTTTGTGTTGCCGTCGTTTTCCGCACCGAACCAATGAATACAAACTTTCGTAGCTCCTTGCACAAACGTGTAAGGTAAATGGCACAGACGACAGCCTTTTGCCTTTTTCAGCTTGTCACCTGCTTTCTTTCGTCTAGATAGCTTGGCTACCTTTCGGCTGTCTCTTGCTGCATCCAGTAACTTTCGTTTACCTTTGATTACACCTCGTTGTCTACCGAAAGCCGTAGACAATCTCTTTCGAATGTAAAATCGCTGCTTCGAAAATAGTTCTTCCCGTAAGACTCGCCATACTGGAGTCTGAAACCATCATCAGCGTGCAGAATGCGGCGCGAGTCACACGCTTTTCTACCAACCATAGTGTATGGCTGGTAACTGGATAGCATAAGAGGGATAATCAAGACGACTCCTTTCTCCAGAAATATGCACCCGGTGCACAACCTGGAAAGAAGAAAGGCAAGGGCCAAATATCTCCTGCAAGAGATAAAACACGACAGAGAACATGCGGCTTTTGTAGATGCTGCATGGGTCAGAGGAAAGAAAGCCTGTACGGCAGTAGTAGTAGATGCAGACGGACTCAATCGGGATGCTATTAAAATCATAACTAAAGACACGACAGTCGCGGAACAAGTAGCGTTAGCATTGGATTTAAGGAATAATAAGTGGACGCGAATTTACAGTGACTCTAAGATGGCTATTAGACACTTTACCAAAGGCTTTGTAACCAAAAGAGCTGCCCTGCTAATCGGTGAGATGGACAGCCAAGCGATCGAAATCCGCTGGTTTCCTGCACACATGGGGTCTGTCGATCAATCTCGGTAGAAATTAAACGAGATGGCTAACGCAGCTGCGCGAGGACTTACTATCCGTGCACTACGCGACCAGAACCATAACGATATACAGGAGGAGAACAGGGCCAATTACTTACATATAATGAAATCATGAAGCATTACTACGTGAACAGAAGGGAATTCCCAGTGTCACACGCTAAGCTCAATAGAGTTCAAGCGGTGACTCTGAGATTGTTACAGAAGAGAACTTATCCGAGTCCAAACTTTATTAACAAGTTATATACAGAGAGAGAGGTACCAATCAATAGCGAGATGTATAATGGCATCATTACTCTGGATCATATGCTTTGGCAGTGTCCTGTGTCTTTCACGGACTGTGACAAGGAAAGAAACTGGTGGCGACGAGTCCTTCACAGAGGAGTTCTTTTAAATCAAGTACAGGCCGTTGAGAAGGCCCACGATAGCGCGGTAAGGTTAAACTTTGCTGTCCCGACGTGGGAGCCGCCTGCGTCAACCTAAAGGTTGATCTACAGGACCCGAATAAAGTTCATCATACCATAGCATAGCGTATGCGAGTGTTTAATTTCTATTAAGCGCTGGTCTGACAATCCTGTCGACTATAGTGTTCGAACTTTGAAGCTGGCCAGAGCTGGCTATATTTAACTAGAACGAACATTTCCATTACCATAGTAGCGTTAGTTTCACATGGGCGCACAACATTTTCCGCAACAGCATCCAGTTCAAAGCCTGTTGAATGCATTAAAGGATGCTGGAAAGTGGCTGTTGGAACATTAGCAAATTTTTGTAGCAAATCAAATGTTCAAATGGTCAACTATCCAATTCAGTTTTCGAATTCATTGGCCACTATTAGAAATTGATGAATATTTTGTCTCTATATTTCTTCTGGGGTCATGTATGGTGGTCTCGGGCGTCGCACACAACAAGAGCAATTGCAGCAACGAAACAAGCTGTTCGATATAACGCAGTCAATGCGGCAGTTACCGAATGCTAATATGACAGTGACCGGATGTCAATACTAGCAGTCACGTGTGCGGCTATACCTACCCTGCTCAAGAAAAAGGTCCCTCTTTCGCTCCGGGAAACCGCTCTCTGCCAACGACTGGGCTTCATCGGCTACCTGGGCACACTTGGAAGCCAGGTTTCGCGCAGGTGGAGGTTGCCCGTAGAGCTCGGAAAATTCTTCCATGACACTCGTGCAGTTCATCTGTGGAGCATGAATGATCTAGTGTTGACTCTCTGACGTGAAGTGCCCACGTGGCAAGCGTGGGACGCATAATCTAAGTGTGACCGGAACTTATCACGGAACCGAACAAATGCATCGCGCACATGGAAGTTGCTGCATGGTTTAATAAAGTAATGTTTTGTCTTGCCATTCAGGGCGCGTCTGCACATCAGTTTTGCCGGCGCCACGATGCGTGTAGTTGTCACTTTTAAGCCTATAGAATTATTTTATACCCTTTAAAAACACTAAAAAGAACTCATTGCGCTTATATTTTCCTTTCACTCCGCTATGAGAGCTTCAACTCCCAGCAGTATTTCCGGATAACGGTTGTGCAGCCAAACTTATAGCGAGATCGGTTTATTGACTAGTCTTTCAGTAAGAAAAATTGGCACAAAACCGGACTAGTGTCATAGCAACGAAAGAAACTGTAGTTGGAAGTAAACCACATTTATAAAACTGTTCTTTTTCTACCCATTAATATAAAGCCTTACGTCAAAAGTGCGTACGTACACAATGAATTCTCGAAACGACGTTCAAGAGAACTCGTGTTACACGGAAGTATGGCCACTATCTTGTCGTAACGGCAGGAGTCGTAAAAGGTAACTTAGATATAAGTAAACGATCGCAGCAGAGAAGCCCCTTCAACGGCCTTCGAACATCAGTCGTCGGGGGCGTTAATGGCATCAGTGTCCCGCAAAGTAGCCGTTGCGAAAGGCGCTGCGATATGCACGAAAGAACGTGAATTATTTGGAACACAAATATTGCGCCGCGGACTTCTCGGTGGGGTAAGATCGAGGAAAACTAAGGAAATTAAAGGACAATGAGAAAGGTGTGTAAGGGGATAAGTACGCATGAAGTTAGCAAGAATGCTTCCCTCCATCTAAGCAAGGTCACCGTATAGATTCCCACCTTTGCAAAGCGACAATTTCAATCACTTTTGCCGCATTGAGTGCTGAGAGAGAGAGAGGAGAAAGGGAGACGAGAGGAAAAGCAGAGAGGTTAACCAGATGCACGTCCGGTTTGCTGCCCTGCTCTGTGGGAGAGGAGATACAGAGACGAAAAGAGAGGGGGAAGGGCAAAGAGCACTAGTTGAGCGCGTACGTGAAGATTCACAGCAAGTATATAAATGGCAGCAGGGAATTGTAAACTTGAGGTACTGTAGGAATGTTCTCAACGGTTCGCGCGTCAGCGACGCGCATGGCCATGGTTCAATAATCTCCGTTTAACAAAAGCTATGACGCCTACTGAAGGCATGCAAGCACTGGAAACAGGACGTCCAGAATAAGGCGCTTAGAGCTCACAGTGTCTCCATCTTAGTAAAAAGCACCCGAAGAGCATCATCAACCAATGACTGCAACATAACGACGACCTGCCATTCTTTCTCTGGCTATTTCTGGGAAGCTGATGGCCAGCGTAAATTTTGCAAGTACGTTCCCACGTTAAGAACGTTCCTGGCGCGAGCGGTACTCATTAATGGGGAACTTTTGAACAGGTATGCTTGTAGAGCATACTTCAGTGCGTTAGACAGAGTTGAAAAAACAATTCTGGGCTTTTACATGCCAAAACCACGATCTGATTGTTAGGCACTCCGAGGACTCCGGTATAGTTTCGACCACCTGAGGTTCTTTAGCGTGCACCCCAATGCGAGGTACATCTGCACTTAGCCCCCATCGATATGCTGCTGCAGTGACCGGGATTCGATCCCACGACCTCGTGCGCAGCGCTATGCCAAAGCCACTAAGCAGTCACGATCGGTGCTCTAGATAGAGTGGCCAACCGCACGAATAAATGCCTCTCGTACGGAGTACCAATTCAGTGCAGCTACTTTCTTTGCTTTCAATTTAAGAGGGCGGATATGAGAGAACTTGTTGCGCAGTACTGTTACCGTTCTCGTGGTTTAGTGAAACCAGTGCCAACTCTGTACGTAATGCGTACATCATCACAAAACATCCTGAGTCAACATGCCGTTTTTAGAGGTGAGGTTCTCTTGTCCGCCTATAATCAGAAAGGCGAAATTTGCGTGCCGTCGATAGCTGCCTACCTTGAAAGCAATGCTGAAGAAGAGCACCTGATGGGTCAGGCCATAGCCACTGTGCCGTCCCCCCGTCATGGTCTCCCAACAAGTGCTAGTCACGTCCCGGCACTGGGCGTTGGAGAATAGTTGCGTGATGCACGTATCCGAAGCCACCTCGGTGATCGCGCGGTACGGCGCGGTACCCGACGCGTTCTCAGCTGGTTCCACGCCAGCCTGAATAGGTGTGTCGGTCCAGAAGTTGTGCTTGAGTATTCCTCGCGACACTGCGTAAGAAAAGGAGGTGGGAAGGGAAGTCACTAGTAGCGTATTTCGCTAATAGTGCTGCGCCGCCAAACTTGGGAGCGCCTGTTGCAGGTTTTAGACAGAGCACCAACAAACTCGGCAACTGGCTGCCATAAATAAGGAAAGTCAGAAAGAAGAACGCATGTAAAGCTACATCCGTAACAAGTAGAACGTTTGCGCTTATACGTGTCAGGAGCTGACGTGCATAGTACAAGAAGACATTCTCCTGGTACAGATGAAATCCCAGCCCTTCAATGTTGCCCGTGACGTTTCGTCTCGCGATCCTCCACATCCGGTGGGGGAGAACGCAGAGAAATAATTTCGCTTGCGGAGGCTAGACCGGCGCAAGTGGAGAGAGTCTGTATGTTGGCGGTGACGCTCGCCTCCTGCAATCATGGGTTCGCTGCACTAAAATATTTCTATCTCGGCTATTAATGAACTAATATGAAAAATTCTTGCCTTAGTACGTTTCCTAGAGGGTACGTAACGCCTTCCAGCGAATAACCGAAATTTGCTATGTGGCCTGGTGAGGGGCCCTTTAACCTAAATATTCTGTCCTCCAAATCGCATAACCCACCTGTGAAAGCAGCATGTGCATAGCTGGCACAGCGTTTCTTTACTGAAATTCGTGAACCTTTAACTTCGTGGACACAGTATAACTTAATTCCCACGTTAACCCACATGAGAACCCATGCGAGGCGAGAAAAATAAAGAAAGAAAGAAAGAAAGAAAGAAAGAAAGAAAGAAAGAAAGAAAGAAAAAGAACACGCACGTCCACGCACGTAACAGCACCGATCGCATGCTTTTCAATCCGAACTACTCACATATGGGTAGATCCGTTGTCTCGAGAACTAGTTCAAGGGCGGCGTCTCCGAGCTGTCTTGCTTTCCTTTGGACAGACTTTATTTCCTCCACGCTCACGTTGAAGCCTGCGGGCAATTGTCCTGAGGCGCCCAATGACTCGTTTCCAGCGCGGGGTTGGATCATGTTGAGAATGGTCTGTAGACGGTCTGCGGTAACAAAACCGACATGAGTGTGTTACTGAGTTCCATAGCTCAGTTACTCCGAACAGCAGTCTGAAACTCGTAATAAAGGTCAAGGCTATATGAGCACTGTCCCCCGCCCATACTTGAAGACTGAGGTCCCCTTACACGTGCCGGAGCTCTTTTTCATCATTCGACTATGCGCGTCGTTTTCCACAGCCCTGGGAATGGCTACTATTGGCGCCACTCTATCACAACAAACGAACGGACGGGCACATTCAGCGCCCTCCTCCCACCCCCGCCCCCTCATTACCTTGTTCATAACCCCTGTTCACAGTAAAATTAAGATGGTTTCTCGAGCCTGCCTTGCTTTATGTCTTGACTCTATAAGTGCGGTCAAATAGCGAAGATGCAGTACAAAGCAATGTAGGTGAGACGAAGCCATAGGCGGAAAGTCTTCATTTCTCCGAGAGGGGGGGGGGGTAACGAGGGGTGGAGCTGGGGACCGATCAGCTTTCCGAACCCCGTATATATATATATATATATATATATATATATATATATAACATTCAGCAGAATAGAGGACGAACGTTATATGTCATTGGTGATGCTTCAGCCGGTCCTCTGGCCGAAACGTCAGTAAAATATGTCATAACCATATGTCAACCACACCATATGTCATATGGTGTGGCGCGAAGCCCTTCTTACGTGCGTGCGTGCGTGTGTGTGTGTGTGTGTGTGTGTGCGTGTGTGTGTGGGTGTGTGTGCGTGTGTGTGTGTGTGCGTGTGGTGCGGCCCTTACACGGATTTATACGGCAAGAATCTTCCTTTATGTAATTATACTTCGCTATCACTAATTCTGCTTCACCTTTCCGGCAAAATTGCAGCCTATGTTTTCCTTTTTTCCCTTTCTTTCTTTTACTGTGAGTCCGAGTGTAAGCACTGCTGCGCATGACTGCTTTTGATTCTGATTTCGAGAAAATCCTGCTTGGACTCATTTCGGTTACTGAGTGAATTATATATATATTTACGACCTATGCATGCAAGTGGCGATATTTATATCCCTAATAAACGTTGGAAATTATTAGAAGAGCTTTTTTTCATGAGTCGTTAGCACTGCCTACTGGACAGAGAGGCAATACTGAGAGACATATCATTCACGTGCTTTTCACACGCCGTCGATAAAAGACTTTGCCGACGGGCTCATTGAAGTCTTTAGGTTTTTTTCAAGGTGAAAAAAGCACGCAATCCAATATGAAGCGAGGTGTTTTATAAATGTTTTACTTTTGCAATTACTGAGGGTGTCGTGCTTCGAACTTTCATCTGACTTACTTCTAAATGTTTGTTTATCTTGCTTTTTATTCTTTTCGTTCGCCCTTCCAAAGGTTATAAACCACCATTCACGCAATAAACCCCTCAAATGGTAGTAACAGCGCACTGTCTTGTGTCTTCCTGCTTTGTCCCGTTTTTTGCATGCACTAAAGATTGAAGGTATCCAAAGTATGGCATCCGTACGCGTGCTTCACAGCACGTGAGTAAACCTGCCGCAATCAAGACGGATTTATGGGCAAAGAGGTGCCACGTCAGACGCGTTGTAAATGGTAGCTACAGTCAGCAACGTAAAAGTCGAATAGCGAAGTCAAACAACAAGATGGTTTTGTTCTGGCAAAATTAGGAATTCTCCCCTGACGACAGCAACCCGGCTGCGAAAGTCGATACTCGCCTTGTACAAAAAGGCTAATACTGAACTTTACTGCTGAAACATACCGTTGGCAGAACATACTATACTTAAACACGCTGCTGAAAGCGAGTCCCGTACGCACCACCAGCGAAGAAAAGTCCACACGCCGCATCCACGTACGTCATCTGCAGTCTCGATCCAAGTGCGTCCACTAGCCCTTCCAGCGCCACCAAAATGCGCATATCGAGCGGGAGAGTGTCTTCAGCACTCCTGGCTTCGATGGCGTGGTGGCCAAAATGTTGCTCATTTCCCAGAAGGAGCAGAAGGGTGGTTCCAAGCGCGAGAAGTTTTCCAGGCACCGACATGTATGTTCCTGCATTGATAAATATATGTGAACGTATAAAGGACAGGTAAGAAAGAAGTAGGAAAAATACGTAAATATAGGAACTGTGAGATTTAAGAAATCTGGATGTTCTTGCACAGTCGAAGGTCCCACATGCAGTAGTTACATTGCGGGATGAAAAGGGAGGCAACAAGTACATTGAAAATACATACGACAGACACAAACATGCGTTGACACAATTATTGTTACGGCTCGGGGCAGTTTTCTGTTACCCCGCTGGCTTCTTAGCTGAGCGCATTAATTGTTGAGCGCATTAAACGCAGCCTTTCGCACCATGTTCCATACCTCGGGCTCCTCCTTCCTGCAGACCTCTTCTCAGAGCTCTGAATTATGACTGCCACAACAGCTGTCTGCGTTGCCATGCGAGCAGCTGCGATGACGTCAAACAAAGGTTTTGTTAAACAACTCCGCGAGAAAAGAAGGGTAACAGCACCGAAGATTGGGCAACCCCAAGCAATCGCGGTAGATGACTCGACTCGGCAGCGCGGGAGAGGAACATAGTTGTGCCGACCACTGCCCGGATGTAAACAAAGTTTAGAAGCCCGCCTATGAGGACTTCCTGCCCCGGAATCAAAGAAGCAATACGAAAGACACCGCGGTGTAAATTTAGCGTTTCCCAGCTTGAGCCGCGAGGCAGCATAATATTAACAATCTGGCGGTGTTGTGTGTAAGGACAAGCAATTAAAAGCTACGATCTACATTTTTGTGCGCCGGCCGCGAGTGTAGACTTCCCGCACGTTGGGGGGGGGGGGGGGGGGGGGGGGGGAGGGGGTCGGCATACGCGTCTGGTTGTGTTGGGCACGTAGCAAAGGGTGATGTCGATGCCGTGAGGGTTTATAATTTTGTCCATCGT
The DNA here is from genome assembly GCF_023375885.2 of Dermacentor andersoni. NCBI lineage: Eukaryota > Metazoa > Arthropoda > Arachnida > Ixodida > Ixodidae > Dermacentor > Dermacentor andersoni. Next base: position 54,943,248 of record NC_092815.1, read on the forward strand.
ATACGATATTTTTCTCTCGTGCTGTACTCACGTGATTTTCTTTTCGTGTCACTCTTATTTTCTTTTCTTCTTTTTTTTTACTTTGCAGGGTTCTGCGGGGCTTCAGAATTCCCTCAGAAAATATTTTCCGAGAAATTCGTCAGTCTGCAGAAATACCTATCAACAATGCATTTATAGAGCCAGTGGGCTATCTACGTTATAATTTCGCACGCCTTCGCACGCAACCTAACACATTCATTCCCGTAATGTCACGTTGTCGCGACTGCGAAGCACACAGTAGCAAGAGCGATGTATTGCAAAACTAACTCTTTATTGGGCGGAACCTGTGCCCAGAAAAACAGGCTATACACTCAAAGCACAATGATAGGGGCGAGCACAGTCGGCGATCATAGGAATCTGATCTGCAGGTCGAGCGCGTCGCCTTTAATGCATGCCTCGTCGAACGTTCCAGCGTAATCGCTGGCGCCCGCGTGCCAGTGTGCCTTCGAGAAAGTACGACCAGATTCGTGTTGCACTTACATCAGGTTACATAAAGTTCGGTGAGAACATACATTGGATAGAATCAACGATAGCATTCGAGTAAGTTCCAAATATGCAGCCGCGACTTGCGCTAAGTGATAACTTGTTAACGGGTTAAATACAGTCACAGGATAAAGGATAAATAAGCACACGTGTAAATATTGAACATTGGATATCTGTATCATGATATCCACGAAGAAAACTTCTGCTTAATCGCCCTTCAGTGGAACTGTACATGACACGGATGTGAAACACGTATTGTGACAAGCAGTGATTACATCGCTTTGCATTTCAGAAATTCGAAGCTGCAGAGATGCATAAATTATCTGGCATTAGTCTTATCCTAAATAAATATCGTGGGCACTAAGCATAGAAACGCCAGTTGTCTAGCTTTAAGCTCAGCACCTTGCGGTTATCCGGGCATGGCCACATTATGCATTTAAATAAACAAAATAAATTTATGATGATTTCGTATTCGGCCTGCAGTTGCACAGAGACTGATTTATTAATAGAAAGGAAGGGTGGTCGCCCTGAGCTTGCGCACTCTAACCGGCCGTTAGTCTGCGCTGGCTAGTCTGCGCTGGGGATGAAAAGAAGGGGACTAAAAAGGGATGTACAATGCATGGTTATAAGAAAAGAGCTGCGACGAATGCTGGTCGTTTACAGAACAGCATACTTAAAGCCTCGAGACCCGTCTTCTGTTTCACAGAACTGGTATCATACGGGTCGTACTGTTAGCGTAGCAGATGTCTGGCGGAGCCAAGGAACAAAAATAAAATCCTCCGAGAATGGTCCGGCGTTAACAGTGGCCAGAGAAGAGGTCAAAGTGCGTCACTTCCGCGTATATGCTGGGCAGGCGCAAGATATGCGCGCTAGTGTCTCTGGTGCATGACAGCGGTCGCAGTCTGGGTTTTGGCGACGAGACGGGCCTCGTTGTAACGTTTGAACGCGTTTTTTCCCAGTAAATTATCCAGTCGGGCAGACAGAGGGGTCTGTTACTGACATGTTCCAAGACACTGCAGCTGCAGTGTCTCTCAACAAGGCAGCTGCACCAACAACAGAAAAGAAACATGCGACGCGACCGTGCACTGCTCACATGACGTATACGGTGCACAGCAGTTGTCATATTAAGGAGGCGGGGATCGATAAGCATGGCAACAGAGTGTACTGGAAGGCATCCATAGTTTGTTCTGTCCGCCCACTGAGACGCGATACTCGACGCGTATTCACAAAGCAGGCCTCACAGATTCCCAGGACGCACGCAGGGCGTATACCTACGGGGCACTAACCTCCACCCCGTCACAAACTGAATCTTGGCGCAAATGTCCGTCGCCACCGCACCACACAGGATCAGCCTGATCTGGACACCTGGCCACGCCTCACTGCCGGGCAATGATCGCGCTCATGCGGCTGCCCGAGTACTCACCTGCCAGGCGGACTCGTGCAGTGAGACGGCCAACTCAGACCTTGAATCGTGCAACATTACGCACACGATCATTAAACACTCTGTATTATTATAGACGGAACCGTTTCCAGATACAAGATTTATAACGAATATAATTCCATACAATCAATCAATCAATCAATCAATCAATCAATCAATCAATCAATCAATCAATCAATCAATCAATCAATCAATCAATCAATCAATCAATCAATCAATCAATCAATCAATCAATCAATTTGGCATTCATCACAGCATCTGCACATAAAGAACGCGAGGACAAGAACAAAAAGCTGCAAAGTAGCAACTTGACATGGTCCTTGCCCCTATCCTTGGCAGCCCAAAAAGAAAAGCACATATAAATACATTGCATAAGTACACGTTTTAGTTCGCATATATACCAATCGGTATAACTTATGTAAGTACAAAAGGAGAATATTAGCATACAAAGGCAACAGATACATAAAAAAATACATGTCAATATATCAAATACAGGGTGTTTCAGCGAACACTTTCAAAAATCTTTAAAAGTTGCCTGTGGTAGATCATTAGCTGGTCTACTCGAAGCGGCGGACAATACTTGCAGAAAAAATTGAGACGTTTTTAACTAATTACATTATGGCCCATATTGCAATTTACAAATTCTAGCCGTGGAGTTCGCGAGGCGGATCCACTTGGAACGACTTTTCAATATGACAGCAGTTTCGAGATTTAAATTCCCGAACTTTGCGGACTAATGCTCTGGCGTTCCAGTTATTTCGATAGCAAAACGTCGTTTCATGCACTCAAGCACACAAGTAACTGGAACGCCAGTTACTTGTGTGCGAAACTCGTGTCGTCCTGTGAATTCGTTCCAAGTGGATCCGCCTTGCGAAGTCCACTGCTAGAATTCGTAAATTGCAATATGGGTCATAAGATAATTAGCTAAACGTTAATTAGTGAACTCCTGTTAGTTAGTCAATCTTTCATTTCAATTTTTTGTGCAAGTAGTGTCCACCGCCTCGAGTAGACCGGCTCATAAACCAGAATTGAGTGATCTGCCACAGGCAACCTTTAAAGAAAGTTGAAAGTGTTCGCTGAAACAGCCTGTATATCAGCAGTATCTATAGTGCCGCCCGAGTGCAATCCGATGCTGCGTCACAGGTCTGTTCAGACTATTTCAAAATGCTGTATGTAGCACCTTGCGACATGCCGTTCTCGATTGTTGTGCGCGGATCTTTGCCACAGCACCAAGCGCATTCACCATTTTCGTAATGTTTACTGCTCACCTGAGGTCAGGACGCGTCTTCCGCAAGTCGCGCAATCTTTCTTGGCACTCTTTCCTGACGAAATAAGAATGATTGACCAGAGCCGACTAATATCATAACGAATGTTTAAGGTTTTCCGTAGTCTTAATTCGTGCGTGACCCATTTGGTAGAATTGTCCCGATTCTGCATCACAGAGGAGATGAGCAAATTTCGCCTTTTGCTGTGTTGCAGTTGCATCGGCTTCTTAATATATACCATTTCTGGGGAATTTACGTTAAATGTGAACTTTGTTATGCTTCAAACGAATGCGCCTTCCGACGCGGACCGTCTAGTATGTAGAAGAACCGCACGATGGCGGCACTTTGCCGCGCACCGTTGCGTTTACGTGTATGTTTCACTGCAGTACCAAGTATTGTGCAGAGAAGCTTGACAGCATGGCGGCAAAGTGTGATGTGTTTTTCTATGTTCAACGCAACGTGAACTTCTGAAGGTCTATGATTTAGAACAACATGAATGAAGTAGCCATTTCTAAACATTACGCGGTTATGTCGTACCACTGAAGCGTTTTTCGCCGGCAGCCAAAGGATAATTCGCCTTCTGGCGCTCTGCTTCTCGTGTTTACTGGAAGGCCCTGACGCCGTCCTGTTTTGAACTCGCAAAGCACAACCGAAAATGACGAAGACACAAATGCAGCATGTCTGACTGAAGAAGTTTATGAGATATGGCGAGTGCATATACCGTGTGTCAACAAGAAAGAAGATTAACACACACACACACACACACACACACACACACACACACACACACACACACACACACACGCACACGCACACGCACACGCACACACACACACACACACACACACACACACACACACACACACACACACACACACACACGCACGCACGCACACACGCGCGCGCACACACACACGCACGCACGCACGCGCACGCACGCGCTCGCACACGCACGCGCACGCACGCGCACACGCACACGCGCACGCGCACGCGCACTTAAAATCATATCCTGCACCGTGTTTTTCAAATATCCTTTTTCTCGTTGAACCGCTTGGCTAACGTTAGCTGGGAAACTATATAGCTACATATCGCGCTCTTGCGAGCCAGTGTGCTATTGTTTTGCATTTGAACTCCTGTTGAACATTGAATTCTCGCACAAGTTAACTAAAATTGTAATATGCTACAGGGGACCCTTTCTTTCCTCCTTACAACCCCTCCCCCCCCCCCCATAACAAAAAATGTAAGAAAAGAGAAGAGAGATTGTTCGTTTTTGTATTTGGAACATTCTAACTAAAACACACGTATAATTCAGTTGTTACGGGGATGTTGGAAGTAAAGAAGATTATATTTACAATATATACACAGAATAGTCTGAGTAGTTAAGATGGCTGAGCACCAACAACCCGCAGCAGCCAGCGTCTCGCGATCTTCTTCCTCTCTTCGTTCATCCTTCCGTAACAGGACCCCCGGGTGGTGAAGCGCCGTCCCGGCGCATGGGAGGCGAAGAACTGCAGGCGAAATATGGCTTCAGCCGCGAAACGTGGACGACGTCAACAGGCGTCGGACTTGAGGATGGACGAAACTGCAACGGCGCGATCTCGTAACTGACGTAGTTAACTTGACGTAGGACTACGTGGGGGATTGGGCACAGGAGACCAGTTCCTGCTTTGCGGCAATATTACGGCCGGCTGGTTTGCAAGACAACTCTGTCAATTTTTCTTTGCATTGGTCTCAGCTGGTTAGCTCCTCTTTGTGGTTTTCGTATCACACCTTTGCCGTGCCTCTTAGGTAGAACAACAGGTTAGCTAGCATAAGCGTAGGGTCCCATTTGTTGATTCCACTCACGCGTTCGTACATGGCCACCCACTCTTCAACGTCGGCGCCATCGGTCCCGCAGAATGTTCCAGGATCCTTGGGTTACACACGACAACCGAAGGTGACAGCGACGTAGCATGCGACGGTGACGTAGGAGGCGGTAGCGACGTTGATCCCGAGTGCTCACCGTCATTCATGGTGAGGACGGTGATGCGATGTCCACTGCGGAGCTCCGTTTCCAGCCGTGGTACCCCGCACCTCTCACCAATATGTTACGGGGATGTTGGAAGTATAGAAGATTATATTTATGATATATATACAAAATGAGTCGGAGTAGTTAAGATGACTGACCACCAATAACCCGCAGCAGCCAGCGTCTCGCGATCTTCTCCTTCCTCTCTTCGTTCATTCTTCCGTAACACAGTTATGCTTCTTCGCTTAATCATGACAGTTGGCTTTTTGTTCATCTCGTCGGTAAAAATAACCCACCACATTGAATGAAAGTTCTGGTCAAAGATTCATCTGCAGTTAATAAAGGGAAAATGAAACATCCACCCAAACGTAGCTAAGTGCTACAAAGTAAATCCATACGGGTCCCTCGACAGAAATGCTTCGCCGTCGAGGAAAAATTCGTCCTGGTCCATCTCTCGGACGGCGAGCATGTAGCTACGACATCGTGCTGACACACCCGACAAGCTAGCAGAGTGACAATACCATTCAACTGACAATAAAGAGTGACGCTTTAGTATTTGTGAGGGAAAGGGTAACTCACCGGCATCGATTCTTTCTTCGTGCGTGACCCAATGATGATGGTTCCGGGACACACCGCGATGATGTTGACATACAACGATGATTTCTGATAGGACATAGCGACTCCAATAAAGCGTGCGTGTTCTTGGACACGTCTCGATCCAGTAATCCGCGTACGGTCACAGCGAGCCCCCATCATGGATGGAATGTAAGGGAAATTAATTGTAGAACGAATGTTTTTCATGGCTAATTTTTTCCCGTATACCATCAGTGAATGGAATCAACTGCCACAGCAAATTACTGAATGCCGAACAGAAGTATTGTTTCGAGCTTTGTTGTTGGACGTATAAGGGCGTGTGCGGTAGTATGTTGTTTGCTCCACATAGGCCTCATGCAAACACTACGCATTCCCCTCCTTCTCCGCGCCTCTTGTAGTATTGCCTTCGGGCGCTGCAGTATTACAAACAAACAAACAAATAAATAAATAAATAAATAAATAAATAAATAAATAAATAAATAAATAAATAAATAAGATTCAGTAATTACAATGCCTATCTAGAGCAACGTGTATTTGCCCTTTTTGTCATGGGTGTGGTCTTCACTCCACCGCACTTACGAAGATGCAGTCTTATATAGCACATGTGCACACGTGAATAACGCTAAAAGCGAAGAACTTGAAAAAGCGACCAATTTTTAAACTGACAAAAACAACAAACGCTCCTTTGTGGTGAGTAGGTTAAGTGTGCACACTTATGTCAGCACGACGCAGCGACTAAGCTTATAAGCTATAAAAACGTCACCCAAAATTTAGAAAAGTGGCACGCTGTATCGCAGCTGTAAAGGTTCACGAGCAGTGAGACTGTTCTTGAGATTGCAGACTACATTGCTACGGCTGGCTTTTAAGCCGATAGCGTTCTCTCTTTAGTTGAAAGGCTTGAATACAAGATGAACGTAAGGGCAGTAGTACCTCTGTCTCCTCGTTCTTGCAGACGGTCAGCCGAGCGTTCTGAATATCGACTGCCTCGTTGGCTGCGTCTGCTTTGTTTCCAGAGTGGCGGCTGTGGAGTCACCTAACTGTTCCCATCATAATATTTTCTTTCTATGCCTTCAATCTTCCTTCCTGTAATACAATGCTGCCAGAAAAATAATATGCATGAAGTGCGCAACGGCTGCCTGTATAGTGGCCTAGCCAGCCTCTTTTCTTATAATGCATGAAAACAACTAGTGATACGCAGGACACAGAGAGAGAGAGAGAGGGAGAGAGAGAGAAATAGATAGATAGATAGATAGATAGATAGATAGATAGATAGATAGATAGATAGATAGATAGATAGATAGATAGATAGATAGATAGATAGATAGATAGATAGGTAGATAGATAGATAGATAGATAGATAGATAGATAGATAGATAGATAGATAGATAGATAGATAGATAGATAGATAGATAGATAGATAGATAGATAGATAGATAGATAGAGAGAGAGAGATATAGAGAGAGAGAGGCAGGTAAGTAGGCCAACCAGGAAATCGTCCTGTCCGTTTACTATCGTCCGTTTTATTTACTATCGTTTAAATCGTCCGTTTACTACCCCACACAAAGGAGGTGGGGGTTAAGGAATGGGGGCAATAAAAAAATGTAAGGAAAGAGCAAGCGCTGCACATACGCGGGAGGGTGCTCGGGGAGACTATAAACGGTCACCGAGGTCGGTGCACTTAAAGAATTGTACTACGGCGCACAAATAGCTTTCTGTTTCAGCGACGAATGTGGCCAGGGTCCGAGTATCTCTGATTGAGAAAATGTTCTAGAGTCCAGCAGGTTTAAAGTTGTCCTCAGAGAGAGGCGTTGGACGTTGTAGCGAGGTCAGATACACTCAATAGTCTCCTCGCGCCTACAGGAGGCACACGTCAGGCTATATCGGTCATTCCAGCACGGTAGGAATAACACTAATAAGCGGTACAGCAAAGATGCTTGGTAGCGGGAAAGACTAGGCGGCATTTGTAGCCATACTCACGAAGCATGCGGCATATTCGCACACGATAAAGTACAGGGGCCAGCATACCCCGCGATGCCGAAAACATATGCGATGCGGATGCTGTAAGGCAAGAAAACAGTTTAACAGCTGACATACGCGTGACTGAACCTGATTTTCTCTCTCTTCAGAGAAAACTCCAGAGAAATCTTGCTGTCAGCACACCTGGTGCCACTGAAATTGTGTGAAATCCGGGGCGTAATAACGTAAAGCTATTCCAAACGTTTCTATTGCAATTCAGCAATCACCCTCCGCGATTGGTCAAAAACATTTTGGGCCACGTCCACTTCGCCTGTCTGTCACGCGACGTCACGAAAGCCGCGATAGCTCTCCATTTGATATGACGTGTACACACTGATTATGCATGACTGGACCCAACAAAAGAAGAATGGTTATTTCTGATTCGACGCCTTTTCGCCATTAGCCCTTGGCTATTGGTTAAACGTTTTCGGGCTGCACCCACTTCTCCTGCCTGTCACGCGACGTCACAAAACCGCGTGAACTCACCGCGTAAAAGTGACGTGTACGCGTTAAAGGTGCATTAATATGCCGAACAAAACTGAATTTTCTTTTGAATAGCCGCAGGCTGCCCCGTTCAAGAAAGGAATAGAAGATGGCTGCCGCCGATCGCTGAGGCAATGGCTACTGGCACCTGCCTGAGAGCTTGGGTTTATATGCGTACAATAAAACTTTTTTGCGTGGCAGTGTAACGTTTTTGAGCACTTTCATCATGTTTACGACATCGCTCTGCCAACTTTTTTTTGTTGAGGATTCGTTTTAGCGGCGTTCTTAACCTTCGGTTGCATGCCACGCGATTTTCGACCAGCCACTGCAAGCTATATGTAAGGGAAAGCAGACCAATCGCAGTCGCCGGTACCACCTTCTTCATCCGGTTATCGATTTTCAGTGCAGTGGCTCGGCCCCATCGAATCCCTGTCCACTTGAGCGTGCTCCTCGCCTCTTGTCAGCCAATTAGATAAGACAAGCCGCTCAGTGTAGGCAATGTTATTCGTTTTTAAAGCAAAGAAAATTGACCCCCTATGAACTAGGAGAGTGTTTGATTGGTCTGTTCAGACAACGCTGCGGATCACCGCCCAATGCTTGCGTCGGCGGTTACGCAAATTTGACGTCAGGAGATTGGAATAAGAACATATTGAAATAGTTTTACGCTAGAGGGCCCCTGTTTTGCAAAAGGTCGAACTTGCAAATATTTTTGTTGTTGTTTTTGTAATTCGTATGTGCTGATTGCCATTGGTTGGTCGCCTTCGCTAATGATGCGTTCGCATCACGATTGGCTGGCTCGCCTTCATACGAAGTACTCTAGGGCATAGTCTTGTCACTGTTATTTCTTCTATTCTTTAACCCACGACATTTGGTGTTAATTTAGGCGAAGGTAATTAAGGGGCAGTTAATTAAGCTAGACTAAATTAAGACACTCGAACACACGACCTTTGGTGGCAGAAAACAATAGGAAGTAACAACGCGTTCGAATGAGAATGTAAAGTAATCTAATTAATGTCTCGTGAGCATGCAGGCTTTCGCCTTCATCCCCTTTAGCGTATGCTAAAGTGACTCAACTTTTTTTTTCAGGCTTCCTATCTTCAATTTCTATGTTTCTGTCCATTCCTTCATGAAGAGTAGGCAGGCGTGGTGCCCCCTTCGGCTGGCAGTTGCAAGCCGGCTCTTTGATCTCTCTTTCCAGTGTACATACGTTTTCAAAGCAAATAATAATAATAATAATAATAATAATAATAATAATAATAATAATAATAATAATAATAATAATAATAATAATAATAATAATAATAATAGCAGCCTATGTTATGTGGTACGGGCCAGGGACCTGTATTTCGCAAAGCTTTTTCGTCGTGTGTGGTTTCCTGACAACGGCTGGCCAACTTCGCTAATATATCCGACATCACGATTGACTGACAGCATCACTTACGAAAAGCTTTAGCCTAAGAACCTTTATGTGAATACGAGCCCTCTTTGTAGCACCCGCATAGCTTTCTATTCAACCGGTGTCAATTCCGCACGCCAGTCGAACAGCTGGAGCCAGTCCTGCGCATCGGATCTTCTTGCCAGGACAGATTCAACAGATGCAGATGCGATGAACAGCCCCTCTAAGACGGCAAGAAATTAGAATGATCACGGCATAAAAAAAAAAATATACCATGCGCCTACAAATCTGATTGTGCTGCTCCCCGGCGTTGCCATCTCCGGGTTCCCCCCCTTTTTTTTTCTTCTTCAAGTATCTACGTGCGCCCTTGTCTTGTTACTCGAGAACTGGCGAGATGATCTCTATCGCCATTGATTAATCGAATCACCCTAAATAGATCCGCACTCCAGCCGTGGATCCCATTCTGAGGAACCTCATTAGCGCCCTGATCGAGGCTCCTTTTGCGCGGCAACACTCTGGTCTATCTTACACAGGCAGGCGCCTCTTCGCGGCCCGAGCCGGCTAACGATGTGCGAAGACAACCGCTCGCGTTGCAGCATCGCATCCTCGCGCGCCTGGCTGTAGCTAGCTGGCGCCCTGCAGTCGTAAAACGCTCCGTCGTGCCCCTCTCGGAGATCTCTGGCCGGCGCCTTTGTAAACGAGGCCCCGGGAAGGAACTAGCTGCCGTGCCGCCGAATAAAAAAATGCATCGAGCGCCTTGCGCAGGGCCGTAAAAGTGAGAAGTTAAAGGCTTGAGAAAAAGGCAGCGTCCTTCCGCGTACTCCAATACTTAGCCGATGCTCGGTGCCGCTGTCGTGTCCCTGCTGCAGGGCGTCTCCACGCACCTCTCGGATGCGGCCGCAGAGGCAGCCTATGTTCGCTCTCAAAACGGCGAAGGAGCTGCTTCGTCGCAAGCTTTCCGCTTTTTGCCACCGCAATGTGGTTTGGATCGGTCATGCGCCGAGATACGGGGTTCACATCGCCCTGATAACGCATTCTAAGTCGTCATATATCCTGCTGAAGTTCTTGTGCAGATTAGACAATGACTAACTGGTTTTTTTATGTCCTAAGTTACATACTTGCGGGCAGGGAGGAACGACAAGTTGGAGATTTCCAGGATTTACTACGACCGATTTGTATCCTTTAACGCGAACTTATATAATATATCTCGGCATTTGAGCGTCTTTTGATTGTGCATCCGCCTAAATGCGGATGTCTCGGGTTTACAACCTCAACGCCTTTGGCGTTCAGCTACCGACGCATTTGAGGGCCTCATGTTAATGACACTGTCTACCCCTTGTATTTAGATTTCAGAGACTGCTGCGCGCGTTTATGGTCGTTATGTTAGTGTTTTGTGGGTCAGACACCTCCGTTGCCTCCCAAAGCAAGACGTCGTCTTTGGGCATGGCTTTCCGAGGGCTCAACGCGAGAATGAAAACATGATGAAGTGCTACAATGAGCAAGCAGAGGAGTGCCAGTTAAGTTTACTAGGGTGGTTGCTTGAGCTAGTTGGTAATTTATGATCAAAAATAACGTACAGCGCGAAGGACAAGGACTGCGAGAAAAAGGCAGCATCCATACAGCGCTGTGTATGTCGCCTGTCGCAGTCCTTGGCCTTCGCGCTCTACGTTATTTTTGATCTGTTAAGTTTAATTTTGCTTTCCACAGTACCCACTATCAGCATGAAATTTACTCTCATCATATATGACCATCTTCACTCTTTAAGAATTTGGAAACTCCCTCTCGAACACTCTCGTCTCGGCCAAACAATCATGTTATAGAAAAATGCTTTGTCCTGAACATATCTTAGAAGCAATAATCGCGAGTCAATCATTTGTTTGTGCACATGATTAGCTCCATCTAGGATCTGCGCTATTATCCTGCCATTTAGCCGTTGATCAAGGGTAAAATTACTTGTCTGGGAATGATTATCGCATTTTGACCTTAGCGTACCAACGCTGATGCCGTTCTTTTGTCGATGACTATTAAACAGTTTTTGAGACGGCCATAACCAATGGTCACTGAAGAGTGAAGTCAGTCGTAAAGTCCGTAAATTAGGTCAGTTGCTTTTGCGCACATTGTTTAGCGAATCGTATTGATTGCCCGATCTTATAATAGCGTTAACTTACACTCTATGAAGTTTAGCTATGTTTTCTACGCTATCTATACGAAGCTTAGAGAGTTACAGGCGACTCACTGCAGCTTATCCCTTTGGAGGTGTGCTCTCAAATTTTTTTATATATTTGTTTTGGTGGGCGTCACTGAAAATAATTGACAATGACAATGTACAACGATACTAAGAAGGCAAATGCGTGTGGACCTCAGACATCCTGCACATCCATTGGTTGTAAAAGACTGAGTCAGTTCTGAGGGCCTTGCGCGCAGGTTGCAGAGTTAAAACGGGTCACCACAGCGCCTTTGGAAGCGAAAATATTATTTGGGGCTACTTATTTGCTGACTCATCCTACAGAATTATTTGCCGAGGCCTTGCAAGAAGAATGGCGACGCTATGACAGCTGATAAGTTCCTGCTCTTTGTTTTTTTTATTACCGGAATAAGAAAAAATTCCCCACGTAAACCTTATTTACCGTTTCTTATAAGCTTGGGTAGCGCGCGCGTTCACGGCTGCGTCATCTTTCCAGATGAGGTTGGCAGCTATGCATGTTGTGCGGCTCACACCGTCAGAACCTGTTAATGTCACTGTGGCTCTAGAAAACAGCCGCCGGTCGTATTATCAAAATCCAAGAGCCACATCCTCACAAGAAAAAAAAGAATGCTTACACAGTTTATAAAACGTGTATCATCATCATCAGCCTGGTTATGCCCACTGCAGGGCAAAGGCCTCTCCCATACTTCTCCAACTACCCCGGTCATGTACTAATTGTGGCCATGTTTTCCCTGCAAACTTCTTAATCTCATCCGCCCACCTAACTTTCTGCCGCCCTCTACTACGCTTTCCTTCCCTTGGAATCCATTCCGTAACTCTTAATGACCATCGGTTATCTTCCCTCCTCATTACGTGTCCTGCCCATGCCCATTTCTTTTTCTTGATTTCAACTAAGATATCATTAACTCGCGTTTGTTCCCTCACCCAATCTGCTCTTTTCTTGTCCCTTAACGTTACACCTATCATTCTTCTTTCCATAGCTCGTTGCGTCGTCCTTAATTTAAGTAGAACCCTTTTCGTAAGCCTCCAGGTTTCTGCCCCGTACGTGAGTACTGGTAAGACACAGCTGTTATAAACTTGTATAGACTTTTGTATAGACTATAGAAACGTGTATAGACTATTCCTTTGTTCACCGTAGGTCGCCTATGATCACCAGGGCTCTTGTGGGCTCGCATTTCTTGTCGCATAATATCTACTATAAACCTTCTGCAGGCCAACAACGCGGAAGTTTATGCATCACAATTTAGAAAAAACAAAAATAATCACCGCCCAAGTGCTCCGCACAGATGGTTAACCAGCGAAGATGAAACGTGCCACCTCGGTGTTTAAATCCCGACGGCTCATTAAGCGACGGCTTGGTAGGCGGCCGGCTTGGTAGGCTGCCGGATCCTCGGCACGCAGTTGCTGCTGGGCTCGGCTGCACGAGCCTGTTCTTGTGCCCGGGCTGCAGCATCGGCAGGGCATAAATGAACTCGTTCCCGATTCTGCTCGCGGCGTTGCTGATCGAAAGCTGCCTGCTCCTCAGGAGTACGTATGACGCGCGGTCTACCCATTTCGGAGCCGGAGAGAAACTGCTGCGACGGAGAGCAACGGCTGCTCGGCTGCGACGGAGAGCAACGGCCTTACACGCAGTCAATCGCGGGCCTCTCTTTCTCTCTTTATTTATGCATTCTTAAAGGGGTTTTACCGCAGGAGTTTTTATCGTACAGGCAACAGATGGGCGGACGAATCGGCTAGCCATATACAGCTTCGCTGAAAAATAAAAAGAGAAGAAGGGTTGTTATTTAGGTGTATGGAAAGTATCACATATAATTTACATGAGCAGAAAAACAAATCTATAAGAAATAAAAGCGGTCTACAAGAAGTCTGTACACAATTTACTGTTTTTTTTCACTTCGAACGCTTTCTTTTAAAAAAAGCCAGCAAAATTTAAGCAAGCTAAATCCCTACAGATAAATTGTACGTTTAGATGGACATCATTTGCAAGAAAAACCAAAGCAATTCACTTACAAATGGAGCTAATTACACTAATTAACTGCAGAGTTAGAAACTTTATGGCACTTGCCTATATAGGAAAGTGGGAGGGAGGGGGGAATCGTTCTAACACTTTCGTTACCCGTGTCTACGTTTCAAAATGGTCACGCAGGCCAAAATGGCTGGCATCAAATTATTCCTTCAATTGACCGGACCAAGAACGCGGTAACGCGAAGTATGCCTCTCTGTACAACCTTCCTGTGACGTAGAATAGCGGTGTATAATGACACTGCCATGGTATTTTCTTTTTTCCACGAGCTCATTGCGATTAGTGCTTTTTCGCAACTCTCTATTATAGCATTATTATAGCATCGAAAACATTGAAGAGTGGCTCACCGAAGTGGTCAAGACGGCGGAGAAGCACACTAAAGTCATCCAACTCACGATGGACACGCCGGCCGTAGACTCTCACCTCCTACATCTTTGGTATGCCAGAAGAGGACTACTGAGGCGGTGGAAAAAGATGAAACTTAACCGCAAACTGCAGAGACGGATCGCTCACATAACAAAGCAAGCAGAAGAATACGGAGATCAGCTCAGCAGGCAGAATTGGCATAAACTGTGCGACCAACTTCAAGGCACACTCAGCACGAAGAAGACCTGGCATATACTGCGAGTCCTTCTAGCTACCACCAGAACCAAGACCCAGCAAAGACATGACCTCAAGAAAATCATTAACTCCCATCCAGGAACAGACAAACAAATTCTTGAAGAAATCAAGCGTAAACTTGTCGTAGACAATGCCCCCAAGCTTGCCGATCCCCGACCGTACAAAGGCGAACCAAATCTCACCCTCGATAGCCCTTTCACGCTTCCTGAACTCCATGCCGCCCTTGCCAAATTGACCCGTAGCACATCGCCAGGAAATGATAAGGTGACCAACAAGATCCTACGAAACCTGCCAGACAAGGCCCTAAATGGACTCCTCGACTACATGAATAACTGCTGGGAAAAGGGTGTGCTCCCAGCAGAATAGAAGCACGCAAAAGTAATTATGATCCCAAAACACAACAAGCCACTACAAATCAGCAACCTACGGCCAATCTCCCTTACTTCCTGCGCTGGAAAGCTGCTCGAACACATGGTTCACGATCGCCTCACCACATACCTCAAGGACTCAGGACTCATGCCCGACACAATGTTTGGCTTCCGACAGCTCCTCTCAGCACAAGATATACTACTACAGCTCAAGGAAGACCTCTTGGACCACCTAGAACGCCACAAAAAGTTCTCTATTTTAACAATAGATGTAAAAGGAGCCTTCGATAATGTGAAGCATGAAGCAATCCTCCAAAATCTCCAAGATACAAACTGCGGAATCCGGACCTACCACTACGTACACGACTTTCTCAAAGATCGCACGGCTACGGTGGGTATAGGCAACATCCGAAGCGACAAGTTCGAAATGCCCAACAAAGGAACTCCACAAGGGTCAGTAATTTCACCTTTGCTCTTCAATCTCGCAATGATTAAGCTCCCACAACGACTCGATGGCATCGAAGATTTAAGCCATGCAATATACGCCGACGATATAACGTTATGGACAAAAGCGTCCACAACCGGCCAACAGCAAACTACTCTCCAAGAGGCAATCGATCAGATAGAACAGTACCTCTCAAAATGCGGTCTCCAGTGCGCCCCCGAAAAATCAGAGCTACTTATACTCAAGGCAAGGACTCGGGGAAGACCACCAGCCTACGTCGCTCCAGATCCCAACGTCAGACTCAATGGAATCGATTGGCTCCCTCCGCGTCCTTGGCCTCACAATACATAAAGACGGTTCTGGGGCAGCTACTCTTCCGAAGCTTCAGAAGACCCTAACACAAGTAACCCATCTCATTCGGCGTATAACCACCCAAAGAAGAGGACTTAAAGAGCGAGAAACCGTCCAATTAATCCAAGCACTCCTTATAAGCCGGATCACATATGGCACCCCGTATCTACTCCTCAAGAAAGCTGAAATTGAAAAACTCAACATCATCATCAGAAAAGCGATCAAGAGCGCACTAGGACTCCCCAGTACGACCTCAACCACGACACTTCTCAAACTTGGCCTCCATAACACCTGGGAAGAAATGAGCGAAGCGCACAGAGCCAGCCAGCTGGAACGCCTTAAGCTGACTCAAACAGGCAGAGCAGTACTTCGCAAGCTCGCATACTGCGAAAACTTCATAGCAGACTCAGACGCGAAAGCCCGATTGCCGCCACTTCTTTGTGACTCTATCTCAGTCGCTCCAATACCTCGCAACATGCATGCAACATACCACAAAGACAGAAGACAAGCAAGAGTTAGAGCGCTTAGCAAAAAATACTCAAAGAACCCCAACACGAGATATACAGATGCGGCAAAATACCCAGGTAGAAGAGCATACGCAATTACCGTGACCAACAACCAAGGGAAGGAGCTAATCGCTGCCACCATACCGGCCAGAAATCCAGAAACGGCGGAGGAAGTGGCCATCGTCCTCGGCATCGCCACATGCAAAGACACAGCAATCATCTTGAGCGACTCGCAAACGGCATGTAGAAACTTACGAAAAGGCCGAATTTCTGCCGCAGCAGTGAAGATTCTCAAAGAAATAACAAGACGCCAAGAACTACCCGACACCTACGTCGCATGGACCCCAGGCCGCGAACACCTGGCAGGAAACGATGCAGCACATGCTGTCGCCCGAGAGCGTACCAGCCGGGATTTCCTGCCGCACGGTCTCCGGAAAGCGACGAGGGTGGAGGACATTCCCATCAACTACGCCGTAATATTGCAACATTACCGACTAGAGAGAAGACAATATCCTCCACCTCATCCAAAATTAAGCAAGGAAGAAGCCACCGCCCTCCGCAGACTACAAACAAATACGTATGTACATGGAATTATCATGCACCGAATGCACCCCACCAAATTCTCATACCTATGCCGGTATTGTGACGTACCAGACACGCTCCCACACATGGTGTTGGTGTGCCCGCATCGCGAGAAAAACAGTGAAGATGCCTCAGAACCGCTACAACCGATCGAAGAAACGTGGGAGGCAATGTTAAAGGCACAGAGCCTGGAAGATCAGCGAAGTCTGGTGGACCGGGCCCGGGCTGCAGCATTAGCCAACGGCTTTCTGGACTAAGAGAGCCGCCCACCTAGGGCGAAGAAAGGACACTTTCTCGCTGTTTCTTACAATAAACGTTCATTCCTCCTCCTCCTCTATTATAGCACAGTCAGGCGGACGGACCGCTTTATGGAAAAGACATGGCAAAGCTTCATTTTACGCCACCCAACCACGTATATGTATAACCGGGGGCTTGCACCGCGAGCACGAAGTATGATTGGTCGGTTCGCTTCACTGCAGTCGTGTCCTCCACAACGGCCGAAAGCGTTGCCATTGAGGCAGCTCTAAAGAAGCTACGGTTTTGTACGCCTCAACCTGTTGTCATTCTTACAGATTCGAAATCCGCCCTTCAAAGGTTAGAGTGCAGGTTCCCTACTGATGCCTTATGTCTAAGCTCCCTACGCTCGGTGCACAATCTCCATATCAAAGGCTTCTCCATACGAGGTGCCCTCGCACATAGGTATCATAGGCAACGAGATGGCGGACAGGCTCGCCCATAGAGCGCTGTCTGGGAAGCCATTGAGAAAAGTGCCTCAAGACGACAGGAGACTCTTCAGAGAAGCGGTGTCGTGCCACTTCAGTTCTTTGTGGAGCTCACCTCACAAGCCATGTGTGACCAAGGGTCTCAAAAGAAACCAAGCCACTTTACTGCTCCGCATTCGCACGGGCTCTACCCCTGCGTGGATGTACAAGACTGGTCTGGCGTTGTCTCCATTATGTTCAACGTGTGGTGTGTGTGGTGACATAGAACATTACTTATGTGATGTACTCTGTATAACGCGGAAAGGAGTGTATTATTCGGGTCCCTCAAGAAGACAGGAATTCCTCACAGTTCTCTTCAGGACGTTGTTTTCCCGCGCAGGAACCAGTTAGATAGGAAGGAGGTTTCTCGCCTTCTTTTAAACTACCTGCAGGACACGGATTTGGCCTCCACATGGTGACCTTAGGAGTGACTATGTGTAATTGTGATGTCTGTGTCTGATTTATATGATTTATGTATTTTAAGTGTCGCTACGGTGGAGCAATTGCCGGCAGCAACTGCAAGGCTAATCCCACTAGTAGCCTACAACCACTCAACTCAACTCAACTCAACTCAACTCAACCGCGAGCACGCTTCGAGGTTCAGCGCGCGTAGTCAGGTAAAATGGGCGAATTATTTGGCGGGCTACGTGGCTTTATTGAAGTGTAGAAGAAAGTAACTAGAATTTTACGACGATTCCCTTCAACTTGCCAACATAGACATGTGCCGTAAAGTTTGTAACTAAGAAGTTAATTAATGTAATTAGGTTAACTACGAATGAATTCCTTTTACTTTTCTGGCAAATGATGTTCGCCTATGCAGCTAATTCATCTGCAGTGACGCTATTCGGGTAAATCTTGCGGGATTTTTTTTAAGTGTACGAAGTTAAAAAAGATAAAAAGAAGAAAAAGGACGCACACAGACTCATGGTGCAAGCTGTGTAAATTGAATTTTCAAGAGCGAGCCGCTGATGACCCGTTCGTCTACCATGTTTCCATTAAGCGCGTACCAGAGGCGCACTGTCCTCGGCAACCTACACGAGAGAAACGTCTGATGGCCAAGTTGCACAAATTTATTTGTACGCAAGGTGCGTTCGTATGTGACACGTGCGCGTATAAGGGGATGTCTTAGGGAACTGGGACGCCCAGAACCTTGTACAGCGTGCGGTAGACGTCGCATCCTTGGCCGTGGAAGTCCGATCCGATGCTGGCATTGACCGCACGCAAGAAGACATGCAGCGGTTGCTCCTTGGTGAACGCCGGCCACTCGCCGCCTCCCGGCACTACAGGCTTCCTGCGAAACAAAGGCCAGAGCACTTCTATTTACGGGTGACACGCTCAGTGCCTCGAGCTCAAGGCCCAAGGTCAAAGACCTTCAGTGAGGAGCTTGCCAGTTGAGTTACTAGTTCAAGCTAACCCACAAGCAAAACGCGTGCGTGGAAGAAGTTTTACGCCTGCACAGATGCTGGCTACGTACGAGCGCTGAAACGGCCCGTGAAGAGCTGTTTAATTGGATTTTACGACGCCGGCTGTGCAGACATAGGCCAGCCGCCGGAGGTGAGCGCCGGCCTTTCATCCTTGCCTAACGCAGAAAAGCTGAACGATTGTTTGTGGACGCGAAAGTATTTAACTTCCATCATAACGCTTGAAACGGGAAATTATAATTATAATTATAATTATTATTAAAGTACGCAGCCGTGATTCTTTATTATGACTGATTAGTGACTGCGAGCGACTGCTCCGCCGAATTAAATATGAAGCACTGTTTATGAGCGGAGTAGACATGGACGAAACACGTGCACTATGCTGTGCAAGACGTGTAATAAATCGTTCGTTGTGTTGTGTCTGTGGTGTCACAGCTCTTTTATTAATAATTTTGTCCCTTTTCTCACTCGGAGTTCTGTGCTAGTGTTCACATCCGATAACATGCTTTCGTGTTATTGCCAATTGTCTTATAAATGAGTCCTTTCGTGATAAATTATGGCTATTTATGTAAGTGAAATAGTGTAGACGGCAGCATGTAGGGGGCCATGGTCCTGCGTGCACATCTATCAGGACAACCGTTTCGTAACTTCTGAACGATTCCTGACCGCGCGCGGCCCTCCCTGTCTTCTCTTTCTCTCTCTTGATCGCGGCGAGCCGTACGTGGTATAAATTGTTCGTCGAAATTGATCAATTTTGTTTTATTCATACAAGTGGAAGTTGCGAACAGTTAAGGGGAAAAAATAAGCTTGCATCATATCCGCGGATAGGCCCAAATAGTAACAAGGCAAGCTGCTTACCGCTTGCTATGGCGTGTATGGCGAAAGCGAGTTAAACGTGTTTCACACTGCGAGATTTGGCTCAAGGAATTATTAGTTCTGTGTCAGGGACATAAATCCTGCAATTACACACGGAGATGCCGCAGGTCGCTGGCACTTAAGCATGTTCGCTAAAGTAACAGTAGCAAGGAAGCTATCATTAGCCTACAGCCACAACTGTGTAGCTTGTACACGCTGCCCTAAACGGGTTGCGGACCGTTTGCTGTAATGACATTATTATGCGCAATTAGCGGCGATGTCGGCGACCACTTCCTGCGTTCTTGACCAGGGGCCTTTTGTTGGTGCTCATAAAGTCGAGCAATATGTTATTTGGCCGGCTTCAACTTACGTCCTGCTCTTACAAAAGCGAGTCCGCTCGCAACCGCAATTAAGTGGAGCTGAAGACAGCCACGTAGGCTTCTGCACTGCCAACATACGGGCTGATAATTTGGAACGAAGCGGGACATATGTTGTCCACAGGGTACTCGAGTTCGTGTCAAGAACTTGCTGTTCGACCTACACGCGCCAGCAGGCCCGTCAGAGAGATCTATATACAGCAAGACTTGCGCGAATGCTTGTTCACGAGCCCGATAGCATCTCAAACGCGGAGCTGGAATGGTTCCACGATCTTGCAGGGCCGAAGCGAGGCTCCGTTTCGGGTTCGCCTGCGGCCTGTTTGGTGCGTTTCATCGGCGCCAAACAAACTGTGCCCTGCAGGGACTCCAACAAAAGAACGTGGAAACCACTGTTGAGCGCGTAACCGCGTGGTTTCTATTTCTGAGATGCTTTCTTCGAGCGTTCTCGACTTGCCTTTCCCGCGTCGTCAGCCATTGCCCGATGTTTTCGCATTTCCTGACTCCAAAACAAGACCTTCGGCTAGTTTTCGAACAATGAGGAGAGCCTTGCAGGTGTAAAGTTCACGGCGGCCGTAACGTTTTTAGTGCCTCAGAGCCTCGGACTGAGCCAAGTTCACTGTTCTGCGCGGTAAGCCGTACGCAAACTTTACGCCTGCCCTCCCCTCCCCCCTCCCGCCCCTCACCCGCTGGTTGATTTACGGTGCGAAGTAAGTAGGCATTCAACAAACACTTTCACACAAGCACGAACGTGGCAAAACGCCTCGGGCAGTCTAGGTTCTGGGAAGCTTCCGTGGTTCTCCCCGTAACGTATATATACAACTTTACAGGCCCGCGTTTGACAGGATCGTCTGTTAATGTAAAACAGGTGCCACCGTTGTTAAACAGAACGTTACCTGCTGAATTTATTTTCACTTAACAATCAGACAGCTCTTACCTGGCTCCTATGCGTAAGTCGGGAAGAAGAATCACCGTGCCAACTCAGTATATTTAACTATTAGCAAACGTAAGGCAGCGTAATGACACTGTTAGCCGCAAGAAAGGCAAGGAATAAACGAAAACGGAACGGATTCAAGGCGCCGCTCAAGTTTCATGACATTAAATCAGTCCTTATCTTATAAGCTAACTTAAGGATAAACCCTTCCGTGACACTGCTGAGATAGGTCTCCCGACTTTTATACGGTTATGTAGACTTTGCTGTACAGAAGTTCACAGGAGTTGCAGTAGTAATGTACTTCCAAAATGCTATTAGATTAGGCTTATCTTGAAGCCAGGAAACCTTCGATGGGACACAGCTCTCGGGCGAAAGCAGCATTAATTGTTTGTGCTTGTGACAAGCTCGTACAAGAAACAGTTGCCAAAAGGTGTGGAAAGTAGAAAATTTAGCGCACCCACTGTCGACGTACGAGCCTATGACTTGCATGCAAATTCGACTCTGCTCTCGATCTGCGTCCGAGTAGCGTTCGGGAAAGCGGAAAGGCATTCCAAACGTGAACTGGAGGTCTTCGTAATGTGTCGCACCCATCCAAGGCGGCCAAAGGCCGCGCTTGTATTGGTAGTCGAACACGTAGAAGTACACGGGACGGTTCGTCCTGGCGAACGCCTCGGAGTAGAATCTGGTCGGGCAGAAGATGACAAAGTCACCCAGGGTGTCTATCAGTGCTCGCAGGTTTCCTCTCCAGTCAGAGACGCCGGGTACACGGCGCAGATAGCTGCCGGTGATCATGGACTGCGTCGCCTTGGGCAAGAAGCCGAAGTAGTGGCGCGCTGCGAAGTCGGCTACCTCTTGCTTTCTCAGTTGGGGCCCCGACGTGATGTTGGCAAATGATGGTCCCCGAAAGTAGACGAACATGCTACCTTCCTCCGCCATGCCTCCCGCAAGAATACTTTCCAGAGGAATGAACAGGCCTCGGGCAATCGCATCCAGCTCTGGCAGCGGAAGGTAGTCGTCACCGTGGGAAGGAGTAAAGGTCACCAGCTCTACGGAGAACTGGGTGTCTTCAGCATCAATAATCTTAGAAACGGGCGTCCTGCGGAGACATTCCACGACTTCCTGGGGATGTGTCTTTGACGACGGCTTCGACTGGTCCAGGCAGCCAACGTACTCGGCGATGCGGTCGGTGTACGCGTGGCCCACGACATTCTGCGGCGGTACCAGCCAGTAGTTGCTTCCGCTGGACATGATAGCACGATGAATGAGACCGGCGTTGCAAGGCGCGACGAGCAGTGCACCGATTCCTATCGAGCCGGCACTTTCGCCGTACATGGTAACTCGGCCAGGGTCGCCTCCGAACTGAGCGATGTTGTCGCGCACCCAGAGAAGGCCGAGGTGCTGGTCCCAGAGAGCGTAGTTGCCGCTGGATGAGCCCGGACCAGTGTAGAGAAAGCCAAAAGAGCCTACTCTGAAGTTGATCGAAACGACAACAATATCACCGACAGCCGCCAAGGTTTTGCTGTCGTACAGGGACTCCGAGGCGGTTCCTGTTCTGTAGCCCCCACCGTGAATCCAGAAGAGGACTCCCAATGACTTGGGTCTTCCGAGGGGGCTCCACACGTTAAGGTAGAGACAGTCCTCTTTGACTTTGTCCCTGTTTACCAGCCAGGGAACCGGAGGAAAAGAACCGTTGGCTTGAGCGCAAGGGCTTGCGAACTCGAGTGCGTCCAACGTCGTGGGATGCCATGATTTTACCGGCACTGGTCTCCGAAAGCGCAGCTGCCCGACAGGCGGTTCCGCGTACGGAATTCCCAAGTACCGTGCCACGTCTACGCCGTCCACTTCTTCAATGGCACCCCTTACATGGCCGTTGAGCGTCTCAGTCGTGATGTACCTGTGTGCTGGAACGCCGGTCGCAGCGATGAAAAGAATGAGCACCGCTGCTGGGACAACTAAGAGCATGGTTGACTGGCGCACAGCTTGTGGTCCACCTTCGAGTCGTGTGCGGCTCCTCGTGGCCTATATAGGGTGCGCCTTTGACAGAGAAAGACGAATGGTCTGCTGACAGGACTCAAAGTTAACGGTCCGTATCGCACGAAATACCTTCAGGAGCCTTTAATCGTTACTACACGTATACGAGCGCACTGAACCTTGCATTATTAATGAAGGTAAAGAACTTTGTCTTCGCGCACTAGTGATTGCCTCGGAAAGCCGCAATTAATCATTGCCAATATGCTCCTGTAGGCTTTTCGTTATCCACAGCAGAGTTAAATGTAACCAGTTCCCAATTAAATTTATGCGAAGGGACTCAACGACGACTATCTCGAGTTAATTACACGGCGGTGTTTGGCAACAAATAGCGCCAGAAATTGTGCGATCATCGCCAATTGGCTCTTTAATGAGCAAAAGTTAAGCGATCAACTCTAATTGGTAACGTTAGCATGTACATTACAGTTGTGAAATTGATACCTTTCATTGCTTGTGTGCCTAGTAGAAGACATGTGCACTTAGAAAAATCACGACAACACCTCCTTCGAGATATTCATACCCAATGTTACCGAAAAAAGGCATTAGTCTTCCACGTATAGTACTCCCCCACGTTGCCCAAATGTAGCCTTATGGCAAGCGGTAAGCAGTATGCCAGTGCAGTGCGCCGTAAGTTTGGGGACGGTCATATCGAAATTGCTGATCATCTCTGGATAGTCTGGGGACTCGTAGTTAACAACAAGCATACTCTCGTTTGAAATTGCTGGGCAGCGAAATATACTTCATTCATTATTACATTTATTATTTGTGCCGCTTTAATGTCTGCCGCTGCTCTAAATATTGTCCAGCGTTTATTTATCACTCTCTGAAATTAATAGTTCTCTTATTACTTGGAGACAGTCGTCTATCAAACAACCGTTGTGCCATAACCTTTCAGGAACAGAATACTGCACATCGAAGAATCATTTTTTTGTATATCCCAATGTCTCAAACAACGTGGCGGTAACGTGTAAGATCTTCCAAGTGATATGAAGCGTTTAGAGGAACACAATGCGTCTAGATTGCAGCTCACCGTTGGCTTTGGCAGTGAGGAACCACATAATATTGTGGACTGCTCTGTACTGGAGCTGTATGTTAGAGTGGTCACTCGTATGTGCGCAACATGTCTTGATGTTGCAATGCCTAAATGATGAGAAAAAAAGCAATCATAGGAATGTACTTTACGAAGCGAAACGAAGGCACCGTCTCGAAGTAAATAGAATTAATTAATTAATTAGGTAATTATTAACTAAATAATTCATTATTTGTTTAATTGATTGATTGATTGATTGATTGATTGATTGATTGATTGATTGATTGATTGATTGATTGATTGATTGATTGATTGATTGATTGATTGACCGGCTGGCTGACTGGCTATAAACGACGCTGTTCTCTACGCTTTAGAATCAATTTTAACCGCGTGGAGGCCTTTAACAAGCGTAACAAGTATAGTTTACCTTACTATATAACGCGCAGTATATCGGGTGAGGATGGTCGCCGGCACTGCGAGTGTCCTTGTCGCGAACACAAACCTGGAAACTGATTCACAGAGCTATCTTTTAATAACAACAAGGTTCGTGATTTACCGGTAACTTAGCTATATCACCTGGTTATCGTGCTGCTGGCTGTCAAAAAGCTGTCCTTCCTATATGAAAATATATCTTCGTGAATTAGGCTCGGGAAATTTCACATCTCTGTGTCCCAACTCGCAATCGCAGACAGTGACACGAAGAGCCGAAATTTTTGCGATCCCGCCTGCAGTGTTTAAAGCTATTCATCAGGAAAAAAGAAAGCACGTCGCAGGCCTGTCGGGCGTGCTATATAGTCGGGGCAGAACCCTTTTTCCGGTGTGTTTGTTTTCCTTGAACCCCGAGAGCGGAGTGCTTGCGAGCCGCCAACGCAAGACAGTGCCGCCGGCTGACCTTCCTGCAGCGTGCTGCCTCGTCGAATAGCCGCCGCGAGAGGAGTGTTGAACGAGGGCCGTTCTTCTGCGGGCCCTTGCGTAACGGGCACCGCGCTCTGGGCCCGGCCTGCTTGCTTATCTTTGACGCCGCAGAAGACCAAAAGGACCTGCCGCTGAGACAAACCGTATATACACGGCTCCATGGCCATGCGACCGTTGCAACAAAGATATGCTCGACGGCGACGCCTCTGAGGATCTCAATACGGAGAGTCTTGAAAGTACGCGCGCGAATTGATACAACGTATTAGTCAACCTTGGATATCGTGTGCTCGTGAGATCGTGAATAAGCGGGATGTGCTAATATTACGTAACTCATGCACACTTTCTGCAAACGCGTTCATGAACCACGAGGCGCCATTCGTTAATTCCAGCATACATTGCAGTTTATTCCAATCACCCGCACTTGCAATGTTGAAGTAGCCGATCAAAGAACTTTCACTAATTGCCTCTTCGTTTATTCAATGAGAGCACATGTCTTAATTGTGAAATTGGGCCCGCATTCACAAGAAAGATATTACGCAATAGTATTGGTCGCAAGAGAAAATTCTAGCCAATCATGATGCTCGACATATCATTAGCGAAATTTGCCGACCAATAGCAAAGAGCACTTACAAAACAGCTTTGTGAATTCGGCCCTTAAAGCCAAGCAGCCCTAAAGGCATGCCTGCTAAGCAGAAATTGGAAGACTAGCACCACTTTCGACATTCGTCCTTATATTCGGCTACGAAACACATTGTCATTCCGGTTAAGTTTCCCAAGAGCTTGCCGCTAGCAGTGACAGACGCTCTTAACTATACTGCAATGCGTTCGTTAGCATATCTTGAGGAGGGATATCTGGTCAGGGGGGCTAGTCTTAGGATTTCTGCTAAACTGACATGACTTCGCTAGACAACGGGCCCTTGCTTCGCTCCCAATGGAATGGCTACCGACTACACTCCAGACCTATAGGCACTACCGAGACACAAGAGTGCCGCTGCTGCCAACGCGTTTTGGATCTCGCTACGCGAATTCTTGGATGACCATACGGCTTCAGCTATATACTGATAGCAGACTTGTCCATTTCGCACGCACTGTCCATATTGTCAGCTCCCAGTACGCAGATTAATAAGTCTGCCCCATCCCCACTGTCTTCCTTTCCTTTTCACCACCATTTCTTCCCAAACCAATGTAGAGCAGCCATCGAAGGGCCAAAAAAAAAAAAAAAGTGAGCAAGGATGTTTAAACAACTATAATGGTCAGCTTCGATTTCGCAATTGCGGCAAGTTCGCTGCAGGGAATAATTAGAGTTATTTAATAAGGATTTTTCATTAGCTACTTGAACATCGCGATTTCTCCTGCAGGTAATTCCTGCCTCTTGAGGTAATCCAGCTGAAACGAGTGAATTGCGCTATATGCTTGAAGTTCTTGTTCCATATAAAGGGAAAACCCCATTATGACGCAGAAGAATATGACGATCTAACTTCGTCGTGTTAGGAAGGCTACAGCGGCTTCTATATAGAATCGTACACCCATTTCATTCAGAAGTCCATGTTTTTCTGCCATCGCTGCCGTAGCCGCTGCTTTCGTCTTGTTCTTGTTCTTGTTCCTTACTGAAACGGCCCAACCCACTCTAGGGTACCGGCCATGCATCGGGCGGCGAAAAAATAACTGTTATCAATTTTCTTTTGAATAAATTAAGGTTAAATGAAATAAGTATTTTGCAAATGCCTACTGTTACAGATATGCATAATTTATTATCTAAGTATTGCATAACAAAATTATGTGAACATAATAACTATTAAGAAGAATTCTAGCATGCAATTCTCTTTGTCTTACGCTGAAGGATGCAGAGGGCTTCATAAACGTTGCTGTGGCTGTAACTCAGTGCGGTAGCCCGAAAGGAAAGAATCACAGGAAGAGTCAAATTCAAGCCAAGTTTTTGGAAGGGTTCCTTTACAAATCTTTTCCGTTGAATAATGAAACGGCAGCATTTCAAAAAGAAGTGTTGCAGAGATTGACTCTCATTCTACAAAGGACAAAAAGGAGATATATCCAGACCAGACCTGTGGAGGTAAATGTTCAGGCGGGGGGGGGGGGGTCTCGGCACTGTAGTCTCATTTGTTGTTCCAAGCACAATTGAAATGCGGGAAATCAGATGTTGACATCGATTATTGCGCGAAGTTCTTTGTAGTAGTATATCTCCTTAATCGCGCCACAGTAATGAAAGCTGATGTAGGTAAAATGGGGATTATAGGACCATCGGGGCATGCTACTGCAAGTGCATCTGCATGTTCGTTTAAAGCTACATATTTGTGGCCTGGCACCCACACTGAACGAACGAGACGTAAGTGTCTTAGGAGAAGACAATAGACAGCTTCTAATGAGTCTGACAATTTGGATGTCGTTAGTGAAGAACAGACAGAAAAGCAATCAGTTAAGATTACGGCTCATGACAGAGATGATGGCAATTTTCGTAAAGCTAAGAGAATTGCCAATAATTCAGCCGGAAGGATAGGCGTGTATTCAGGGAGCCGAATGGAAAAATACCAGTTGAGATGTGGTGACACAATGTCCACACCTGCCTTTTCTTCACAGGCGGAAGCATCAGTTGGTATAACGGTCTTTGTATCCAGCTGTGCAAGGCGGTCTTCCAAAATACTATTCAGATATTGATAGGGCAAATGTTTAGCATTGTCTCTTCCCCTTTTCAACATTTTCCACCCTCATCGTTTTCACTTTTTCGCAACAGTAAAGGCCCAAGAGGGGCAAAAATTGTGGCACGTATTGTCCGGCGATAAACTTGTATTTATAGCAAGAAGAGATAGACCTTTTAGGAAATGCTTGAGGAATCAAGTTAGCATTATGGTACCTTTACCGACCAGGTATTAGTCTAGAATTGCGTTACCGTATCGTTGTCCGGTCTTTGAGCAGACGTCTCACAGCTCGTTCTCATCGTGGGTTCATTGCCTCAAACCGTATAACTCTCCTGTACGCTGATGATATTTGCATGCGGGCGTCAGGCGTGACACGAGTTAAAGTTCGCGCACGACTTCAAAAGGCCTTCGAATGCGTTTACTAGTTGTTTTTTACACGCAAAGTGATTACGTCGTACACTTTGCGCATTAAGGGCGAAAGTGTGCCGAACACACGAACGCACCGATTTCTTGGCGTCGTCATCGACTGAGCCTTGTTTTGGAGCCCTCACGTCTCGCACTTGACAAAGTGATTGACCGCTATCGTGAGCCTTCTCGCCTTTCTCAGCGGGAAGTTCACTGGGCGCTTCAGTACACTCAGCGCTGCGACGGACTATTTTTGGGGGAATTCTTGCTGTACAGCTTGCCCGCATGCACTGCGAAATAATTGCACTACGAATACCGGCAGATTTCGGAGCGTGCAAGCCCAAGCGCTCAGAACGTGTTGTTTTGGTCTCCTGAGAAGTGCATCGCGACAGTAGGCCCCGCCTGAAGTTATCCAATCGCACTCTACATCACGGCTGATGCACTGAAAGAGCGCTTTCGGCACCCGAGCTGATTGGTTTCCCTCGCGGCCTTTCGCTCGCCTGCCAACAATTAGGCCGCATTCAGCATTCGCCAATACCATTCCGAAACATCAGGCGTACTCGCGCATAGAGTTCACGTCTGCTACGTGACTAGCGGCACCGTTGTGGTTTCTAAACTGGTTTAACATTGAATGAATTATTCCTGGTGTCAAGAATAAACATGGAGTGCTTTTACAAACTTTCAACAAGCAAACTTGAAATAGCTTTATAACGTGCACAAAACGCTATAATATGTTTACGAAGATGGTTCCGTGAAGTTCAACAGCACTGCGGCTGCAGTCATCATCCAGGCAAAATCTACTAGAATTAAAATAGAGATATCTTTCGTGACTACATGGACGGGTACAGAACTTGCGGCACTCAGCTCTGCACTTGAATTCATTAGTAAGGAGCTACCGCAGCATTTGGCGGTTTTCTGCTTCTCCAAGGCAGCCAAAAACGTAAAAAGCATACAAAGTGCAATGCGTTGCGGACAGAGGAATAAACTGTTCGCAGAGATTCGACAAATTTATCGCCACGGTCATGACAAGGAACAATGTGTACTTTTTATGGGTATTCGGGATATGGCGGTGCCAACGGGATTGTCCGCGCCGACGAAGCCACCTGTTGCGCACATGAGAGCAGTCGGCGGGTTTTTGGTATTGTTTTTGCGAACTGACGCTCCAGCTGGGCCACGCATGGTTTCCTATCAAGGAACATTGCTCCTGTGGGACTCGAACGTTGTGACCATGCTTAAATTACATTCACTGCCCTTGGATATAGAGAAAGAGAGGAACGAGTAGAGGCAGGGAAGTTAACCAGGTGAACGTCTGGTTGGCTATACCCTGCCCCGGGAAAGTGGGACGAGCAGAAGGCAAAGGCGAAATGGGAGACTGTTCATGTACAGAGTCGCTGGACCTACAGCTATACGTCTATCACGTGGGTCGCGAACGCGATATCAATGGACTACGTTGTGTAATTTATGATTCAGCACATCACTTATCAAGTGCTACGCCTTCTTCAATGGAATGGCCGTAAGCCCATGTGCGACATACGCAGCTGTGAGGAGACATTCACACGTTTGCTCTAAATATGTCCGCCCACGCTACAGTGACAAGAGGCTAGTAAAGTGCGCAGCGATTGACAGACTGGAGATTCGTCTACTACCGGAACAGAAGGTTCTAGGCCGTTGTTTCAAGTTGATCTCCGCTCATGAAGCTATATCTACGCTGCTGAAGCTCCTGAGGTGTACGGCCTTACGTAAAATACTTTAAGAAAATTTCGTGCTACCGCTGAATAGTGTACGTGGTTCTTCCTCTTTTAGTGCTCCTCTGATTTCTCTCCCCCCCCCCCCCCCCCCCCGAGTTCTGTTTCCCTTTTCAATGCTATTAGCATTCTTATGATGCTTCACGCATATTCCCTCAGCATCGGGCTACCATGCTAAAGGAAACGGACTCTGCCGGAATTTCATCCTCGTAACTCCTTCCCCTTTACCTACCTGCCTTCCTATACACCTCTCTCTCTCTCTCTCTCTCTCTCTATCTATCTATCTATCTATCTATCTATCTATCTATCTATCTATCTATCTCTCTCTCTCTTTCTCTCTCTCTCTCTCTCTCTCTCTCTCTCTCTCTCTCTCTCTCTATATATATATATATATATATATATATATATATATATATATATATATATATATATATATATATATATATATCGCTTCCCGCCTCCCAGCAAAGGGCACTAGTCGAGGATCGTCAGCTAGCCGAATGAATAATGCGCGTTGGTGAGTGAGCTACTTAGTAGAGGACTTGGAAATAAAAAACAGCTTCTTGTTTAATCCTCTTTTTTAGCGCTGTTTGTTTTCCCTGCCAAGACAATTGTGGAGCGTTCGATAAATGCGGAACTTGACGAAACAAGGGCGACTGTGACGTAAATGGATAGTTTTCGTAGTTGACGGTTGATAGAAGCAGCACACGTCGCGGTTAAAGTAAATTGTTAGAAGGTTAACATAACATTCATAAGGCGTTTCGCATGCCGAACATTTTTCTCGACGACTTGCTCAACGCCTTTTTAACACGCGGTCTGTTGGCCTTGTTTCCTACATGCAATCATGCAATGAATTACCTTGGAGCGTAGGCTCTGGAGCCCCGTTTACGCACGACGGCGAACGTGTATATTGAAAGTATACGGATGCAGTCGTAAAATCTTGGCAACTTGCCAGAGCGCCGGAAGCCAGTTCACGTTTACGATTCAAGAAGTGTAGGTGGGCAAGCAACAACGAGGTGACGGACATGGTGATGGCAAGAAACTGTGGTCGTCGGTGAACTGTTCCCGAGGCGCCATAAATAAGCCTTGAGAAGCCGTAACATAAGCAGGCCCAATTTATTTTCGACGTCTGCTGCCCACTACTGTTCTGCAGTCCGCAGCTCGAGCTGTGTCAGTGACCCGGCAGAGGAGAGCTAGCCTATACTAAGTCTCTTGGAGAAGCTCCGTGCGTATGCTCGGACTCCGAGGAGCCAAGATAGCGCAGAGCAACGTTGCCAAACCAAAAGTGTATTTGGTAACTATAGTTTGCGTAAGGAAGAGGAAACTTGCTTACGGGGGAAGGAACAGTGAATGGGATACGACGAGGAAGAAGAGTAAAAGCTTTAAACGGGACGGTTCTCCGTTCTCTCTTTCTTGT
Source organism: Dermacentor andersoni (assembly GCF_023375885.2). NCBI lineage: Eukaryota > Metazoa > Arthropoda > Arachnida > Ixodida > Ixodidae > Dermacentor > Dermacentor andersoni. The sequence goes on from NC_092815.1 coordinate 54,974,611, forward strand.
TTGCTTTTTCCTTCACAGGTGAAGGAACAAACGAGCAAGCAAGAGGGAACGGTGCATAGTCTCGTTTCTTCATTGCAATGGCGCAGTCAGCGAAGAGCTAGGTTTAATTCGACCCAGCCTTAAACACAGAACTTCGGAAGCGTGTTCCTATACTCCACCGCCAGGACTTTAGGGATCACACCGTGATTCCACAGATGCAAGTGTAATGAGGGCGTTTGGAACCTACCCCTTTTATAAAACAGACACTGTCGTAGTCAGCGGACCGACAAAGGCAGGGAACAGCGAAGAAGCCTCGAGCTTCTCTGCCGTCATCTTCTTCCTGGATGAGCGACGCACTCTGCTTCTTCAGGTATCGGTAATATTCTTCACTACTCAAGTAATACACGCTTCCCTGGCCATGGATTCCCAGAGAGATACTGCCCAGCTCGCGGACGTTGTCCATGGCTTCTCGGCCTGATTTGCAAGTGGACAAGTTCTGCAGTACTCGCACCCACCGTCGCATGAACCCACCACAGCGCCCGGTGATGACATCCAGGCCTCCACGGTGGCTTTCGGTTTTGGCAATGCTGGGAACATTACCGAAGCGATCTATGAGCTGTCACAACAGCTGCGAGATATGGTCAGCGGTTTTATTTCAGCCGTCGTCACCTAACTATCACAACTACTGCAGATACAACAATTCCCGAATTCCACGGATTCCAGGACAACGACATGTTGTGGATACAGACCGCTCATTCCTTAGGCAAGCGTTATGCTTGTTCCGATGACGTCAAAAGATTGGTTGATGACCGGGAATTTCGAGGTGCCGTCAAAGCCTGGCATCTGTGCGAGGGTAACACCTACCGTTTTTGGGCAGAATGGAGTACAGCTCTCGTAAGTGGCTTCAGTGGCTTTCCTTCCAAGTATGACGATCACTTCACATGCATGCAGTCTCGACATCAAGCCCCATTCGGGAACAACTAACTACATACGTTTACGACAAACTGATACTCCTAGCCGAATGCAACCTGACGTGGTGCTCCAGCTCCTAAGTAATAGGTCGTGGATAGATTCCTGGATTCTGCTCACGCTGCCATTTTGGCATCCTATACCGTAGAAGCAACAGCAGACGCCTTTGCCCGTAAAGCCGCAGAGCTAGAGCACAACGCAAGTAGCCGTACGACTGCCGCAGTTCTGGCAGTTGGTTCGTTGCAAGTGCAGCTCCTACTGCGACCGTCACCGTCGAAGCTACATCGACTGCAGGCGTTCGCAAAACACAGAACAGACTCGTGTCCCTTGCTACGAGTTCATGTCACTGGCATTGGTTACCTTTCTTCTCTTGTGGACACAGATGCTGAACAGTCAGCAACACTTCGGCGCCATGCTCCATCCACACTTCAATGTCGGACACAGCCCGCATTGCATTCTATCGGAGACGGGGTTCTACCAGTCCGCAAGTTAGACTTAACGATACGGACAGCTGCTGGCAGCAGGTTCATCCCTGTTGTGTCAGTCTTGGAGAACCTGCCTGCTGACGTCATCTTGGAGAGCGACTATTTGCTACACGATGATGTCGTGATCACCATTTCACAGGGGCGTATTCAACACAGCCGTCCCGACTTCAGGGCCGCCTGAACTAAGAACCCGGAGGGTGAGCATTCTAAATGCCACCTCGTTGAAGGTGTCAACGATATCGCCGAAGCTGGACCACATGACTCGATTGATGGCCGCATGTCACAAAACAGCCGGTCATGGAACGTATACATTCTCTAAAAAATGCGTGTCCAAGTCCCAACGAGAAGACTCGGACTTGCTGTTATTTTTTGCACAAGCGCCTTGACGACGCACGCAATAAGTCCAAATTTATTCAAGAAGGTGATGTTCTGTCGCAACTGGGAAAAGAACAAACAAGAAGAAAGTTGTCTTATCGTAATCCTTCGCTCTAAGGGTTCCCCTGTTTTCAGCAGCACCCGCGCAACTCAAGATGGTGGACGCATCGGTCGGCGAGCCACGCTTTGAAATACACAGTAGCGATTTTGGTGGCTGAAAATGCAAAGTGGCATCCGTTAATACGTCGCAAATAGCTACACGTGTCGGCTGTGCAAACAACTACACGGAGAAAGGCCGGGACGTAACCAATACTGTGTACTACATCCCACTGAGAGCAACAACCTAAGACTGCTCTCAAACAACCTGACCCAAGTTACAGATTTCAAGGGACGGTCTCGTCGCTTCCGGAACGCTGAAACATGGAAGAAAAGAGGTCGTACACAACGAGGAGGTCACAGCCACTTTCGACCTCCGCGCGCGTACACCGAGGGAGCAGAGTTGGCTAGACCTGCTCAATGCCCTGACCAAATGCTTCGTGACAAGTTCGAGAGGGCGTTCGTCGAAACCGATTGCCTCGTGGAGAACACGCGGCCGGTCGGCCGGCCCCGTACGTTAAGACTAGACGAGACGAGAAATCCCAGTTTCGTCGCGCACGTGTCGAGCCTAAAAGAAGGGTGCATCCCCCTGAGTGACCCCCCCCCCCCCCCCCCCATGCTGAGCTTTCTTCTGTATATTAGCAGTGTAGCCGAGTGTAAGGAAGAGGAAGTGCGCTTACCGGTGAAGGAACAGTGAATGGGAGTTGAGGAACAAGAGTAAACACAACTCTAAGAGGGAACGGCGCGCCTTTTCGTTTCTTCATAGCACTTGAATAATTGATGTCTGAAGGTAAAGGTGCGCGCATTAAAAAGGCGCCCTAAATGTCTTAATAAGGCTTAAGGCATTGGGAGAGATGTGCGGCGTATTATAAGCTTCTCTATTCAGGCATGGTAGGGGAATTAGAAACTCCTGCCTTTCTTAATATTCCCTTCCCTTCTTCTCTGCCCTGGCTCTCCCTAAACTTTCACACCACTTGTGGAGTAGCAGGCCTCTTCACCTTTCCTATAATTAAGCTTTCCCTTAATTCTCTCTCTCCTTCCTTTCGAACATGCATAAATACCGTCTTCCATGAATGACATTTATTCATTCATTCGTGTGTTTATACTTTACTTTTCCTTAGCAAGGGCTTGAATGATAAATATGGCCATTGCTTTTTGAATCTGCGGTTTGACACGTACTCTTTGAGAAGTTCGGCGTCCTACCCATTGATTTGAAGAAGCCGGGGAACAAAGGATGCAGGGCTTCATTAGATATTTAATTATTTGAAAGAACCTGGTGTACCTACACATGAACTGCACAGACACCATCAATTGGTTTCTTTTCAGCGATTTGATAGCGTCTTGATAGGCTGTGCAAAATGGCTACCAAGATTCAGACGCTACAACGAAAAAAATAATCGTGGGCGAAGCTAACAATAACACACATTAATAGTGTTAGCCATGACAGCTGACCGTGGATACTCAGCTCAGGCGCGCTGCTTGCTGCGAATAGCAGGAAACTGTGTGAATATGTGTCCCCTTGACAGCAGTGGAGCAGTGAACTTTGGGTACAGTCGCTACATGAAAGCGCAAGCGCAAGCCAAATGCTTGATAACGGATGAGGCGTTAAGCAGCTAGGATCTATTTGTCTATTGCAAGCTAGAGACTTTATGGATGCAACGAGCCAAATATTTCACAACATCACTATAGAGGCATGTTTTCCTCATACCCATGGGCCTGATAAGTGGCCGAGTCCATCGTATGCTTGGGCAGCCTACTCATTGAAAAATTAACCAAGAACGAGGTTGCGCGTTTATACGGGCAATTACCACGAACACGTTAATTGCAGCGTTGACTTGAAGGAGAGAGGCGTTCTCTCCTTGGCAGGAGAGACATAATTGAGATTAAGCGACCTAATGGGGTCGTTTGGTGTTTCTGAAGAGCCGCTATGTATACAGATGACCCAATGAGGCGCGCCTAATTGAGAATCTAGGTCGCGCTGCGACCGATCCCCCACGTTCGCGGCGGCTGCTTTGGTTCAGCCAATGCTGCACGGGCAGTCGACACGGCCCATTACGGCAATCGCGTCCACGCCGCAACGCAAAAAGCTGACAAATATAGATGGTGTTTGTGGACACAGTGCACAAACTGCAAGTCTTAGTTATATGCCATCAACAAGGGAACGATCTGGCATCCTCTCCAGGAATATTCGTGAACAGCGCCCTTCGAATAAGTTCCGGATGATCGTGACAAAGTTTAACCATATGATGCAAAAATCATGCACATTAAGCGGACATATTTGAACCTGTGCGAAGCGAAGCTTTCGTGAACCGGTTATTAAATTCTATAAAATTAAATACGATGCGTACAACTGTCTGTCATCCCATATATGCGAGATGTAATCTCATGAAATGTTTTACGTTTATGCACCGCGCAAGTCATAGCTTTAATATCGCGCGATGTGCGATGTTTGTTTGTGCACTTAACATTCACAAGCTATGGCGAAATTAAAACATTAGTTGATGCGAATGCACACTGCGAGACGACGAGGCTATGATGTGCCACGAGAAGGAAAGCAATGTTGACTATCTGTGGAAGCATGGTGAGGAGATGCGTATGCATAGAGAAGCACACGGTGCGGAAGGCAGTGGTAAGGTCGACTATCATTCGCCCGCTTCATTCCTGCGTCTGCGGCCTAATGGAAACTGGCGCGCACGCACATGCGAAACACGCGCCAATCGTTTGAAAAGGCTACACTTGGCGTTGGCACGAGAGAAGAATGCCTGCTATTTCGGTCTAATGCTTAAAGAATCCGACTGTTAAGTTGCGCTGGTAAACCGAGGTTCGATCCCTCCATGGGACACTTTTTTTTTTTTATGAGCTATTCGGCAAGACAGCATCAGCAGCACCCGGCAGCAGCAGCCGTTGGCAGTAAATTCCGGGACGGTTCACAATAAGAAAGCTTTGGTTTAATAAAACCAATTTTCTCCTATGGAAATGTTCAAGCCGCCCTACAGAGCCCGGCAGAGCGCTACACTTGGTGCCATGCATTTATCCCTGATGACAGTTTTTCACTATACGCAGTGGCTCCCGATCAACCAGTGATACACATATGTGGATCTGCGCATGCAATAGAGCAAGCCTGTCGTCGTCTCTGTTTCTGGAGTCCGCTGGGATGAAATCGCCACACTGTAAGGCTATGTGACCAAGCCTTAAAGAAGTACGCCTGGTGGCAGTTTGACAGCAACTAGCAAACACCTGGACGATGAGATCGCCTGAAAAAAAAAAAGGAAACGCGACCGATATGCAATGCCCACGTCTAATGTACTTATGCTCAGACGCATTTAGAACATTAGAGGTAGGAGCGTACCTACTCATCGACCCTTTTAGACAAGTGATTCTATCCGCGTTTATACACCAGTCGCCTAACGCCCCTTAACGAGGCAAAAACAGACCCGACTTTACCCGAAGTGACACCAGGCGGAGGCCGCATGCTTGCAAGGCGACTTTCCGCTGCGACTATATTAAAAGCGGCAACCGCGCCGCGTCTCCAAGCGCGGCTGCAATGTTTCGAAAAGTTTCGCACCGAGGCTATTTTTGCGTGTCCGCCGAAGACGTACGTGCGTCGATGGACAAGCAAGCAGCTACAGAGCCAAGAGCAGCAAGCATGGGCGCAAGCGGCAGCCGGCAAGTGTGCGCGGCTGCCGTGTAACTTCTTTTAATGCACGGGCGAAAAAACTCTCAGATGGGTCTTCAGGATCAAGGGGCGATAAAACGTGGCGCAGCCAGCGGACGGAGAGATCAACAAACAACCGAGGCCCAGCCGCGGGTGGCGACCGGGTGCCTCCTCCCACGGCGCGTCGCTCCGACGACGAGGACCGGACAACGACCGCCGAGGCATCCCGACTGCTCTTGGGCCTCAGACGTTCTCTTCCTGTTTTCCTGCGCGGAACGAAGGAACGAGCAAGAGTTGAACGCAGTACGTGAGGAACGCACACGACACGCGGACGAGATCGGAAGCTCGCCTGCACGTGCGACAAGCACGGCCGGAAGGCGCGAGGCATGCACGCCTGCCATGAGGCAAGGTTAACGAGGTGACGTGGCTGCCATCGCCAGGTGTACCTGTCTAGTGGCCTCGTTATGCGGCCTTTGCGGAGCGCACAGAATGGGGCATAAGACGTTCGTGCATACGTGTGAATGCATGGGGGCCCCGGCACCCCTTTCCTCTGATCTCTTACACGTATTTCGGTCGCCGTCGGTGACCGCTCAGTTTATATTGCCTATTGCTTTTTTTTTTCTGTCTCCTCAGCATGTTCCTCCGCTCCTTTCGCACGAAAAGGTGGCGGCGCGTGGGACAGCGCTTACGGCAGCCACGTCGGGCTGAACGCACTGCGTACGTTATGTGCACGCGGCTCTCGGATCCGGACTCTAAATGAGCTCGCCTTTGTGTTCAAAGTGAAATGGCTTGATTATGTCATAAGCTATAGGACCACAGAGCATCATCTTCTGGCCAGCGACACATTCGCCGAGAAAGAAAATCTTTATGACGCAAAGACCTGGAGAAACTTCCTTTTCTTTTCATTTTTTGAAAAGAAGAAAATTAGGAATAATGTAGGGCTACTGCTATGAAAACGTGCTGTAACTCTCAAGGTAATAAGCGATGCCAAAGTTCCCCAAAAGCTCCTACTTTAACAGAAACTCTCGGATGCGAGTGTCTCGTAAACGTCGCTAGCTTTGCTTATACAACGCCCTCAATATTTTATTTCAGAATTACGTGTCTCACTGAAGCTCCCGACATGAAAATTGCGTAATGATGCAGGGGCGTTTTTTTTCTTTTCAGAGCTTAAACGCAAAGAAAAAGGAAGCGCAAGACATCAAGAAAAGTATTACTGTCTTTGCGAAATGGTTCAAAGCCACTCCGCAAAGTGACAAGCTCTGTCGTCTGGCAATGTTTCAGGCCTCCTATTACAACAAGCATGGCGGTCGGAAGTTCGGGAGTGCGCGCAGGCACCGCAAACATTTCGCTCACGTCTTGCTGACGTATAGGTAATTCTTAACGCGCTTGCGTTCTGTTCTCTATGTATACGTGGATAGTTTTGCACGGAGGGTACACTTGGCTCTGACCGCTGCTCATCAGTCGATCGGGGCAACAATAGTGTTCTCATCTTTGCCGCGCGATCTGAGAACGAATATCCTGCCTTTGAGGGCTGCTCCCGCGTAAAAGGATCTTGGGCAGGCGCTGGCGTCATTTGCATCATACGTACGTGGAGGGCGCATCTTGCAGAGCTCATGTGAACAAGAACCTTTTTCCGACAGCAGTTTCCATGCTGCGCTTTGCGGAGCAGGGAAACAAATAATTCATGTGGAGATCGAACCTCTGCATGCCTTCGCACGTCGGTTAGCGCCGGCGGTTAAGTTTTTGCGTCGATACTGTCCACCGCACATCCGACGATCTCCGACTTTGCATTAGCAAAAACCGTCACGTACACACAAAACTAAACCGCCAAATCACGTCCTCGCCGCACTCCACTCTGCACGCTCAGCTGCGCGAGCGCTCGCTAATCTCCGCAGAAATTGTTTGTTCATAATCAGCCAGCGCGAGGGCATGATATTTTGGTCATTTATCACAAGTGACCACGCAGTTCGTATGCGTCGGCCTCTATTGCGAAAAAACAGTCGAATACGAGTCGCGCATCTTGTCCTCATAATAATGAGGAAGCGCGCACGCACCGTAAACGTTACCTGCACTCAGCGCTCCTTATACCTGTAACTTCGCACTTAACAACGGTAGTAAGCCCTCACTGCGATTAATTACCAGGTAAAAGGGGTTTGTCCTGAACGCCCGAAGGCGTACAAGAACTTCCTATAGCGCAATCCAGTCATAGCAGACTGTGCAAGGGTTTGATCTAAGCGGAGCGGAATTACAGCACACCACCTCTAACGGAAAGGTGGCGCAGGGCAGATCACCGTGTCTTCGGCGATCGGCAGTAGACAACGCGAGACGTAGTGAATAGAAACGGAGTCACGTTGGAAACCACGCAGAAATCGTGTAACGTACCACAGCACTTGTTCCACAATTCGCGGCCGCTCGCCCGAGCCTTGTAGAAGACCACGGCTCCAAACACCATCAGGACAACGGCGAACAAGAGCATGAACAACATGGCACCGCTCTGTGGAATCTTCCTTGTTGTCAGCTTCGTTCGGTTGGGGTCGCGTCACGAGCTCAGAGACAATGATGATTGAGGCGCACTGTGGTTGAGGTCGCGTTCACCGCAATAATTAGCGGTATCGAATTGTTATTGGTGCACGTGAAGTAATGACTGCTGCACCATGTTGAAAAATAAAAATGCTATGCAGTGCACGCGCGGACTTAGCGACAAACATAGCAAAGTAAAAATCAACAACAGAGGGCTAAGTGAACAGTGAGCCTAACCGAGTTCAGGGTTAATTTATGATAAATCGTCGTCGTCGCCGTCATCGCCGTAATCCTTGTGATGGTCATCGTCATCATCATCATCGTCCTCACAAGCTGTATGCAGCGGCCTCTTGACGTAAAACATTCGCCGTTGTCGATGTGCTAATATGTACCTGCCTTTGGCAAAATACGAACAGCGTAAGAAGGCGAGCTGTAGCTCGATTTCAAGTTCGCACAGCGTTGAAAACACTGAAGCCGTGCAGTAAGTTTGCAACTAATCTTCGCAATTCAATCTTGGAACTTGTCTTAGGAATAAGTAACCCTGCCGGGAGAGCCTTACATGGTCGTAACGTCGTAGAGCATAACAATACATTTTTTTTAGTAATAGTGTTTTTTTTTTTTTTCTTATGGGTTAGCCTCGTGTGTGACTGCTATATCTTGAACATGACTGAACTTCCAGCAGACAGCACTCTGCGCTGCACCGTGAATGGGCATTGGATTTGAATAGAAAGAGACAAGGACTGTAGTGGCAAGAAAGCAATGACGCTTAGCTCCTGTCGCAAGAGAAATCGAGGGCCTAAGAAGATGTGGCTAAATAATACCAAAAAAGACATGAACACCACAAACCTGACGAAGAGCTATCAATGCTGGGACAAAGCGGAAAGAACACCTTGCGTCAATGGGACCTACTTGAGAGGAGAAAATTGTAAGATATTTATGGTCATTGCCAACGACGCGCGTTAGACAAACAAACAAAATAGGTTACCTTTGTAAACTGAGCAGCATGGAATCAAATAAGGCGGCCATGTCAGCAGTACAACATTTATTTCCTCTTAAATTCTCATTGAGCCTCATTGAACAAGCGCTTAAAGTAGGTTACCCGCTCTCGCCGCGTCTGTCCCAAAAGACCTTCCACGTTGGAAGGCTCGCTGAGATCCTTGTCCACGTGACCCGGAGCATGACTTCACGAAGAGGCACACAAGAACTTTGCAGCGTGCACGCCAGCAAGCATAGACGAAGGATGAGAGTTATGTTGTAAAGTACAAGGTAGGAGAAGGAACTTTAACAATCGTCAAGGTTGGAGTATGAGCCCACCACACGCACTTCAAGGTGAGCGTTAAAAACAGCACCAAAAGCTTATTAGTTCATTTGTTCAAAATTAGTTCATTTGATTCACGGTGAGCGCGTCACGGCGACGACACGACGACATCGTTTCAGGTATAGTTTCCAGCAACGTTTCTGTTCGAGAAAAGCGTGCCTGTTCGTCGAGGCAGGCCTCGGTTGAGGCTGCGCCAGCAGTAGTCTCAGCTGTGCGTGCGCTCACTCTGGCTTAAGCTTGAGGCCCAGGCGCCTTCGACGCTTGTAGAGCATGAGCGAGGCTAGGACGATGCAGAGGACGGTGAGCACCACGAAGCACAGGCCAAGTGCGTGAAAGTCCACTTGGCAGTAGCGGCAGGCTCGACAGCGTAGCGCGGCTTGCCTCTGTCGGTTCCACTCGACCATGAGCTGGTGGAAGTAGCCCATGAAAGGCTCCGCTACTCGTCCCGTCGTGGCGGCCGTGGGTGGCATATCGTGCCCGGAGCTGGAGCTGAAGAAGGGGATGGCTGTTCGGCAGCGGCGAAACAATGAATTTTCTTGGTTCACAGGGCCTCGAAGGTTTCGCACTGGGTTGATGCAAGCCTTTCTAAACGACGGCGTTGGATTCGGATTGGATTCGCTCGGCACTGATGATACCTAAAGCCATCAAAAGCCGCCGGAACCCATCCTGTGATGACGATCGCGCTAGCATAATTAAGGGAAGTGGGTCGCCGTCATGGCTACCCGAACTGAAAGCGAGATTAATCGGGCCGGCTGTAGCCTGCTAAATTAACCTTCGCCCTTTCAGGTAGCTAAGCAGCCTGACTCAGCGCGTTTGCCGCCAGTGTGTCCAAAATTGTAGAACTACGTGGCTCAGATTTCTCACTACGAAATTGCATGAGTGCTTTCTTAAGCCTGTCGGTATTGTTTAATGCACAACTACTATGAAGCTCCGATAAACATTTTACATACGAATGAAGTAACCAGAATAAGAAAGAGCGTTTAGTAACTATCTCTCATCGGTAGCTTTTATGCAGACGCTAGAGCTTCGCGTAAAGCCCATGAGTGCAACACTACCATATTTAATTCCACTTAAAAACATTGTTGGCCCCATTGTAACGTAAGCATTACAGAGTTGCGCTAGATTGATTCTAAATGTTTCCTATCATTGGCGTGCCAATAACCCTGACATTTTTAGGCATATCTCCACTATTCTCATTGTTTCGCGGGTGCGAAAAACCGCGAAGGAGCAGCGAGATAACGAAAGCGGGTTGGTTCTCTGTAAAAAACATAACGAAAGTTTGCACACACTTTGCTGCAGAATTTTTTTTATTTATTCATTATTTTCCGGCGAGAAGCGGGTACTAGGAAAACCTTTTCTAATTCGTCTTTGTGCGGTGACCGATACATTAAAACATTTGTTATCGCCACTGCTACATTGAGAATGTGTAACTGTGAGATTGTCACCTTTCCTATGAGAGCCTTCATTGACCTCATTTTCATTTCATTCGATTCACTTCCTCTGTGTAGAAAGCATACGTGTACACGTCGCTGGCTAAGGGAAAGCTTGCAAAGCCAATCACTGCTGTGCTTCGATCGCGCAAGAATGAAAGCTTTCATCATATACTATTTAAATTTTTCTTTTTACTCATTATTACGCGTTCTTTTAAAGCCTACAAAAGTTACTCGAACCGCGTCATACAGAATAATCGTCGGCCCAGCAGACATCACCTGCGAAAAAAAAGGAAAAAAAGAAGAGACAGAGCAATTTATTTGCTAATTAAACTAATTACATTGATTAACTTCTTAGTGACAGACATTACGGCACATGTTTATATTAAAAAGTTGAAGGAACTCGTCTTCAAAGTCTAGTTACGTGTTTGTGCATTTCAAAAGCAGCCGAGTAAGCCGAGATAACTGCCGTCAAATTATTTGTTCGATTTACCTTATTACGCATGCAGCACTGCGAAGCACTCGTTTCAACTTATAAATATCAACGTGTGTGACGTATAGCTGGTCACTAGGAAAGTAATCATTGCAATTAGTTTAATTAGTAGCTTGATTGTTATTTTTTCTTGCAAATGTTGTGCTCCTGGGCAAATAATTCATCTGCAATGATGTAATTCAAGTGATTCTTGTTGGCCTTCTAAAAAAATAATAAAAGAAGAAAAACACTGTATGGACGCTACAGCTAATAATTCGAGTTCAATTAAGCAGGAGACATTCGTACGTCTCGTGGTGCGGGCATTTTACCATGCCCGCATGTTAGTGTTCGCGATACCCGCATTTGCGCAATACCACCTAGGTTGTGATTGCCCTGCGATCTGCAAGTGCGATCTGAGCGCTGCAGTTGTCATGCTGACGACGCTCAGCACTCGTCGTTGCTGATGTAGATGCAGCATCGTCGAACCGACGATGACGACAGCCAGAAATCGACATGAATGTCTTTCTTTTTTACTTTTTCTTTCACTTCTTTTTTTTATTCTTCGCACATTGTCGTGTGCTTCCGTTATATATTTTCACACTTTTACCATCGCTCCTCGCTATTAGGTGACACTGGAAGTTCTAAGTCGAAGCACGTTTCAAAGAACGTGATATCGATTGACGGTGCGTTTGAGAAGAGAGGGCAGACGACGGTATAGGATCGCTGGTGCCATCGACAGTCGGCCTCTGAAAACTACGCGACACAATGCGATGCGTAAAGCTTCTCGCCCTTCGGCGAGCTGTTGCGTGGCACCCCGCCACCGGCGTCGAAAGCTTCGAGGGAAGGTCAGGTTTCAATGCTTTCGGAGGCCTCGACAGCAGGTGGTCCGCACAGGACCATAGTGCGCCCTGGGAGCCGCAATTGAGTCCCAGACTGCGTGTCAACCCCCGTGGCGCGCGTCGTGGTGTCGTACGCATGCACGCGGAATTCCGCACTGCGCCGGGGGGTCCTTCTTTATGACTCCATTGTCTCGGGCGGGGCCAGTGTCGCGCGGGAGTTGAGGCCTCCTTAAAGGGGTGGCCGGGGTTTCCTCGCCCTACACTCGCAGCGTGCGATACGCGCCGAACACTCCGCGCGTGGGACGAGCAGTCGTCGTAGGAGGATTATCGACGCCAGTGTCTCGTGGAAAATATATGCCCCCCCGCATTTGCATGCGCGCTGAGCGGAGGACGGAGGTGTTTGTGATGCCGTGACGGCTCTGTTCGCACGGAGGCGCAGCAAATGCGCTCGTTTCTTTGTGCCCGGATTAACTAATGGTTTATGAAATACGTTCGTTACGGATCTGCCTTCGTAACTGCATGTGACGTGCCGGTGTGGCCGCCGGTTCATCGGCACTTGCATGGCGGAGGAAGACAAAGTCAAGCATCGCAGACTCCAATCGAAAAACCTTATTCAGCCACCTTTCGCAAGTTGCTAGTTTCTTCGGTTGATGACGGTTTGCGGCGGGAGCGCCAGCATCTCTATACGACGTCACAAGGAGAGTGCGTAGAATTCAGTTTATCGGAAGCCATCGAGCTTTGTGTTTTTTGTTCCTCTCATATGGGCAGGTAGGTGACGTCCATAAATAATGTTCAAGAATTGAACGGTCAGTAGAGGTAGTGAGGATGAAGATACCCCAGGAAAATAAATACCCAACACGCACTTACAAAAAGAGAAAGAAAGAACGAACGAAAAGAGAAACTGTACGTTGTAGAATACCATGCATAGCTAGTGGCCAATCCCGTTCCTAGCCTTTTAGGAGCACACCTCATGTTCTATTTATTGAAAATCTTCTTGTAGATGTGTGACTTATCCTATATGTTCGGCATGCAGTAGCTACGCGGTGAACTGATCGGGCTGGGAAAAACGCCCATTCCACGAGGAAGCAGGGCGGTGATTTGTCACAGCTAATGAAAGTAGACCTTCAATTTCTGTGAAAGACTTTTTTATTGGTGTGCTATCTGTACACTGAAGCATGCAGAGCTCATGCAGAATACATGCACACTAACCCGCCGCGGTAGCTTACTGGCTATGGGCAACGCTATGGCGTTGCCCCGCTGAGCTCGAAGTCGTGGGTTCGATCCCGACCGCATTTGGATAAGGGCAAATGCAAAAATGCTCGTGTACTGTGTGCATTGGGTGCACGTTAAAAAGCCACAGGTGGTCAGAATTATTCCGGAGTCCCCCACTACAGCGTGCCTCATATCATGTTTTTTTTTTTTTTTTTTTTTGCGACAAAGCCTAGAATATTATATATTGACACTATACGGATCACGGGCGAACCGTAGTATGTTCTATGTAGTAAATGTTACTCGGAAGTTAGCGTTAGCGTTTGTCGGTGTCCGTTCATATTTATTTTCTCCCAGTTTAGCAGCTTAACGGGTAACTTAAGGTTGAGCGATTCACAGCAGCTTTGTAGACATCATTTCCTTACTGAAGGCGCTCTCATACCGTTTCTCACGGTTCGCACGTTAGAAAGTGGCATATTTAAGAATGGCCGCAAGATACACTACACACAAAATTTCAGTCGCGGGAAGTGGTACACGACTTGGGCACCGACCACGAAGCTGTCATTTCCGTGCCACTTCACCTATGTCGCTGTCTCATTTGCATACGCCCTAGCTCTTTCACTCAGTAACTTAGTCTCCATATCACTCACTCACTCACTCACTCACTCACTCACTCACTCACTCACTCACTCACTCACTCACTCACTCACTCACTCACTCACTCACTCACTCACTCACTCACTCACTCACTCACTCACTCACTCACTCACTCACTCACAATCAGCATCAGCACTCCGTGGCTCACTCACGAGAGCTCTGAATTCAGAGGCCGCTGCAGCCGAACCTCCTTCAGCCAATTCAGCCAAAGCGTCCGCGCCGGTACTCAACCTGAAGTTCCGCACCGTGATCACTCTGGCCACTTCTTACAGCCGTAGTCCATTAGGGTGGTGATTAACGCTTCCTCGGGGACTTAGAGTGCAGCTTTCAGCGTGCTCCGGCAGGACTGTTTAGCAGGAATCCTATTCAGCTTCGAATGAAAAGAACTTGCGGCAGGAATGGGCAATGCACACGGCGCTTTCTCCTTTCTTCTGACAGCTTTTTTTGTTCTTATGCTTTTCGCTTAAGTACGCGCCATTTCTAGCTCCCGATACGGGCCACGAGAAGGCATCCCGGAGCAGCTTGCGACAAGGGCCACCCGGGCGCGCTTTGTCGATGCCGGGGTGCGTCTTGTTTTGGGCCGCGCCTGATAAGAGCGCCAGAGGGGCATGTAACTACGCGGAGCGCGCTCTTTCGAAACGCTTGGCGGCTTCTCGGGCAACTTTTCCGCACGGCGCCTTCTTTTGTTTTCTTCTGTTCGGCAGAGGCCGCCCCCCCTCCCCCCTGATTGCTCCTTCTCCGCTGCGTGAAGGAACCAACTTGTAGCTATTCACGCACTTTGTTCAGACGATAGAGCGCTTAAGGAGTAAACACTTAACAGGTTCTTTGCAAACCAGCGGAGAGCACGCGGGATAAAGGAGGTTTCGCGTTGGCTTAGCACTTAAGAACATGCTTTTAATGTTAAAAACGGAAAGCAGCGCTGTTGTATTGGAACGGTCATCAGAGCTGCGCGTCGTGCTAGCAACTCTTCCTAAGAATAGGAGGGTGCATGGTTACATTTCTGCGAATTAAGCAGTCTTTGAAGCTCACTCGTTTCGATTCTGGTGTTTTATTGTAGCTGAATCTTTGAGCTTATCGCGAGCAACCAATCGCGAGCAAGTGTACAGCATACTGAAATGTGCAGTATAGGGAAGTGTACAGTATATGTACGTTCTTTCATATCACACATTCCTAGAAATTAGGTTATTGAGAGATATGTGTGATGAAAGTTCCCACGTATGTTTTTTTTTATTTATATAAGCAATTTGTTCTATACTCCTATCCATAAAAGGAGCTGCTCTTGTGGGTCGAGGGTGCCATGGATTCTTTCAGCGCTGTTTCTTTGGCGTTAGAATTGAAGATACGGCTTCTTAAAGTGCGATGCTGAGAAATCTGCGTCGGATAGTGTGTAGCACCGGTCATTATCGATTTGTTGTTTGGCTATGCTGACAGGTTCCTTGACCTTCGGTTCAAGGGCACGTGTGTGCTCAGTGTTTTCAGGTACATTAGATGGCGATATTGTTTTTCTTTTGGCACCGGGCCAACACTCTTGAGCAGGACGTTGCACACGCACTACGAATGTTGGAATACCTCTTGAAGTCTTTCGAGGTCACTCATGAGGTGCGCGTGGGCTGTGTGCCGTCGTGTTTATGGACCTAAGGCTGTAGATCACGGAGCTTTCGACAACACAGGTCGTTGTATTGGCGAAGAGCGGGGACCAAGCTACTCGTGAAATTGTCAAGACAATGCAGTTAGCCGGGCTAATCGACTCGCACATAAGCAGGCGTCAGTATTCTTTACAAGGAGCTGGCATTTCTTTCTAGATAGCCAGGGTACGATAAGCAACTGTGTGTGCCGCATCCAATCTACGTGTGCCAGTGTATATATTTTATTGATTTTATTTTGTTCTTTGTAGCTGTTACCTTTGCATCCCTCGGATTATAAATTTGTGTTAATAATTCAAATGTAGATGCAGACGGCGCTGCGTGTACTTCTCTCGGTGCTGTTGTAGCTAGCCCCCTTTACTCGCTGGTAGCCTGCCATGAATTCGGTTTTCGAACTCGCCCAAATCAATGCCGTGTTATATTCACCTCTCCGTGATCTCATGCTCTTTGCAGGCAGCTCCGTTTACAAAAACATAAGAAGAAGTCAGGGAGAGAACAGCCGTCTGTTACATTGTTTTGCACCAGTCGCATTTGCAGATGCCCATTCGGCTGGCGAGAAAGAGATAACTGCAGACAGGAAGGACACAAACGCTAAGAGAAGGGTGCTTTTTCTGGTGGAACGAGGGAAACGATGAAAGCGGGTTGTGAGAAAGGAAGAGCAAATGCAGTTGTCATGCTTTTAGTTTTTAGACGAGTGCGCATGCCTGACGTATTTATTAGCGCTTTCGTAACTTCGAACGCTGTTTTAATGAGAGGACAGAGCGCGAGAATGCATCTTAACTTTATGCTATATGCTTCTTAGAACCGATTTAGCAACAGATAAAGAGAGAGCTTTTGACATCTAAATTAGACTTCTGCCTGAACAGGATTCTCATGCTGACCTTGACAACACATATCAAGGAGTCGTGAAGTGGTATCAACATCGTTTCCGTTGGGTCTGCGTTCATCACTTAAATTCCTTATTCGACGGAGCTATACCTGCCTAATAAAATATTTATTGCTCTGTGTGTAATTGCCCTATGTAAAACGTTCAGTGATAGAACATTTTTCTGAGTCTGTAGTGTGACCCCACGTTGCAGAAGTGTGGGCGCCATTCGGTGCACTTGCACATTATACCACAAGTAGTGCACTAAGCCTATATCTAAGGCTGCGTTTTCCTTTTCTTTTCTTTTTACACACGTAACGACCGCAACCTATCACAATCACTATCGCAATGTAGGAATTTGTTTTATTGTTAATTAAATGTTGGGATCTCTTCCGCCACAGTATTGTCACAAGGATCATGGCACAATAAAGTCGTGGATGTAATAAGACCCTGCTTTCTTTGTTGCAGAATCCTAAACAGGCAAGAGAAATCGCCGTTCTAACCGTTACGACACTTTTCTCCGGTGTCCTTGAATCTGCCCGGCGAGTCTGCAACAATTACGGGTGGCTCGTTGAATTTAATTTGGCCGCTGGAAACTCGCCGTATACCGCGGGACGAGGGAGTGTAGAATTAGACGCAGCGCGTAAGAAATAATTTTAAAAAGGAAGGTGAAAAGTCACATGAAAAGTAAAAATGGCAAACGTCTTCTGCGGCACAACATCTTCAAAGATACCGGTGGTCGCGGCAGCGACTGGCGTCGTTTGGATGGGCGGGGCCGTCGTTTCTTCGGCACCGGTCTTTACGACGCATGTGCGCGGCCAGAAGGCAGGTCCGATAAGTGGGCAAAGGTCGCGATTTCAATGTACGCTGCGCACCAGGAACTAACCCGAGGCACACGTGTCCCGCAGGTCATCATACATATACCTCGCGAGGAGAAGGCTCACACGAAAACGATCGTATACACGCGCACGCGGTACGACGTGGGAAGTTGCGCAAGGTGAATGCATAACCGCGGCAGGAGGGTGCCCCCCTCTCGCCGCGCAAGCGATGTGTCCTTCTCCGCAGACCGGGTCCTCACCTGTAGCTTCTGAAAACAGCCGTTCTCCAGCGAGGATGAGAAATGAGCGGAAAACATAGACAAAAGAGTAGTATACGGACATCTATACATGGTTTGTGGCACAGGACGTATGTGGCTGACGCAGGTCTGGGTTCATTTATTTATTTATTTATTTCGTGTACCCTCAGGGCCAGGGGCATTAAAGAGGGGAGTGGTTACATCAAATACAGAAAAAAAGTACAGCGCAGCAAAATGGTTAATAGTACAGAAACAGATGGCTCTCGGTTATAGAACGCTATCCGAGTGTTCCTGGAGTGCTGGTTAATAAAATGAAATATGGTGCATGCAGTGCAGTAGTACAGTGCTCCGGTAATACAAAAACAGCGATGCAATTGGTAGTACGAAAACATAAATGCAATGCTCCTGTTTATACAATGTTATCTAATACTGCCATGTAGTTCTGATGGTCAACAATAGTAGCGGTTGAGGCGGGTAGGCGATTCAATTCAGCAGATGTACGCGGAAGGAATGAATGAGACATGACATTGGTTTGGCATAATGCGATTCCAACTTTGTTATTGTGATCTAACCTTGATGAATGTATTGAAGAGGGGAGATAAGTTCATCGCGAAGGGAAGGATGGTGAAATACCTTATGAAAAAGTTATGAAAAGTTAAGAGCATATCTGTAAGGGAAGGCTACTTAGGTCCTGCAGATGACCTGACTAGACTGATAGTGGTAGCGATGATGATAATGATGATTACGACGATGGTGGGGGTGGGGTTGGTTGCCATGGGTGCGGCAGTAACTGTGTTTTCCGGGTGGCATGCCGCTTTCTTAACGTCCGCACTATATTTTCTCTCGGGACCCTGTATACATCCATACGAGTACCGCTGCTTCGAACACAGAAAGGCATTGTGCCCTATCGGGCGGTATGCCTCTCAGCCTGTTTCTTATTCTAATTTCTCATTAATTCAATAATTCATTCATTCATTCATTTGCGTGCCATTTTGTTTTAGCATTGGATGCGGTACATTACATACTTTGCACTCACTGCAACAGCATTAACTAAACGTTAACACGCACGAGGGCACCCACACACAGGCAAGGAACAAGCGCACGGCGTATTAGCAGATGAAACATGCACAATGTACGTGTTACATCTTTGCGGAAACCCTAGGTGATCGAGTGTGTGCTGACTGTACCTATGGTTGGATACCGCGTACAGATATGTGCACTATTAGAGGAAATCCTGTGATGCGCTGCTGCACGCGTTCGCACGCGTTCCAGAGTCACGTGTTCGCTTTAACAGTGAACTGAATTGGTACGTCTATAGATGAAGGGCTGTACGTCTGAGCCGCACGAAATGTGTACATAGGTGTATACGTATACTGTTGGCTGCAATAGGCTAATTAGAAACATGTGAGAATTGTCATTAAAAAAAGTACATCTGTCTCTTTTCCTCCTCTGTAGTAGTTCAGCAATATTTAGTGGTCCCCACGGGAAACACTAACATGCCTATTTTTTCATAGGCACGCTGTTGGACTGGGTTTTACTAGTGACAAGACATCGTTGCATCTTTCGGTCGTACTACACAAGAATGAATTTTTATCGCTGTAGTCATTTTGACCGATGTTTTACATTGTAGATTATAACTAGGTATAAACCGGGTAATGTTTTTGAGGAGGTCGAAAGTGGTGCAGTGGATGCATTTTTTTTAGAATTGTACGTTTAATGTGTTTTACAATTAATATCTTTCTTTAGATTAAATTTCTATATGAATTAGTTAGTTTTCTTTTTTCATCACTTTGTGCGTACTCTAATGTCATCACAAAACAAAAACAGGAGTAGTTGCCGGCAACAACCATGGGATGCCAGCGTCTCAGAAACATGCGTTTAGTAAAGATGGAATACGATATAATACAATACAGTGCCAGTCGATGTTCGCATAGCTACTTCACACTCTAATGCCTATAAGCATGCACGCTGAGTTTAAAAAGCAGGTCATCTGGAAAGACGTCGATGCTGAATGGAGAAATAGAGTATTCTGCTTGGCGTTATCATACCAGAGAAGTCCATCTAGTAGCATTGCCCGTATGTATCGCATCTCCTGCCCCTGTTCTTTATAAGAAAATATGTTCGTCTGCCTCAATCTACAAAGTCCATTCGAGATCCAGGCTACTCAACGTACTTAGGCAAGAGAGCATCTGATGTCTGTTTTCCCGCAGTATATATTCTAAAATTCTTGCTCAGCATAATGCAGTGATTATGGTCCAACACTATTCCCTTTCGCGCTTCGACTGTGCTTCAAGCGACGTCCTGCCGCCGCTATCATCAGGAGCGGCCGCCGCTCACGAGCGGTGGACGATAACAAACGAACAGAATCAAGTGAAATACTTCCTTGCATTATACGTTCCGGCCCATCTCTGCTGAGAAATTCAGGGCTGGTATAATTTAAGGACTCCTTTCGCCTGGTTATATTCCTTTCTTATCATTCATGCACCACTCACGGCTTGACGGTCGCGGTGATAACGCAGCTTGGACCACTGACGAAACGCGAAAAGGAATAGCATTGAAACTTGAATCTTTACACTTGTACCGCGCCATTGTGTTCTGCAGCTCCGACAGCATTGAAACTTTGCTCCTGCAAGCGCTTCTGCCCGAAGGCCATGACCTTCTACTTCCTGGCCTTCCACGCCGGGAACGTGTTGCACTTCGCCCATACGCACCCTGGCACGAAAGTCGCGCCTGTGCTCAGAGTCCAATACCTTGACAAGCAGCAGTATCCAGCTTGTGACACTTGCGACTCGGCTGAGCCTGCATATACAGCGCGTCACCTGCTACTTCGCACTGAGAAACATCAGCCTTGCAGCAGGATGCAGCGATCAGTCGTTACATTAAACGAATGGACCTTTTCAATAGGGGCTCCTGCCCACCGGAAAGTCATCTACGACAGCTTGCTGTTGTACATGCTTAGGAGTAAGACTCTAATAGACTTCCTAATTTAATCTATAGGCAGCCCACCGGATGCACTGCGTGGGTTGCCTATTTATTTTTGTTTAATAAACGATTCTTTCTGTCTCTGTTATTACTGACAGCAGCGCATCCGTGCGACTCAACAGTTCGTTCATTTATTTACCAAACATAAACTAGTATTAGTTATACCGCTGGTGGTCGTCTAGTCAGCCAACAGCTTTCGCAGCAGTGCTCACTCGCTAGCGCGGTTTGATCGTGGCAACAACAGTAGTACTCAAATGCAGGTGACAACAGTACGAAAATATTTATAATCTAATCAATTGGAATGAAACAAAGTAATTCATTTCATTCTTCCTATGCTACATTGAGACGTCAAGGCTAGCTTTCGCGCAGAACTTTCTTTTTCTCGCTCTACGACTTAAGCGTGTTCATGCTCTTCGAGAAGCGTCGAGCCACACGCGTAGTCACTGTAAATCTTCGGTTACGAGAAATCCGCTCATTATGGCAGCCCGAACGGCGGTCAATCTCTTCTGTCGTTCGCGTCTGACGTCACCTGCTGCACGACGCGTCCGTATTCGCCTCGGTTCTTGCGACACGGAAGCCCCGGAGGGCTGATTCGCAAGCTGCACCACGCAAGCTATGCCAGCATCGAAGACGACAGAGATGTGCTCGGCCTGCTCAGAAACGACGACAGGCACGCGCAGACGTGCCACGTAGATGTGTAAGACACGTCGTGAATAGGCAGGCAGCAGCAAAAGAAACGTTTGCCGCTGAACGAGCCGGACGAGGAAGGGGTTCCCCGAGATGAAGTGGCGAGAGAGGAGGAACACGGGTAAGAGGTTGTCCTCCCCCCCCCCCCCCCCCTTCTGACTCGAGACACTTGCACGGTGCGGCCGGCGAGCCGCGTCCCCGACGCGTCGTCTTCTGCGAGAGCAGCGGGAGCAAGGCGGAGAAGCGGCGGATCTTTCGCGCTCCGTCCTCTCTCGGCGAGCGGCGTGCAAGCAAGCGGCTGTTGGTGGTTCTCGCTAGGCCAGCGAACGTCGTCGCCGACGCCGCTAGCGCCCCCCGGCGATCGCCACGAGGGGTGCACGCATCTCCTCCGGCAGCAGCAGGCCCTTCTGTTTGGAAGTCGTGCGCCTCCACAGGTGGCCCGGCGCGAGTGAGCAGCAGCGCAGCGCGCGCACACGCACGCCGTTTGCCGCTACCGCGGCTGTTTGGCCGATGGATTCGTCAGCGGCGCTGGCCGCACGGGAGAAGGAGGCTGGCGCGGCGCCTGCCGGACCACGACGACTACAACGACGGCGGCGACGACTACTAAGCGCTTAGCGCCGCGGGAGGCCACGCACCGTCCGCTAGCGTAGCTCGGCCCCCGCGCGGCGTCGTCCGCTGGGTGGTCCGTGACGGACGGCGTTGGTTGCGCCTGCTGCGTTTGGAAAGGACTTCAGCGTCCAACTTGGCTCGCTCGCCCTTCTCTCGCCATCGCCTCGCCCTCGCACCCCGACTCGCCGCCCCACAGCGAGAGACGACGGCGATCGACACGTCTTGCGTATCGCCTTCGCGCCTTCCTCCGGCTCCCCCCGTGAATTGTGCTTTTCTTTTTTCTCGCTGACGCCCGTGCTGCTGGAACTCCCCCGCCTGCTCCTATAGCTCACATCCGCATCCCTCCTCCGAAACTTTCTTTGCAATGACGGAGGAGTACGTATAAGCTTCAGCGCCCGAATAGGTCGCAGCCGGCGTTCGACTCGGTGGCTCGCCCAGGAGCGGATGCTCAACAAGACCGATACGCGAAGCGAGCCGTTCTCCCTCTTGTCTTTGCTTTTTTCTCTTTCCTTCCCATCGCCGACATCGAGCGCGACGCGCAGCCTCGTCGTCTTTTTCCCACGACGGAGCTCCGACTGTCTCCTAAACGTCACGCGGGAGCATAGTGTCGTTCGTGCCTGCATCACTCCCACCGCCGCCCACGACATACCGCCTCCCGCTCCTTCTTCTCGTGTGCCTGCGTGCTACACGTGTCGTTTTATGCCGAGCGGGGCATTATTCTTTCGTCTCCGCTTTTGTTTCCCGTGCAATATAGCTACCGCGAGAAGATGGCACTGTCCCGCGTGAGTTGTGACCGGCGGCAAATTTAGCGTCGACCACAAAAAACGCCAGCCCGCCCGCCAGTCGGTTGTCGACGTCTTCTTCCTCTGGTCGTCGTCTCGCGCGACGCCTGGCTCGCGCGCGCTCTAAACAGGAAGCGGTGGTCGCGCGGCGCCCCCGCCGACCGTAAAAGCGACGCAAGTGGACGACGGCGACGAGCCTCTGCAGCGCCAGTGCATTGCGAAAGGACTTGTCGCCGGCTGACGTCACCGATCCGTCGTCGAGCTTTCCGGAGGACCCCTTCGTCGCGGCGCGAACTTGAAGAACGGGAGCCATGGGCGGAGCCGCACACTTGAGGTGAAGTGAGAGTTTTATTTCTTCGTCGCTTTCGTGCGTTAGGCTATGTCTGTCATTTTCCGCCTTTTCCATTTCATTGCAGCGCGAGATTATTTTTTTTTCTTTTCTCGTTTTTTTTTTTATTTCACTGCACTGTAACGTTTCGATTCCAACGAAATCTCTTCGTAGAGAAGCGGAGCTTTTCAGATTGGTCCCATTTACTGATATCGGCAGTTAACACGCAGAGTTCAAAGGCGCAGAATCACGAAACAGGGTTCAAATTAATGAATGAATGTATTATTCATTGAATGTACTCAATATGACCAACAGCGGTTTCGCCTGCGGGACAGTTTGAACACCCCTGACACACGTCCTCTCACAGTGAGCAAAGCGCGTGGGCCATGGTCATATAAGCAGAGGCAAGCTGTAAGTGCCCTTTGTGATGTTTTAGTGGAAACTAGTTTTATCGACTGCCTATATAAGGAGTTCATTATTGTTTCGTCTTCTACGTTGTGCTTCTTTTTGAACGATCTGATCTCGTGTTGGTGTTGCTCCTTATGCGCATATGAAGAGACTTATGTGGATTCCTTCACTCCTGCATGCGTAATGAGCGACCATGATATAATTACTGGGCCCTGCTTTCGGTGCTGATTGTCCGTAGATGAGACAATCTTTGTGCGCTTGTGTTGGTGTGTGTATCGTGCGTATTTTAATATTTTACTCTTTGTTTTCCTTCTTATATTTTTTCTTGGGTAACGAATTTCGGATTTTTCGGTAGCCGGATCAGACGTAGACAGCCTTCCCATGCTTCTACATCTAAATAATAATAATAATAATAATAATAATAATAATAATAATAATAATAATAATAATAATAATAATAATAATAATAATAATAGTAATAATAATAGAGAAAGAAAGGCACGGACGACACGAGAGCGAACGCCAGTTCTTCTGCATGCTAAGTGATGCATACCCTCGTTCTGGATTACGAAGACGTTGGCAAATTGTGGTAATCACTATAACATCAACCTCTAATGAACAATGTCGAATATCGCAGTAATGGTTCTACACGAGATTTAAAAAACGTTGTAGCTCAGTTATAGTGTATCGCTCGCGCAGTGTGAAGTGGCAAATAATCATATTATCGTTCCCAATTCTTTGTTCGACTCGTCCAATATTTTCGCCAACAGTTTTCTTTCCAGTCTTTCTAAAGGCTTGCAGTTCCTCAACCATTTAAGCCGTAAGCCCGATCTGTGCTTGTTCTAGCAGTCTCTACCTAATCTCCAAAGACAAACCCTAATTGTACAGGTCGTACCTTCTTTGCTTTCCTCGCAGAGCATGAATCACTCTGGTCGCTTGATTTCACATTGTTCGCTTGACTTCGGCGCCAATCCGCTGTCTTTTAAGCTCTACGTTCAGCTCCTTATCAGCTGTTCAGTCTATTACATTCGAAATCTAGACTCGCGTGGAGGGCGAACCTTCTTCCTTTTCGGCACAATTGTCTTTTACTAAGCTCGATAGGAAAATGTAACGGGTAACTGCAGTAGAGTTTGCTACGGGCAAGTTGGGTACATAGTACTCACACACTCATGATACACAGTTTTTTTTTTTTTTACAACAGGTGAACACGCGTGTAGCTCATTTACTTATTCGAAACGTAAATGTGCTAAAATTCGGCGGAATGAAAGAATATACAAGTTTTCGATTGATCTTCTGGACGAGCGTGGTAGTTAAACAGCTTTACGAGCATTGCGCCCGCAACCTGAAATAATGAAGATCACGTTAAGAAAAAGTGTAATTCCTCGAGTCTTCGAGTATTATGCAATAAAAACTCAAGCTAGACTATCGCTGAACTTTATTTAAACGCTATATGCCGTAACTGGCTCGCCGCAAACCGCGCACAGCGGAGGATGGCATTTCCCCCTAGTGAATGTGTTTCACGGCACACTAGCCGAATCGCTCCGACACATCCACTTAAGTATAGAAGCATTTTCATTCTCGCGTCCAGCACAACACTGGTCCGGTGCCACGGTTTGCTTGCACATCGTTGGTGTTCTCGGAGCGCATGAGTGAGCGCTAGAGCTGACAGATTAAAGTTCCTCGTTTCTGGTTTGGTCCTCGTTGCCGTCCAGGAACTTTTGTTCTTGTTTGTTTCACATCTTGCGCTTCTTATTCACGTAGGGAGGGGAGCAATTAGTCAGGGTCATGAATTACGGTTAATAACAACCATTTATTCGTGCTTTTAAACGTTGCGCAACTGGCGTGGGCGAAACCGGTCCACGGCGATCAAGCGCGTTTCGTGAGCGCCGTTATACGAGATGATGTATGCAGATTACACCAGCCTCGTCACTGCTATTTAAGCTTTTCTTTCTAAAGTAATTCACTCGTGCACTGTGGGGCTGCAGCTTGCGAGTGCAAACATGCTCCGCTTGAAGGCACGACGCTGAACAAAGAAAAGAAGAAAAAAAAAACGATGAGTATACAACATCTTACACCCGATCTGCTCGAACGGGATGTGTGTGAGAGCAGGGAATTGGCGAACTTTTGCTGAAGCGTCGTGGGTAAAGCAAATCACGTATTCACAAAACGCTCTTATGCCAGAATTGTTCTCAAAAGCGAATTCAAGTCAATCCTGATCCCGAAAAAGAAAGCTCTTACGCGCTAGAATTAATCGTAAGAGAAAATTTCAGCCAATCGTGAAGCCGGACGTATGATCAGTGAAGGCGACAGGCCGACGGTCGTCACTTACGAACGAAAAAAAACTTTGTGGATTTGGCGCCTGGGCCCCGTATTCGCAAAATTGTTTTACGACGCTAGAATATTTAGTGTGCGAGAACTTAATCCAATCCTGACGCAGGACATATCATTAGCGAAGGCGCCCGGCCAGTGACGAAGAGCGCTTACGAAGGGAAGCTTTGTGAATTCGGGCCCTGATATACTACGTAACTAATTTACTACATACTAACTAAATGATTAACTACGTACGCCTAATTCCAAGAATATGTCATTGAAGTTGTGTACGCGTAGATTTTGTTAAATATTAACGCAGAAGAAGTATGAATGTGTTCAACTACACAGTAACGCGCACATAGGGACACGAAAGGGACAGAGAAGCAGCGCACTTGACGGAAAACGTCAAAAACAGTCGTTCGTTTTTAAATATTTCGTTCATTCTGAACGAATCGCTTTCAGACTCATGACACATGTGTTTAGGTTTGTGAATCTGTCCTGGTGTTTTACTATCCCGTTTATAGTGCAAGCTTGCTAGTGCACAGTCAGCTCTCGGGTATAATTTACGGTTGTGCCACCAAGTAATTACCATTCCGTAGCGTTATCATTTCTCTTGGCGCCATCTCCCGTAGCGCTGTCCTTGTCAAAAGGCACGAGTTATTTCCCCATTGGTTTCCTCGGATGAGCATGTGATTAAAAAAAAACATAGTGAGAAGTCGCCAAGCCTGGTGCATTTAATTTCGACACTCTCCTGTGCTTTTTATTACCCAGTCACCCGCGACCAGAACTGCCCTATTAGCCTTGAGAATAAATAGCCTCGGGACGCAAAGCTGATGGAACTGAAAACGTACGGCGCCGAATAATAATGAACGCTTACCTGTAGCTAGCGAGAAGCAAATTCCGGTTTCCCAGAATGGCTAAGACCGCCCGTACTATGACGCCATGTGGTATGCCACTGTAGCTAAACTATAGCTCTACTGACTACCTGGAAAATTGCACCGTGTCAATTTTCTACATGGGAGAGGTCATTGTAACACCTTTACGAGGATAAGCTCCGTTGCGGACCGACGTTGGAGTGCCAACGTTATATTTATCCTAGTGATACCGCCCCCCGCCTCCAAAGTTTCTGCAAACTTGTTAGTTAATTACTGGCTTGAGAAATTAACAGCCCACCGTTAAAGGGACTCATAAGTACCTTGACAGGCTTGACTCATCATCCTCAAGTTTTACCACGCCTCTACTCCCCTGTGTGTACTCTGAAAGTCGCTCTTGCACACACTGAAGACTGGGCGGACGTAGAGGACGGATGCGAGTCATATCGCGTATGAGCTCTTACATTAATGAAGTACTCGCAGCAAGACTTAATAAAAGGGAAGGCAGAACAATGTGAAATATCCAGCCGTACACGTCGCGTTCACTTACTGCAACAGCGTATTTGCAAAGTTATTGTGCTCACCAGCCAATACGCGTGCTTTTGATGCATCGGGCTTGAGTCTGACCTCTCTGTTGGTGCATTGTACTTGTCACTTTCGAGCATTCAGGTCGCTTTGGCGACGCGATTTTCATAAGGCTCGTCGGTATCGAACTACCGGAACACATTCGCCTGGTTTATTCAGAGTGCTCGGACGTTCTCTCACCTTCGAGTTCGGAGTGCGACTGAGATCCTGCATCGTTCCGGTCACGTGGTTCCTCCCATTGTTCAGGGAGCAGCGGAGAGTTGCGCTCGGGGATGGCTTCTCGTGCTATCTTGAGCAATATTTTCTGTACACTGGCACACCCACGTGCTCAAAGTTTGGAGTATGATGCGGAACGTTCATGCTTTTTTTTTTTTTTTTGCGAATGGCCAGCCACGCAACAGAAAATAAGACAGCATATCACCAGTATACCCCTACCACTCCAACCAAACTCGTGTGATGAGTGGATCACGCTCTCCTGATGGGTTCCGTGCCACAACTCGGCAAATCCTTGGCCGACTTCATCACGGCAAATCTTTATGAATAACACCAAGGAGTCAAGGCTCCGACGTTAACCCCCGTATTCAGAAATGCATCTTAACTTGAAGCCCATGCTTGACTAGATCTAAATTACGCCCGTCGTGAACGCGCCGAGGGAACGCAATGAACCTCCTGGGCACGTACACGCCAGGCGTCATTTATATCAAGTCAAGCATGAGCTTCAAGACGCATTTCTGAATATGGGGGTAAGACCATTATTAATGTTTACACCTGCCTTGAAAGGGCTCGACATCGCTTAATTCGATTTAATGGAATGCTGTAGGAACCAAATCAAGGTACCATGCGTATGTGTTATCTGAAGAAAGAATTAACTTGCCATCCCAGCCCTGCGAAAGTGGATGCCCGGCGAAGCTGTTGCAAAACCTCCACTACAACTACTGAGGGGGTATGCAAAGCTTTATTAATATTTCGTATGCTTGTTTTCAGCTTGTTCTTTATTGAAACGTATGCTTTTCCGTGCGTTGTGTG
Organism: Dermacentor andersoni; assembly: GCF_023375885.2. Lineage (NCBI taxonomy): Eukaryota > Metazoa > Arthropoda > Arachnida > Ixodida > Ixodidae > Dermacentor > Dermacentor andersoni. The sequence continues at coordinate 55,002,787 of NC_092815.1, forward strand.
GGTAATTTAAATGAACGTATGCACTGTTGGCTTCAGTTTTCTGAGCGCTTCTAGCCTCTGCATTACGAGGGAGATGAGCCGTTACATTTTTGCTTCCTTATGGGGCATGAGCCATTGCTGATGATGATAATTTTTGTTCCGGACGGACACGAAAAATGCCGACCAGTGAGAGGCTAACAGCTAGCTTCGCTGTAAAGATACGCAAGCACAAAATTGCAGCAGATGATGAGCTTTCGCCGTATTCACAGTATCCGGAATACTTAGAACACGTCCTTGGGTCATCGGTTGAGCGTACCAACGCCTGACAATGTAATACTTTACAAAAGTGCCGCAGTAGCAAAGCAAGAAGGTTGGTACGACTGCCTTTGTGATAATTTAGCTTCACTTCCTTAAGCTGGAGTGGTGCCTTTTCTCTATTTTTTTCTTTAATTTTCACACGTGGTTATTATCAATGACTACCGTGGAAGTCATCGCCCGACCTGGCATCGCCAAACGGTTGCTATTTCTGACACATTTGGCCTCATGACGGGATATGAATGGTATTGTAAATTTTCGCTATACGCTTCATCTCAACTCGGCAGCAAAGTACGGGCGTTATCTCGGCGGTCTTCTTGAGTCTGCCTCTCAATATCAGGGCACGAAGGCTATGGTAACACAAAAGTACCTCACCATGTCACTTACTTGGATACCATGTCATTGTAGAGACATTCCCATGTAGAATGGTATAGTGACGCGTTGTGGGCACAGGGAGGCCAGGGTGCATAGCGGTAAGAAGGCTGAGGCGTGGACGTACTATACCTCTTTATTTTTTTTTTTTACTATTCCAGAGCTCTTTGTATAAATATATGGTTGTCTGATGTTGGGTGCCATGCCATAGCTTCTTCTCTTGAGAGGAACATGTGGGGGTGTAGGTATACGCGTCTGTTTAATTTGTAGCGTTAGACGATGGTGCTGTATTGCAGGGGTATACGGTTTCCGCCGATGGAGTTGAGTCGCCTTGTTCTTGCGAGCGCTCGGGTGGCACGCCGGTTTCCTCGAAGGGACTCGTGTCCTGTGGTCATTGCGAAGTCTACGTTCAGTATAGTATTTGGTGTGTCGTAGGATTCTGCAGGAAGGGGCGGAGAAGCTCGCGTCTCCAGCCAGTTGAAACGCTTATGCACTTTCATCAAGAGATCAATGAGTCACAATGCTACATATTTCTCGACTCAAAGCCTCTTCGAAGTTTGGTCCTGAGCACGTGGGAGCTAAAGAAATCTTGTGGCGTTTGCTACGACTTCCGATTTCCAAGCCGCAAGGAGGCACTTGGTTTAGTACTGTTTCACGAAAATACACCATGGACCCGTAGTGATAAAGTACTGCATCAACGGCAAGGGGCTCAGCGATATGGATTAAGTAACACTGCCAGAGGAAGCGTCTGGTGGAGCGCCTTTGAAACTAGTAAGAAACGCTACACGTGATTGCGCTATAGTCCCGTATAGACGGGGACTGTCCGCCAACCAACGTGTTACTTGCACAACTCTTCGTGATTACCTTCATTGATCCTGCAGCTCTCGCCAGCCTCAGATCCTGCAGTCACATAGTATGGTTAAGAAATGAAATAGCATCCCCCCCCTTATTTTTTCTCCGAGTTACTGCCTTCATTCGTTGCACAAGATCGCCTATTCATGTTCATCCCATGATAAGCGTATTCGATTCGTCACACTGGGCACAGAGGAAGCATCTTTGACTTGCGGTATCCCATGCAGTCAAGACACGTTGCGCATAAAGCCCAAGTGACCAGACATCTAACTGGATCTAATGCTCTATCCTAAAGACTTCGGGACAATAGCTTGCTTATGGCGTAGATACGTGCGAGGCAGAGACTAGATGTACCGAAGTTTGCTGAAAAGACGAAGTTCCGTTAACATCCGGGCACTAACGTCTACATTAACGAAATAAATTGAATGGCCCTGTGTAGGCTTTGTTTACGTTTCGCTCCATCCATTGTCCATAAGCTAGTCTACATATTAACGAGACATTAATGCATTGAATGCAACATTAAGGGATAGGAAGACAGCGGTGTGGATTAGAGAGCAAACGGAGGTTTAAAAAGAAGAAATTGAGTTGGGCCGGGCATGTAATGCGTAGGCCAGATAACCGGTGGCCTATTAGAGTTGCAGAATGGGTGCCAAGGGAGGGAAAGCATAGTCGGATGCGACAGAGAGATAGGTGGTGCGATGAAATTAGGAAATTTGCAGGCATGCGATGCTGCAGGCTGGCACGAGACCGGGGTAATTGGAGATCACTATAGGAGAGGCCTCCGTCCTTGCGTAGATAGGATAAGGATGAGGATGATGACGATGATGTTGGTGGTGGTATAGTGCTGGTGGTGGCATGATGACGACGATGATGAAACTCCACGCAAACGCGTGCCATAATTCAAGGGCTGCGCCTTGACGGGTGTCACCGTAATGAGGCACGACTGCGCGCTCTTCTGTCCTGGAGAGTTGCACGCACGCGAGCTCAGCTTCCGCTCACTGTCTGGCCCCAGTCTGCAGCGGCACGCGTTCTGCACGCGCTACGCTGCTTCCCAGGGCCGAGCGGAGCCGATAATGAGGCGCTTCCCCGTTCCGCCGTCGTGTAGACGTCGAGCGCGTCCCAAGGGCCAAGCGTGCGCTGCTCTGTGCAGCGAGCAAAGCGCGCGTGCCTGCGACGCGCAGCTTCCGCAGAACGGACTGCAGCTGTCACTCAATTAGCTCGCGCATTCATCAGCGAGGCTTGGCCGTGGCTGCAGGTCGCTCGCTCGCTCGAGCGCGCGGCTCGATTGTCGGGCCACCGAGAAAGGGGGGGACCTATCTGTCATCGCCGCCGGCCCCGGGCGCGCAGATTTACGGCCGACCACACGTGGAGATCCGTGCACGACGAGCGTGCTCTCGGTTTTAGTATTTTCTTTCCCCTTCCATTCTCCCTCTTTCGCTCTCCGTACCTTTCCTTCGTATTTTCACGCGAATATATTTTCCCTCTATACGTGCCGTATTTGCGCTCGTATTACGAGCATCAGTTACGCATGGCCGACCACGCTTTAGATCCACGCACTACGACCGGGCTCTTCTATTTTTTTTCCCCTTTTCTCCTCCGGCTGAATCTGATTTCCTTCCGAATACCGTATCTTCGCACGTGTCACAAGCGCCTCGAACGCGAGGATCCTAAAGAATTAGAACCTTGTCCACTCTGTCATATATGCTGACAATTTCTAATTTTAAAAAAAAAAAACACGAGAAAGAAAGAAGAACTGCTGGATACTGTCCCACAAGTATTTGGATCACCCCTCTTCTGTGTTTCATTCTTCTGAAGCATTTATTTTCTTCTTTCTTTAGTATTAAAACAAGTTTTGTTCAGTTGACGATGTAAGCCGCCAACGGCCGGTTTCCGGATATGGTTAAGAGGACGTTCACCATCCGGCCAACAATATATAAAACGATACGTGATACCTTATTTAACACAGCCTCAAGCGTTGTTTCATTAGTCGCAATACCGAGCGACTACGCTACATTAAACATTATTGCATCGCTCATTTCGATTTTGTGGTCATCTTCCTTCTCCTCTCTGCGGTCGCGGGGACGACGGATATTTAGTTCACAGAAGAGGCAGAGTGGTCGACCTGAGCTGGTGCCCTCGAGCCTGACACCAGGGAAGATGGAAGGGGAGCGAATGCACATATACAAATGACGTTGAGGAGAATGGAAGGAGTGGACGCGTGCGCGTGTTACACAGCCGCCCTATACTATAGAGCCGCTCACCCAGCGACGTCTACGGCCTGGACGATCCCATAGCCTAAGACCCATAGCATTTGCCTTCATGTGCTCGCGCAATATGCTTTTGCGATGTCCCGTCAGCTAGCTTTAAAGGAGCCCATTGCTGTGCACTCAATAAGGTGTTGCGCTCGTCAGGGCCCTTGCAAGGCATGCTCGCAGTACCGCCTGTGCATCGCGAATACGCATACATCCTCGTTCGCGAGTCTTGTCTTCGATTCGATAACAAGCAGCTATGATGGTGCTGGCAGTGATCGAACGTTCAAGACTCACTAATTGACTAATTCATTTCCTTCACAGTATGCATACACAAAGGGGGGGAAAGATGTTGAGCCAATAGCCTACGCTAGTGCGCAGGCACGACCCCGTGTACACATTTCGGAGCAGCAAAAACAAGGAAATTCATTGAAGGTTATGTATGATTATAAGTTATAACACGAAATCAAAAATGTGCAGAAGTGACCGGAATTTCATAACGGCGTGAAACAAAGAATGCTTTTGTCAGATGAAGCAAACGTAACGAAAATATTAAAGGAACGAAGTTACTACGAAAAGAAGATGAGATTATTTCTGGGAAATTGCTCTTATGTCTATACGTGAGCTGGTGGCATCTGTTCTTAATTCATTATTCGTTGTGGCGCTTAGTTGCGACGCCCGTATAGGCGCCTGGATAGTTCGATTATCTTTCCTCGCGGGAGACTATGCGCGCAAAGATGCAGCATTTCTTAGCACACGACGACGCCGTTCGCGGCGTCTCTTTTTCATGGAAACGAGCGCGTGCGCGTTTTATGCACGCGTGGAACTGCTACCACGTGACCACCCGTTTACGGCCCGTTCGAGCACGGAAACCGCGCCGCACGTACGGATTTCTGGCCGTTCGGCGCTGCGAAGACACACGTGTGGGACGTACACGTGCGTAGTATATATATACACGCGCGTTGGTACAAGTCACGCCTGCCAATTAACTAGTTGCTTTACTTTGTCACGGTTTTTTTTTTTTTTTGTGCGTAAACAGTAACAGGTGGCAAAGGGCTGAAATATTCTTTCATATGCTAAACCTCTTCGCGGGCTGGTTCCTCCGGTTCCATTTACTTTTTTTTTTTTTATAAGCCCGTCGTCTGTAATCCGAAGGCGTGCAGCATGTCTCGTTCGTAAAGTTCTCCAGCTTGCGCGCTCTTTTGAGTAAAGAAGCCGTTGTTCGCTGGGAACAAACTGTTGGCAGTACAATCTATTTTCTTTTCTTACGTTTCGAACTACAAGAGCGCCCGAAATATTTCACGCGAAGAGCGCCCGAAGCTTGGCGAATGCGTGCGAACACTATACGACACCTCCGGAGACTAGCTGCGCGTAACCCACGTAAAGCAAATAGCGATGGCAGGAATCCTCTCAAGCGCCGACGTTGTGTGCCTATGCCGCTGCAGGACGCGTGCAATCTCAGCGTCCTCCGAGGCGCGCGCGGCGAACGCGTCGTGCGACGTGGAGCAGTATTTCACGCGAGCGGGTCTTGTGCCTTGGTCGACGCTTAGTGGTTCACACTACGCATGCGTCATAAATCAAGTGAGTTTGTTGCACGGGCACGTGCAGCAGACAAAGCATGCCCTCTAATGACTTTGGAGAGATTAAATGCTTCTTCATTCAGATAAAAAATTAACAGAAGAGTGCTTAATGATGCACAGGGCGTGCCCTATATAGAGGTAGCCTTCTCATCAACAGTGGTGGTTCTCGCGCCGTCTCTGCATATGCCGCTGCGAACACGTAGATGCTGTTGCGTTATAGCATATACTTTCTTTGCGAGTAGTTTCTTGCAAACTGCAAGTAGGCTTTTCCACCTTATTGGGCTCGACGGTGCCGTTATTGAGCCGAGGGTAGGCTTGCAAGCAGTGAGAATGTAGTGGTGAAGAGATCGTGGCGAGGATAGCCGACACCAGCTCGTTCGCTTCTGCCTTATTTCCACTTCTTTGGCGACGCCGGCCAAACTTCGGATCAAACGAGACGTGCGGGGAAGCTCACTTGCGCAATTTCGCATGTCACCTATCCTGACAAGCAAAACGTTTTGCTTGTTTACACGTCCCATTTGTTTCAGCGAGTTGTCGCTGTCTCACTTCTCTCTACTTTTTTTTTACCAGTGATACTGCCCGAAGAATGAAGTATTTTACTAACCTCAAAGTTTCAAAAATTCGCGTAACGTGTTCTAAGATTAAATGCTGGAAGCCACCTTGTTCTACTGATCGAAATCCCACACGCGTGCTGAGTCTGCATGCATACATACATACATACATACATACATACATACATACATACATACATACATACATACATACATACATACATACATACATACATACATACATACATACATACATACATACATACATACATACATACATACACACACACATACATACATACATACATACATACACACACACATACATACATACATTAGCGCGTGTTTGCTTTGGAGCGGGCATCAGTGAAAAGTGCCTTGCGGACAAGTGCGTAAATGCGTCCGGCATGTGGCCTCACTACACAAAAGGGGCGGCAATGAGAGGCCTCACGTCAAGCCTGCGTGCAGCGTGGAAGAAAGAACGACGGGCTGCCCCTCTCGGGGGACACGCGTGCATGCATCGCGGCCATTTGATCCAGCAGCGCCGACCGAAGGGATCAAGCCTTCCGAAAGGGGCTGGGTCACGCGGCGCGCGCCTGTCTTTCTGTAATTGCCTCACGACGCCCACGTAAAGAGCGTGGCGGGATTGGCCCCCTTGTTCCGGCTCGGGAATTGAGACGGTGGCAGCAGCGGTGGGAGCTACTATACGCAGCCGCACAGCTGTCCTGGACACGCTGTGGGCTTTTCAAGTTGCTGCGCCCTGTCGTCTTCATTGTCGATATCGCTTTGCGCACACAACGCCTTCGCGCCTCGATGTGGCGTGTATTCGGCCAAAAGACAGAGCCTCGACTTTGGCTGCGCGAACGCAGCGGGGGGGCACGCCGTATCCGTGTGCCCGAAGGCTTTGGTATTGGACAGAAAGCCAGAGGGGCTCAGATACGCTGACAGAACTGCCAAATCCTGCAGTCGGCGCATTAGTCTCGGCCGTGGAAGCCGCTTTTCTCCCGCAGACAGTGACGGACGACTACGTGAGTCTGGCCACCTACCCGCTTTCTCGCCCACAAGATAATTCCGAATGGTGTCGGTCCTGCGTCATTTTTGACGAAATATTGCCTCCAAGGAAACACGACCTTTGCACTATCCGTCAATGGATCCTGCATGTGAGCATAATCGCTTGGTGTGTACCTCGCCGTGATGTAGCCTTGGGCTTCAACTGGAAGTGTGCATCAACGCAAACAAAGAACGGGCTCGTTTGGAAGTATGCTGGACAAGAGAGCATTGAATCTGAGACATTTCTCATTTACTAAGCCAGGGCGTGGACAGCACAGAAGTTTTAATGGAGTATAACCTACATGCACCTTCCAGTGGAACAACGGGAGCACTTGCAGCTTCTTCAGAACTGCATATACGTGTGTTCTTTCGTTGGCCTCGATGGCACAACGTCTCCAACAGTCTGTCGTAAAAGCTGTTTTTCTGGACGTTCTAGTTCACCCGCTGGAAGTAGCTGAGTGTCAGAGGGGATCTTGAACACGGCCTCGCTGGCGCTGTTGCTTTTCTTCCGCTCCATCTCTGATTTCATCATCCTCAGATGTGTTCGTCCAGGTCCTGCGCAACTAACAGGTGCAATGCGCGCACGCTCGTGGCACTCGACCAGTCCTGGATGACCGTGGTCGAACCTTTTTCTATTCTCTACCGCCGAATCCTTGAGGCGCATGCGTATCGTATAAACCGTCGTAAGTTTTTCGAGCGGGATATTCCGGCCGCCTTTAATCGGATACACTGTTACTTCATATTCCTGTGCCCCGTTTCCCCAGGACATAAGCAGCATCGAGCAGAAGTCTGGAGAACGCTATCTTTTCTCGAAGCCAGACATGTAGCAGGGAATTAAATGGCAGTGTAAATGTATGCGTGTTCTGCCGCTGCCATATGCACTGACAGAATTTCATGATGCACGGCTGTGCCATCAAATATTTAAAAAATTTGCTGATGCCGTGGTCTGTAAGCTTTCGCTCCCGAGAGTACATACTGCAAAGCCCTTCGAATTTCATTCGTAGTTGGACTTGGTATTGTCACACTTCTGCAACTACGTTTGGTCGCGGCTATACATGGCTGTTCTTGGAACTGATAGTTCGCTAGAGAATTCATCTGTCGCCTTTATCATCAAGGCTGCTAATGACATTGCCCTGTTTATGTCTGACTTCATGCATCATGTGTCTGCCAATTTCATGTATTCGTCTTGTTCTTTTCATGCTCCATATCCTTATAGAACTTAGTAGATATCACATAGAAAAATTTAACTTCAGTATTTATAAAGTTCATTTTATTTGCGCCATAAAATTCATTAATGTTTCCCACTATGTCCTTGTTTGCTAGAAATTGCTCTATTCCCTCTTATCAGGAAGATCTCCGTAGCTCAAGACGTGACAATTTGTCAGCATTAGATAGCCTGTTCGGATGCAGATATTTTCAGCAGCAAGTCTGACAATCAACAAGGCTGATTTTTGGGTTAGTTGGTACGGTTTACTCATAATTGGAAAGCCTTTAGCGCAATTCAAAAAGACAGGGACGTGACAGAGACACAGGACAGCATTAACTTTCAACTGACGTTTATTGGAACACAGAGGCAGATATATAGCGAAGCAGGTATGGAAATTACAAAAGATGCAAAAATACAAAAGATAAATCACACTCTACGCATGGGCACGTCATTACCGTCCAGGAACGTGATTTCCTTGTCAGAAAGATAAACTGACAGTGTACTAACACAGTCTGCTCCATTTTTTCGAATCAGCCGGGCTTCGATTATTTCACGCATGCAGCGGTCTTTGCTTCTGACCTCCACTGTGCATGCGCCGAACATTGGCTTGCACGTTTTGCTGGGACAACCATGGCATTGTTCAGAAAGGTTCCATGGTAGAGTATATAAGCGCGACTGGACGTGGACGAAGAAAGAAACAGATACACAGACACAGCGCTTATATACTCTACCATGGATTCTAACCAACTAGCCCGCCATGCAACGTGTTTTAACCAATCAGAAAGGTTCCCGTCCCTAAGTCATGCCACATTTCGTTTATGTTCTGCAAGCCTTTCATTGAGGCATCTGCCAGTTTGCCCTATGTATACCCGACCACAAGTCAACGGAATACGGTAAACCATCCCTTGCGAGCACTCCACAACCTTATTTCTATGCCTCACGTTACATCCCCTTGTTCGTTTAGGAAAAGGGTCCGTCAATTTAACAACTTTGATAGCTTGTCTGGGGCAGAGAATGTCAACTTCACGTTCGCCTTATTGGCCACCCCCTTCAGCATATGGGAGATACCGTGCATGTACGGAATCACCGCCGTCTTTTCCCTTTCGGTGGATTGTTCGCCGCGGCTCTTCTTGCGCTTTTTCACCAAGCCTTCCGCCACGGAAACAGACATCTTTGGCATAACCAGCCGCAGAAAGGCGACTGGCTTGCTCGCTCAGGTTGACGGGTTTCATGACAGGACATGATTTTTTTCATGGCGTTGGTGAAGCACATGTTCCCAATTGCCCGTTTAACAAGCTTCGAGTGGGAGGATGAATACGAAAGGAGTGCTTTGTTAGCCCTAGGGTGGTGATACCAGCTTACGTGAGTGTCTGCGAAAATTAACATTAAATCTAAAAATTGCAATTTGTTGTCAGCCGGTAGTTCATGGGTCAAATCAAGTGGCTTAAAACAATGCCTAAAAAGTCTTAAAAATAATGTAAGGTCCTGTCCAACGCTAGCTATGCTGTTGTCTAATAAAATTTAAAGATCATCAACAAACCTAAATACCTTTAAAACCTTTAAATCTTGTAGATAGGTGGCTACCGTTCTGTCACGTTGAGCTAAAAACAAATCGCTAAGAACCGGCGCTATGCAAGACCCTATGCAGACGCCACGTTTCTGTATATACACACCATAATTCCATCCTGCATAGGCCGAGTTTAGATAAAATGTAAACGTTGTAAACACTGCATGTAGTCAGCAAAACCTCGCGCGGAGGTGGAAACTAGGAGTTTTTTTTTATTATTATTTTTTTTTGTGCGCTAGTTCATTCATTGTACCTCTCAATGCGAATTGATTACGTTCAAGTGTCATTACGCTACGGCCCACAGTCGCTTATCTTTTTCACTGTGTTGGCGTATACTCTAAATTTGCCTATACGTCACTTTGTAGAATAAACGACAAACATTCTACACGAAGTTCCACACTGGCGTTCACATGCGATGAGATTCGCAATTGTGCATGTTTTGTCCCGTTTAGTCAGCTCCTCTAATCTGAGACCTTGAGTTCAAGACATCACGCTTCCTTTTTCGCATGAAGACCAGCACCCCCACCTATATAACCGCACCTGGAAATTGACTTCAAGGGCGTCCCACCTCCTTCTTCGCGAAACAATATCGAGTGTGGCCCGACGAAGCTGAAGCGTCGAGTTTGTAAATACGAATTCTGCCCCTGCGGCTTCCCAGTTGGAGGTCACAAGTGTAACTCATTGTCGCGGCGGCTATACACCGGTGGATTGGGAAAAAAGAAGAAGTAACGATCGTTTGTTAAAATACCGATCACGTCAAAGCACCGCGAATGTCCGTAATTAAACTAAGACGTTTTGCGTAGGGCCATGTGGTCTGCTGTGGATTTAAAAGAGTGATATCAATCAGGTTGTCACGTCCCTCCCACCTTTCTGCACTTAAGAACAGCGAAGGTAGAGATCATGGCTGCGTCTCTTTGTTTGCGCTCCTTTCAGTGGTCTCAGCATATACTTCGCGCTGGCCCTCCCCGTCTTCTACGTCTACAACTTCGTTGCGCGCGCACAAGAAGGAAGGAAGAAAAAACTTGGAGCACTTCTGCTCTATCGCTTCACTTTCAAGACGCCCTCGGTTTTTTAAACGATCTGTCTATATTCCCGTAACGCACGGATGGTCGAAGCAGCGGGGAAGCGCCGCGCTCGACTCCCGTCCAAGGCAATGCATGCAGGGTCGACAAGGCGACAGTGTAGCCACTATTCAGCGAGAAAAGGAGTCGCCCGGCGACGCGCACTCGAGCGCAAACAGGTGTGACGCGGCGCGTGCCTTTAACGACGCGAGAGGCAAAGTTATGGGCGGCTCGAAACGCAACCTGTCGAAGCTGCCAAATGCTAACGGAAAGTTCCTCCTCGGGCCACGTTGGTTTAGAGCGGGCCTTCCTTTCCGTCGGATCCCTTCTCTGTTGCCGGGCGCTTCTTTCTCCTTCCTGCCTGCCTCGCTGCAGGTGTCGCATCGTGCAACGGTTGCAGCAAACGTGCATGCTGCGCGGGTCCACAAAAGATCCGCTACGGTGCATTCGCACCTGCGACGTTGCCTCGCCGCTGCTTCGGGTGTGCGTGAACAGTTAAATGATAAGTTCGAGACAGCCGCGGCCGTGTCGCGCGTTCATTTGTTTGTTTGTTTGCGTTGTGTTCGGAGACACAACAGTCGCAGACAGGTCAGTTTAAGTACCGGGATTCAACGCACGATTACGAGATCAGCATTGGAAGATAGACGACCAGCACAATACACGCGGGATGTAAGAATGTTTCGGGAGCTCTGGGCGACAATAAAGAGCACAGAGCCGACGACACGGCCGACGGCAGGGCTGATACAGAGTGAAAGTGGTCCAATGAAGAAATTGCTCTGGGAATGCCATGGCGGGAAATATGGCCACGAAATGAATGCGAGGAGCAAGAAGGATAAAAATGTATTGGAAAGACGGCATGTGTGGAACGGTCAAAGTGGCGGACATTGCGGGTAATGTTCAAGAGGAAATGTTTCGATGGTTTGGTCATGTAATGAAAAGACACGAGGAATTAAATCGGCAAGAGAGCAGTGACTTTCTCTATATGATGGCAGCGTAAAACGAGGTCGACCTCAAAATAAATGGAGGGATAATATAAAAGAAAGGCAGAAAACTTCAGGCGTCAATCTTGCAAAATCACCTTCGTCATGCCTTCGTCATTCAAAATCTTTACGATTTTGATTCAGCGTTCGTAGTGCCTCCTTCGCGTCTCTTCTGTCCGCGACAGCGCATGCGCACACCTGACGACTGGTAGGCGCACCCGCGCCTAGGCGCTGAGCTACGCATTTGCGGCCGGATGAGTTGATTGTTGGACATCGTGGCGGTACAGCGTTAAAAAGCAACACAGAAAATCACTCTTAGTTTTCTTCACACTAAGCAACGCCCTACCCAGCCTCCTGCCAACTTGTCATGGTTTATTTCCGCATCATGTGCTGACGTTCAGCTGCGTTGTTACATACAAACTGAGATACATAGCGCAAGAAAGACACAGGGACAAGCAGGAACACGGGACGAGCGCTGCTTGGCCCTCTGTCTTTCTTGCGCTATGTATCCCAGTTTGTATGTATTCCACCAACACGCCCAAACTTCTTCCCTGCTAAAGTGCGTTGTTACGCCGCTCGTTTATTTTACGTTCACTTCATGGCTCGCCGCACCCGTGCCACCGGCGCTCTTTATGCGTTCCGCCTCAACGCTGTTTCGTGGCGATACCGAGCATAGGCAGTGCTATCGCGAATCATTAAAGTGGGCCCTTTGTAGCATGCCCGTCGCTTTGTCAGCGTAAGTGTGGGAAGTCGGTTGTACTTTCTAGGTATATATAACACGAGTAAACACGGGTGGACAAATAATGTGTCGCGAGTATTCCAGAACGCCCCCCTTCGTGACCCGTAAGCAGCTTAAGTCCATCGCGTAATGGTCATTAAGCATTTTACTGTGCCTATCGAGTTCGCTTTCCTTAGGGGGCTGCAGGCGAGCTTGCCGGAGTTCGTACGTGCGCCCGACGTACAAAGGTCCGCCATCGAGTTCGGCGCGGAGCAGCGGAAGCGGACGGGGAGGGTTTACTAAATGCGTCGGTGGTTCGATGCTCCGGCGTGGCTTGTTAAAGCAGGCAGCCAAGTGGCTCAGCTGATGGATGGACGGACAGGCGCAAAAACACGCCGCCGTCGCGTCGGCAACGTGGCGCGGCGCAACCGCGGCGTTTCGGGCGCGCCGCGCACCTTTCGCCTCCTCGGAACCCGCGCGGCGTGAAAGCTGTGCGGTGGCGCGTGTGTAGACACACACAAACACGCCGCGTTTGATACGAGCCCTGCGCGGGAGTGCCCTCCGAGGATCCCGATATAGAACGCGTCGGTCCGCCCCGCGCATCTCTATAGCTGTACGCTCTGCTGGGACATCAGGCGCCTTTTTTATGTATTTAATTACCTCATTAGAGCCGGCACGGTTAAAGCTTTACACTGTTGCAGCTGTTAAGCTGGTGCTCAAAGACTGGAATGACGATTATTGCGTTCCTTAAAGGACGTGCTTTTTTCTTCTCTTGGCGGAGTGAAATGAAGGGACGTGGAACATCGCGTTTAGTCCTGCCAAAGTTTGGTTCTGAGAAACAGAGACTATAGTCGATAACTTGAGAAGAACAGGATTGCAACGTACATGTACGTAGCAACCATTGTTCCCCAAAGAACCAAGAATAATGCAATATGTGAGTTTTTGCTATCTCTGCTCGCATTTCTGGGTTAGACTGATTGCATAGACACGTGGTAACACGCTTTTGCGACCCGGGAAGACTCTCTCGGATGCATCGATCGCCGGCCCAAATTGCTATAGGCAAACCCGACCCGCCTAGAGCAACACGACCGAACTCTTTAGGTATCCCAAGGCAGCACGGGAGCACTCGTCATTCTGCGTTCTCAGACGGACTACAGTGCAACGGCTGGCCAATAACATTGCCTTTAGCTTCTGTGATCAAACGAGAATGAGCGAATCCATTAGAACTGGTCGAAAACTTGAAAATTATGGCCGTCAAGGTAAATCTGCAGCTGTGGCGTTCGGCCGATCCAATCGCTGGTCATGTTTCCAGCCGCGGTGGCCGCATTCCCATTTGAGCAAGAACACCCGTGTTCTTGTACTTGGATGCGCGTTAGAGAACATCTGGTAACCTAATTAATCCCGGCGGCCAAATTAATCCGCAGCGCGCTCTACACAGTGTCTCTCCCAACCCCAGCGTTGCATGGAGAAGTTTCAAATAAATAAATAAATAAATAAATAAATAAATAAATAAATAAATAAATAAATAAATAGCCGAATCTTCGCGCAGGCATGCATGCAGGCTTACTTGCCACAGCAGCCCGATCCAGCGCAGCTGGACCTGCGAGTGTTCCCAAGAAAAAATTTTTGACAATTTCACAGGGAGACATATGAAACTCTCCGATCGGATATTTGTGTGGTCCAAGGCTGTAAGAATGATTACATAGTTTTCAACTACGTCTTTTGTTATCGCACGTCTAGTTGCAGCTTTGTTGGCCTCTATAAATTTTTGTAAGGCCCTAACGGTAACCAGTGCGATAAAAAAAAACCCTTAAGGGTGTAAATATCTTTACAGTGTACAAAAGTGGTCTGCAGGCCAGTAAGCAGACTCGGTTTATTTCTGTAAGGTTCACATTAACGGCCAGTGTGTGGCGGTGGTGAAAAGTGTTGTAAGAAAAAACTAAGTGTATTTGTTTTGGATTCCCGTATACGACCACTCCACTCTACTGCAGTCTGTGACGAAGGAAACGATGGGATTGCGTAGCGTCGGAACTAAAGCCAGGCCCATTTCCACGAGAAGCTTGACGAACACCTCCGTCAAACGCCGCGGATCGTCGCTATTCGCCACCTGTTACGACGTAGTTACGGATAACGAGATGACCAGAGCTGTATTTTAAGAAAAACTCTCTCATCGGGCGTGTCGCAACCCCTGCCTTTATGTATCGCGACGAGAAACGTCAGCAGCTGTATACGGTTCGTCCGTATTTTTAGCGACACAGGGGCTACTGCAGGAAACGAAAATATGCGCACGTACCATCTGCCCTCTTCGTCGCGTCTTTAGAGCGCGCTCGCGCTGTCCTTCGGAATCTCCGCTCCTTCGTCAGCTCGGACGGGCGCTCCCGTTTTTGACGGGCGAGTGCCGCGAGGCTGGGCGCGGCGCAGCATAGCGCGTCGTGCGACGACGCGCACCGATGTAGAGCGGCCCATCATCTATAGATAGGGACGACGTCCGTCCGGGACGCAGCGCGCTTGCACGCGAGCGGCCGGCGCGCCGACGGAGGGTCCTGCTCACGGCGCTCATTAAAGGCTCTCACTGGAACGCGCACACGCTCACGCGGGACCCTAAAAAACAGGGGGGGGGGGGGGGGGGAGGGGAGGGGGGGAATCGCGAAGGTTCTCAAAATAAACGGTTTCTTTCACGTTGCCCGTAAACTCGCGGCAGCTTCTGCGCCGCCCTTCAGAGCTGCCCGCAGTGGGTCCGGTCCGCGTGCCGACTGCGCGGTGGGCGGCCTCGCCGCGAACGCCAAGCCTTCCACGCTCGGACGGCAGAGAGACAAGACACCCCGTGGTCGCCCGTTCCCACCGCGCGCCAGCCCGAAGGTCGTCGGCGCAACATTTGAGGCCATGACCCTGAACGGGACAAACAGGACGGCATGCGTATCGACGAGCCATAACAACTGCTTACGACCCCAAGTGGGGTTGCGCTGACTGTATTTCCGTTCGGTACGAAAAATGCTGCGAGGCGGCTTCGCCGCCTGGCGCGGTACACCCAGAGTTGAATACCCAAAATATAAGTCGCACCAGACTACGCGAACTTCGCCGTAACTGGCCGGAACCTGCTGCTGGTGGGCGACCCATCTTGTCGCCGCAAACAACAAGTGCATCGACGACGCACTTATTGCGCCTCCGTACTGGTAGGTATAGGTTAAACGGAATCTGATTGGAGAGGCTTTATATATACAATCCACGTCCAATGCGTTGTGGCGACTACGCGATCGTCATCTGTACGTGCGGACGATACTTGAACACCGTCCTCGTCAACCATCGGCCCAGAAATCAGCGAAAGCACTATCTGTGCTTTTTGAGAACGATCGACTGTAATGTGCGATCACCTTTGACTCCGGGATGCTGTTCGCGCACGTGTATCGAGCGCTTTTCTGGTTGACATCCCTGCCTTCTCTCTTCTCCTTTCTTTTTATCTCTCTCTTTCTCTGTTGTCTGTCAAAAGTCACCCACCGTGACTTTACACTTTTGAAAGTCCTAAGCGGTATACTACTTTTGGAGATACAACCGATCCGACGGTGGGATGCGTTACCAGGTAAACAAGGTAACTGTGCTCCCATGCCGCCTCAATGTCGTTAAATTTCTTTGTTTGCTTCCGTGTAGCGTCGCAACACACACCAAAAAAAAAGGATAATAATAATATGAGGCTACTACTCAAGTCCGCACGCCTAATTTGGTTGTTTGCTCGTGTCATTGCACATTTTATGTTTCTAGCATGCAGAAAAGTAAGAGTGCACGCATATAGCTTAGCCTACGTAAATATATTGTCCACTTCAACACAGTGACATGCAGACATAATTTCGGCGACTCACAGGTTGCAGTAAATAAATTTTTTCACAGAGTAACATACGCAAGTACAAAACTAGCGCAATGAACAAGCAAAAATATTGGCTGGGGCTTAACTAACGTTAAGCCTGGATGTCTCGAAGCGAAAAGGTTCGGTGATGCTTATGGTTTAGCTTATGGTTATGCTTTATAATTTATCCTATGGTTATGCTTACGGTTTAGCTTATGGTTATGCTTTATGATTTAGCCTATGGATATGCTTACGGTTAACTTATGGATATGCTTATGGTTTAAGTTATGGATGTGCTTACGGTTTAGCTTATGGTTATGCTTTATGAATTTAGCCTATGGTCATGCTTACGGTTTCACTTATGGATATGCTTTGGTTAGCTTATGGTTATGCTGTACGTGTGCCTTGTGTAGTTATGCAAATTGCTTATCAGTGATATATACCATAAGTTATGCAGCATTATTAAACTTCTTTATTCATCATTGTTGGGCACATTGTCTTGTGATTTCTGTACAGCCATAGACACAGCTCTCTGTATCGGTAGTATCACTCTCTTCTCCTTCCATGTTGAATGCGCATGCCTATTCTCTGGCAAGCGGTTATATAGTCGGCCTCCGCGATAAACACGCGCTTGCGGCGAATGTCAAACGATGACGCATAGCGCACGGCAGTGGCCACCTGCGTCGACTCCGAACACGCTTACGGAGCCAATTCAGACTCGGAAACATGTTTACGCTCGGACCGCCCATCGCCGCAAGCCGCACCGCACGCGTGCGGTCGCGCGAAAAATTGCACATATCGAACACTTCTGCACAAATTTCAGTTTGCAATGTGTATGGTTTACACTGTGTACGTAGTGTAAACGGAAATTTGTGCACAAGTGTTCGATATCTGCAATTTGTCGCGCGACCGCACGCGTGCGGTGCGGCTTGCGGCGATGGGCGGCTCGAGCGTAAACAGGCCCTTAGCCAATTCCGACATGCGCCGGCTCGCGCGAAGCGCGGTGTTGACTAGCGTAGTGGGAGGCGCGACTCGCGGAAGTGGAATTGGGAAGCCAACTGGCGACCCTTGACCAGGCCCGGCGAGCCGCTGTAACCAGTGGGGCCCTGGAGGAAGGGCTCCACCCACCATAACCAAACAACCTCTATTACAATAAACGTTTACTCTCTCTCTCTCTCTGACTAGCGTAGTGAAGCTTTTCGCTTCAAAACACCTGAGCCATCCACTCTGTGAAGGTGGATGACCAGCGAAGCTGTTTAGCACACCATACAGAGATGGCATAGAACTTTTAACAAAGGTACGAACATATATTGTCCTGGTCGGTGGTCATCGTAAATATAGGTATGCACACACATTCTCGTATAACCTCTGTTATTAAATGCGTCCGTCACGTAAGACAATGAATGGCTCATCCCTTCTTATGCAATGGTTCATACCACCGTATATATATATATATAAATTTAACGCGGCCTCCCCATTACGACGACAGAAGAGAAATGAAATTCTACGCTGGAATGATGAGCGGCAGCGGAGCCAGCTGTGGAAGGATGCGACGACGACGACGAGCGCGTGAGCAGTGGCACGACCGCGTTCGCGCGGTTGCGCCGAGGGGCTCCAACGAGCTGTAGTTCGCGGACGACGGAAATGCCCTAGCCACTTACAGCTTCGCTGTAAAAAGAGACTTATGTCAGCAGTAGTTCAGTAACAGCCACAAGCACAGAGTTGCGAAGCCTCACTGTTGAAATTAGAAGAGATTAAAATGTTTGGTTGCTTCGGAACTCTTGAATGCAGACGAATACTGCGGCCGTCGGTTCTGATAAATTGAATGTCTTGACTTTAAGCCCTTCTTCTCGCTGCAAGGCTCGACGGCGCTCAAACGATGCTGTCGGAATCTTTCAGACTTAAACGTAGGTCGCCGTGAAAAATCATAGCCTCACCACACGTGGCCGAATGCCACGTAACAGCTGCATTCGGTTTTTGCTTCATTTTTTTGTAGGCCAAGGACCAGGCTGCGTGCTGGTTACCCGTTGTGGGAAGCGCCGATCCCACCGCTAGGCGGCATTTTTCTTTTCTTTATTTATACCGCTCTGCTCTAGGCCTACTGAGAAAATAGCTGCATTATTCGAGACGGTTGTAGCTGAGCACATAAATGTTCCAACGTTTCCTTTAGCGAGAATTTTCAGTGGCTTGAGTGTGGCGATCTTCTAACATGTTTTCCTTGCTCTTATGTAAACTTTGCAGATTGACCAGACATCGCCGTGAAAGCGTCAAAACGCGATGGTCGGGTTGCTATCGCTATCAAGAGCGGGACACACCCTAACAGCAGAACTTTACATTTCATTAAAAACATCTGTCGATATCCTCCAAATAGTTACGCCTCAGGCAAGCCGGTTACTAGCTTCCTCAGGGTAATGTAACGCTACATGATCTGATTGATGACTTAACCTGTTCAGCTAGTTGCTGCAGAAACACCAAAAGGCACAGGCCTATGAATGACGTAATTTTATAAAACTGCTTGTATAGGAGTAATCGCAGGAGTAACGAACAGGGCACTAAAAATACGACACTTGTTACCCAACGCGAATTCACATTCAGGCGTATCGCACATGATTTCCCTTTGGAAAGTAAACTTCTCAGTGGAACTTTTTCAGAGAACCGCGATCGAATTTCCTTTCAGTGTTTGTTCTTTTTTTTTTTCTTGCTTGCTTGCTGGAGCCGTGCGCACTTATCTGAGACGTAATGTACTCGTTTTTATCTTGCAGGTGGTTGCTCCTTCTCTGCCTCTGCTGGAAATCGCTGACGCTGTCCCCCGAAGTTGGGCAAGCGCCGGTAAGCATATTTGCATTCGCCTACGAACGCTAACCGTGACACGTGTGGTGCCCTTCAAAGCAGGCACCAACATGCATATATAGGTGACCTGGAACGCGCTCGAATCGAACCGCGTGGTGTTCCCAATTGCAGTTCACAGCTTTGTTTATTTTCATAGCTTTCTTTTGTTTCATTCTTGCGCCTACGAATGTGAAGAAACAAAGGCTCGCACATACAAAAAGCTGCTCTGCTCTGCTCTTCCTGGTGGCTTCATGCATGTCTGGTTTTATAAACTTTTTAGTGCCGCAAATAAAGTAAGACGTCTGTGTATGTCCGTTTCTTTCTTTCTTTCTTTCTTTCTTTCTTTCTTTCTTTCTTTCTTTTAATGAATTAGAGACGACGGAAGTCGCGGTACTCAAGTTTGAAGTAGCATGAAAGGACTGGGTTTCTTGCCGCCAAAGTTACCGAGTTGATATAGCCATACAATGGATACATAATAAGCACTACATGCGGATGCATGACGTACTGCAGAAAATACTATACCACCATTTATATTTTACCTATCTTTACGTATACCTGCCAACTTTTCCTTTCATGATGCCGCTTATATAAGTGGTAACTTATAGGGGCGTTATATAGGCCACATATAAAAGATCCTACAGTTGCTAACGTATAGCTGAATTTAACATGACAGCGGAGTTGCAGTTGTTTGATGAAGACACACAGGAAGAGGCCATACCACTTTCACGTTCCGACGCAGCCAGCAGACTTCAAGTGCTTGCACAGGAGATCACGCTCTCTCTATGGTGCACACCAAGCAGCCAGACCAACCGCAGCGATCATCAACACGACCTGCCCTCCTTGATGCATCTCTGTATGCCAACCGGACTCCGCCGAAGTGAGGCCACCCTGCTTTATCGCTTATGGCTAGGGGTGGCCTTCACGAAATCTTACTCGTTTCGCATTGGAATGGCCGACAACGCTCTCTGCAATGCCTGTCTTTGCGAGGAGACGCTGGAACACATTCTGTGCGACTGTCCTGAATATAATGTTCAGAGACAGTCCATGGCGTCCGTTCTAGCGCACCTTGACAGTAGACCATTGTCAGTTGCAACCATTTTCACATATCGCCGACTGAAGACATCGCAGCTGAAGGCGACGAAGGGACTACTTCGGTTTATGAAGGTTACGGGCTTGGACAAGCGACTGTGACAGTGATGTCACGTACCACACAAGAGTGACAGACTGTAACCAACGATGTGTGTGCCGTGTTATGTGCCCTCTATCTCTTCTCCCCATCTTTCATCCCCCCCATCCCCCTCCCATGTGTAGGGTAGCAAACCGGTTAGGCAAAACTGGTTAACCTCCCTGCCTTCCTTCTCCACTTTTTCCTTCCTTGAGGACAAAGTTAGCAGTGTGGGATTCCCGTGGGGCGCGCGACAGCCAACGAAAATGAAAGCATCTTGCAACGTCGCAAGATGTCAGCCGAATGTCGTTCAAGAGGAAACATCCCTTCTTGCCCAGCGTGCACGTATGTCAGTTGGCGTCACCACGCGTTCAGATGCGTCATCTCGAGTTTCCCGCCGTCGAGGTATACAGAAGGGGAGAAGGGTATCTTCGTATGTGGCCCCACACAAGTGCGTCGCGAGCGTTGTATACGGCGGCGAATTCTTCGAGAGACTGAATCCTTACTGCCTCGCCTTTCTGACTGCTGGAGGTCTGATTCTCAGTCTACAGATGTCGGCCGCCGCCACATACACAGCAGTCTCGCGCACATCTGGTTCGCCTAAATACACAGGGTCATTAACGCAACCCACGTCGCTGTACCTCGTCGTCTACGTCTCGTCTCGTGTTTCTCTCTGCCCAGATCCTTAGAGTAACCCTCGTTTGCCTGCCCCTCCCCTTGCCAATGCCTTTTCTACTTTTTTTTTTTCATATCGTGTCTCAATGGCGAGCAGCTATCTCTTCCCTTCCGGTACGGACGGGCTAGCCCTCCGCAAAGGGCAGCCGGAAGACACGATGACGAAGACATCGGTCGGGGAGAAGGCGTGGGCTACATTTGTAGCCTGACGCTCATCGCGACCGCGGGGTACAACGCGACACATATGGCTTTTCCACCGGACATCCCCAATCGAATGAATGAAGTGCGCCAGTCGCTTTTTGGCAGCCGCTGGCACTCGCGCCGAACCCCTGCCGCACGCCGCTCTGCCAGCACGCTCTCACGCACGTCCCCTCGTTGTCTACGAGCGGAACGCGCAACTTGCGGTCGCGTACACTTTCTCCACTTGATTCTAATTCGTAAGCCGCGAGTTCATGAGAATGCACTGTAATAAAGAAGGAAGCGCGAGCAAGAAAAAGCAAATCGCAGAAGTGTAAGGTTGAACGCTGACGTGACATTTCAGTGATATGTGTGTCCGGAGAAGGAGGGTGCTGGAGAAGATGCGTATAGGGGAAAGAATGCAGCGTTCGAACGGTCACGTCCACGATCCGAGAACGGACACCGAGCAGATGGGTTCGGGGAAAACTGCCCTTTGCGATCCGCGCTAAACGGAAGCGGCTTGATCTAAAGGTTCTAGGCAGCGCATCAATTGCAACTGCTGTCACTGCCCAAGTATTCATATGAATCTTGAACTTGTTGGTACGCTTCACAGGCACTAGAAGACCAAAGTTATACCGGATGTTTCAGCGAACACTTTCAATTTTTTTCTTTTTTTAAATATCTGCGGCAGATAGCAAAATTCTAGTCCATGAGTTGGTCTACTCGTAGAGGCGGACACTGCTTGCACCAAAAATTTCAACAAATAATCGACTAATCAACAAAGATTCACTAATTAAGTTTTTAAGTACTTACCTTATGGCACATATTGCAATATACAAATTATAGCAAATTATAGGGAGTTCGCAAAGCGGATCCACTTTGAACGAATTCTCAGGATGATACCAGTTTCGAGATATTAATTACCGAACTTTGCGGAGAAATGCATTGGCCTTCCAGTTACTTTTGTGCTTCAATGCATAAAACGACGTTTTGTTAAGAAAGTAAGTGGAACGATGCTGCATTTTTTACCGCAAGTTTGACGGCGCATATCTCGCAAATGGAGCCATCCATACACTTCTTTTCAAGTGGATATGCCTTGCAATCTCACCTGCTAGAATTCGTAAATTGCAATACGTGCCATAAGGTAACTCGCTAAAAACTTCATCAGTGAATTTTCGTTAATTTGTAGATTACGCATTTCAATTTCTTATGTAAGTAATTAATGTCCGCCTCTCCGAGTAGACCGGCTCATAAATTACAATTGCGCTATCTGCAACAGGCAATTCAGAAAAAAAAATGTTTTGGAAGTGTTCGCTGAAACATCCTGCGTACAGTACACACTGTACTATAGGGGGCGGCGGTGGGCGTGAGGCTGGCTGGCGTATGTAGCACTGGGCAACCGTCGACCAGAGTGGAACGCGGATGTGCGGTCCTCAAGCTGCGCCTCCGAAATGGCTCTGCACTCGCACGCACCAACACAGATGCACGCACATCGTGGGGAAAGAGCCCGCAAAGGGAGAGCTCGAAAACAGTGAGACGGGGATGAAGACGGATGACGTCCTGGCGAAAAAGCGGCTGCGCTTTATGCCCTCTCCGCACTCCTCGCGTTGCCGTGGCGTGTGGCGCTGGGGCGGGACGACGAAGAAAAAGAGCTCAGCTTTCACGTCGCTCTGTCAAACGATGCGCCTTGTAATTCAAGCAGGAGTCGTAAGGCCGCCCTTTCGCTCTCAAGATCAGGCTCTTTAACCTTGCTCTCGGGCAGCTTTCTTTTCTTTTACCTTTTTTTTTTTTTTCTCCTCGCGAGCTTTCTTCTGTTCGGTCGGGCGGCGCGTAGGCTATGGTCAAGTTCGAGCTAGTTTATTCCAGACAAGGCCACCGTCTGCGTTCGTTGTTTCAGTCGTGGTAATCTACACGTCCGCCTGGTTTAAGCCAGGGATTGTGTCGGTGGCTGTTCCAGCCGGCGACGCTCACCGGAACAGCATATTGTCGCACTGTAGCGACGGGGAAGAACCCGACAGTGGCCCAACTGCGAGTCCCGAAATTAACTCTTTATTGGGCGAATTCTTGCCGAGGAAAAACAAGTAGCACTCAAGCACAGATATAGCGGCGAGCGCAGTTTTCGGTCGTAGAAAACCTAATCTACGGGTCAAGTGCGTCGTTTATTTGTGCATGATTCATCGCTCATTCCAGCGTAATATCGGGCGCTCGCGCTCGTTTCAGATTGCACAGTCGACCACAAGACACGACATCTGAGAAAAAGCTGAATGTCTGCGTAGCCTCACAATGCAGCCATTTACAGTCTCGCATTTACAGTCTCTGCTAGTATATCTGAACCCCATTGTAATGTTTGGTTTTACTGACCACAGGATGTTACAGGCTGCTCGGAAATTGAGCGTTTTCTGAGATCCCGTTGTCCGTAAACTTTTGTGGTTGACTGTACACCAATGTTCACTTAGTGGATGCAGTCCGATTAGACAAGGTTATTTTGCTATAGAATCGGCGACAACGTTCGGGAAAGTTCCTATACATGAAGACGAGTCTTCCGCCGAGCGATAACTTTGTAACAGTGGTTAGCCGGTGAAATTATATATATATATATATATATATATATATATATATATATATATATATGTATATATATATATATATATATATATATATACAGACCGTAGTCTTCGTGCGCTATACGGTATTGCCTAAAGCCCGTACAATATTGACACGCTTCCATTGCTTTTTTTTTCTGGCGACCATTTTTTACCGGCTAACCACTGTTACGCATGTGTGTGTGCGTGCGTGTGTTTGTGCGAGAGAGAGAGAGAGACAGAGAACCTGCTGCTAACGCATTAGATGAGTTTAGATCAAAAGGAATCGCGGAAGTCTGCTGAAGTTGGTATGTTAAGCCTCTCGCTCGACGTCCACAGTTTTTGTGGACGTCGTGTGAAAAGTTCGGGCGGATCAAGCCTGTGGCGAAGGTGTGCCGGCACTTGCACGCATCGTGGCATTGCGCAATATCAGTACCCTTTCTGATATCAAGCATGCGAGTGCAGTGGAGGCTTCATTTGCTAAACCTTCTTTATGCTTCCCACCCTCTTTCTTAAGACTATTTGGCATAGTGACTGCTCGCATAAATTGTGCACTGTATCACCACGCATTTCTTCGCGCTGAACGCGATATGCAAACCAAGTTTTCTTATTATTACTTATTATTAATAGCGCAGTGTGTGCTCTTGCGTCCCGAAAGATGGTGGGCTGCCATGCGCAGCCTTCCTTCCACCACTCGGGTTTCTCCAAATGTGGTGCGAGAGTCGTTTTCCGAAGACGAATTCGCCGTCGGGCGCCCACGGACGAGGGAGAGCTTCCACGCGCCCAGCCGCAGCCGTTGCGGCGTCGGCGCACGTCGTGCATTATGTATACAGAGACACGAGCACAAAGGGCCTTCGCCGGAGCCTCGCAGAGAGCGATGCCCGTTTGCATACACGAGGCGCGAGGCCCTGTTCTTCCTCTGCCAAACGCCGTGGCCAGGCAGCACGCGCCGTCAGCCTGAAAGAGAGAGAGAGGGGGGGGGAAGCACATTACTCGGAACACGCGTCCGTCGCCTCGACGGCCGCCGTCCGTCGCGGCAGCAGCAAACAGCAGCACGACGTGTGTACCAGCCACGCCAGCGGCGTCGGCGGCGCCGGCGAAAAGGGCCCCGCGCGCACGCGAGCCGTTCGCATTAGCGTCGCGCCCGCGGTCCGAAGCACCTAGAGGATTACTTACTGCCACCACATTTGCCGGAAGCGCGGGGAGGAGGAAGCGAGAAGGGGCACGGGTGTGGCTCGAATTCGGCCCGGAGAATCGAGCCGTGCTCGACCATCGCGCCCGCCAGGGCCTCACTGGTCCCCCGGTGTTGGTATATGATCGCTTTGAGGGCTCCTCAACAAACCCCATGTATGTGTTACGCAGCAAAAAAGTAACGAATTAAGCTCAAAAATACACTCACTTCTTTTGTCCACATAGAACCCACTTGTCTTAGCTACTTATATGCTCAGGACTCTCAGACTTTTGACAAACTCAATAGAACTTTCACGTACGAGGAGCAAAGGGTTCTTTAGGTGGGGAGAGTTGATGTTTGCTGGGAAATGCAGAACTTTGTTTCTACACTGAAGGACCCTAACGCCAGCCACACAAACACTGCAGACTTTGCTTGACTCTGTGCAAATAAATCGCTGCTATACCGAACACTGGCACGCAGTTATTTTCGAATTCGCTTTGTTTTGGTCCGGCGCTACTAGTTAACTCCTGTTTCTTGCTGGGATCGCGCTGTATCGACTCGTATGAAGTTTGAATCTGCCCGTCAGGCGCGCATGCCGCGTTGACAAGTTGCCTTTTCGCGGCCTTGCAGCACTCGACGCAATCGAAGGTGCCGGACCTGCGCCGGCGCAACAGCAGCGGAGCGGACGGCATCCCGTCGTCGACCGCCTCAGCGGCGGCTGCCGCACAGGCAACAGCCGGTGTGCCCTTGAGCCGAAGCTGGACGAGCTGGGGCCCCTGGTCGCCCTGTTCGAGATCTTGCGGTGGCGGTCTCTCCTACCAGACACGGCGCTGCCTAGGAAGGCCTCCGCGGTGAGCAGTACGGCTGGCCATCGCTGAGTGTCTTGGATTTGTCACCCCGGACTGCCCGAGACGCTGTTATCAGCCAATTAACGATGGCGTACACAGCGCCCCGGGCTGTCCTGAGCAGTGCGGCACGACAAATCGAAGAGACCCACTGATGGCCCTATTCTTTCATCCCTCTCTTCCCTGTGAAAGAATTCGCCGTCTTTCTGTCAGCCGAAAAAGGATAAATGGTGAATGTCGTCGGCTTCTATACCAGTAACTTAAGTAAATTTTCCCCTGACGCTAGTAATCGTCAGCTCCTCAGCACTACACCCCCCCCCCCCCCCTTACCCACCCACCGCTCTCCGCAATTTTCAGCGCAGCAGAACGGCTCACACTGTCCATCAATCACTTTAGACGAAATATTCTTTTTAAGAGAAATGCTGAGATGTTCGCTGATGGCTTGAATCGCACAGTTGAGGCCAAACTAATTACGGGTCTGGTAGAAGGGAGAAGAGAGAGAAGCTTGATAGCTACGATGGAGATCGAGATGGAGATGGAGATCAAGTCTTCGCGCGTGAAGAAGCGTCTTTACATCTGCTTACAGCCGCTTCCTCGGGGTACACCGGGCCTACTTCGAGCCAGGAAGCCAAGCTCGGCCCGTCAGAAAGTCCTCGCGATTACCGGCGGCATTAATAATCATGACGCCGCGCTTATTTAATCAAGGCTATAACGTGCAACGAAGCCAGTTCGTGATTGCGAATGTAAAATAGCAAGCAAGGCGGCGCTCCGACTTCGCTCATCCAACTTCCGGCGTCCCAAACGTATGTAACACATGTAGTTATTAAGGTCACCCCCCCTTCCCCCTCCCCTCTCCTTCCTGCTTCATTGCAGTGGAGTCCTAAACCACGTCGCTAACGCTTAGAAAAACGACCAGCGTTTACGGCGCGCGGGGCGCGTCTATAGCACGCTCGAAATGAAAGAACGGCGCCGGTTCCGCACGATCCGAGCCGGGCGAGCGAGCCGAGTGTGTCCAAAGGGTTGCCCCCTCGGCGGCGCAGTGAGCGCGGTTCACGGGCATCCTTCTTCATCAAGGGGCGCGCCCGATGCCGCCTGACTTCGCCTCCCACCCTCAGCCGCAACGAGGGTCGGCGAGAAACTCCGAGTGTCGACGACCCGCCTCCCGCCTAAGGTTTGGGAAAAAAGCCGCGAGTCACGGCCTCGATTCCCCCACCGCAATTAGGGCCCGCGAGCGGTACACGTGCGGGAACCCCGCGAGCGGCGGATGGGATCACGTTCTTGACAAGCGTGTGGCGCTTGTTTTGCTCCTGTATTGGACCTCGTGGTTTCAGCCGTTCCGATTCCGTGGTTTTTTCTTAAGCGCCGACCGCTTCGACCTTTCCTAGTTTCTCTGCTCGCTATAAAGCGATGCCAAGAAACGATGCAAGACGTAGCAGGATGAAGCCTACAAGCTGCGGCGAATAGCCTGCGCCGCCTATCAGAAAGAAGAAAACAAATTATTCGCTCTCCCTCTTGCGGTATATAGTATTGATAAGTTCGTGACCATCGGCTTGCGCGAGATGTACAGGCGTTCCTATAAATGACGATGACGAGAGTTATCGCGCCGCCAGCTATGCCGTATGCTATAGACAGAGTGGCCGCCTTGGTGTGGTGCAACGTTATCCGTCGTTATTTACGAGCCGAGCATTCGCGCAGCTTTTTGTGTTAGGCACCAGTGCACGCATGTCTGCTACCCTTGGACTCATGCAGCAGTGCAAAATGCTGGCGCATTTCTCGGCCCGTTTGTTGCATTGTACTCGCAGACACTGGCGTGTGCGCAACAGCAAGAAGGCTGGCCGCTGCCGTGGACCTGCCAAGCGTTATCGAATCTGCGGCGTTGAGGTACGTCACGAGAGCTTGCGAGTAAATTTACGGAAAAACCTTCAGCGCTGCATTCAAGCCCAATCCGGCAGCGGTCTTCTTTTCTTTCCTCTTCTTTGGTGTCATGTAGATGAAACGCCAGCGCCTTTAAAGTCGTTCAATGCCGATTGATACAATGCAGTGTCCTAGAATTGTGACTTCTGAAAGTTGGCAGTGGAAAATCTTGTCTTGCGTGGTGGCCAGCGCTGTTGTTTGCAAGCTAATAATGGGGGACTCACAGTTTCTCCTCTTTACTATAGACTAAAGATGTAAACACGAAAACATAAACAAAAGAAACAAAACAAAAACACAACGTGGATGTGAGTGAGTGAGTGAGTGAGTGAAGCACCTTTATCAGGAATGCCTGCAGAACGATCAGCCTTCCCCTGTAACGGAGTCGTCACCGTGACGCGACCATAACATCTTCCCGGCGTGTGGCACGTCTACTCCGGCTGTGGCCGCACCACTCAGCTTTTTCTTTTAACACTCAATTTTTTATGTTATATTCAATTCGCTGTGACGTATTAAAGCGGCTTCTGTTTTAAATAATACTAATAACTGACTTCAATATTTATTCGTTAACCATCATAACCTTCATTCTCGTGTTGCATTTAATACGTTGTGCACGCGTTGGCTGCACATCCTCTGATCGGTGATGATAAATTATGAATTAGTCTTTTTATGCCGCAGCAACCGCTTCTTCTATCCCGTACTAAACCCGCCGTGGTTGCTTAGTAGCTATGGTGTTGGGCTGCTAAGCACGAGGTCGCGGGATCCAATCCTGGCCACGGCGGCCGCATCTAGATGGGGGCGAAAGCACCTTGTGTACTTAGATTTAGGTGCACGTTAGAGAACCCCAGGTGGTGCAAATTTCCGGAGGCCCCCACTACGGCGTGCCTTTTGTTTTGGAAAAACCCATAGTTTAATTTTTTTTTTATCCCACACTAAGTTATTGGGGTCGTGAAATACTCTCCTGCGTCTCATCAGATGTCCGTACGCAGCCTGACCTGAATAATGGAAGGAGATTTCGTCTATTTGATCATCTCTCTGCTGCGAATGTAACTTTATAAAAGGTCTCCGACACCAAATCCATTCTTGTTCTCAAACGTTTGCCAATTAGAGAAGCAGTACAAGCGTTTTGTTCCATTATTTAAACAGTATTATCTCATTATTTTTTACCGCACACTATTGTTTGCCTTGTTGGATAGAAGCGCGCACTTCTGTGTAGCAAGGTAGACATAAATTTTAAGCCGACGTCAAGGAGAAATTTCCATGCCGCGTCCCCTGTCAGCCATTTTAAAGAAATTGCTGTGCTTGCGCTATTGCTGTCATTTCAATATACGTTTGCGCGACAGAAGAATAGGAACGGCGTTTCAAATGTTCGCGTAGTCATCGTTCACAAGTACTGCGTGACTTTAGACGTGAAAGTTTCTTACTACTTCCCGTTGATCACGTCACTTGCATGTTCATGTTCCTCTTTCGGAAGTGTATATGCCACATTCTTGGGCATTTCTTTTACATTGGCTCTAAGAGAAGGTCAGAACATGGATTCAAATTTACACGCAGCTCATGAAAAAATCAGCGGCCGAATTCACAAGGTATCTCGTTCGCCAGCGCTTTATGTCTATGGCTGACCCTATTCGCTTATAATATCTCCATCATCTGGGTTGGCTGGAATTTGCTCTTGCTCAACAATTCTAGCGTGAGAGTCTTTCGCGAATGCGCACCCAGCTTATGTGCATACCGCTGATTTAAACACTGAACGAAAGAGCGCAAGAGTACACGTAATTTGATTAACTTTCGGAATTTGTTTTTCTTACTCTTTCTTTCTGGGCTCTCCTCTGGGTGAGTGTCCTCTTTAAACGCTCTCTCACTATTTCTCTCACCGTTGTATGTTGGTAATAATTGTGTAAGTGATTGGTGTGGGTGCATGTAGCTTCCAAGTGAACCAATTTGTTATTTTCGTACATTTTCACACTGTCCGTATGTTTTTCTTACTCTTTTTAATTCCTGTACGTTTTGAATCCCCTTCTTCCGGACCGCCGCAGCCGTGTAACGCCATCGAAACCGACCCGAGACAGGAGCAGTGCTCTGCCTTCGACAACATGAGTTTCGAAGGCAATAAGTACGTGTGGAAGAAGTTCATCAGGGGTAAGTACTTTCTGGAAACGTTTGTCACGCGGACGCTGGTGTAATAGTAAATGCGCATGCTGGCTGTGTTCAGTAGGTTTCTATAGGGGACGGCTGTTCTCGTAGTATGTTTCATTGACGTGTTTCTTGAGTTTGTTTCATTGACGTGTCGATATCCCAGGTATTTTCTTTGTGTAGAAGTGGCCGAGGCTTTTGCACGTCTCAGAAAGCGATGGTGTAGCCGCAGCGCTCGGGTCTTTTGTTCGTAAATATATTTTAGAACTCAGTAATGCTCAGATCTCTTTAAAAGTCAGATCCATTCAGTAATGCACTTTCGTATAGCCCGTTTGATATTCCCACAGACTACAGCTCGTTCTGTATATGTACCGAGAGTGAGGTCGCCTAGAAGATCACGAAGATCTCCTAGAAAACGAGATTGTGTGTGGTTTATACGCAAATAATTGCAGAGGCTTACGCGTACAGCAGAATAAAATTATGTTTCCTTGTTTATTCCTTCCCCCACATCAGTTGAACCGCGTATTTAAGTTGTGTTTTCATTATATTATTATTATTATTATTATTATTATTATTATTATTATTATTATTATTATTATTATTATTATTATTATTATTATTATTATTATTATTATTATTATTATTATTGTAACGGAGGCATGCAAGCATATATGCAAGAAGGAACACTGCCTGCTTGTGTGAACATGATACAGGAACTAAAGACACTCGTATTCCTAACGCGCACCAAACACGCGTTTCCAAATTGACAAAAGCACCACTACGACACCCATACCACTTGTGAAACAGCAGTTCTAAACACAAAGGCGCTTATCCTCGGCGGTTGGTTATGGCTGGATGCTTCAAAAAAGACGTCCCATAACAGACTCATTCTTTCAACACGGCAACCACGCGTTACGTAACAGGTAATCTTCGCAGAACAACGCTTTAGCTGGTGCCACATAAGCTATAGAGCCATCCTAGGCAAATCAGCAAAAGGAGGCTCCTTCCAGCTCGGAAGTTCTCGTGCCGTGCTCACGGCGAGTGCGAGAGGCACTCGAGCGAAGCGCGAGGGAGGACAATGAGGCAGCCAACGAGATGCACGCCAGCGTGCGGCCTTGCTTGAGGTCTCGTAACCCTATAGCCGCTCCGCGGGTTCGGAGAATCGTAAATTGACTCGTAGCACCCCCCCCCCCCCCCCCCACTTTGTTCATGTATGCGTTCCCTGGCGTCCTCTATCGGTCAGAGAGGGTGCGAGCACTGGTTCCGGTCGACGACTCGCTCTTATCAGCATGAGAGCGGTGGGCTCGAAGCCATCTTGGCAACACGCCACATCGCTTGTTTCGGCTTTGCGCGTCAATTGGTCCACGCTCGCCCCAAGATGTCTCACCCCCCCATTTTTTTTTTTATAACTCCGTGCGCCGGCGCATGTGGACGCTGAGTGTGCGCACACCCACTCGGGGCGAGCAATTCATCTGAGTTATTCAAGTCCACCCACTTGCGACACGCGTTGCAAACCGGCGCCAACACTGCCCGATCGATTATTCCCCTCCTCTCCACGTGCCTACCCGCTGCGAGCGAAGAGCATCCGACCAGTGTCGTGGCCAGCGTCCCCCAAACAGCATATATTAAAAACTGAGCAACTTAATATGTGACACCCAGTAAGAGATGGCTATGCGGGTATGCGTGGCGTTCCGCGCCACGTGAATCCTCTTGTCCCGTCGCAACAGCGATTTTTTTTTTTTCTGAACTGCGACAAAGCGCTAGGAAGACAAGTACCAATGTACCGAAGATTTGCGACCATCGAGCCAGCAAAAGACGAATGTGCTATGTTCACTCTCCCACGATCACCGACCAGCAGCCAAGATAGCCAGTAGGTGGTGTATATAGTGCAGCGAAAAAACCGCGGACGTTGAAATTTCATCTCTATCACCCCGCTTTTAATTTGTGGAGACGTTGAGATGGCATTCACTTTCGACGACATTCTAAGCAGTAGTATCATTCTGTTAGTAGGACCGATCGGATAATGCAAGTGCTGTATTGCAATGTTATTCCTTTTTCGGGCTTCGTCAGTGGTCTGAGCAGCGCGCTCCGTCTCATTATCACAAGCGACGGTAGACAATACGGAAAGAAAAGTCTTGAGAAAGGAACCCCGTATATTAACCCATCTAGATTCACGTGCTTTTCTGATACTCTCCAACACACCTTGTACTCAATACCGCTGAAAACGCGATAGTATGCCTCAGTATAGTATCTTTCGTATGAACGCCCAGTTCAGGTATGTTTTTGACTGATCTGCATTTTACGCGTTAGCCCTAATCTTATTTTTTGCATCCATTTGTGCATATCGTGTTCGAACTTAAACGACACAAGCAAACGCCGAGTCTATGCACAGATCAAGTACACGTTGATGAAGTTTCCATATTGTACTGGATGGGTGTCCCTTTCCTCAACAAATAAATAAAGAAAAACGCATGTACAAAACAGTACTTGCCTCCGCCTGTTAACTATACCGCTGCGTCCATCGGTTTCCTTTTATTTCCTTTATTTTTGCGCTTGCTTCGGAAGCTGATACTGGCCCCTTCTTCCGACGCATTAAACAAAGCGAATCTCCACTATCACGTGTGTCAACTGCACGCATATGTCTCTTTCTGCCTGCATGCCTAACCACTTAAGTGCCTTGACGCACGCGTGGTCTGCGCTGGATCCGTCGTTTACGAACACGTCACCGGCGACGCGCCGCAGCCGCACAAGGGGGCTCGTCGCGTCGTTCTTGGTCAACGAGACGAGACGATGCGCAGCGCGCTGCCTTGCTTCGCTTCCCGGTCTCCGCGTCGAGAGCGCGTCGCGAAATA
Source organism: Dermacentor andersoni (assembly GCF_023375885.2). Taxonomy (NCBI): domain Eukaryota; kingdom Metazoa; phylum Arthropoda; class Arachnida; order Ixodida; family Ixodidae; genus Dermacentor; species Dermacentor andersoni. Next base: position 55,035,446 of record NC_092815.1, read on the forward strand.
TATGGTCTGCGTGCCAAAACAAACGAGGCCTCCTTTTAACTATACACAGGCTCTCGCACATGGAAGGCTCTCGACAAGCGCTGATCGTTGTTTTGCAAACCGCGCCAAGAAATGCGGTATATATACGCGCAGCTTGCATGCGCCAATCATTAAGCACACAATGTCGTCGGTGACCCGCGGTTTCTGCTTGCCCGCAGAACCCGCCGACTGCCAGTTGCATTGTCAGCCGATGGGCCATCGCTTCTACGCCACGCTGGCCAAAGTGGTTAGAGACGGCACCCCTTGTTCCTCTGGCCTGGACGATCGTGTGTGCATTGGTGGCAGCTGCCTGGTGAGTGTACGGCCCGCGCAAACTGAGCGGCCGTTTTGAAACTTTTAACGGCGAGCTCGCCGCCTTCTTCCGGAATCGTTTGGAGCCTCCTTGAAGCCTATGCGGTTTCAGTTATTTCTCGGCGTTCAACAACATCCATACGTCAAGCGACACTTGCGCGTGTCTGTGGCATGACGAGCGCACGGGCCATCTGTTCTCGAGAACGCGCGCGTGCAGTTAATCTGAAAAGCGAGAGGCTGCCAGCAAATGGCGGCCGTCGCTGGGCGTTGAGCGAAGGTGTGTGACGTCGACGGTGCCGAAACCCACGTACTCATTATGAGCACTGATGACTTAATTACCCTGTAGACCGCGTCCCGGCCAGCGAAGAAAGTGAAGCTTTATGTTCGACGCTGCGTCTTCCGGAGCAGCCAAACGCGTGTGCCTCATTTATAGTTGGCAGAGGCCATTTATATAAGGCCGGGGAGAATGCGCCAACCGCTCCGAAATTATCTTCCGGATTCTTTAATTACGATATGCTAAAAGTAACATGCGTTATGTCACTCAGGTCTGAATGCGTCAGCGTCTTAAGTTACAAGGCCACTCGTAGAAAAGCTATCGTTGTAAAGAAACAATTGCGTTTGCCTTCTTTTGTTCGGCCGTTCAGTAATTAGCCGGAAATGACACTTTGCAAACACATATTTTTTTTTTTCAATACCGTTGCTTTCGGCACGTTGATATACCGATATTCACAGTGTTTCATCAGTACATATGAACTCCTTTTCACTTGCAAGTTACCCTGGCTATCGATCACTTCGTTCTCAGGCGCTAGTTTCTAACAATTTGTGTGCGAGAACGGATTGTTAGGATGCGCATCAGCGCCACTCGTAATAGCGAACGAGGCAACAGTGAAGGTGGCTCACAAAATCAGTTCTTGCGTGCGGGAATGTCGCACAAATTGGGCGGATTGTCTCATTGTAGCACCCGTGCGTTGCACTTTTGAGGTACTTTGCAGCGCATGCGGCAACTTGCGCCTTCGTCTGAACGCTTATGTGCGAGAGAATAAAGACATCTTAGCTCGAAGGGCTCGGCTCTGAAGCCATTGTGGCGCTCCTTGTGCGCGACGGTGACACTCTTCCCTGCGCATCTCTCACAGGCAGTCGGCTGCGACGGCGTGGTGAGCTCACGGCGCAGCGCCGACCTGTGCGGCGTGTGCGGCGGTGACAACGCGACGTGCCGGACATTCTCGGGTCTGCTGACGCTGCGCAACTTATCCAAGGACTACGAGGTGATCGCGGCCATACCAAGGGGAGCGGCCAGCCTGGTGGCCACGGCAGAAGGGAACAGGCTCGGTGAGGGCATACGCTGCATATAACCGACACACAACTAAACACCATCGCATGATGATGAACCGACTGGCATGGATATTCGTGCCCCCCTCCAACCCTTCCACACTTTCGGCAATGTGCTTTGGTCTGCGCTTGCGTGCGTGCGCACGCGCGAGCGTTCGAAAAATTGCAGCCTAGAATGTGGAGTTTAAATGTTATGTTGTATATTTACGCTTCCGGCGTGATTAAATAACTATTCTGCTACTCAGCAGCTCCGAGCCAATGGTTACTCTAAGCAGCTCCTTTTGCAATGTGCCCCTTCACAGAAAAAAAAAAATAATTAGGCAGTTTCAAGCCTCCGTGGGCGAATGGGTAGCGCATCGGGAGGCTGTCTTGATGTAACAGGGTTCAAAACCAACGGTCGGACCAACTTCGGTCACTGAGTAGGTGGCAATGTGTACATACATGCAGCTCTTCAAGGAACCTGTTTCACGCTGACATGGGTCACTGTAGACGTGCGAGTGGGCAGGTACCGCTCTCCGAAGAAACTCTTTGATGCTGACTTGGAGCTATACGCTCTTCAATGAACGTCTTTCACGCCATCTTATTTAACTAGGTATGTGCCACTGGAAATATGCCGCTCCACAATGACGAAAAAGATCCATTAAGTTTCTGCGATGCTGAGAGGAATCAAGCCCACGTCACAAGGAGAGCAACCCGACGCGTTAGTAGGATGCGCCACGAATACAGTGGGTATGTGCCGCTTTTCAATGAACGCCTATCACGCCAACGCTTTAGCGAGCTGCGGAATTAAAAACGCTGGATATGTGCGGCTTTTCAATGAACATCTCGCCAACTTCGGTCACTGAGTATGCAGCAATTCCCAGCGTTCTCAGGCACCGGCGCGCCACGCTTCTCGTCTCGGAGGCCACGCACGGACTTCTTGGCAGTGCCACTAGATGGCGCAGCGTGTCCAGAAAGCGCGACAGAGGAGCCCGGCTGCCGCATGACGCGTTTCGCAGCGTTCGCACGCGCCGATACTCTATGCATTTCGGCACTGAGTGATCTTGGGGACGCGGAAACAGGAATCCCGCTGCAGAACACGCCTCATGCATAACTCATTTCGACGGTGCCAATACGTTGTGTCGCTATATTGAAAACGCATTACCGTCGACAGTCATCGGGAGATAGGTTCTGCCGATTTTTTTTTTTTTTTTGATATGATGGACGTGTAAAGCCTGGTATACGGCAGACTTTGAAGGTGTTTGAGTGTTACTGGCCGAATCCGGTGGAGCAAGTCCCAGTCATGACGCTCCATCGGCGTTGCGCGGGGTAGGCAGGTCATAAACTACTTGCCACTGGCACGAGTCCGTGGTCTGTGTAGAGAGCAGTTACTACTCGCGTTTCTTTAGATGTGCTCAGGGATCGGCCCTCATAAAAAACCCCGAAGCTTTTCAGCAATGGTTGTTTTAAGTTTAAGTTTAAGTTGTTTTAGGCATGCGTACTGGCTGTGCAACTCGCACCCTAATTTCATTTCTGAGTTAGCCGGGGCACCGAGTTCAGCGCCGTTTCGAGACACCTTAAGGCTTATGTCAGTGAAACTATTAGGGTCCCGCTGTGGTGAGAAAATCAGGAACAAGACGTGAACAGCGCGTGCGTGAACGTTGCAGTGTATAGCCATAGTATCGACAGCGCGTTGGAGCGTCGAGGACATCAGCGATCAAGTCATGCTCCAGGTTACGCAATGCCAAGTTACGCAAGTCAAGTTCCATGATGAAAAACCAATGAAGAAGCCATGGGCCTCGCTACATGTTGTGTTTTCAAATACAGAAATATATATATGCTATATATTGTACACGGTTAGCTTTGGCAATGACATTTTAGTTGTCGAACCCAATTTCGCCCATACATTTTAGTATAGCGTGTGTGGCAGATTGTTCGGCATATCGGTATCCTTCATTTCTTCCTTCTTTTTCTTTCGCGTCAGTTTTTGTGCCAGAAGCGGCAATTTCAAGCACTCGTAATTATAAAATCACTCCAAGCGGATCATTTCATCGTGTTGCACAAACTTTTGGTGTTAAGCATGTGATGTTATTTTGCTTGTCCGTTCACCCCAAGTTCACTCACTCAACAAATCTGGTCCAACGTTACTATAATAATAGGACCTTATTTGTAAACGTGCGAAGAAAGGATTGATTGATTGATTGATTGATTGATTGATTGATTGATTGATTGATTGATTGATTGATTGATTGATTGATTGATTGATTGATTGATTGATTGATTGACAGCCGTGAAGGACGCTGAGAGCGGTCGCTTCATACTGAACGGCAACGCCGGCGTGTGGGATCCCGCCGGCGTGTACGCGGGCGCAGGTACCCGTTTCCACTACCGCGTCCAGAATCGCACCGGCGCTCAGTCCTTGGAGGCCAGGGGACCTCTCGCCAGGCCTGTCCAACTCATGGTACCGACATTATGTGCATGCTTCTTTATCATTCGCACTACGATCCGCGCACAGAATCGCAAGGACAGACACATGTCTGTTCTCCTGGGCTATCGAAGGCAGCAAAACAGAAGTGGTCAATTTAAAAAAGACTAACAAATCCCTGCGATAATGCTACATTGCATTATGCACTTGATGCTTATCTTTACATCTCTAGTACTTTAGGGGTTGTCCCAAAACTTTAGACGAGTTCGGTAGAAGGTTTTTGATGATGAGGAGGATAATGAAGACGCGGTTGTTAAAGAAAAAAAAAGTTATGTTCACCCCCTAAACTGAAGTCCTGCACACCCGCCGTGGTTGCTCAGTGGCTATGGTGTTGGGCTGCTGAGCACGAGGTCGCGGGATCGAATCCCGGCCACGGCGGCCGCATTTCGATGGAGGCGAAATGCGAAAACAACCGTGTACTTAGATTTAGGTGCACGTGAAAGAACCCCAGGTGGTCTAAATTTCCGGAGTCATCCACTACGGCGTGCCTCATAATCAGAAAGTGATTTTGGCACGTAAAACCCCATAATAATAATAATAAAAAGTCCTGCACGGCAGTAAGATGGTGACCATTAATTCGAACGATGACATAGGATAAGCCGCCATTTCCTTCAACGCAAGGCACGAAGCATAGCATGGCTCTCGGCGAGAATACAACTCGCTGACATGCGAGTTGTATCCTCGGGCGAATTGTAAGTGCGAATGCGCTTGGCAGCAAATATTTCCCATGGTGTGTTTGTGTAGCACGCCTCTTCAACGCACCTCTTCTGTCGTTCTCCGTCTGCGTGGTTGACAGCCGCACTTTTCCGCAGTTGGTGTTCCGCAGCCCGAACCTGGGCGTCAAGTTCCAGTACAGCGTGAGCAGCCGCGTGGCCAACAAGGGCGCGCCCCCGTCGGCATCAGCGGACGAGCCTTCGCTCGGCGGGCAGTTCCTGCGGTCACGCGCCGTGCTCGAGACGGGCCCGTTCCGCTGGCAGCTGGCCTTCACTTGCAGCAAGACCTGCGGCACAGGTGACGCTGGCAAGCCGGCCACCAGTACAACCACACCATATACTTGATTGACTGATTGATTGATTGATTGATTGATTGATTTTATTGTCCCAGTTAGGTATCACTCAACTGTCACAAAATTTGTTTGGACCCATAGCCGTAATTGGCATATGGTTCAATTCTGAACCACACTTCTAAATAACTGGCATGCAGTGGCATCTCAGAATGACAGATACCACGCGACAAATACACAATTTTTACAAATAACCTTGAAAACTTGCTTGTTTTGAACAGATGAGCTGTATAGTTATAAAGACTGTATACCTTCGAAAGCGAGCGTTCATTCTTAAATGGCATTTTCTTCCTAAATGTAATGAAGTTCCTCGCTGCCATTGCGCGAGTACGCGCTTCTCATTTATCCTATTTAATGTTAACGCTTACAGGTATTGGCCCAAAGCTTCGACTTGGAATGCAGCTCTCGGGCTTCACAAAAACGAAAATGAAGAGAACTTTATAGTTGAATAGTGGTACATGGTCATGGCTCGAAAGCTCGCGATCATCTGCCATTATTATGATGAGCGCAGGTTACACGGTGATACGAATCAAAAAGTAAAACATGATCATAAGGATTAAAATCTGTTACCGATGAACAGAGTGGGTCACTTGTAGAATCAACCTGATCACCATTTTTTCACATATAGATGGGTCTATCTCTTAAACTAAACTAGCTTCAGCTGTTTCACTGACCATCTAGTTCTCAGCGAGTGTGCAAAGCGCACGGGCATTACATGTCGGTCATGAGGAACCTACAAAAGTGTGTCGAACATATTCGACGTGACAACCTGTTCAATGTCAGAGATCATGAGCGTGAGCAATCGTGGCAACTTGTGTTTCAGGCACCTGAAATCAACAAGACAGAATATTTCGTAACTGGAGTGTCATTCTCTGCAGGGCTGCGGCACATGGTGGCCAGCTGCGTACTTTCGGCCACCGGAGCGCCGGTGCCAGAGGAGCACTGCTCAAATCTTCCACGACCCAGGACCCCGCCGACCCAGCCGCAACCAGTGCCGTGCAATACGCAGCCCTGCCCCACCGACCGGTAGGTGCCTTCCGGCTCGGTGTTCCCGCTCTCTCGCTTCGACGTCCAAGTGGTTCATCGAGACTCTAAGTCATGATTCGGACGCCAGGCACTCTAGCAAGGAGTGACAGTCCTCTTGATAATCTTATGGGGCTAATTGCGGCTCGTGGCTATGTGTGCCTGGGCCTTCACCAATCGCCGTCACTGAGAATGAAAACGCAACCCATCGGTAAGGAGCACACTTGTCGAAATCGTCACATACACTGCATTTAGTTGGCCCCACAAACGGATTATGCGTCGCCTAATGTAAACATAAATAAGACCAAGCGAGTCGGGAAGTAGGCTTAAACCCGCAGAAACAATTATGGTAAGGCTGTCCTCAAGTTTACTCGCGCAAAAAAGGAACGAAGCATCGGTACAGCAAAGGAAATTAAGGCGTGAGCGTGGTGGAAAAAGGTAGAAACCAATGTTATAAGTATAGGTGCGTGTTTAGATCTGTTGGCGAGAAGCTGGTCTGATTGCTACTTCAATCAGCGTGTCGTGAATAGTACTTTTTCGCCCCGTGGCCGTGCACGGTCGAGAGTTGCCTGGTCACGCTGAGCCCTGCTGTACACAAGCTAAGCTTCGCCATTCTGAAGAGTAGGTAGCTCCTTCCGGTGGTAGTTGCCACTTAGCTTCCTACTTTCTTTTTCTATCTTTCAATTGTATATATGTTTCCAAGCCACATAATAATAAATTATGGGGTTTTACGTGCCAAAACCACTTTCTGTTTATAAGGCACGCCGTACTGGGGCACTCCGGTAACTTGGACTGCCTGAGGTTATGTAACGTGCACGTAAGTCTAAGTACACGGGTGTTCTCGCATTTCGCCCCCACCGAAATACGGCCGCCGTGGCCCGGATTCGATCCCGCGACCTCGTGCTTAGCAGCCCAACACCATAGCCACTAAGCAACCACGGCGGGTAAGCCAAATAATAATAATAAACCCGTGTTTCTGATTGACATATTTATATGAGGCATCTGAAACAAAACTAGCCCGGATTAACGTAGTGTGATATTTTACAATTTATTAATTTAAAAGCAGCAGAATTATAATATAGCTGGTAATTGGTTTGCAGGAAAAGTAGTGGGCGTCGGGCCCGTGCCGGTAACCAGTAGCCTGCCAGTTTCATCATTATCATCATCGTCAGCCTAATTTTATGTCCACTGCAGTACGAAGGCCCCTTCCCTGCGATCTACAATTATCCTTGTCTTTCCCTAGCTGCTTCCAATTTGCACCTGCAAATTTCCTAATTTCGTCACCCTACCTAATCTTCTGCCATCCTCGAGTGCGCTTCCCTTCCCTTGACACCCATTCTGTAACTTCAGTGGTCCACCGGTTATCTGCCCTACGCATTACGCGGCCTGTCTGTCTGAAAAACATTTATTTACATAAGTTTTGCACCAACACTAGGTGGGCTCCCGTAATATGGGAGCCCATTGGCGTCGGCCGCCGCCCGGGCCCGCTCGACCAAGGCCTGTTGGGCCGTCAGGTCAGAGCAGCCGAGCAGGGCTGCCTCCCAGTCCTCCCGGGAAGGGTTGGGTAAGGGGGTTAGATTTGGGGTTTTTTGACATTCCCACACCATGTGGAAAATGTCTGGGGACCTTTCCCCACAGTGCGGGCAGTTCCCCGTGCAAGCGGGGTCAGTAAATTTAAGACTGCCGGGCACAGTAGAGTTTTGGTGTAAAGGCGAAGGGGAATGCGCTCCTCCGTTTTTGTGAGGTCCTTACAGGGCTTAGGATAGATGGAATGGCCAGATTGGTAATGCTGAACGATCTCTTTGAAAGTATAGGTGGGATTGGGTTCGGGGTCCGGATCGGTGGGGGACGAAGGTGATGCCCGGAAAGTGAGCGCGCGGGCGATGGCATCGGCCGTCTCGTTTCCCTCGAGGCCCGTGTGAGCCGGAGTCCAGATAATTGTACGGTACGAGGGGGCACCGAGATAGTCGCTGTTTTGCAAAATTTTGTAGGCAAGGTACGGTATGTGCCCCTGCTCAATATTGCGGCAAGCACCCCTCGGTAATGATGACCCGCGAGTGCTGATCTGCGGCGGCTAGCGCGATGGCAACCACCTCCGCGTGTGTAATGGTGTGTGCACGGAAAGTGAGTCCGTTTACTGCAGTGTTTTGGTAACGCCTGGCCAGCTCCATTTTTTTTTCTTAATATCAACTAAAATATCTGTTATCCCCGTTTGCTTTCTGGTCCACAACGCTCTTTTTCTGTCTCTTAACGTTACGCCTAAGATTTTTCTTTCCATCGCTCTCTACGTGGTCCTCAACTTGTTCTTGAGCTGGTTTGTTAACCTCCAAGTTTCCGCCCCATATGTTAGAACCGGCATAATGCAATGAGTGTGCACCTTTCTTTTAAACGACAGTGGCAAGCTCCCATTCGTAATTTGGTAATGCCTGCCGTATGCACTCCAACCCATTTTTATTCTTCTGTAAATTTACTTGTCATGGTGAGGATCGCCTGTGAGTAATTGATCTCGATAAATGCCTGTCGGTTTATGCAGGCTTAAAATGGGAGATCATTTTGGGAATGATCATGGCTTCAAGCTGACATTGGTGTCAGCTTGAAGTCACCGCAGAAAGAAATGCTGTGAGCATCATTTAATATCCGGTGCACCAATCAGTCAATAATGTTATGACTGTGGGGATGCAATATTACAGCCTCGTTGTTCTCACTAAGTATGCACTGCTTAATCCTAGTTCAACTCTTGATACATAATATAAATATAATTACAACAGTATGTACTACACCACTCTCATGCACTTTCAGTCAATGGTCTTGCTTTAAACAAAGATTGCCATTGCATGTGGTATACTCAAAACTCATAGCCACACCGATTGCCAGTGACGCGGCTCCTTCCGCTGTCAGTTGAATAGCTATCTTCAGCATACGCACATAAGAAAGCGCACTTTTTTTTACCACAAGCCTTGTTCCATAAGATAACAAAACATTTTCTGCCTTGCTGAGTAATTTCAATAATTCGAGTACCAGGCAAGTGCAAACCTATTGCTGCCAGAGTTTCAGTATATATTAGACGTCATCTATGTTGTTTCTCGTATTTGCTCAGCCAAAACACAATGGCTCTGTTGTCCGACTGCTAACTTCCATAACTGCGCTTGATCAGGCAATAACATGTGCACTAAGCCAGGTCATCAATCTGACGACGATTTGCCAGACTTGCTGAAAGCTGGCTACACTGCTTAACAATTCTTTATGCGGGAAAGCTAAGCTAAACAGTAGACTGCGTTGCAGGGGAAACTCGAGAGCAGGATCTGAAAACACGAAGAATGAAGAGAAACTCGCATCGAAAGTCATGTCGTTTTAAGCTGAGCGTCGCAAGAATTGAGAAAGAAGCGTTTAGGTGGCAGCGGATGTCTTCGCACATTACTGAATGCTTTCATATCACACTTTCTTACGCTTTCTGTGTCACGCGTACTAATGTTCGCTCGCTATCGCGGTTTTTCTTCATCCGTGACGCACTACTACAGTAGCGGCCGTAGTGGCGCTGGAGGCGACACGGACGGCAGTCCTCGCTGGCAGGTGACCTCCGACTGGTCCGCCTGCTCGGCCACGTGCGGCGACGGCCTGCAACGGCGCACCGTTGTCTGCGTGGGGCTGAGAGGAGGCGCACTGCGGGACTCGGCGTGCAAGCAGGGCGACGAGAAGCCGCCCTCAGTGAGGCCCTGCAACTTGAAGCCCTGCGCTGTCTGGCGAGCCGGCCCGTGGGGCAAGGTACCTGATACACGCTCGCATCATCGAGCACGACTGCCTGCATACGATTAGGCTTTTGAGGCCAAGGTCTTCAGAGATGTGCTGGTGACGTCTTTCATATAAATCCTGATTTGGAGACCTCGCTTGAAGAATAATCAAATTCTAGCACGGTCGATGAATATGACGTGTAGACACATCACGATTGATATCACATGCATATATCTGCAATAGTGCAGTCAGGTTTTTTTTTTTTTTTTTTTCGAGGTGCATTGAACATTTTTTTTTTTTTTGCCAAAATAGTATCAAGAAACAGGGGTAGCTGCATTTACGTGCAGCTTTTTAAATACCTGGAAGAAAGTATCTCAGCCCAACAGGTTAGTCGGTGAAAGACTGCGAAAGTTGAAAACCAGGAAATAGCGGCGCCGCGAAAGAAAAAAAAAGAAAAAAGAAAGATCGCGGCGTAACTTTCAGCCTAAAGAAATTTCTTGTGCTTAAGATGTCCTAGTCAACTATTCATTCAAGAAACGCTCTAATCCCCAACGAATCTTGAACAGGTACCCAGTTCTGAAGCTTTATTTCATAAATATCCGCCGGGACAAAGGCAGCCAATGGATGCAGAAGGCGTGCAACCTTCTTCCTTAGACTTCTAACATACACTTTTTACTTTTCGAGAGCCTATTTTCAGGGTAAATGCAAACATTTTGCTTATTAGCCTTTGCTTTCCTTGCCTGCCTTATGCCTTTTCCTTTCTTTCTGTTTTTTCTATGCGCTTCCCCAGAAAAGCGTGGACGCTAACCGATTACTGTGACCAGACCGTGTGAGGTTCAAACTAATGCCGCGTATCCTACCGAAGAGTTCATCCGGCGCTATACTGTTTTACTGATCCTAACCCTCCAATCTCTGCCCGCAGTGCAGCAGCGAGTGCGGGAAAGGCATGCGCAAGCGCGAGGTAAGCTGTGGGCCAGGCCTGAAGGCGTCTGCCTGCAAAGCCTCCGAGAAACCCGCCACCGAGCAGGTGTGCGAGATGCCACCTTGCTCGAGCACCTGGTTCTTCTCAGCCTGGTCCGAGGTAAATTTTCTCCACTGAAATTCTGTTCTTTTCTCTCTCTCTCTCTCTCTTAGTTATTCCTTTGTTCATACTGTTAGAGGCACTTGAACAGAGTTAGTCGTGGAGCCAACTACGCAAACGTCAGTCAACTTGCGAGCTACTTAGCGCGACGAACAGATACGCGTGCGTGCGTGCGTACGTACGTGCGTACATACATACATACATACATGCATACATACATACATACATACATACATACATACATACATACATACATACATACATACATACATACATACATACATACATACATACATACATACATACATACATACATACATACATACATACATACATTTGCAAATATAAATTAGGATAATATTCAATATGCGTTAACATTGTGGTCAAGCCAATCACGTAAATGAATTTTTTAATTACTTGTTAAAAATCTGGATCCACTTGAAACGGGCTATCAGTATTTTTTTTTCTTCGGCTTGCAAGAAGAAAAAGAGCTGCGCTAAAAGGCATTTGTACAGAGTCGTTTACAATAAAGTGTTTGCTTACCTGAAAAAAATGGCTTGAATTATCGCGGACATACTATGCAGTTGGCTATAAACGAGTGTTTTAGTACATGTGATGAACATGTTTGTCGAACTGTTCAGTAGCTTCATGCATGTAGCTGACTTGTGGTTCAGTAGAAGCAAGTGTAAAGCAAGTTTACTGTATACTGCAGTATATATGTGTACTCTTATGAAAAGATAAGTGTTTATTTTGTTCCAGTTTCCGAGGCCACCCGAGCTGCAGAGGAATGCAGTAAGCTTGTGTACTTGAACATGTTCGTCGAACCTTTCTTTTGCGCAGTGTTCCGTCAAGTGTGTTCCGGGCGTTCAGAGGCGACGAGTTTTCTGCGTCCCCGGACAGAATGAATGTGACATGCTGGATAAGCCTTCGTCCCAGCAACCATGCCTTGAGCTTTGCACAGGAACCTGGTTTGTGGGACCCTGGTCAAAGGTGCGCCAATGATGTTACGGCAGAACTCACTTTTCAGTAGTGCAGAGTTATTTTGGAAAAACACTTAAGGACCTTGCACCAGGTTTGGCCACTGCAAACAAGCAAGCCCTGTGCTTATGATCACGCGGTCATGATAGTGTCTCCAAATACTACAGCTATGTACGATGCGAAAACAACTGAAAATTCAAACGCAAGTCCGCAAGTCCGCACGCCGTTATTCTCGTTATTCTGCGCCGTGTAACAACAACAACAACAACAACAAGAGGAAAATGTCACAAACGACGTGATGGAAAGGATGCCAGGCTGATAGGAAGAGCTAACACTAGTACATTCTAGCAGAGACACAGACGTTCGCATGCGACCGCACTGATGTCATTGCCAATCGGGGTTTCGTTTTCAAACATAACCAGCTTGCATGCTAATCTCCACGTAGCTGCAGAACAGTGCCAAAGCCCTTGAGTAATGGGCGGAGTGGATGGAATGGTACGTGATTCGCCTCGAATTACTGATGCCGAGAAAGCTGAAGCACCTCATGCTGTATTGAGGTAATGGATGAGACAGTATGCAACGTGTCGCGCAGAACCCGCACAGAGAAGTGCGTTGAGTGAACGCCTGAAATTGATGGAATGGGGACGAGATATGAAGAGATATTCGAAGGTATGCGACTGATGAAGCACTCCGCAGTACGTGGAGGAGAGACGGAGGTTTTGCAGGGACTCAAAAGAACTTTCAGAGGGCCTAGTTCGTGCATACTTGACGTGAATAAAGAGTGCAAGAACAAAAAAGACAAGACGACACAAAAGAAAAGTAGCGGAAACAGGACAAGTGTTTGTTCCGCGTCCACCCCTCTTTTTTTTTCATGTCGTGTTCTTGTTTGTTTGTTTGTTTGTTTGTTTCGCTCATTAATTATGTCTAGCTTTACAGCGGGCGTCTAAAGTGTGCGCTTGAGGTGTGGCATAAAAAGGCATGTTGTTTGGCACAGTATACTGAGCTCGGGGCTGCGATTAGTCTGTCACCTTTTTTCGGGGCTTTTCTGATCATTATAGGGCGTCATTTTCTGACGCAAGCAAGAGACAGAATTGACGCTCCAATCTCTGCCTACAGGCAAGCATTCCTTTATACCGTAAATCTGCTGAACACAGTGCTAGTTGTGAACAGAGTGCTACACGTCTCTTTGGCCCACCCCTATAGAGCCATGATCAAGCTGTCTTTCTCATGATGGCTGTGTATTTAGCGTTGCGACTACAGTAACTTCCCCTGCCAGTCCTTACTGCACTGCCTCTCGGCCACCCGACGTCATCGTCGTGCATGCCTGTTCGCAGTGCCTTCCCGGTTGCGGCAACGGGACGCGCGAACGCCAGGTTCTGTGCGTCGGCCAGCAGGGAGGCCGATGGACGACGGTGGTGCCCGATGGCCACTGCGGCTACGCAGAGCGGCCGCTCGCCTCGGAACCCTGCGAAACGCCCTGTGCGCCAGAGTGGCACACGTCGGCATGGAGCACTGTAAGCGTACTCGGACAAATGATACTAAATCTTATTGACGAAATCGTTAAGCTTTGAATCCTCAAGAAAGCTTTCAGTTCAAAAATATATTGATTGCCATCAAAATACAGGGAAAGGGATCTCATCACGCAAAACCGCAAGCGATCGCTTAGAGACCCGACGACAATCACGGGAAATAGCAGCACAGCACAAGTGTGCCAGCACTAATAACACTGAAAGAAAATTTCAAGGTAAAGCAAGTGAGAGTTATATCCTCGTACACATCGCACAAACGAGGTCACAAACCGGCATCTTATGGGCAGACAAAAATTAATAATAGTCAGACAGCTTATACAGGCGAAGAGGACACTTATTAAAGAAGACGTCACTCGTTAGTAATATGTTGTGACAAGAAGTAAAAAAAAAACTAAATTACGATGTCGCATTGCCAAGGAAATATTAGCATATACGAAATCGCACGACTAACGCAAGTTGTACTATACAAAATAAATGAAGTGAACTTTAAAGTGCTTAAACAGGGCAATGTAAGAGTCTTTCAAGAGTATTTTCTCCCTTGGCGCAGTGCTCGACTTCGTGCGGTGGCCGGGGAAGCCAGACGCGCCAGTCACTGTGCTTAGACGTTGGCGGGGAAGTGGCGGGCATCGAGGCCTGCTCGGAGTCTTCGCGACCTTCGGCCAGGCGTCCGTGCGGCCTGTCCGCGTGCCCCGCGGAGACGGCCGAAGAACGCGGCTGTCGGGACACCCGGAATCGCTGCGCGCTGGTGGTGCAGGCGCGCCTCTGCAGCTACCCGTACTTCCGCCAGGGATGCTGCGCCTCGTGCCGCCGCGCCGCCTCCAGCCACCCGTCGCCGGACGAGGACAGGGCCTGAGTCAGTGCTCCGCGTATGACGACGAGGAACGCCATCAGGAAATCGCGGCTGTCGCATGCGTGCCTCTTGAAGAGTCCAGAGGACAACACTTCCTGGAGAAAGGAATATGGGTGCTTCGCCAACAGGCACCCTAACGACGTGGCACCCCGGCACGCGATTTTTTTCATCCGGTTCAGGCCGTGACCAATCTGTACTTCGAGCCATACGGTTCTGATCGCCAAAAGCGGCCCTGGTCGGAAGTCGTCATCACTTGCTGTCCTCTAAGGAACCAACCTTGCGGGCAGTAAGGTCATCAGACTATAGAGGAAGCCTCTTGACGCCTAGGAATTACCCGACGACAAGAGCCATGGCCCCAGTCGCCGAACATGGATGAACTTATTTCATTCGGGCCGTTACTGACTCCAAAACTGCCCTGGACGTCGAAGCACTGTCGCACCCTAAGCTTGCACCTGCACTGAACAAACGGTGTTGATTCGCCTGTGCGCTTACTGGCAAGCGCCTATAGACTATAAGACACGTGTATCAGTGGCTTTGCCGCACGCGCTGTTCATTGCCTTGCCGTTTCACAGCGCAAGCTAACGCGTTTTATTTATGCATCCGGATGACGTAAACATATAGGAAACTGTCCTTACTTTGACCTTAGCGAGCAAGCGTTGCTTTCGCTCACGCGGGCGTGGTGTGCCGGCTATCGACTGCGATAAAATGTCGATTGCGCTATGTGGCGGAACGCGAACTGGAAGCGGAGATATTTGCAAGAGCGAGCAACTATCTTTGTACATAGTTAGATACCAGCGAAGAACAAGGGCACCCTGTAAGTACAGCGGTCGTTTCTCGTAGTTAAAGGTGCACATATGTGTCGTGTATAACAGGCACGTGTGCTACCTCTCTAGTACCAAGGAGATTCGTATTCCACTTGCCCATGTTGCGTCTTGGCTTTGCGCGAACATTGCTTGGGAAAGAAATATGGCTGTTCTTTTTCCCTGCAAACTCAACACGGCACATCACTGCCCAGATCGGACTAATTTTCCGAAGTTGCTATGTGAGCGTAGCGGTGTATAATATTGGATTGCATGCAAACAGACGACGTGCGCCGAGGCTTCGAATACGCGCTTGTAATCGTCTATTGGCGGCCTCTTATTAGGGAGTGAAATACTGTGGCACACGGATCGTTGCAATTGCTGGTGCCGAGTTCAACGCGCAGATTCTTTTTTTTTTACAGTGTTGAAGAGGGTCAAATAACAGCTTAAGCACTCCTGAAGTTTTCGCCCTTTTCGACTTGTGAAACAAGTTATCCATTCTGACGTTACATCCCATTGGATACTCTAGGAAGGCGGAGCTTGTGTCATACGGCGCGTTAGTTTTTTAGAATACGTCGTGATGTCAGATTTAGTATTAAGCCTCCAACTACGTGCTGCAGCTCGGCGTAGGAAGGTTTCGCGCTCGTTCCATATTCAAACCATGCGGCGAAACTGAAAGCAGCCGCGGCGTTGTTGAGCACGCCGTGCATGTGATTCAGGAAAACTGGCTCGCACTGTTTCGGAAGCGAGTACGTACAGTCGTTCACATTCGCGCGTCAACATTTACGGAGCTCATTTGTCACGCGGCTTTCTTTGCACACGACGGCTCAGCGTCCGTCTACAAGAAGAACAAAAAAAAATGTCCCGCAAATATCTAACAAAACATATTGCTAGTTTCGGCGTGGAATGCAGGACAAATGTAATGCTTGGAACGGGAAGCCTTTGTGCTTGGACTTCAATTACCAGAATCGTCCTCTTGATCCTCTAAATCTCTTGACGAACCTGTCCGAAACGTTGGTTTGTCCTTTATGTCTCGCTGAATGGGCGCGGGAATGCGAGTGTTTCAAGTATGTGCCGCGTTGTCCTTGCCGTAAGTGCGAACTCACTGTGATTTTTTACTTCCTGCGGAGGAGAAAATTTGGAGCAGGCCATGGGAGGAGGGGAGAGGGGGGGTGCGGGGGTTCGATAGTAGTAAGGCAGCGTTTGTGAGCGCAGACTTAAGCAGCAAAGCATGACTTAAACACGTCGGCGGAAGTTGCAAGTCACCTCATTCAGCCTTTACTATTACACACAGTGGGGGCCTGATCTAAGGATAACTATGCGGTTTGCCCACTGGTGAAATTGTTTAAGGAATGTTCCGTTGTGACTATGCCATAAGCCGACCAACAGAAGCGCGCCTAATTCATTATTTTTCATGAAAGTGAGCTTAACCTTTGCAGCCGCTTTATCTACGAAAGGTATAATAGATATCGCAGCGCATCGATATCCGTGCAGCATGCAAGTTATAACGAGATTATTTTGCATTTTGTAGACACAAAAGTTGCGCGAGTATAGTTTCACGTCACTTGCAGAGCTCGCACCTGCTGAGTTATGAATGTAAATGTAATAATAATAATAATAATAATAATAATAATAATAATAATAATAATAATAATAATAATAATAATAATAATGATGATGATGATGATGATGATGATGATGATGATGATGATGATGATGATGATGATGATGATGATGATGATGATGATGATGATGATGGCGAGGATGATGATGATAATATGTAATAATAATATAGTACTCAGTAACATCTATGAAGCCTTTGTACTGGTGTACTTGAAAACTAGGGAAAGACATCACGCAGAGAAAGATATGAGGGGAATAAAAGCGGACACTTCCATGAAAGCGAGATCATACGGCATAGTTATCTACACTTGTACAGAACACAGCAAATGAACTCGCATACATGTAAATATAGGTAAAATACGTGCTGCATCTTGCTGATGCCGACCGAGCCATAGGATATTGTATATCGCAACATGGCAGCGGAGAACGCTCTAAAGATGTGCGGCAAGTAGCAGGGCTTTAACAGCTATGTCAAAAGAGCAGACGCTTCACATTTTCCCGAGGTCGTTGTAGATAGCGCGCAGAATAGCCTCAGTATAAGACAGCGTTTCCTCTAACTTAATGTGGCACAAACAACTGGGTATATGTGTCACTGATTACCGAGCCCACATTGAATGGTAATACCGACGGAGCGCGTGCGATAAAGTGTCTGCCCACGCTTCACTGTGAGCGCGTCCAGTTATATTACCGCTGATACTATATGCCACCGCAAACGAGCTACAACACCGCAGCGTCATCACTCGCCGCGGAAACGCAGTGTTCGAAGCTCACGTCCACTGCCACATTATCAGCAGTCTACCGCCACTCATTAAACGAACACTGCCAACAAATTATAGCTGGAGCACTGCGCATAACTTTACCATCGCACCATTTTTCTTTCTTTCCTCGTCTAATATACGTTAGTGCTGTTGATGCGTTAGCTACGAATGTCCCCGCTGGCACCTAGTTATGTCTGCAGAACTGCCACAACAACCATAAAATGATAAACGCGCAAATTTCTTGCATGTGCCTTTTCGCACTCGTTGATCAGTGGTCCTATATAGTGCGGCGCTCTGTTCATGTGATCACCGGAATTGGCTGGCCGTGAACGGTGAATGACGAGAAAGCAATAGAACTGAGCGAAATGAACCCTTACGTTATATCTACCCATGTTCCTTGATTTCTTTATGGTTCGTAACTCGCATTTGCAAGCATTTTGATGGTACATGCAGTTAAATTCGGCCTAGTGCAGCATCGCCCTATTATCCCCCCCCCCCCCCCCCCACCCATGTTCGCGAAACCATGCGTATGCACTCTGTTATTTGACTGCGCAAGATTTTACAACATTTTCTCACAAAAAGACGCGAGATTCCGAGGAATATTCGCGGCGCATCGCTGCCAAGCCAGTGCCAAGATTTTTGCTCTCTCTTTCTCGGCTCACTGCCAGAAAACCTGAAGTCAGACACAATAAATGGCGAAGTTCAGTCTGTGTGCCAAACATTCAAGTGCAGTGTGATGTAATGGCCATTTTTTTGGTGGCCTTTTTTTTTCACTTAACTATGTGAACTGGGATGCGTGCCTACGTGGTCGTGAGAGTGGAGCGTTTGAGCGTTTAGAGCGTTCGTGAGACACTGCACGCGAATGATGCTCTACGCACAAGCGCACGTGTCTCTGCGCGTGTGTTCGTATTAAGCATTCTCCTTAATTGAAGCTCCTGTCGCTCGCTGTGCATGCCTTTCCTCTTTGATGTACGATTCATAATTCCCAGCTGCAAAAGTGCCATCTTTCCCCCCACGTAGTAGGCACCCATGTGCATGACGCAAATGTTTATACAGAACTAGCAACTCTAGATGGTCACTGATTGACGAACGGGTCTCCTCGAATAAATGCGTTCATATATAAACAATGGAAAGCACTCTTGTGGCTAGAAATATTATATAAATCGTTAATTGTTAAACCTACAGGTAGTCTTAGTTTAAATTCGACAGAGCTGCTAAGGAAGCGCTAAACATACTTCGCAGTTTCTTTTTCTTTCTTTTTTTTTCAGACGCTTATTTTACCGTAAATAAAAAGGTGCCGAATCCACAAAACGTTTCCTTGGTAACCTTTTTTTTTTCCCCATGGGCTGGCCACCATCGCTAATATGCCCAACATCAGGATCGACTGGAATTTTCTCTTCCGAAAAATCCTAGTGTAAGGGGCATGTGTGTCGGTATTCCGTGCCGGTGAGTGACGTCATACTCGCCCGCAGAACGAACCAGCAATATTGTTCGTCGTCTGAATCTAGCTTTAGCATGGTAAATGTCTCGTTGTTGAGACGCCACGTTAGCGAAAACGAAGCCCGCGAGCGGTGTCGCGGTATTTCGGCAGCATGCAGTCTTTGTGCCATGATTCCACTGTCGGCCTCTATCAAAGGTCATTGGTTGGTGGAGTGCAGACTTCATTTTTGGACGAATATACGATTCTTCGACGTGCGTAAAATTCGTACACGTTGTTTTGTTTGAGTAGGCAGGCGAGTGGTTGTTTTCGATGCCTTTCAGGTCCTTCGCAAGTGCTGAACCACTGCGTCAGCACAATAACAATGTATATTCCGAGACCCTGGGCCGTATAACGTAAAACTATTCCAATGTGTTTTTATTCCAATTTCCTGACGTCAAATTTGCGTAACCGCCGACGCAGGCATCGGGCGGTCACCCGCATGGTTGTCTGAACAAACCGATCAAATGCTCCCCTCGTTCACAGGAGGTCAGTTTTGTTTGCTTGAAAAACGAATAACGTTGCTTGCACTGAGCGGATTGTCTTATCCAATTGGCTCACAAGAGGCGAGGAGCACGCTCAGGTGGAGAGGGATTCGATGGGGCCGAGCCACTGCACTGAATATCGAGGACCAGATGAAGAGAATGGTGCCGGCATCTGCGATTGGTCCGCTTTGTCTTACTTAGCTTGCGGTGGCTCGTCGACAATCGCGGCGGCATGCAATGGAAGCTTAAGAATGACGCTAAAACGGATCCTCAGCAGAGTTGGCAGAACGAGGTCGTAAATGTGCCGAAAGCTCTCGAAAACGTTACACGGCGACGCAAAACCACGCTCTCCGGCAGGGGCGAGTAGCCAGTGCCGGAGCGATCGGCGGCAGCCATCTTTTATTCGTTTCGGAACAGGGCAGCCTGCGGCTATTCAGAAGAAAATTCAGTTTTGTTCGGCATATTAATGCATCTTTAACGCGTACGCGTCACTTTGACGCGGTAAGTTCTTGCGGTTTTGTGACGTCGCGTGAGAGGCAGGTGAAGTGGGTGCAGCTCGAAAACTTTTGACCGATAGCCGAGGGCTAATGGCAAAAAGGCGTCGAATCAGAAATAACTATTTTTGTTTTGTTCGCTCAAATTATGCATAATCAGTGCGTACACGTCATATCAGATGGGGAGCTATCGCGGTTTTCGTGACGGCGCTTGACAGACAGGTGAAGTGGGGGTGGTCCAAAGATGTTTTTGACCAATCGCGGCGGGCTTATTGCAGAATTGGAATAGAATGTTTGGAATCGCTTTACGTTATAGCGCCCCCTTTCACACTTACGTGGACGAACTACAAACGACATTGCTCTATGGAGCACACAGGTTTCTATCATGCAGAAGCGGAATTTCGCCACCTCTCGCTAAAGAGCTGAGTGTGCTTTATTCAAGTTGCACTTCAGAAAGAGAGAGAGAAAGACAGAAAGCTCTTCACTGAAATGCAGAGAATTCTGCCTGAGTATATGCAGGCGCCTGCAATGCTACTCTGCGTAGTGAAAGGTGTCGTGGGCAGAAAGTCCCGGGAGTAGGTGGACAGGAAAATGAAAATAGTAGGCGAGATAATGTATGACCATGGTATCTACAGGTGAGGCAAGGGGATGGTGTTGATATGAACAGGCTAGAGCTATACTCTTAACCATAAATGATGCGAGAAAAGACGATGATTTGCCGCGTGCGAGTCTGGAGACAGTTTATTTGGCTCTACACTATATCTTTTACAGACCTGAGAAGCTCTAGCAGGCACAAAAGGGTTTTCTTTTCTTTAACAACTTCCATATAGGCGATGTATAAGCGCAAAAACAAAATCTAATAGGCGCATGCTCCTTTCGTAGACTAGCGGAGGGCCGCATTGCCCTGTGGCATACTGCTTGTTGAACGCTGCTTTCTGACAATTGTGTTTGTCCTTGTCGCGGTGTATATTTATTAGACGCTGCATTAAGCTAATGCAACGGCCAGTGCAGCGGCATGTGTTTGCAGCCCTCCGATTTTGCATTTAGACTCAAAGAAATAATGCAGAATACTGCATGATTACGTATTTGGAGATGCACGCTGGTACCTCTGGTTACTCAAAGTAAGAAGCATGCGTTATGAACGCGCCTTGCGAGCTCTGTTGCAAGTCCTTCACCTCGCGAACTTCGCTCTACGTAGGATTCCAGGATGATGAACGCCTGTGAAATGCCTTTTTTGCTTTGTAGAATAAAGTTAGCGTCCCAGATGTACTTATTCATACTTCTCGCAGCGCGTCTAGATGTTGGATCCTAAACTCCCAAATTTTCGCATATTTGCTCAAAATACCAGGTTCTGTGCTCACCTGCCGTGGTGGCTTAGTAGTTTTGGCGTTGCCCTGCTAAGCCCGAGGCGGCGTGATCACATTCCGGTCGCGGCGGCCGCATTTCGACGGGCGCGAAACGCAAAAAACGCAAGTGCATTGGATGCGCGCTAAAGCACTCCAGGAGGTCCCTATGAATCCGGAGCGCGCCCCCCCCCTCCCCCCGCCCCTTCTCACGGCGTGCCTCATAATCATATCGTGATTTTCGCATGTAATACCTCAAAATTTATTTTAATTTAGGTTCCGTGCTACGGTTGCAAGTCGGCCTTCATGTAATTTTGTTTTGTTGACGGTTCATTACGGACAGCGTGCTACAGCTAATCAATGCATACTGACTGCTCGCGAAGCAATCTTCAAAATATACTGCTCACAAGAAGTACGGTGGAGGCAGTCTAGCAAAACATTTTGTTTCCAACAGCAACCCGAAAGCATATAAATGAATAACCTCGTCACTTGCTCAACCTTCCCTCGGTAAGTATTCTTCAGAGTACGGTGCTTCGTTTACTCGGACCGACATGCTTGAATGAAAGATGGTGATTCGTCATTTACCAAACGACAAATACTCTGACTGGTAAATTATTCTGCGCGTACGCGCGCACGTGCATTATTGAGTACTTGCAGGCGTGTACGTGCGTGCTTGTGAGTGTAACTCGCTGAAGAAATGCGTTGAATTACGGTAATAGTAGTGGACAACGAAACCTACAATGCGGTTCAACCGCATCGCAATAACGACGCAACCATTTCTGCCATGCAGCACTACCGAATTCAGGGTGTCGAACCGAACCCAAACCGAACCTGAACCGATATTCTTGGAACGCGCCGGAACCCGAGCCGAACCTGAACCGAAGACGGTTCAAGTTCGGCTCGGGTTCCGTGGCGAACCGATAACGGCAAACGGTTCGCCACAAAACGGCCCAAGCATATCGGGTGCAATGATCGCTCAATATCTAAGCGATTCTTCAATATAATCATTTCTTCCCACGAGCAGGTCGTTACGACTGACGAGTTGCGTTATGTGCGAGAATGGGGATAGACGGTAGGACAAAACGGCCACCTAGGCAGAGAGGCTGGCACTTCTGAGCTCGGCCGTGCCAGACCTGTTCCGCGGCCTGAACTTTGTTTCAGGGGCACCGCAGAATCACCGTTTCTGTTGAAGCACCAGCCATTAGGCTAGCTCGTGACTATTACTGCATAAACCGCAAAACTCAGAGTGCGCCGAGAGAAAGAACGACGGTGTCCCTGAGAAGGGAAAGCAGGAAAACCAGCCCGGATTCTTGTACCAGTAACACTGTGGTCGCTATAATGAATGCCGTCACCTACCGAGTGCGCGGTAACAACGGCTGTAAACGGCACGGGAAATTTGCTTTTGTCGCGCCAAGGCTAAACGTACGTTTGGCGCCTTCAAGCAAGTACAACGCGGTTCGATTTCTGCAAGTCACTCCTGGGGAACAGTATGCGTGATTTAAACGTTTTTTTGTCCACGCCTAGTCAGCGCAAGATTCTACGCCACGTGGCGTTGCGTGAGAAAGATCGTCGCGGTGTTTAGCAAAACCTGTCCTTGTTCATGATTCAAAGGCATCAATGTCCTCACGTGTTTATTTATAGACAGCACAAAAGTGAGCAAAATGTCACTTGCTGGTTTCTTTGTTTGCTACGGAGTAGATTTGAAGTTGTCATTTATGTAATACATTGTGAATCCGCGCTGTGCCATATGCCACGAAGCGCTCGCCACTGTACGGTAGTTAGTTGAAAGAAAAAGTTGAACTGGGACTATGATGCTGTCAATGCCGTGAAAGTTAAGCCCACTCCACGCAGACGCAATGTGCAATAGTTACGGGTCCTTGAATAAGCATGTCTCGTCTTAGGCAGCCTATGAATTCTCCGTTTTGGTTTAGATAAATCACTTTAATATATCGCCGAATTCAGCATGTTTGCATTTCTTTAAAACGATGCGTGGCGGTATAGTACTGCCCTTTACTCGTTCAATGAACACTATACGTCCTACTACAAGCATTTGGGACATCCTAATTTTTTCCTTTTTTTTTTTTTTTGATACTTCCATTGTCGTGCACCAGGTGTGACCGACCTTATTGCGGTGTACATCTATGAAATTATGTAAACAAGCCTTTTGTTATCGAACAGACTCCGCGAAGCCTTTAATTTCACTATCTTTTTATTAGAAATATTCTGTATTCTTTCCGATATTGGTGGTGGTGATTATTATTATTATTATTATTATTATTATTATTATTATTATTATTATTATTATTATTATTATTATTATTATTATTATTATTATTATTATTATTATTATTCTAAAGGTGGGGTTAGCCCGGCAGACCTGACCGGCAGTCGCTCCACCTGAGCGTCTCTTTCTGCACCAAATACGTCCCTATATATATGTTCGTCAATTATGTCTCGCATAAATGTGAGTAGAATGAGTTACACTTCCATGTGTAATATCCGCGCTTTTTGCGGGAATACTAACTGTTTTACACGTTCGCGAGGAAATCCTTTTCTTTCCATGGTGTCCAGAAGCCTCCTCCTTTCAGTGCAGAAGTACTTGCAGCACTAGATAAAATTTTCTATGGCACCATTTCGTCGCACCCGGTGCAAGATGTAGAAGCAACACCGCTGTCTTTGAACATCCATGTAGGAGTAGAGGCCGCTGCCGTTCTTACTCGACTCGGTATAAAAGCGTGGCTCCTATGCGGCTAAGTCCCTTTACAACATAAGGCTGAAACGGTGGCTTCCAAAACGAACGAAATCTGCAACGAATTGCCTCTTTAGGAAGTCGATGATTCACTGGATATCTCACTGTTGGCTGCCTTGAAAGCGCTTCATTCACGAAGGCATATGCTCTTTCGTTGTCAGTGATGCTAACACGCGTATTTATCACCTGAAACTTTATCTTGATTCCATTTGTGGCGATTTCTCTAAGTGATGCCAGTCAATAATGAAAGAATTTGTGTGGAGTCACGCCACAAGATGGTAGCCGTATCCTTGACTTTGAGTACGAAAGTGTGACGGCTTTGTCTGCAGGTATATTCGATATTCGATAGTCATTTTGTCGAATACTCGTATTCAATTCGATTTAAAAAAAACTTTGTATTCGAAGAACCTTATAAAACTCCATTGTTTTGCCCATACTCAGTACAGATAAAAGGAAGTGCGGAAAAAAATGAAGCGCTAGGAATGAATGTGTCCAGGGGCCGCACACTCTTGCGGCGACACTGCCTAAGATGACCGCCTTTATGTGTATAGCTGCAGGACCTGTACAACTATAAACTTAATAATATTCATGTAAAAAATATATTTGTCTCCTCCGTGCCAGGAAGCCCCTTTCATCCACCTTCTGTCAAAAATTGCGCATGCGCCATGCATGAAGGTCGAAAGCACTGTGCAGTATATGTCGCCATAAGGCGCGATAAAGTTTTCTGTGCTGATCCAGAACTGAACCGGAACGAAATCAGAGCTCGCTGAGCCCAAACTCGAACCCGAACGGGTATTTCTTTCGGTTCGACACCCTGATGTTTCCTGGTATCTCGAGTCGGCCCACCCTCTACAATACACGGCACTGAAGCCCACAAACCACACGTACACTACTCGCCGTGACTTGCCGGAGAGCGAAGGAATGAATATGCCTTATTCAAGCATGAGCGAAACGACAACCAATCAGATTACACACCCAGCACGTGCGCTAGCGAAGTATAATTAACGCTCTGAGCGTGCCTTGTGCATCTAATGTTTCTCTAGCCTCTTTGACCCTGTTGACTTCATTATTCCGCTTTCTGCGTCGTTTATTGCCTCGACATTTCGTGAATACGAGCTCTCTGTCCTCTAGCGCAACGACCGCCGACGATATCTTTAAGGATCAGCTAGCCGGGTTTTCAAGTTTAGTTGCTCTCGCACTGCACTCTTATCGTTGGCTACACTAAATTAAAGAAAGAAGTAAAAAAAAAAGATTATTTGTCAGATTTGGCTTTCCCACAACAGCAGTGTTTGCGCGGAGAAGCCCGCCCCACAAGTCGCACGATACGCAAAGTACTTGCGTGTGTGTAAATAGCGGAGCTAACGATGGTGATAACGCTAAGTGTCTTCGCAAATAAATCATGAAAAACGACGACAAGCACCACTGTAGTTACCTCTGGTTCCCCTAGATATGGGTCTTCTATAGAATTGTTTCTCAGTCGACTACGCTATCAACCAGGACATCCGGCACCTTGATCTAATGTCCAAATACATTAAATTGAACAACAACTGACAAAGGACTCGCTCCAGCATAGTTAAAGCGAGCTTTATTCCAAATTTGACAGTAAAAATATAAAAAAAACCTATAAAATAGTTTTGTAGAAAAAGTGTCCGACGACTACGATACTCCCTAACGGGAAATTTGAGCGCAGCTGGATACGCGTTTTCATTTCTCCATATATTGAGGCAAAGAATTTTAGAATGCA
Organism: Dermacentor andersoni; assembly: GCF_023375885.2. Lineage (NCBI taxonomy): Eukaryota > Metazoa > Arthropoda > Arachnida > Ixodida > Ixodidae > Dermacentor > Dermacentor andersoni. The sequence goes on from NC_092815.1 coordinate 55,061,295, forward strand.
ATCGCCGCACCGACTGGTAGTGGCCCCGTGCCATCAGACTCCCGATACAGCTTTCTGCTGTTCGATACACGCTGCATAAAGTGTTTTTCGGAGCGTGAAAAAAGCCCGCAAATACACACAAAGTGCCTCGAACGGCCAGTCGCGCGGCAATTTTGCCTGTATTCGCGGGCTCCTGTTATGCTCGGAAAAGCACTTTTATGTAGCACGTATTGATAGCAGCTGTATCGGGAGTTTTTCATGTCGCTCTACAATTTTGTCATTGACATTTTTCATCAAATTATAATATTTGAGAAGTTAGTTAATTAAGACTAATTACCTAATTAGACGGCATGAAAAACTAATTTGAGTATCTCCAAGCGACGGCAAACAAAATCATCTTGGTTCTGTGCAGCTACGTGGCATTCGCACATTTTTAAACTCTGGGTAAAGTTAGCTGGGACACCCTGTATACAGGGACATCTCTCGGGGCAGGAGAGAAGAGGACTCGCAAGAGGCTAGACTTAAGATCGCCAGATGGTGGCACTAGTTCATCCAGCACCAATGAAAGCCAATCGTTGTTACTTGTTTCTTATTTAAAATGCACGCGTAGCAGGCACGTACCCAGGATTTCTTTACGGAGGGGGGGGGGGGGGAGCTTATTGTAATTTTTCTACACAAATGAGGGGGCGTGGGCGTTTACTAGTACAAGTGTGAATCATGTCAACCATTCGCCATAACCACGCGTAAACCCGCAAAAGAGAAATGAAATAAGGAGTACGCCTGTGAGATACACCTCTCCTTTACTTGGCAAACATGGAACCACGTCAAATGGACTCGCACAGGAAAGAAGCGCAGAAAGAACACTGCCAACAACAAGTACGCAAGCGAAAGCGTCAAATAAAGATTTCTAGCAGCGTTTCTTGAATTATTTCTGCAAGAATTATAGGGAAATATATGTTTGCGGAACAATGAAAGTTCTTTTGGATCCCTCGTCTACTGCGCTGTCAAATTAAGTGCCAAAACCGACTCGTATTGTTATTTGATAAGTTGCGTAACGATGCGTGGTCGCTAGTCCAGTACAACCGCGTAGAGCGCAGGACGCTGCGGTTCTATACGTACAGCGCCCACCGCGGAAGGTTATAAAAACACCCACATAAGCACAGCATAGAAGTGGCTACGTCAGGCCACAGTGAACCCTTTATGTCCCATAGATGTCTGTAGAACATCATGTTTTAGACATTGCACTTATCCTATAGATATCTAAATTTCTTCAAACAACATTACAGATACAAACTATTGATAATCTAAATCCAATCCAGATCACGTTGCTGTATATAGCGTTGAAAGGATGTCGCAGCTGTACATAAGTTACCTCTAATAGATGTTCCTTTTAGGGATACAGGAGGTTCATAAAACATCTAATGGATGTTTCCCATTCACGCTATAATTAACTGCATACCTACAAGTGCCACAACAGATGTACCATCGAATACAAATGAAATTCGAACAGCAGAGCGTGTGGCCGAAGCACAACTAAACACAGTGTGCGGCGTCGGCCAGTCATCATTATACAACTGCATGCGCATGTGGTTTCGACGCGGAATGCGGGGCTGCTTGTCCTAGTGCGGTTACGTCACCCGTATTTTGTTTGAAGGTTGTATTCTCACCCCGCCATTGCAGTGCCATTCCTATCTGCAATTACTGTTAAGCTGGCTAGCACTGTTGTTGCTCCTCCAGTACAATACATTTTTCGTGCTATTCAAGTTACTATTAGACACTGGCAGCTTTTATGGCGGTAACAGAAAGGAAGCTGTGTACATGCCAGCTATATCATGCTACAGATGCAGCGATGGTGCAAGCCGCCATAACAGTGTACTGCCAAGTGGGAATGGCACTGCCGCGGAGAGATGAGAAAACAACTTTCGGACAAAATACGAATGACGTTTATCGCAGTAGGGCGAGCAGCGCTGCACTCTGCGCACGAACCACATGCCCAGGCACGCGCACAATGACTGGCCGACGAAATGCACCGTACCTTTATAGTTATGCCTCGGCCACACCTTCCGCTGTTCGCATTTCACTTGTCCTCATTGGTACATCTGATGAGGCCCACTAAAGCCACAGAGACCACCACTGTTACCACCAAGTAGCTGGTGACCTTGTTTTAAATGTTTTGTTAACGTGTAAATATCAAAATATAGATAGCAAAACTCATAAGGTATCTTTCCCATTAGGGTGAAATCCTTAAATGGCTCATGGTTAGAAGAAGCCGATGTCCGGCGTTACGGCACCAAAATTGGAGCTCGAACTCTCGACCTTTGGTGTTAAATAGGGCAAAGCGAATTAAGGCACAGTTCATTAAGATAGAGTTAATTAGAGCACTCTAGCCCACAATTTTTGGTGTGAGTCGAACCCACTTGGAGATATGGGCGAACCAGCCATATCTCAAAGTTGGATTCCAGTTGACATCGTGAAGGTCAAGGGCGGAACGCTCGACCTTTGGTGGTAGTCAAACACATGACCTTTGGTGTTAACTAAGGCAAAGTTAAGGCACTCGAACCCACGGCCCAAGATGGAGATATGGGTGAACCGGCCATATCTCCAAGCTGGATTCCAATTGACATGGTGAAGGTCGAGAGTCGGACCCACTACCCTTGTGGTTAATTAAGGCAAGGTTAATTAATACAAAATTGATTAAGTCATTCGAGGCCTTGACAATTGGTTTAAATTACGGCGAAATTAATACACAGTTAATTAAGACACTAGAACCATCGATCTTTGGTGGGAGTCGAACGCACGGCATTTGGTGTTAATTAGGGCGGAGTCAATCAAGGTACTGCTTTATGATATAGTTAATTACGGCACTTGAACCTTCGACCTTTCGTGGAAGTGGAGCCCACGACCGTTGGGGTTAATTAGGGCAAAATTAATTAAGGCACACCTCATTAAGGTCAAGTTAATTGAGGCACTCAAACCCACAATCTTTGGGGGGTGGGGAACAAATAATAGAAAATTCATTCGAATGAGAATGACAAGTAATTTAATGAATCTTTTGTGAGCGTCAAGGCTTTCCCCTTCTTCCTCTTTAGCGTATGCTAAGCGACTCAACATTTATATATAGTCTTAGTGCTCATCAAAATGTGCAAACTAGGCTCACAAAATCGTAGATCTGTATTTTGATCCTTGTGAAGTATTACAAATCCTGCAATGGCTACATGAAAAAAGCGAGTTCAGTAAGCACTAGGTAAAGCACACAAGTGAGACTCACAATGTCATATCAACGTTACTTTTTATCTGTACAACTGATAAATCCTTATTGTAAAAAGGATTGTTCTAGCTGTATACAAACAGGTTAAACGTGGGTTAAGAAAAGAACTTCAATAAATAATTATTGAAAATTCAACTTGACTAAAACAAAAGTAATGAGAAAAGGGTATTAACACTCAGAAAATGACTAGCAGTCACAATGCCACATTTATATTTAAAAGATTAAAACTGATTAGTAGGAGGTAATAATATCACATACTAATGAATTACCAAAAGTGTATGGCCTGCATGTCATCATCTGCTTCTAGGGCCACGAGATTCAGTATAGAAAGCCAGTAATTTCTAGCTATATTTAAAAATATATACTAAATGAAAATCCTCACAAGCAGAATCCCGAGATGGAATGTTCATCTTGACAGGCAACTTGTTCAGGCAGCTTCTCACACCACGAAAGTGCCAAAAACTTAATCAAATCAAAATTGAATCAGTTTATTATAATTATTATTATTACATCGTATGTTACTTACAGCATATAAGGTATACTGACGAGGGTCCCAAAGTACGAGATCGAAAAAGTCACCCTCGTTGATGATTACGGTTAAATAATTCAAAGATTAGCAGCAGTGCGAACAATAGAATAAGTATATCAAGTAAGAAATGACAGTAAGCATAAGGGAATAGAAAACATAAAAACGCATAAGAGCAAAAAATAAAGAAATTGAGAAAAAAATACTGTATATAAGAACACAAATCTAGTGCGGCTCAACAAGCAAGAACATCAAAAATTTAACAAATGGTATTTTAATGAATTCTAGAGACTTCGAGAAAGAGATTCTAGGGACTTCGACATAAGCAATGCAAATGAGAAATATCTCTGACACTTGAAGAGGTGTGCTAGAAACCAAGCGATACCAATATGTCTGAAAATGATCTACCGAAATGTTGCCCCAATGACATTTCTTTATCTTTATCTTTATTCAATCTTTATTTAGCATTCATTCATTTACAAAAAAAAAGCGCTTATATCTATAAGCGCTTTGCGAGGCGAACAAACATACCACAAACCGTAGTCAGAAGCACAGCTCTAAATTTCAGTACGTAGCTGTACAGTTCTGCCTAGTATATACGTACTTGGGCCATGGCCAACAGAATAAAAGTCGAAAAGACACACCAATGAAGTACACTTCATGCTGCTTGCGCGCGGAAAATTACCCTGCCCTTGCATCGAGGCTCGTGCCGATTTGATATCTGTGGCAATGTGAAGTCAAAGGTATTGAAAGTTCAAGCCTGGTTCCTTTTCTTTATAATCTGTCCTAATATATCAGCAAGTTAAACATTACATATTTTTAACAGTGTACTAATAAATATGACTGTAAAATAAAGCGTTTACATATGAGGAAAAAAATGACGTAACTGAAACGGAAAGTTCTGGCTTTTCAATCGCGGTGTCATCAGTGCGTGCAGAGGTCGTGCAAAATTGCTACTGATAACCACTTCATAAAAATAAATGTGGTCATAACTGAAATTCTGGTCTTTAATACCTCAACTTGAATCTTTTCAAAATGAACAGATAGATATTCCACAATTCAGGAACAGATTCTCCCTCTAGAAGGATCTCGAACATGCACATGATGGGGAAAAACGAAGTAAATGCCCGGCCACAGTGCTGGAACAGACAGTAGCGCTGTTTTTTTCCTTTCTCAGGATCTCATTGTTAGGCATTAGAGACAATTTGTTTGTATTTCTGCGGCGTGGTGTGTTCACCTAGCCACAACGCACAAAGTGCGATCAATGCGCCGAAGCTTCGGATGTGCAAGAGGTGTCCAAATCACAAAGACATTCGACGACCTTTGGATGACCCTTGAGTGCCATGTACTAGTGGAACATATTATAGATGTGAACTAGACGTCGTTTAATGTCTTGGATATTTGGTCTTTTGTGGTACGTCCAATGGATATTTGCGGTTTGCTAGGGCGGCTCGGCTGATAACTGTAGAAGCGTCATTCAAAACACACGGAATGGTTCTCCACTTCCGGCGGCGCTTTCTCTACTTCCTTTTTAAATAAAAATATGTTGATCCACAAATATTTTCAGAAACAATGGCTAATTTTGTTAATTTTCGCTTTTCCTTCCTGCTTGGCTGTTGCCTCTTTCCTTTAGTAGATCGCTTAATTGCTCAACTTCTTGCGACTCTTGTTTCCAGTTGCCAATTTTGCATGAAAAGTGCTGTACAATTCGAGAAAATCCAGACGAGGTAACGGGTGACAGTCATATTGCTTATGGTCTAGGGGTTATTGCAGGGTCTGATGATGGGCACTGTTTCGCATTATTTTATTTTCCACCTTATCTAACCCATATCGCGGGTATATATATGGCTCTGAGGATCTACCAGCGTCGCGGTGAGCCGTCACTCGAGGAAATAATGAAGCAAAATGACAAGTTAAACGAGACTGGCATTCTTTTTCAGACGCAACTCGTTTCACGAGTATACAGACCAGGTGACTACGAACCGAATCACTTTCCTGGTCCCTGGATCAGTCTAAACAAAGAAGGTCGAACTAACGAAGCAACAGCGATGCGCTTGACCGTTGAATAGATGGCGACAAATGAACGCATATCGAGTTAATCGCGCCGGCACCAAATCCATGAGATAACTCGCATTCTCGCCCCAGGAGACGCCGATAACTACCGCCATCCAAAACGAGTGAAAAAGGCAGCAAAATGTTGACCGCCGAATAGCTGTCAAGTCTCAAGATGGATTTGGCGGCGCTTTAGGAATGTGTGTGAGGAGTGGTGGCGTGGGCCGGGAGAGAGGGAGGGAGGCGGTATGCCGCTTAATTTCGAGGGGGGGTGGCGCCCACCTCCCCTCTGGGTATGTGCCTGACGTGTAGGAAGAAACAAAATATGCTTCCTAAGTGCCGGTATCCACCGCCACCGGATGTTCTAAACTGCTTAACACGAGGCAAGTGCTGTCGGCCGTTGTAACCTGGTTTTTCTTCATTTTTCTTTTTTTTTTCTCAAGCACCCTGCGGGTCATAAGAAGAAAAAGAGAAGTAAGAAAAAGATGGGTGGGTGGGGGTGAACAATTCGTACTGAAACAAGGCACGAATAATATTCGCGCCTGACGTCGGTTTCTTCTTCCTCCGAGGCTGTGGGTCTATAATTCATTTTAAGTGATAGCCTTAAGGTTTAAAAACGCGTGAAATTAAGAACAATGGTAATGCAAATGTTGGCGGACTAAACAAACAACTAATGGCCAAAGATGTGCACTTCAACACGAATTTTTCAAAAGATAGCAACTCTAGCATAAAACATCTTGTTAACTCGTGAAGTTGAGTAATTGCATGTGAGTTGTGGTTATAAGTAAGATGTGCAAAAAAAATAATAAATCGCCAACTTAAACACTTCAATGACGTGTGCACAAAGCTCGTAATACCTACAACTGTTCAGGAACTTTCTTTTACCTATAGCAGTTATAACAAATAAGCATGATGCGTTTCCCATTACCTGTTATTCAAGCACGCTATATTAACACTCGATATACTAATCTAAAGGATCCCAAAATATACAAGAACAAGAAAATCAATTTCGCAACGACTATTTCTTTTCTTTTGTTATAAAATGAAAAACAATAATTACTTTACTGCTGAACAAAATTTATCGGTGTCAATTGTCGCGTTAGAAATTGACCTCGGAAGGTAATTCCACTCATCCAGTGCCAGTGAATAAATGAAAACCGAATGAAGTCAATGCGTGAAAACGGTTGTTCAACTTTATAAATCCGTTGTCAACGCTTGGTAATGCTTTTCTTGCTGCACTGCAAGTTCTAGCTTTGCGATATATGTAAAGAAAACAGGTAAGTGAGTTGACTTGTAGTCTGATATTCACTTGCATATCCAGTTTTTCTGGACACGTACCAACTAGCGCCCCAAGCGGCCCCGGCACAAAGCTAGCGCGTTTTCAATGGAACGAGCGGTTTTATCGCGAATAATAAAAGCTGCAGGTCGATTATTTAAAAAAGGCAGGTGACAGACATGTTCTGGAAGACAATCCACACGAGCTAAATGCAGTGATCACGCTGTGGCAAGCAAGAATTTTGTTCCCAGAGCGGTTAAAGATTCAGCAATAGACGCCTATGGAAACAACGCAAATTTGTACTCGATTTTTGAGACAGAAACGGTAGCTGTGAAAAAACTACGGCGTCTATCGTATTAGCCGCTGCAGTGTAAGTAGTCCGGAGACTCAGCTTTCAATTAATGTCTACCTCGACTCTCTACACATGGCATAACACTGTTCCCAAAAACGATTTTTGAAACACAGTCGGGCAAGTCCACGTGGTATATATAAAAACCCAAACGTATCACCTGCACGGCTCCGTGATGAGCTACCAAGCTGCTCACTTTCGTTATCTTCCTTCCCTCGGCGACACCGCATTGTCTTGATGCCAGCGACGAGCTAAATCTGAACCATCATTGCGTTATGCATCGCTTCTGCGACGAAGCGAGCTTTCGGCAGCACACGTTCACTGCTGTATTGACACTAAAACTTTAAACTGCTTGCCTTCGAAAAAACAACGTGAATAAAAATCGAAAACGGACTGGCCACAAGGAACATGCTCACGGGGCCGTACTATTGATGACAGCATCTCCAAAAAGGCTAGTCGCGGTCAGCCTGACTTTACAGGTTTGCAAGGATTGACTGACGGGCTATGGTTCATTATACTAGAAAGAACAGCGCTTAACCTTAGCGCAGTATGCGTGTGGATCCTCCTTTGGTGTCCCGTCTTGAAGCGCTGTTCTTCCTTTCACTTTACAGATGTTCTTTTTCTGCGCCAGTTACGCTTTCCAAGAGCGTTTACTAGGAAAATTTTTGTTCGCATGGCTCTTACAGAAGCACGTTTAACCAAATGTCTTCGCTAATCTCCAGGACGGGTTTCAAACTGCTCACTTTCTTTAGCCACCTAAGATCAATTACCGAAAATTTAGTTAACGTAGCTTGGTTTATTACGCACATAACTTCTCAACTTACTCCTCATCCAGAGGTTACCAATCTGAACATTCGAATGATAAAATGTTGTCACCAATACTTGTATTGGTTTAACAGTTTTGTTTGGTGCAGTTAAAAGCAGCCGGCATATTGATGGTGTTGTAGGCTTCTAGGCTTCTTATAAAGCAAGTCTGAAAGCCGGACAGGTTTTCTTAGCGCAAATAAACTTCATGAGCTTAAGCACATCTGCCCAACCGTGCACTTCTGCCTTTATAACCGATTCTACTAAGTTATACAAGAAGTACCTCAGCGCTACGGTACATCACACAAGGTGTGCGAGGACATTATGCGCGCTCTCGTTTAGATTTTTGGGCGTTGGTGGCATCAGCATTGACTCGGTTTCCTGGCATCATCAGAAATAAAAACAGCTGCCTGGAGGAAAGCATTGGGTACATTTTCAGTACTTTGTAACATATGGATCAGCGCGGATATGTACGTTAGAACGAAAAGTACTCACACATTAAGATGAGGGTTTTGCTGCATATATTTTGGCTGTCTAATGTTAAGATCTAAAGAAAGACACTGTGATTTTGTGACAATTAATGCTGACATGAAATATGAGCTCCTACACAGTACACGGGGTGGAACTGGCCCCTGGACTACAGGGCTACATTGAACCCCGATATGCTGGTTTGATAAATACCAGTAATTGTAAAGTGCTTAGCTCTTGAATTTTTGGTATGTCGGCGCCGCTGTGTAGTCTTGAGGGCCCTTTTTACCACAATCACTATGTTTCAGCTAATGTTCAAAGCAACTGTACACTATTCTTTTTTTTTTTTTTTGGGGGGGGGGTGAGTTTTTTTAAGCGTTTAACTGCTGTTCCAAAGTTATCGGTTAGCTCAAGACGCGCCCGCATGCTGTCACAGATTCAATAGCGAAAGAGCGTTATCTTATCAGATTGCGCGCGTGAAGCGAATACTGGCGTACATTCCCCATCGCATTTGAGGACCCGAGATTGCGCTGCAATGTACGAGGATTCCAATCTGACGAACCGTTGCCTTGATCTCTAGAAGAGATTCAGAGGAAGCACTACTTTGGGCGCCGCCATCGTTGTGATTTGAGTGTTATTTCTTGTCCACCGCAAGCTCACCTCATAGTGAGTTATATTCGTGACTCACCCTTTGGAAATGCCTTGTTCTTGACATGACTACAACTTGACAGTATATACGTGCTACACCTTCATTGAGTGAATATAACTTACTTTTTAATTTAGGAGGCTGTAAAACACATCAACCTTATATTAACAGGAGGTCTTAATAATACGGAAATTTTTAAGGCTTATTAGTCGGCTTTCTCCTCATGGTAAGGAATTTCATTAAATATATCCTTGGTGTGCCCAGTCACGCTCTATCATCGATAACAGCTCTCTGGGCTGTCCAGCAGGCCCACGATGCGGCCGAGAGGCTCGGCCTTAAGTTTCCACGTGGGAGCGGCCCGCTTCGTGAAGACTCACGATCTGCAGGACTTCATTAAAGTTTTGCCATGTCATACCATAGGATAATTAGAATCCTATCCGCTTGACAACGTTTCACCTGAGTTCCCGCTTTGCAAGCTGATACCGACTTGAAGTTGGTTCGTATCGTGGGCCCTTGACATATGTGCAACCGTCAAACAAACCCATTTCAGGAAGGCGTGTTACCCTCCTACCCTTCGCTCCGGTTTGCAAACACGCATAAGACGAGAGTGCTGTGTGAAGAGCGTCGTTAGTCCAAATCCACGAGCTACCGTAACTCACCTCGCCTATATGGCTGTCATTTATGGTTAGATAGGAAATGTGGATATTAAATCGACGCATCACGAATCCGAAAGAAGCTCGACGAGGGTGGCGATATGGGCTTGTTGGTCGGTCATCATTGAAAGGCATCTGTATAGCGCAACAAAACAAGGACACAGTAAGAAGCACTTATCTTCGTCTTCGTTTCTTCTTGTGTCCTTGTTTTGTTGCGCTATACAGAAAGCTTTCAATGAATCCCAAAAATAGCTGCCCGCGACTAGCCCAGTTAGGTTTGTTTCATTTCGTACTTCGTCCTAACGGCTAATAGTAGCTCACGGAGCAGAGCTCTGAGTGTGGAAGTGGCAGAGAAGGTGATCTATACTGTCTAGTCACGCAATGAAAATTGCACGCCGCGCTGCTGGCCATTCCTAGAACCCCCCCCCCCCCCCCCCCCCCCCCCGTATATGCAACGCGTGTAGAATTTTCAAGGAATGCTGCTGTGTTTGCAAATGGCTAGGCGCCCAGCCATTCGCAAACACAGCAACATTGTTTTGCGATGAGAGAGTTCAGGTGAGAGACAGGGCAGTTACGGAGATGAAGACACGCTATTTTCTGCAGCAATTTAGGAATGACTGAATGAATTGCTTTATTTATTAAGAAAAAGGAGGAGCAAACATCGGTGGAAGCACGTCTCAGCACATTGGGAAAAGAGCGGGGGACAAAAAGAAGAAAAACTGGAGTCCAAACGGCAGGCGAAGTCGTCGTTTAGGGCCGAGAGAATTTAAACGAGAGTCGGGGAAACCGGTTGAATTAGATGTGTGGTGTGGCGAGTAAATGATTGGAGTCACCGCCCAGCACCCGTCCTTTGCGGTATAGTATAACCACACGCTGTTCTTGGTAATAAACATTTACTGAAAACCAATCTTGGCAATTACTTATTCATCTGCCATACCTCGCCGCGTATTCCTTAGTGGCAGGGTCTGTGCATTACAACTGCGCAGCCGCGACAAGTTACGACCATACCGTGACGCTTGCGATTACGATTGCCATACTTGTGACTCTTGCTATTGCGGGAATGCTATAAACACAGGTTTACTGAACTAGTTAGAGAACAGACAGTGTAGAACAGTGTTTCTCGCCTTGCATACGCTCAACGCAAGCACCATTGCTGCATGTTAAGGTGCGCGTCCCTTCAAGACAGAGGCGCGAACGCAAGCATAAGAACGCGTTAGAAGACAGGGTGCCGTCTTGGGCCTCGTGCCAAACAAATCCAAGCCAACAATGAATTAGCAACCACCATGCTGTCGTTTCTATGCAAGGAGGTTATATACTTAAGCTTCTCGAGTGCCAGTCCCAGCGCCCGCCTATGGAAGTGCGTGAAGCCGCCGGCGGCCATATTGCTAGAGGAAAAGGAGCGCGGCTACAGTACGTGGCCGCGGTATACGCGCGGCGCTCCCTGCGCTTGCGGTTCTGCGATGAAAAATAAAATTAAACCCCTTTAAGAAGTATATCAGTCCGCCGTTGTGTGTCGGCTGTTGTAAAAAAAAAAAAAGTGCCATGGTGGCGGGTGTCTTGTGTTTTGTGTATAATAAGTTGCGAGAACTGAAAAACAGTCGTATTTTCTGTTTTCATCTTTCAGTAACCTGCCACGTGCATCGCCAGTGTGATGCCCTTTCGTCGATACGTGGTGTCGGCCCGTATTGGCAGCGACCTGACCTTGAAATATAGCATCCTTATGCTATTTCTAAAAAAAAAATAATCACTATTTGTGTAAATGACCGTTCAAGTAGGTGATGATGAAGCTGTTGCTGTTTTAAAGTTAGGAATGAGCGTTTTTGGTTTAAACCTAGAAAACAAGAAAAGAATACAACGGTAGGTCTCATTTTTGTCCGGCGTTCCAGTTTTAACCGAAACGAGTCGGTGAAAGCAAATTTACAATAACGCTAAAGCGACCGATGATCTGCACGCAGCTGCAAGCCCACATGCGCTCTAATGAGAGTATCCTGCCAAAGTTAAGGTCATGTGTCAGCTATGGGCTCAAGCAAGCATTACTTTTTTTTTGTTTCTGCGTCCATTCTGCCTGCGTGTGCGACGAAAACGAGAAGTGGGAAGGCAGATAAACACAAAGTGGCCGAAAGTATATTAAGAGGAAATACGGTATGCTACATATTGACCAAAAAAAAAAAAAGTGATGAATAATGGGCGGTGTTGATGAGCGAGGCTGTAGACCGATAATGTCACCAAAGAAAGGACCACGCTCCTATTCCGGTGATCAGCGGAAACGTACCCCGACGGCATGTCAACTAGCGTGTAATTGATACTTCATTAAGGTCATTGCCTGTTTGTGCTGTGTCTAGCACGAGCAAGTAGTGTAAGAGATGACACTGAAGAGAAAGCGGTGAGGCGAAGTACGCGAAAAATTATTGAGGACAGCCATATTGAATGTCAACGCCGTGTTGAAGGAAGCCTGCGACTTCAGTTGCTCAGGTCGCCAGAAAGGTTTGAGTGGTAGTATGCCGTTGGGCGTATTTGGTAACCACAGCGATACACACTCACCTTGCGGAAATAAACAGAGGAAAGGGGCCCAGTGAGTTGGACTGCCTTTTCGGGCTCTAGCATAGTTTGAAAAATGAATGTGGTGAAGTATGACGCACAATATAGTATATGCCAACCCATATGAACCAGCGTGGTCATACTTGCGCGACACGCGACCATGGCCTGCCACCAGGACATAATGGAGTTGCGGCGATGACAGTTTACATTGGGTGCTTGAGAATAAAAACGAGCACATCAGAGACGTCCGACGGACGTTTCTATGGTACAAGAGTCCACCCCCCCCCCAAAAAAAAAGAAGAAACACACAAAAACAAGCTTGCGTATAGGGGCATGCATCATAAGATCGAGTACTGCGGCGCTTGTTGATCTTGTTCAGGATGACGTCACCATTTCATTCGGCGTTTATTTCTGAGAAAATGAGTTCAAATTACGTTTATTTGTGTCACAATGGCGGGCGTAATCACACGATAAAATTGACAGCATTTCATTAGAGGGTGCCTGAGTACTCTGTGTAGATTACACGTACGACAATGATAGCCAAAATACAACATTATTAGAGAATATAATTCGAAAACAAGTTCACTTATTAATGCAGCGTAGTAAAAAGGAAGTACCTCCACGGTATACCCGTAGAGGGCGCAAATAATGAACAAGCTAAACAACAGTCTTGTAGCTCTGTCGTAGACTGGATAGACCGTTCGCGTCTTGGCAACAGGATAATGTTGCTCCTGAAGGCAGAAAATCTAGTGGGCAATTAAGTAGGCCAGTTGGCTCTAGCCGCTTGGAAATCCCGCAAAGGATGCGTTGACGCCACGACGACGCGCCACTGTACGCCAACAAATAAAGGCAACTTCCTAAAGTGAAGCTTTCTTTGCTTCTTCCTTCGACTTTTCCACTGGTGTTGTTGCTGTCTTGCACACCGCGTCGCAGGGGGATTCAGAGCGTGCGTATACATGGAAGGAGCGTGAAAAAGAGGAAAGGCGGCGCAACAAACTCGTTTGGACCTATCCATCGCGTCACGTGTGCATTGTGCCCTCTGGAGCTCCCTGGGCGTCGTCACATTAGCATCTTGACAGCTGTAATTATCCGTGACTCCCCGCAAAAAGCATTGCAGAAACTGCAGCACTTACCCTTATCCTAACATGCAAGTCCTGAAGAGAGGTAGATAGAATGGTAGAGAGGGGCAGGGAGAACAGGCGGCGAATGGGTAGAACCGGGGTATTCGTGAAACGAGTGAATACCATCCTTGCCATTCTTCGCTCGCAGTTCTCAAACAGGGGGGAAGTACGGGACAGGGAAAAGATGACGTGAGAAGATAACGAAAGTCTACTACTATAGACACGACAGCGGTTGCAGGCAAACTGAGGGTACGGTACTGCACGTTTCTGCTATTTCTAAAAAGTAAAAACCATGCAAATTTGTCACGTGGACAACTGACGCAGGGCGTGCAGACGCAAAGCCGCATTTAATAACCGTAGGGTATAGGTGACACCCTGCCGAACCCTGCCGCGGGAGCCGGATTTCGACGAGAGCGAAATGCAAAAACGGTCGTGCACTTTGATTTCGGAGCACGTTAAGGAACACCAGGGTATTAAAGTTAATCCGGAGTGCGCCACTACGGCGTGCCTCATAATCCGACAGTGTTTTGGCACGCAGACCACCATAATTCTGCCAACTCGTCTGCCGCGATGCGATGTGCCATTTGAAGCAATAACAATACTCAACCCTCTCACAGGTTACAGACAGGGGCGCACAACAACGCCTCAAGCAAACACGGCTCGCTGAATGTTGTGTACTACGCAGACAAAGAGCAGTAGTGCACGCAAGGTGACATATTTGCCATAAACTCACTATTCTCGTATTGCACTATACGCTGAAGAAATCATACATTCGCAGTCAGCATTACAGCTAATTAACGCAAATCAAAACAAACAACACAGAAAGCTTCGCTTACATTGATTCGCACAGTGCGTGGTATCCGCATAATTTTTAGACTGAATTTGTATCCTGAAGAATGGCGCTCATTAATGCAATATTTTAATTCGCAGTGAGCTGCTGTCGTGTCCACGGCAGAATTGATTTAAATGGCTTCAATTTCTTGGCCATTACATCATTGCAAACTTCCATGAGATCGTAGTCGTCAAAACGGGATACAAGTGACAGGGAAATCAGGAGGTTGACGAGCGGCAAGAAAGTAGAAGCTTGCACAAGACCTCAGAAAAATAAAATGACATTTTGAGCAGCGTGGTGAGGGGGCCGTGCTATGGTTTCAACGTCTATTAAAGATCCCCCAAAATATGAACAGAGGCCAACAAAAATGCGGGCATATTGGGTAAGGTGGAACTGCTGGAAAACCGCATTAACTTAAATATAAAAGATGGCCTAAAAATTAAAAAAATCTATAACGTTTACAGGTTGGCCAAATCTTGGCAAAAAATAAATTGGCTCTTGAAGAAGTTCACCTGAAACCCGATGGTGCGAAATAAGGCGAGAATGTCGGCAAGTATATACGTATCCTGTGGCCGACGCCAGCACCCGGCAGCTGTCAGGCGAGTGCACTTATAAACGAAATGCCTGGTCGTCAGTCGTTACAGGGTGATTCAGGTCTGAAATACTGGACGCTGACTCCATCACATTAAATACAGTGCAATCTATGGTGTAATTCTTCGACGGCTGGTACCGTTTCTTGGGCAATGAGGATGGGAACAAATTGTCTCACGTGCCGACTGTCACCTTCCTCCAACTGCCAACATTCATTACCCCGCCGTAGTTGCTTAGTTTTTATTGGGTTCGTCTGTTAATCACGAGGCCTCGGAATCGTATCCCAGCCCCGGCAGCCGTATTTCGATAGGTGTGAAATGTGAAAACACCCGTGTACTTAGGTTAGGCGCACGCGAAAGAACCCCGAGTGGTCCAAATTATTCCAGAATCCCCCACTAAGGCGTGCCTCATAATGAGATCGCGGTTTTGACACGTAAAACACCATCATTTATTATGTAACATTCGTTAAGAATGTCCTTGGCAGTAGCACAACTCTTGAATAGAAGTAAGCGTCAGGAGTTCCGCGAGAGGTCTTTCAGTATGTGGGTAGCCTTTACGGCGTTCTATACCTGCTGGTCTACATTGCGGCTATATTATAAAGGCGGAATGGCAACATGGAAGACAATATAGAGAACAGACAAATCCCGCATATATTACTGCACAATAATTTTGAATAGCGGTCTTCCTTCACGCATGTGGATAACCGCGATAGGAGGCAACTTTGGGAACTAACTGCAAGTACTATATATGTCATACCCAAAGGTGTACCTGGCCCGGTGGCCAATAAATGCGACGTAATATTGTAAGCAACTTCGGCCATAGCATGCTAACGGTCGACGACACAGAGACACTTTGCACAATTCTTGTGTCGTGCCTTTTGCCTCCAGGTGCAAAACCAACTCATCTATGTATCCATCCTAATACTTAACCACATCTCGATTTGCAGCTGCTGCGGTAGCCCATGACTGCGGACAGCAAAGTCGCTAGAGAAGTTATTGGGGGCACCTTAACGAAATAGATAGGTCGAAAGCAAAAGCCGTCCAAGACGCCGTCTCTCGTAGACACTGTGCGATGTTCGGACGTTAAGAATGTGTGCCGACTGAAGAAAGGCTGCCACAGAGTAGTTCTGACGGTTACTCTAGCATGTTTACTCCGTAACATGAAAAAGATAAAAAACGGAAAAGACAAAGAAAAGAAAAGAGAAGAACCATATCAGAAGCCCAGAATCAATCATCGCTCTTCCCGACTAAACGCTCTTAGGATGAGAAGTAATTTCCAGGCGACGAGGGGCTACGCTTTATCAAGAACACTGAAAACGCCGAAGGAACAAGCCTTGTGGCGACGTTCAATGCGCAGGAAAAGCTTTTATATTTTCTTTTTCTTTTGTTGACGTCATCACCGCGTCACCACGGAAAATTTGAAATGTTTAAGGTCAGTACGCCGCCACGTGGTGGCACTCACGCGAACTAAACCCTCGTGTCCAGAAAAGTTGATACAAGTTCATGCCTAAGGTCATATATAATTTTGGATGTGCTTGAATCGGGTAAGTAAACTTCTGCAATGGATCAAACGGCTTTGTTTTGTAATGAATTATTCTAGCTTGTCAAGGTAATCATGATGAGGATGCTAGGCTAATGGTACGAGTATTCAAGCTTTGACCTTCGCGATGGAGTAACTTTCGCAACGGAGCTGAGAATGGCCCCTGGGCAAAACGGATTATATTAAAGGAACAGTATCGGGGGAAAAGACTCCTTGCAAAATACGGTCCGCGATTGCTTACTTAACGTCCCCCACTGTTTCACTTATTAACGTCTCAATAATCTTGGCGCCAGTAGCCTAGCCAGTCGTTGTCAGTCGCAATCGAATACATCGAAGTGCTTCCTCTTGTACCTTGTGGACTACGTGTTTCTTTCCTTTTTTTTTAGTTTCCTTCATTGTCTCTTTCTTCTCAATCGCTTTTTTTTTTTCCTGCTCTTTTACTCTATTTGACGTCCCTCGTCTGCCTCCTGATTTGTACGTTTTGCCTGTATGACTTTTGTCTTGTGTAAGAAAGCGCGCTCGCGGTGCCTGCCGGCCGAGTGCTTGATTCAGATCGCAGCCAGAAGAACGCCTTTAAAAAGGTGCCTAGTACTAAACTATAAAGCTTTAACTTGGGACGCAAAAAGAAGCAGACTTAAAATTAAGCTGATTACTACGCAGAAAGTTGGGGAACGAGAAATGCGAGGCGTAACATTTAAAGACACGAGAGAGAGAAAAGGATGCATAGAAAGGCAGGGAGGTTAACCAGAGGCAGTTCCGGTTGGCTACCCTGCGCGGGAAGAAGGGTGAAGGGGGAAAAAAGAGAAAGAGAGCGGAAGGGGGAGATAGAAAGAAATAGAGACGAGCACGACCAAACCGCGTACCCTACAGAGCGGTAGGGGGCGGCGTTCTTATAGTCTATCGTGAAGCCCCGCAGACCACAGGAACCTTAATAACGCGAGTAAGCCTTTAGCGTGGATGTTCTGTGGGAGTACTGACCTAAAGCTTTCAGTTCTGATAGTGGACGATTGTCCAATTGGTCCAGTACTCTGCACAGCACTTGTCTCTGAGCACTATATCGCGGGCAGACACAGATAATATGTGCGAGCGTCTCATCGATGTTGCATTTGGCGCACGTGGGGCTGTTGGCCATTCCATTAAGGAAAGCATACGATTTCGTAAATGCAACGCCTAGCCACAGACGGTACAGCATGGTCTGTTCACCTCGTGGTAACCCAGGCGGTAGGTGCATCCGTATGTCCGGAGACAACGAACGCGAACGACACATGGTGAAAGGGTTCGAGTCCCACAGAGGCAAAGTACATTCACGGGACATCAGTCGAAGCCCAGCCGCAGCGTCTGTTCGCAAAAGCGGAATCAAGACACGTTGACCACTTTCATGTGCAGATCGGGCAGCTTCGTCGGCGTGGTCATTCCCGCTGATGCTGCAATGTCCTGAAAATGGCTGAATACGTTAGCAAGCAGGAGCAGAGGGTGGGTAACTGATAGTATAGTTGTGATGAAGAAAAAGAAAGTTAAATTGGGTAGCTCTTCCATTTGACCGGTGATCTATTGCAGTAGCAAAACCTTATTCGAAGACTTCTTTCCATTTAGCTTGATCGCGAGCTTAATATTGAACTGCATTCTTTATCCACTTTCAACATGAGCTTAAGTGATATAGAGTAACCGTATGTACCATGCGGAAGTATTTTATTATTATTATCATAAAAAACATTCCACAATAAGTATTTAAACTTATGACACTGTGTCAACACTATTTCATATTTCACAGAGAATTCTCAGTAATACATTTCTTTTTCCTGCAGCTATCATTGAAGCAGCGAGAAATCATCCTCTGGATGTGAGGGAAATAGGATTCATTCATCTACTGGGGGAAGGCGTAACGGGAAATGGGAGAGCTGCAGTTTATACAGAGTCGACGCCGCTTCGAACTATAGCAGGGGTGTGGAAGTGGCGAGAAAAAACAAGAAAGCTTCAGCTCGTTGGATCGACTCGTTTCTGTTGTGCCGCTAGCTATTACGGTTGTGATATAGGGTTCGTCATGACAGCCTCCGCGACACTTAATTTAGATCGTCAAAAAAAAAAAAAAAAAAAAACATGCCGAGCGTTTATTGATGTCGTAGAAGACAACTTCACTGGTGCAGAACCATCAATCACTGAGAGTTTAACTGAGACAGCTTGCTCGACTGCCGGAGTTTAACACCCCATGAAAAACACCTCGCTTATGGAGACAGTCTAATGAGGTGCTCTGTATGAATTTTGGCCTCTTGGGGTCCCGCTAAAGGGGGCCTTCAACATTTTTTTTATGCTGCGTAATGCATTCCACAATAAAGTGCATTGCTTAATGAACATCTTCCGGTAAGAAGTATTTGAGAGCATTGCGTTTTTGTAGAATTGATGCCAACCAAAGATAACCTTCAAACACCTCCGCGTAACTTCCGCTCCTTCCTTCACGCGGTGCTAAGGGCTACGGGGGGGGGGGGGCAAGGCGTTTCCCGCAGTTTTACGCAAACTGTACGTCCCCCTGATCAACTGTCTGCTGTTTTTCACGGTTAACATAGCGGGTACGCCTTCTATACAATGTAACCGTGAGGCATGGAGGAAGGCGCAGTCTTTCGTGGTCTTCAACTGACAACGTGATAGACACTACTTTAGGTTTTGGCTCGCACGACACGCTAGAGTGAGACTGTTGGCGCTCGCCGGATACATCTGAGTTACTCTCTGGATATTGTTTATACCCCCACATGGATGCGCAACAAATAGCAACTTCTAAAATTTTCTGAGACGACGGAAGCATTTTTGAGACACTTCCTTCCATAGCTGAATCCAGGCGCAAATGTCTTGCTTTCAACAACGAACGAATAACCGCGCGTTATCTTTAATACGAAAGCATTATACTATGTACCGTGAGGCAGAAAAGCCGGCGTTGTTCTCCGCAACGAGTGATGCCAAAAGTTGATGTGACGTCATCGGCACCTTGTATAACACCAGTAGTAATACAGAATATAGTAACTTGTATGACAACGCTAATTAGTAGTAATTATCGGTAATTCATGCGCATTAAAGTGAATTCAAGTAAATTAATGTGAATTGAGGTGAATTACAGTGAAGACGAGTAAATGAATTAAAGTTAGAACTAGTTAGAGATAGGTGACTTATGGTGAAGTAAGGTGAATTAACCTGAATTAAAGTGTATTAAGCTGAATTAACATGGATTAAGGTGAACTAAGATTGGTAAAAATTAGAGTAACGTGGATTAAGGTTGGTACAAATTAGAGCAAGGCGAATTAATGTGTATTAAGGTAGAGCTGGGAAGGACACGTGACAATGTATGATGACAAGTATAATGGATGTAACCAATTAATTAGAGAAGCTATTACGCTTTCGCATTCAAATCACGTAAAAATACTTAGGTGTCTGTCAATTTTTATTTATTATTATTATTATTATTATTATTATTATTATTATTATTATTATTATTATTAATATTATTATTATTATTATACGCTATTATTATACGTTATTTATTTATTGTTATTGTTGACAGCTTCCTTAATATTGCTGGTCGCCGACATATAAACTGTACAGTAATCGGTATGGCGAGAGCTAAGGCTGGAGCGTTGTCAAATACAGGCGACGATTGGAGCTTTTCACGTACCGCTTCACTTCTGTCATGTTTGGTCAGGTCATCAGATGTATTGAAAACGTTGTGACCAGTCATTTGGAGCCCCAACTACTTATTCTTGGCGACTTTAACACGCCTGGTATTCTGTGGAAGAACATGCCTATTTCCACCACAACTATTTCATAGCAAACAAATGCTGTTCATTGTTAAATCCATGGGTTTTAATTCTCTCCCGCAACATAATTCAACTGAGAACAGTCACAGTATAGTCTTAGACTTGTGCCCGTCAAATGTACTGAATGTAATAGTGCCGCGCCCTGACATCGCCCTGTTTCGTCCTAACAAATTTCACCCCACCCGCTTAAAATGCTCATCACTTGGCTTGGGGAAGCTCCAGAATAGATTCCAGGGGCCGGAAACTTGTGGAATTTGCTTCCGACCATGAACTCAGCATTATGAACGATGGCAGTCCGACGTACTTGCGTGGTTCGAACTATAGCAGTTGCTTAGATTTAACTTTGGTGTCACGGCAACTTGGTCAAAATGTTCGATGGTTCTCTGACATCGAGACTCATGGCAGTGACCATATTCCCACCTACTTAAGTATCATTGGATTTGGAAGCTTCTCCTTTTCTACTTCCCGACAAGTATATATAAGGTGGTCAACATATAAGACAAAGGTGGAAGAGGCATGCAAGGAAGGATTTACCGGCACCATTGAGAACCTTATTACAAGTGTACCGGAATCGTCCAAGTACACGTTTACATCCGCAAAAAAACGTACGGATTTCGACATGGAACTTGAGCGACTTCGAACGATTCGCAGAAGGGCCGAGAGGCGCACGAAGTCAATTCATGACCTTAGAGTCGCTCGACGTATACAGAAGAAAATCCAACGTCGTATCGACAGACTGGAGGAACAACGGTGGAAGACGTTCTGCGAATCACTTGACCCCCGCAAGCCACTGTCTATCATATGGAGGACGGTGCGCGGCCTTGGCTCGTCTCCACAGCAACGACACCCGTTCTCAGCCCTAGCCCTCCATCAAGGCCGCTCACAGGTCGATATAGCCGAAGATTTCTGTGCGAAGATTGCGGGCAGTGTGGTCACCATCAATAGCGAAATTCTGGGTGAGGTTCCTGCGACACGCTTCCCAGAATTGAATGTGTCGTTCTCACTTGAGGAATTGGACGCTGCTCTGGCCACATGTAGGCGCTCATCGTCGCCAGGATCAGACGGCATCACCTACGCTGCTTTATACCACCTAGGTGAAGATAGCCGAAGTAGACTTCTGGAATGTTATAACCAGTCATGGAATGATGGCGTCGTTCCTGAGCGGTGGAAGTCCAGCCGCTTGATACCACTCCTGAAGCCGGGAAAGTCGCCACTTGACCTAGCGTCCTACCGACCCATTGCGCTGTCCAGCTGTGTTGGGAAGGTCATGGAAAGAATGATTCTCACCCGCCTAGAGTGGTATCTTGAGCGCCACAACGTATACCCCGAGGCCATGGCTGGTTTTAGAAGAGGCCGTTCCTCTATTGACAACCTCATCGACCTCGTCACGTTTGTACAACAAGAAAAACACCCCAAACGTATATCGGTTGCACTATTCCTCGATGTGAAAAGCACCTATGATAATGTAACGCATGAAGCCATCATAGATGCCCTGGAAAATAATGGAATTTGTGGACGCATGTTTCAGTGGATTCGGAGCTATCTATTCCAAAGATCCTTCTTTGTGCACAGTGCAGATGGCCGAACCGCTGACCATTACACTTGCCGTGGCGTCCCTCAGGGTGGGGTTCTTAGCCCCACTTTGTTCAATCTTGCAATCCTTGGACTTGCCGACGTTCTACCACCCATGCAGTAAACTGTTCCATATATGCTGACGACATATGCATATGGGCCTCGGCAGTTACGCGTCTCCAGGTGCGTCCACGGCTCCAAAAAGCAGTGACCCTAACATCATCGTACCTGCGTGCTCAAGGCCTCAGCATTTCGACCGAGAAGTGCGCCTTAGTCGCTTTTACCCACAAGCCCATGACCTGGTACCCCATTTCTATTGACCACGAACCAATTTTCTACCCAAAAACTCACCGATTCCTAGGCGTTATTATAGCCAGAGACCTTTCATGGAGCCCCCACATCTCATACTTGAAGAAGAGGCTTACTTCTATCTCCCATATACTAAGGTTTCTTGCCGGTAAAATGTGGGGCACATCCGTGGCATCTATGCTTCAACTATACAGGACGCTCTTCCTAGGATACTTGCGATACAGCACACCAGTGCTGTCCAATGCTAACAAAACTAACATCCATGTCCTACAGAGCATTCAAGGCCAAGACAAGCCCTTCGAACATGTCTGGGGCTACCCCGAAATGCTTCAACCGTGGCAACAAGTGCCACCGCGAGAGACCACCCAATAATGACCTATATAGCTATCGACGCACTCCGGGCGCATGTTCGCCATATATCCAGTGTGCCTGACCACAATCTCACTCGCTTGCCTGAGAAAAGACCCAAGGCAGCGTTCTCCAGATCAATTGCGGCTAACCGGCACTCTTTGTCTTTGAGGCACTCACCCGCAACAAGAACGCCATTCCCTATGTGGTGCTTGAAAAAGCCTCCTGTGTACCTTGCTGTTCCAGGAACAGTGAAGAAAGCTAGCCTGACCACCGCGGCTCTCAAGCAGATCACATTGGAACGTTTGCATCGTTCATACGCTAACCGAATACATGTTTACACGGATGGTTCCGTCTCGGAAAATTCTACGGGCGCCGTTGTTCTACCATCTCAATCGGTCGTCATCAAGTTTAAGACATCACACGTAACGACATCTACAGGTTCCGAACTGGCCGCTCTTCGCGCTGCTGTCGAATATATTTAAAAAGAACCGCCCAACAAATGGGCAATATTTTGTGACTCGAAAGCAGCCCTCCAGAGCTTGCGAAGTTTACGACGTGGCAATTATGAACAGCTGGTGTCACAAATCAACGAAACCTGCCATTGCGCTTCTGAACGAGGATACGATATCATATTTCAGTGGCTGCCGGGACATTGTGGCATCGTTGGTAATCACCTCGCCGATGACGCTGCCCGACATGCCCAGGCTGGCTCACCGACACTCCTTATACCTTTATCGAGAGTCGACGCTGCAAGAGAGCTTCCTAGTCTCGCTCGCACCATCACGTTAAGTTACTGGCATACACCACAGAACTCTAAGTGTCGTTTATACAGCCTCGACCCATCACTGAAACTTAAATTACCAGCGAATCTTCCACGACGTGACGCAACACTGCTGTTTCGGCTGTGGTTAGGAGTAGTATTCACTAACTCCTACAGCTATCGTATTGGAATGGCGGATTCACCAATGTGCGCTAAGTGAAAGTGTGAAGAGACCATCAGTCACCTTCTGTGCCACTGTTCTCGCTTTGATAATCAACGTGAGACTCTCCAGTGTGCCTTGAATAGACTGGATGACAGGCCATTTACGGAAGCGAAGATCTTGGGAGCCTGGTCTCACAGTTCATTAGCGCAGAAAGCAATTCGAGCGCTTTTTCACTACCTGAAGGCAACAGACTTGAGTGCCCGACTATAGACATCCTACACCTAAGTTCTCTCTCTCTCTTTCGCTCCCCATTCCCCTCCACACGTGTAGGGTAGCAAACTGGACTCAGTCTGGTTAACCTCCCTGTCTTTCCTTCTTCCCTTCTCTCTCTCTCCCCAGGCCCCATAGCAAATTTTGGTTATACGTTGGAAGTTGTTACCCGTCCTCTGGGGAGTATTCTGCCGCAAAAAGTTTTCAAATCGGCTCAATAATAGGCGAGATAGAAATATTTCAGTGCCGCGAACCCATGATTTCAGCAGGTGGGCTCCACTGCCAAGCAAGACGCTACCTGCACTCGCCTCGTCTAGCCTCCGCAAGCGAAATTCTTTCCGAGTTCTCCCCCATACCGGACCTTAAGGATCGCGTGACGCATACGTCATGGACCCCACCTTCATTTTCTTCCCTGCTCTTTTTTTTTTTTTTTTTTTTTTTTTTTAGGCGCTGCGCACTCCCACTGGCAATGTTGCGTGCAAGTTGTTGTGATGTCTCGTTTTGCGCAGCGCACGATTTTGCATGCTGTGTTCAAGGACACATGACTAGCGGTATAATTCAGTGCTACACGAATACTGAGGCAGAACAAGCGGATCGCAGAGCGTGATCACGCGCTGGAACACGGTAGAAAATGGCATAGTTTCGGTACCTGCGCGCGTGACAGCACGACCGTGGGAACAAGCAGACGAAGCGGAAAGAATTAGAATTAGAATTGCGGGATTTTACGTGCCAAAACCACTTTCTGATTATGAGGCACGCCGTAGTGGAGGACTCCGGAAATTTGACCACCTGGGGTTCTTTAACGTGCACCTAAATCTAAGTACACGGGTGTTTCCGCATTTCGCCCCCATCGGAATGCGGCCGCCGTGGCCGGGATTCGATCCCGCGACCTCGTGCTCAGCAGCCTAACACCATAGCCACTGAGCAACCGCGGCGGGTGACGAAGCGGAAGTACATCTCTCTTGCTTCGGTGCGAAGTAAAAAAAAAAACAATAAAACACGCAGACATCCGTTTGTGTTTTATTATTTCTCTAAACTTCAATTCGTCAATTCAAGCAACAGGTCACACAAATAACAGAGGTCTTGAATAATTCTCGAAGTCACGTGTCACTACGAGCGACGTCACACTGCGGACCCAATTACGTAGGCGCAGGAGCCCGACTACGTCACCGTCCCTCTCCGGGCGGATTCGCCGCGAGTCAAGAGGGAAACGGCGTTCGGATTGAACCTTCAGGCCTTTCCGCGGCCCGTAGCGATGTAATGCTTTGCAAATACGATCGTTGGCGCGCATTGTATTCTCTGCGCTTTTCAGCGCAATATGGCCAGACCTGGTGAAGGCCCTTTAAGATATCCGTCTCCCTGTCGGCCTTGCGCCGTAATGTTTCAGGTGGTTGCAGTATATCCCCGTTTTGCTTTTAAATCTGATGACTATGATGGCCTATTCAAGTATTTCTCTACAATTATTGGTCTGTCGTGACTAGTATAAGCGACATTGACGAACATGTCCGTTGGCTTACCAGGATGGTTTTGAATGTTATACATCGCTAGTCCCCCCCCCCCCTTCCCTAGAAACCCAAACGATGTAAATTTCCCTACTGGTGCTGTGCTGAATTTAAAACAGCGTAGGGAGACGTATCCCCCCCCAAATAAAAATCCCAAATAAAGCCAAAAATGCCTAGGTAACAAATGGATAGTAGAATTCCGTCTTTCGGTATCCCTCATCTCTCACCTGTATAAGCGGGATCCCAAGTCTGGCATGGTGTCATTGGAAAAAAGCACCTCTAAATGACCGGCGGGTTTTGGGAGATACTTCAGCATGTACTCCAGCAAACGTGGAGATGGTAAAACACTTTGCTGGGCTAGGTGGCGCATAATTAATTACCAGAATTGTGGCGCAGCAGTAGACGAGGGACGGAAGCAAGTGCGCCTGTCTATGTTACTTCTGTAGTCCCTCGTCTTTTGCGGCGCCACAATTCTGCGCAACAATTCACTGCCCGTTTCTTATCTATACAGGGCGTCCGAGCAAACGTTAGGAACGTGGTTCAACAACAGAAGAAAAAAAATGATTAATAAGACATGGTGCAAGATACGATCTTAAGTCCTACGGTGTCCTGTAGTCTGTCGTCACAGCTCTGTCAACCGAGACACCGCCGGTTTTATGACTACATCTTGCAGCGTTTTCCTTTTCTTTTTTTTTTCAAATCTTCCTTTTCATTAGACAGCTTCGCTAACGTTAGCTGGGACACGCAGTATATAAACCATCTGTCAGCTGAAAGCACTGTCCACCAGCCGCACTCTTCTGCTGAAACTTCCAGCTCGGCACATTTTGACGAATACCTCATCCTTATGTTCAACCTCACCTAAGACCATCCTCAAGTATGGCATTAGGTGCCTGAGGCTATCCTTGTCCTGCGGCCCAGATGGCGTCCCAGCTGTCATTATCGAAGCTTAGGGCAGTACCTTTGTAGCTGTGATGACATCAATTGTATGAATAATTCCACTTTTCTCCGTGTCTGTAAGACCGCTCGCGTGTTTCTTGTATTTAACTCGGGAGCCAAAAACAGATGCCATAAACTATCGGCCGATTTATCTTCTCGCTGCCATTTCCGAGCTTTTCGAATCAGTTATTTCTAGTGCATTTTTTTTTACAGTGTAAAAAACGTTCTCGTTCAATATCAGCATGCATTTCTTCTGGCCACTCAAGGACCAGCAGCTTTGCCTGCTTAATGATGCTGGTTTCCATCCCCGTCACGCAAAGAGGGCAAGTTGATATTGTGTACAGCGAAATCGGCAAAACATCTGATGCAGTCAATCATCCCCTGCTGCTCGAGAAGCTTTCGCACTACGATGCTGAAGCTGCTATTGTGGCTCCACTGCGCATACCTCTGTAGCTTGTGGGGTTCTCACCCGTGCTCTTGGGACAAAGGAACGACAACACAGTATTGCAAACACTCACCAGAGCATTTATTGCACCTTCTATAGATCAATGCCTACTAGCCGAGTTGCTATCCACAAAACATGCCGACGGGCGAGCGACAAATCGCGGAAGTTCGACTCACCGCGACCGGATAACGAGCGAATATGTTCGCCCCATGCTGGACACCAACGCCTGGTCGTTCGCCCGTACGGTCACACGAACGGTGGCGCGTTCGAACGATCGTGTTCGTCCATTCCGGGGTAGGCCTCACGAGGCGGTCCTGCAGAAGCATGGATCGGCGCACGTGCAGAACGTCCGCGCCGCTTTCTGACGCCGTGTCAAAGAGGAAGAGCCTACCCCATTCCGCGCTCAAGTAACCTCGCTGTTAGGTGGCGTTAGCAGAGCCACACTCGCGCCATCTCTCGCAATGCGCTTCAACCGCACTGACCGCCGCAGGCACCAAGCCACGCGGCGAAGTCGGATTACAGTAGATGGGAGATATGCGGGAAAACAACATATCAGGGGAGGCGTGAGAGTCACGCATCCCCACAAGCTCCTGTTTCATGCGCGTCAATGATCAATCTTCTTTTGTCTGTACGGTATACCCCTACTGGTGCACCCCAAAGTTCTGCGTTAGGTCAGTTCGTCTTCCTAATTTTAACCATTTAACCAAGCATTTGTAGGGCAAGTTTGATGGCAAATATTCCTAAACTGGCGTCATTCTGGAAATTCATTCCAAGTAGATACGCCTTGTGAACTCACCAACTACAATTCGTAAATTGCAACATGTGCCGTAAAGTAATCGACTGAAGAGATAATTATTGGAGTTTTGTTAATTAGTTGAATATGATTTTCGATTTCGCTTGCAAGTAACGTCCGCGTTTCTGAATAATCCAGCTCAGGCGCTAGAATTATGTTATCTGCAACATGCTATTTTGAAAACTTCCATAAACTTAAGTGATCACCCTATATCTGTATAGTAATATTAACACTGCTGCAGCTTCTTCCGTTTTTTTTTTTTTTGCATAATGTTGGGATCTCGGCGCTGACGCCCGTTGTTGCATATAGGTCGCAAGCCCCAAGGGTAGCGTTGGCCTGGCGGCCTGGGGCACAACTGGAAGCATCCGAAGGTCCCGGCAAAGCATGAGTCGACTGGTAACAGAACAACTTGTTTATTCTAACATCGCAAAAGAGCGGGCGGTCAGGTCGACCGAAGTGGAGAGAGGGGAGAGCACGTTACTCAACAGAAGAAATCGGAGCCTCTCTCTTGGCGTCCGGGGGCAGCTGCTCTTATACTCTCGGAGTTGAGGGCAAGAGGAAGGCCTCGTGACGAGACCACGTGACGGCGGGCACGGACAGGCTGAGAGACAAGTTGAGACGAGTGTAGTGACGCATCCGCCAAGCCGGCGCCTGTCAGACCTCCTCGCTTCACACTTGGGGAGCTCCTCTCCCCGGCTGCCGCGCTTGGACAAGCGTGGGCACACACACACACACACACGCACACACGAAGACACGTGGCACTGAAACACGCCTGGACGCGCTTGGCGGGGAGGCTTTGCGGGAGCTCTGAACGGGCCAAAATGTCCGCCGCTTTGAACGAAGCCCCGGCGTCCGTTGCATCCGCGCCGGCTATACCGCGCGTCGTAGGCGAAACGTAACAATAACCAATGTGTTCTCCTTCAATAGATATAGGGTAACCCTATTGAGCACTCAATTACAGAAATATTGCATGCAGGGATTTGAAAAATCATCGCGAAAGTATGAGCGACAAATCACAGAGATATTGCACGTTCCCTGCTCCCTGGAAGGGAGTATCTTAATGTTAACATGACTTCATGTAAATCACTCGTGGCATATAGCACAAATACGCTCATTGCGTTGGATAATCGAGAAAGTGGCCATTGATTCAACAGGAAACCAAGATGCGTAATTTACAAATTAACAATATTTTACTCTCAAGCTTTATAAATAACTGTAGCACATGTATTGCAATTTATTACTTGATGTCAGTGATTTGACAAGACTTGGAACGAATTTTGAAGGTTGCACCTGTTTTGAGATAAGCGCTGTTTTATTCGCTGTAAAAATGCACTGTTGTTCCGCTTACTCTTTAGGACACGCCTCTTTTTTAGCGCTGAAGCTCAGAAATAACTGGAACACCGTGAATTTCGCCGAGCCCTTTGGAAACGAACATCTCGAGAATGTTGTCATTCAAAGAAGTTCTTTCTAAGTGGATATGACTTGCGAAATCACTGGCGATGATTCGTAATTTGCAATAAGTTTATAAATAAATAATTAATTTAGAAATTGGTTAGTGACGTTCTAGTAATTTTTCGATTCTGCCGTATTGATTTCTCGTTCAAGTAATGCTCGCTACACCCCACAGGTGATTCTTTAAGTTTGGTTAACGATAAAGAAAAAAACTGTCTTGATTTGGTCCAACTGTTCACAGTTTGATTTATGGTCTATTTACAGTGTTGAATAGCCGTTGTACCTATATACGTGTACCTATATAAACATGCACCAACATCTTCACTCAGTAAAGCCGTTTCATTAACAACTCCAGACTACAGGAAAACCATGCGATGACTGGCGTTGAGTGGCGAATGCAGGCATGACGCAAGCAGCCTCAGTTTCGTGTTTCATCGTGCAGACGGGCATCAGCGTGCTATTCACTTTGAGCTCCGCAGACGACGATGCGCTGACGGCACGTGTCCGCTCGCTTGTCGATGCACTTAAAAAAGCATCTTAAGTACGACCTTTAACGCGTCGGTGATGTGCCCCTCCTTGCATTACAATAAAGAGAAACGCAGCCGATAGCGCTGAAACCAACCGAGAGACGTGAAAAACTTGAGTACACATATTTGCTTGAAATCCAGATATTCTTGCAAAAATCAGCGCTCGTATTTGTCTATTCTTCGTCCGTGTTTTTTAGTGCGCGCTGTGTGTAATACTTATGAAATTCGTTCGTCTCATAGACAAGGCGCGGCCGGCAGGAGTTCCCTTGAGTTGCCCTCACGCGACAATCAGCCACAAAAACATGAGTCAGATTCAGGCGTCGCGGAAGCACGAGAAGACCGAGGCCGAGAGCCAGCTACACCATGGTGCAGCTCGGAAGCAAGCATACGAGCCGCCGAAGCGAGTCACCCCCCAGCTGCGCTGACCCGCGCTTTCCGAGGAAGCGCGGCCGGCTGACTCAGAAGCGCAACGGCGATGATCTGCCAAAAAGTAGCGCACGATAAAAGGTTTAAGTGGCGCCAGTGGAGTATGGAGAGTGCAAGAGCCCAGCCCTATATGACCACTTAGTGTTTGGCTCATTCCATATGAATATACGTGTCTGGAGTTTTACTTGCCACCCCTTCCATCGCAGGCTACACATATCGCATTTCAGATGCATAAGTTCAAAACTAAGGAGGGCTCCGGATTAATTCTGACCGTTTGAGGTTTTTAACGTGCACCCAAGGTATAGTACACGAGCTATCTTTTTTTTTTTTTTTTTGTATTCAGTCCCTATCGCAATGCGAACTGTGATTGGATCCGCGATCTCGTGCTCACCAGTTGCAGGACGTCAAAATCACTAGGCCATTACGGGGACTTTACAGTTTGATAGCACCTGCTTTCGTAATTTTACAGCGGAGGAGGAACGTCAAAGCTTTTAAGTTGCAGGGGGGAGAACACATACCCAGGAATCTTTGACATTGTCCCTGCGTCCTTCTGTCGAACTTTACCGCAATGCACCAGCGTAACTCAATGGTTAAAATTGAAGTAGTAACTTAGCGCGATCAAAATCAGAGAGAAGGGAAAGGTGGACAAAGATAAACGCTTGCATTTGTCCACCTTTCTTGCCCATGTGATTTGTAACGTGTGTATTTGTCCACCTTTCTTGTCTCTGATTTTTATCGCGCTAAGATACTACTTCAATTATGGAAAACCAACTAACCCAACAATCAATTCTTCAATGGCCAACATATATAAAAATGCTATTTCAAAAGTTCGCCCGAACTTCAGCACTTTTCAGTTAGCAACGTTGAGAGGCTACTCCCTTCTAATAACACGCGTAGTTACTTCTTTTCTGTGGCGCTTTACAGGTAAGACAAACTGCGAGAAGAAGCACAGAGAAAGGTACGCAGGGTTCAGCACAGGCGTTAGCTACCGTATCCAAATGACATGTGGAGCAAGCTATGCTGGCTAAACTGGTAGATGCCTTAATGATACGCTACGCGAACACAGAAATAGAGAGAGAGAGAGAGAAGGGAAGACGGAAAGCCAGGGAGGTTAACCAGACTGAGTCCAGTTTGCTACCCTACACGTGGGGAGGGGAATGGGGAGTGAAAGAGGGAGAGAGAGAACTTAGGTGTAGGATGTCTACAGTCGGGCACTCAAGTCTGTTGCCCTCAGGTATAGCGAAAAAGCGCTCGAACTGCTTTCTGGGCCAATGAACTGTGAACACAGAAATAAAGTAAGCAAGGACTAATCAGATGGTTTCCTTGCACTTCACTGCAGTAAGAAAGAGACACACGGATACAGCGCTGTCTTTGTGTGTCTGCTACGTCCTCGTTCAGTCGCGCTTACACATTCTATCATGGATTCAAACCAACTAGCCCGTCAACGTGTTTTAACTAAATTAACCAGCACGGTGTCACGCGCGGACCGGTAAACATGAACACACATCGCTCGATGACAGCGGAAACTGTCTGTGAAAACGCTGGAGTTAGGAATCGCGGCAGCAGCCGCGAGCCAATTGACCTCCGTGCATACGTCGCTTCAACGCGTACGAAACATTGAAAGCACAGTGCATACGAAGCTACCAGCCCTACGCGCACGTTGCAAACATCGCATATCGCTTTGAAGATGAGGCCCGCGCGGGCGCGCACTTTAGCCACGTCGCAGACCGCTTTCAAGACACACGAGCGCCGGCAACGTGTCCCTATGGCGTCCGCCAAAGGCGTCTACTACGGTGTGATGTGCGTTGCGTGTGCTCTGCGTTGCGTGTGCTGTGCGCTGCATGTGTGTTGCGTGTGTGCGTTGCGTGTGCTGTGCGTTGCGTGTGCTGTGCGTTGCGTGTGTGCATGATTCGCGCGGCCAACGCCCTAGTAGTAGCTGCGGTTGTGTCCACTCTTTACGGAGCGGCGGGCGAGGAGGACATCGAGGCACCGTAGCAGCCGCCGGGGAAGAACGCCCCTCCTCCCTCGCCTCGCCTCACCCCCCTTGCTTCACGCGCCACAGGAGAAAGCACGCATCCGGGCCGCGTTCCTCGCTCGCGCATGCGAGATTGAAGCGCGTGACCGGCTCACCCTCACACGTTTTCACTCATACGGAACCTCACGGCGACGGCGACGGCGACGGCAGAAATTTTCCTAGAGTGTTCATATAATTGCTATCGCAATAAAGAAAGTCCATAAGAAGCTCGGCGCCACACATTCCGCCGCTCACACATTCCAAGAAACAGCTTTTGGACTCATTGATTGCCTCTGAAAGAGGCGCACGCGTATTTCGCATAGGTTTTACGTTAATGAAGAGATAGGGTGCAAATGTTTCAACCCGCGTTTGTCTTGTTTTGCTTAATTCCGGATGCACTGTTAGGCAGTTGCATCCCGCGTGAAAGACTTTCACGTCAATTCAACACTGAAGTGGGGGAGGAGGCGAAGGAAGAGCTTTTAAATGCAACCTCTTTCAGGGCATGTCTTCGGACGGTGGCGCCGAACGATCAAGGCTCCACTGAAAGGCAAGCGCGTCATCCCCCAGCACTAGCACCATTATCTGTATTCCTCAATTAATTGCTCGCGTGCTCTCCCTTCGGCGCTTCATTATCACATGCACGATGCTCAATTAATGATGCATGCAGAGGGCACGCACGCACGCACGCACGCACGCACGCAACGGCTGATACGTTGGGAACGAATTCAATTACATGCGAACGCGGGCACATTCTCGTCTTTGTGTCCAGAGACAACGCCTGAAAGAAGTCGTGAGGTATCGTCAGGAGGAAACGCCTCGCAAGAATAACGCGTTTCACTTCTCTCTTCCCTTCACCTAATAATCACTACACACACACACACAAGAATAACGCGTCCAGATGCTTCTCATCGACGCGGCGAGTGAGCGCGCCCTGCGCGTCGCCGCACTGTTTCAGGCGGAAAGGATCGGGCGAAAGCGACGCGTTGACAGTGAATGAAGAGAGCGCCGTGCCGGACGCGTACCCGGCTCGGTTCGGGAGAGTAACATCTGCGCCTGTCATTGACTGAGATTGAAAGGGATCCCGCTTAAGGCGCACTCGGCGGCGCTCAGTCGTGAATAGAGGAGGCCAAATTTAAACGCTGTCATTAAAAGGGGCCCGAGAAATGCAGTACGCGCGTGAAACCTCGAGGGAGGCTTCAATAGGTTGGCTGGGAAACTATAGAATTGGCTCGCTGGACGCGTGAGAGCCTGAGCACTGGCAAGCACTTTGCGTGACAACGTCGGACGTTCACCAAAGGTTCCAGGCGCGCAAAAGATGAAACAAAAATTAAGAAAGGAAAGGAAGACCGGCACTAAAATAAATAGTAAGAAACCTGCGGCGAAAAAAAAAAGCACATTGCGTTCTGTCTTTGTCCAAACTCTGTCGCTGTAGAAGTGGCGTTTCCAGAAAGTTCTTCAAAGCGCGCGGCAAGGTTCCGAATGTCCAGCTGTCGGGCAAGTGGATATTAGGAAAAGAAACTTCGCCTTTATGATCGGCTTTATTGGGGGGTGGACTCGTGCCCAGTTCTTGCTTCTCCCTCTTCCTGACGCCTTTTCCGCGCCTCTGGTCTCGTGAACATTTCTGCGGCAGATGAGCAGCGATGCGGTGGCGTTAGCTCAACCCCGTATACGTTGGATGGCTGTGCATTCTGACTCGGTCTACATAACGGGGTTGTCGCCAAGCTGGTGCATAGTCGTCACGCGCAGTCTGGACAAACACCTCCGACTTTCAGGCCTAGACGTAGAAGCTCATGCAGCTACGTGTATTTCATTTCCAGCTGTTCCATTTCCGCCTATAAACGCCCTTGGCCACTGTGATTTGCACCCTTTTGTTTGGAGAGTGTATACTCGCAACTGGTCGTACGCATGCAAGACTGTAGATGTCTACGGGTAGACAATCATCAGCGTGCAAGTGTAGTGGCCTGCATTCGCGTCTCATTTAACTATTTACATCGGCCGACTGGTACTGCCATAGGGTTAATTGCAGCGGCTCAGCACAGTTATGGTCACTGTGAATTCTGGCTCACCCAGAGAGCGAGAGAGAAAGCGAGAGAGAGAGAGAGAGCAAGGACGGGAAAGGCAGGGAGATCAACCAGACGAGCGCTGGTATGCTACCCTACACTGGGGGTAAAGGAAAGAGGAATAGAAAGAGGACATATTGTCACGGCTCACTTGAGACAAGAGCGGAGAGCGGTATTTAATCGAGACAATTAGGACAAGCGCTCAGTTCAGGCTTCTTCTTCTCTAGAACCTCGCTTGCGCACTCGAGGTCGTCGTCTTCGTCGTCAGCGTGGTTGGGCACAGATGGCGTCGCGGCGTTTGCCCCACTCCAGAAGGAGCATCATACCGATACTCGGCTGGTAGCACCCAGTGTCCAGCGAACCAGACAGTGTCGATGTCATTCATAAAAATAAGGTTTCATGCGCACCACGTGCACACTCTCAGGCAGGTCCCGACGGCGCCTCGAGCAGGATGGGCTGTCAGGAATGACTTCATAGTTGACGTCGCTAAGGCGTCGTTGAACCTTGTACGGTCCGAACTATCGGCGTAGAAGTTTCTCCGCGAGGCTTCTGCGGCGTACTGGAGCCCAAACCCTGACTCTTTGGCCGGGCTGATATACGACGCATCGATGGTGTTGATTGTAATGTCGGGAATCACGGTCTTGCTGGTTAGTTACGCGAACGCGCGCAAGCTGTCTTGCTTCTTCGGCGCGCTCTGTAATATCTGCGGCATCAGTCTCGGAATCACTGGAATCATGAGGACGCGTAGCATCCACCATTGTAGTCACTTCTCGACCGTGGAGGAGACTGAATGGCTTCATTCTTGTTGTTTCTTGACGAGCCGTATTATGAGCAAACGTTACGTAGGGTAATATTTGGTCCCAGTTCTTGTGTTCCACAACGACATACATGCACAGCATGTCTGCGAGAGTGTTGTTGAGGCACTCCGTAAGTCCATTGCTTTGGGGGTGATAGGCTGTCGTCCTTCTGTGTGCCGTGCCACTGAGGGTGAGTACAGTTCGCAAAAGTTCAGCCGTAAACGCGGTTCCCCTGTCGGTTACGATGACCGCTGGAGCCCCGTTCTTCAAGACGACGTTTTCGATGAAGAACTGTGCGGCCTTGGCTGCTGTGCTGCTCGGAAGTGCCTTGGTTTCAGCATATCGCGTGAGGTAATCTGTCGCAACTATGATCCACTTATTTCCGGCAGAAGATACAGGGAATGGGTCCAAAAGGTCCATACCAATTTGTGCAAAATTAACGGCGTTTCCGGCACTGGAAACGGATGTATAGTTCGGCAGGTTTCGTAGGTGGTACTTTTCGCCGCTGACAGTCAAGGCACGTTCGAACGTAGTGCTTCACCTGTGCTGCGAGCCGTGGCCAGTAGTACTTCTCTTTGATCCGTGCTAATGTTCTTGTGTAGCCTAGGTGGCCTGAGGTAGCTTCATTGTGACAAGCCTGCAAGATTTCATTGCGGAGAGTTTTAGGGACGACTAGTAGATATCGCTTCCATGTTGAAGAGAAGTTTCTCCTAAAAAGAACACTGTTGCGTATGCAGAATGATGACAGGTGCATTGAGAACAATTCGGGCTTGTTTGTGGTGCGGCCTTCTAATAAATCACTTAATGAAGCGAGCTCCTGGTCCACTTACTGTTGTTGAGAGATGGTGGCCGCATCAACAACTCCTAAAAAGCCTGCGGATTCGTCATCATCTCCGCCTGACGACTCGATCGGCGATCTGGAAAGGCAATCAGCGTCTAAGTGCTGCCTTCCCGATTTATAGACCACTGTTATGTCGTACTCTTGAAGCCGTAGGCTCCAGCGTGCCAAACGTGCAGATGGATCTTTCATGTTGGTCAACCAACAGAGAGAATGGTGGTCACTTATGACTTGAAATGGGCGGCCGTATATGTACGGGCGGAACTTGGTAACTGACCATACTACAGCCAAGCATTCCTTCTCTGTGGTGTATTAGTTCGACTCGGCACGTGACAGTCATCGCGTAAGCGATGACTCGCTCAGTGCCGTCTTGCCGCTGAACAAGGACGGCGCCTAGACCCACGTTGCTGGCATCGGTGTGAATCATTGTCCGCGCATCCACGTCAAAGTGGGCAAGAACAGGCGGAGTTTGTAGACGGTGCTGCAACTCGTTAAATGCCGCCTCCTGCTCCTCGCCCCACACAAACGTGACATTTTCTCTGGTTAGGCAGGTGAGCCGTGAGGCGACGCGTGCGAAACCCGGAATAAATCGCCGGTAATATGCGCATAGGCCCAGGAAGCGTCTGACTGTCTTCTTGTCTGTAGGACTTGAAAACTTTGCGTCGGCTGCGATTTTCTCATGATCAGGTC
The DNA here is from genome assembly GCF_023375885.2 of Dermacentor andersoni. Classification (NCBI taxonomy): domain Eukaryota; kingdom Metazoa; phylum Arthropoda; class Arachnida; order Ixodida; family Ixodidae; genus Dermacentor; species Dermacentor andersoni. The sequence goes on from NC_092815.1 coordinate 55,097,642, forward strand.
TGACACTTGTGTGACTTACAACGTGGCTCAAAAACTGTAGTTCTTCATAGCCAAAGTGGCACTTTTCAGGTTTTAAGGTAAGCCCAGCGGACCGGATGGCTTGAAGAACTGACCGTAGCCGTCTGAGATGTTCATCAAATGTGGCAGAATAAACAATGACATCGTCTAGATAGACTAAGCAAGTCGTCCACTTAAGGTCTGAGAGAACAGTATCCATTAGCCTTTCGAACGTGACTGGGGCGGAACACAAACCGAAAGGGAGAACTTTGAATTCATAGAACCCATCAGGTGTTACAAAAGCAGTATTTTTGACCTCTATTTCTCGACCTCTATTTGCCAGTATCCACTTTTTAAGTCCATCGATGAGAAGTAACGTGCATGCCGTAGCCTGTCGAGGGAATCGTCGATGCGTGGTAAGGGATACACATCTTTTTCGTAACCCAATTGACCTTGCGATGACCGATACAAAACCGCAGGCTACCATCCTTCTTTTTAACGAGTACCACTGGCGATGCCAGGACTTTTTTACGGCCGGATGACATCATCTTCGAGCATTTTTTTGACTTGCTACTGTATTGCTTCACGCTCTTTCCCAGCCACGCGATACGGATGCTGTCGGATGGGTATTGCTGTTCCCTCCGTAATTATGCGGTGTTTCGTCAGTGGTGTTTGACGCACTCGGGAAGTTGTAGAGAAGCAGTCCTTAAAATCGTCAAGCAGTTCCCTGGGACTTTGTTTCTGTTGCGGCGCTAAACCTGGGTCAACGTCGACGACGGGTGCATGTGGCATCGTATCCGTGGTCGATTCGTCTTTTACAGCAAAGCAGTCTTGAAAGTGGTCAATTTCGTCAAAGTATGTCACAGCGGTGCCTTTACTGATGTACCGGCGTTCATTGGCGAAATTTGTCAGAAGTACCTCTGTGCGACCACTGATTAGGCTGACGATACCCCGAGCGATGGCAACACCCTGATGGAACAGAAGTGCAGTTAATTGTTCGGCTACACCGTCCTTGTTCAACTGTTCCCCACACAGACGGAGACAAGACTGCATGATACAGTGGTGCCATGCTGACATCGTCGTCGGCGACATCTAACGACGTACGTTGGCGCTCTTCGTCGCGGCTCGTGTCTGTCCTAGTTGACAAGGTTATCTCACCGTCCCGTATGTTAACCACAGCGCCGTACTCCCGCAAGAAGTTCATTCCAAGGATGAGTGATCTGCAGCACTCTTTTAAAATCATAAACGTGGCGACAAAAGCTGTATTTCCTATCTGGAGTCGTGCAGTACATTTTCCTGTAGGTGTCATTATCTGGCCCCCGGCATTTCTAATATGAGGGCCCGTCCATTGTATTTTGACATTCTTAAGCCGGTCTTTCAACTGCTCACTCATTATAAAAAAGTCTGCGCCAGTATCAACTAAAGTTGTCACGTCGTGCCCATCAATTGTTAAGAGTAGGTCGGCATTCACAAATTCGTCGGCGTTCCGTTTCTCCGGCTTGCTCTGCTCGTTTCTCATTAATAATGGGGGCTATCGGCGGTTCGAAGACTTGCAACCTTCCTCCGAAGGTCGCTGATTTCAGTTTCCCCGCCGTGGGCTTGGAGAGCGGCCTCTTACCACGTCGGCGAAACTGCGACAGTTCGGCGAAGAATAACGTAACGGAGACGGCGAGCGCGGCCGGAGATTATCTGAGCTGCCTTGTTCCCGAGTGACACTGTCGTCGAAGCGTGGATGTCTCGCTGGAAACTGTCGCGGAGTGTCAGGTGACATTTCCTGGATGCCACCCTGGCGATGAGGGCAAAAACAATAAATGTGCCCTGGTTCGCCACAGTGACAACACAATGGTCCGCGATCAGCAGTGCGCCATATGTCGGTCCTGCGAAGCTGGGGTCGCCTGAAATGCTCCCTCTGTACCCAGGCAGCAACAGGTGGCCGCTGGTGGTACTGCTGTACTGGCAGGGAAGAAGTTTGGGCGTGTTGGTGGGATACATACAAACTGGGATACATAGCGCAAGAACGATAAATTGTTGAAAGTTAGCGTTCGTCCCGTGTTCCTGCTTCGTCCTTGAGCCATTATTGCGCTGTGTGTCCCAGTCTGCTGTACTGGCACAGTAGAAAGCGGGCGACGGACATCGTCTGCGTAACTGTATGCTCGGGATGCTCGTATGCTCGGGAGCTGTATGCTCGGGACACGGTTCAGGGAGTGGCTCAGGCGATGCAAATGCTTGCCGGATTTCTTGGCGGACAACTTCAGCGACCGAAGCAACAGTAACCTCCTTCGGTGTCACAGTTTGCTTCACAATCTCCTCGCGCGCAATGTCTCTCATTAGTTGACGCAGCGAGGTCTCGTCTGTCACTGTCGTACTGCGGCTCCTGCAGGCGCATCGTTAGTCAGGCGTTCGTATTGCCGGCAACGCTGCTGCAGCGCCCGCTCGATTGCTGTGGCTTCCTTAATAAATTCTTCCACTGCTGTAGGCGGGTTACGCACGAGACCAGCGAATAGCTGCTCTTTGACGCCGTGCATGAGATGGCTCAGCTTCTTTGAATCAGGTATGTTGGGATCCGCACGGCGAAACAAACGAGACATGTCCTCGGCAAACATCGAAACACTTTCGTTGGGCTTCTGAATGTGCAACTCGAGAAGGCGTTGTGCATTATCTCGGCGATCAGTGTTTCCGACGGTATCGAGTAGCCAACGGCAAAATTCGTCCCACGTTTTCAAATGGGCCTCGCGGTTTTGGAAACACGTCCTTGCGCTACCTTCAAGAGCGAAGCACACATTGGAAAGCTTCTGGTCCGGTCACCACTGATTGACCTTAGCTACGCGTTCGTACTGGTCCAGCCAGTCTTCGGCGTCTTCATATGTGTCACCGTGGGAGTTTGTGGGGATTAGATTGTTTTGAACAGTCACCTGTGGTGGACATGCAAGCGCCATTTCCTGAGTCGGTCAGGTCGCTGACAAAGTTCCTTGCAAGAGGCCGAATTCGGGGCACAGATTTTTCAGGCGGCAGCTTTCGCGGTGCACAGGTGTTTCGACGCGTGGACGACGTCTTGAAGGGCTGGATGCAGGGCTACTCGCAGGAGTCGTCCCTATCATTGGGCGATGATGCGATACCGAGCACGTCCACCGGTGTCATGGCTCACTTGAGACAAGAGCGGAGAGCGGTATTTAATCGAGACAATTAGGACAAGCGCTCAGTTCAGGCTTCTTCTTCTCTAGAACCTCGCTTGCATGCACACTCGAGGTCGTCGCCTTCGTCGTCAGCGTGGTTGGGTTGGGTACAGATGGCGTCGCGGCAATATTATACAACTATATTATACATATTCAGCAAATGCAGTCAAGCCGGTCACCTATATCAGAGCTCTGTCTGGGTATATAGTTTGTAATGCCCTTATTGACTCTCTTTCTAAAACGAACCCGTGCCGGGTCCGATCGAAAACGTACCTTAGTTTGTCAATGAGCGGACTTCAAGATTGCGTTCTTGGAATACGCATCAGCTTTGTACCGACCTCTGCTGTTCATTAGTAGGGCCCGTCTTGTTTTATTGTTGTTGTCCTCGTTCTTAGGTGCCGCCAAAAAAAAAAAGAAAGAATGCAACAGCATTCGGTACGTTATGCCTAATAGTTCAACACATATAGTACATGTAACTACGCGTTGTGCTTTGGAATTATCTTACGGCGGTTATGGTTTAACCGCACTACGTCCAAATTTGCAGCTTATTAAAATCCGCTAACCCTTACCGTTGCATTGAAAGCAATGCTAAGGATTGGCACACACCATATCATCTATCATATCAGCAAAAAAGAAAGAAAAAGAGCTGCCTTTCTCGCTGTATGCTTGCAGACTTACGTACGCTGTTTCTGGATGGCGTCTCGTTAGCATGTGCACGTACATACACGGCGGCACGGAGATACACATCGGCATTTGCACGTCAGACCAAAGCTTCTGAAATAAACACGAAATTGGAAGGAGACCGTTGTCTATTGTAATGTTTCAACGGACGTCGGTACACGTCTACGCAAAGCAAACAAGCCGCAATACAAGACGTTACGCCGTCACAACAAAGCCGAACCCGGCTCCGCGCGGAATGAATGATATGCGGGCGGCTGCGCTCAGCATGCGCACCTGGATTGTTCGCTGTCTCTCATTTATCACGTTCGCGTAAGCAAGAGGAAACCGCCGCAGCCGCGCTTTGCGACGGCAACACCACCAACCGCGACAGCACCTGCACCACATAGCCAACGCTGCTGGGCGCGTCACTTGCGGAAAAGCGCGTTTATGCGACGCGTTTTGTCGAAACTCTGCGTCGTGGCGCGAGCCTAATTAAGGCTGGCCTCGGCGAATCGGGGTTCGAGTTCACAAATATGGACGCAACTGCCCCTTCTGCGACATCCCAGACGCTTCCGTTGAGCACTTCTCGGGAACTTTCTGCAACGTACTTGATAATTGAAGAATTCATTTGCGCAAAAAAAAAGCGTAATAAATTGAGTCATTTATACGAACGCATTTTTTTTCTCTAAGAAAATGACTGGTACTACAAAGAAAGAACAATCTGTCACTCAAGTTGAGTCGCCGATCATTATGCATGATTGACTATTGTAGCGATGCCGGTGTCGTGCCTTACAAAAGATAGAAAGCCTATAGAGATCTATCCATAAAGGTTTTAGACCATCTTTAGACAATAACACTAAAAACTGAAGATTATTTTGTTACTGACGTGTCAGAAAAGAAAACTAACAGGACCCGCCGTGGTTGCTTATTGGCTATGGTGCTGGGCTGCTAAGCACGAGGTCGCGAGATCGAATCCTGGCCACGGCGGCCGCATTTTGATGGGGGCGAAAGGCGAAAACACCCGTGTGCTTAGATTTAGGTGTACGTTAAAGAACACCGGGTGGCCGAAATTATTCCGGGTCCCCCACTACCGCGTGCCTCATAATCAGATCGGGGTTTTGGCACGTCAAACCCGATAATTTAATTTATTTAATAGAAACAAAACAAGCGTTGGTGGACGGATCTGTAGATCCCTGTATACACTGTCCGTTGGCAATGAAACTTAAGCATTTATGCACATCGTTGGCAACAATGAAACAGGGCGGCATTAGTCGAGCCGTAAAAACAATCTTCGGATTACGTGGCACCGTTTTGGAAGATAAGAGAGGCAGAAAATATTACGTGCTTCAACGAATCCGGACATATGCAGACCTCCTTTCACATAAGCCAACGCAAACGCTAATAAACTATACGTACTATGTGTACGGGTTGACTATTTTTAAGCTTTACAGAAATTTAAGAAATCGTCTGCTGCAGATAACATAATTCTACTACTCGAAGTGGAATATTCAGAAAGGTTGACATTACTTGAACGAAAAATTAACAATTAACAAACTAATTAACAAATTATCGCTAAATAGTTATTAATTAGTTAAGTTACGGTACATATGGCAATTTACGTATTGTAGTCAGTGCGTTTCTTTATTATATTATTTTTTAAATTTAGTTTGCAAGGCATATCCTCTTGGAATGAATTTCTACAGTGACACCAGTTTGTAGATATGCGCAATCAAACTCGCCGTAAAAAAATGCACTGTTGTTCCACTTACTTTTTTTAACGAAACGGCTTCTTATGCATTGAAGCACAAAAGTAACTGTAACGTCCATGTATTTCGTCCCACACTTTGAGAAATAATATTTCGATACCAGTGTAATAACCCTGGAAATTCATTTCAAGTGGATACGTCTTGCAAACTCCCCGGCTATAATTCATAAGTTGTAATATGTGCCGTAAAGAAGTTAATTAAGAAGTTAATTTGAGAATTTTTGTTCATATGTCGAATGTGTGTTTCCATTTCTCGTGCTTGTAATCTTCGCCTCTTCGAATAATAAAACTTAAAATGACCACCCCGTATGTCGAATGCCCACTGTTTCGGTGAAAACACTTTTCTTTCTTTCTTTGTTTCTTTCTTTCTTTCAGGCAGTAGTCGCGGAGAGGCCCATAGTAGTGACTGGTTAAAGCAGGTGATATGGGATACCGAGCCGTATTTCCCTGTAGGGCTTCACTGGCGGCTTTAAATTCTCAAACAACTTTTGCTAAACTGGATAAGTCTACAAAGAGTCAAAGAAGCTTCTACGGCGTTTTTAAAAAGTTAAGCAGCTGCCTAAACCTACCTTTATTTGGGCTGTAACCATAGTCATTCTGTAGTGCGCGCAGCAAACTCAGCCGCCGAGGCCTCCTCTAGACATTTAGGGTGCTTCACTGTTTTTGTATATGCAGAAGGCAGTAGACATTATCTAAGCACTGAATTCAGCTCGTGCTTCGTTCTTATATCACTCTGTCTTACGAGGCAAAAAAATATTATTTATTTATTTATTTATTTATTTATTTATTTATTTATTTATTTATTTATTTACAATGCCTCACAGGGCCCTTTTATCGGGCAATGAGTAAAGGAGGCCTAATACGAGTTCTACATATAGAAGTAGAAACATAACAAAAAATGAACACATAAATAAGTGAGAATTCAAGCCATGAGATCAAACCAGAAGCAACACCAGTCTACAATACGATATAATAACTATCTAAATATAACGGTACCAGGCAACCAAAGCAAAGAAAGAAAGCGTGTAAAAAGCACGCATAAATAACTGATAATAATCGAACCCATGGAAACAAGGTAGAACTAACACCAACGAAGCGACAACATGAACAGTGTATGCATATATCACTTCCAGGCAAGCAAACAAAAGCAAAAGAAACGTAGAAACACCATTCAATAAAAATGCACATGTGATAAGTTGGAGCAGATGCGAAGTACTGTAACTCATAAAACATTGCGAAACAAAGAAACGAACAAGGAAGAAAAGATAAACAACATGATAGCATGGGAATTAACTGATGACATTCGCTTTAAATGACTGCCAAAACTTTTCCTGGTTAGTTTCTGCGACTATGTTTACGGGAAAGTTATTCCACAGACGCATGGCACGTGGAAGCGAAAATGAGTAGTTAACGGACGGAACTTGACGGGATGAAAGTCCGCCCTCATATTCCGCTGGGCAAACAAATCAGTAGTGGCGTAATTTACGATGTTGATGAGACCATTGCCGACTCCGATCTGTCGATCTTAATCAAGCCAGCTACAGAAAACACCATCATCACAAACGCGTTTCGTCTCGGCACGTCACGGTGTGTCAAAATCATATTTAAAGGCGAATCCCTACCATCGCATGTAAAAGTGGGCCACTTCCGACACGCAGTTCGCCCCTTCATACCAAAACCGCTGCAGTGCTGGAAGTGCATGAAGTTTGGGCATGTGAGTAGTGTGTGCAAGAACACTACCGTCTGTTCTCGCTGCACTGGGCCCCACACCACTAACACGTGCGAAGCCAGTGTGCTGAAGTGCACAAACTGCAGCGGCCCTCACGATGCCTCCTCGAAGGAATGCCCGTTAGTTCGCAAGGAAATGGCAATATTGAGGAAAATGGTTAGAGACCACTCGTCTCACCGAGAAGCAGCAACATCTATTAGGCGGCGACGATCGCGTCGCCGACGTCGATCACGAACCTCCAAAGCCTCTGCAGAGCGCCAACCACGTACACTGCCACCCACTCTTCCGCCCCGGCCAAACGCAGTCAGCTCAAAGGACAAAGATGCAACGAACAGCCCTGCTGCTGACGCGTGGCCTGCACTCCCGAGGCTACATGCTCCTACTGAGCGAAATCAGACGTCTACAGCAAGGGACACTTCGACTGTTCCTGAAAAACTGACGGACCAAGATCAACAAATTGTTGTCATGATCAGCTCTCTGGTGAGTGCTATTCGTGTTCTTCTGGACAAGATACAGACACCAACAGCTCGAAGTGCGTTGCAAGTGCTGGATGCCATCAATCCGGTTCTAGCGAGCCTTCAGAAGTCCAGTGCTTGAGAACTTCTACAGCAGAACCATGGCTCATCGACAGCAACAGCGATCGTTCCGGGATGATGTGAGAAGTGCCTCCATATTCCAATGGAATGCGAGAGGCCTAAGGTCACGTATTTCGGATTTTCGACAGTTCGTGTTTGACTACCACTTTCCTATACTGGTGATCTGTGAACCGAACTTATCAGCCTCCATAAGACTATCAGGATATGAACCTTTTGTTTCAACAACGTGTGCCCGTAGTAGTAAGGTTCTGGTTTATATTCGCAAGGACCTAACGTATTTTTCGCAACCCGTAGCGCCACACGACGGTAACCAATACGTCTGTGTTAGTGTGAAAAAGAAGAGGCTGTCTTTTACTATTATTGGCGTCTACCTATCCCCAACAAGTCAGTTTGACAGCAAAAGACTAGAAGATATTATGGCTACTACTCCCGGTCCTTGGATAATAACAGGGGACTTCAACGCTCACCACCATATATGGGGAAGCTCCAGGATAAATTCGAGGGGCAGGTCACTAATATCCTTTGCATCAGGCCACAACCTGTGTCTTCTAAATGACGGAAGTCCGACATTTCTGCGAGGAACAACGTACAGTAGCTGCCTTGACTTGACTTTGGTGTCACGTTGCCTGACTTCGAGCTTGCAGTGGTTCACTGATATTGAAACCCATGGAAGTGATCATATTCCGACCTATGTGAGAATCAATGGTCTAGACGCCGCATTACCGGATGTATCTCGTCAAATCGATTGGACAGTCTTTCAAGATCGAGTAGAAGACACCTGCAAGAAACATATCGCACGCAGATTAGAAGACATAATTGCAGACGCAATGCAAGATTGCACGTGTTGCTTCACACATTCGAAAAAGCGTGCAGAGAATGACATTGAATTGGAAAGGCTTCGTACAATACGCCGCCGTGCTGAAAGGAGGTACAGGCGCACAAAGTCAATTCTTGACCTCAGAGAAGCTCGGCGCATGCAAAAGAAGATAAGACGCCGAATGGATAAGCTAGCGGATCAAAGATGGAAATGCTTTTGCGAGTCACTGGACCCCCGCAAGCCATTGTCCCGTGTGTGGCGTACCCTACGGGGTCTTTGCTCAAGACCCCAGCAACGACACCCTTTTAACGCCCTCGCTCTCTATCAAAACCGCCGCGAGATAGACGTTGCAGAGGAATTTTGCGCGCAAATCGCCGGCGGCACAGTTTTAGTCCCTGACATGGCTTTAAGCGACATCCCCGGTCCACGAGATACCAGCATGGAGGCTCCATTCTCTATGGAAGAATTAGAAGCTGCTATGGCGCTCTGTAGGTGTTCGTCTTCACCAGGGCCCGATGGCATAACATATACTGCTTTGCGCCACCTAGGCCGAGAAGCACGAAGAGATCTCCTCAGCCTTTTTAATAGTTCATGGCAAGATGGTGTCGTCCCACAGGAGTGGAAACGCAGCCGCCTGGTACCGCTACTAAAAGCAGGAAAGTCGCCGCTCGAACTGGCATCGTATCGGCCTATAGCACTTGCAAGCTGCGTCGGGAAACTCATGGAACGCATGATCCTCATGCGTCTCGAATGGTACCTAGAACACCACAAGATTTACCCTGATTCTATGGCGGGATTTCGACGAGGCCGTTCATCGATTGACAGCGTCATCGATTTAGTGTCATCTGTAGAACAGCAAAAATCTTGGAAACGATTATCAGTAGCGCTCTTTCTGGACGTGAAAGGCGCTTACGACAACGTTTCCCATCAACCCATTCTAGACGCACTTTTGACAATTGAACTAGGAGGGCGAGTATATCGATGGATCAGAAACTACTTGACACAAAGGTCCATGTTCGTACGTACGGAAGATGGTCCCACTACCGACCACTACACATGCCGAGGTGTTCCCCAAGGTGGAGTTCTAAGCCCTATTCTTTTCAACCTCGCGCTTCTTGGGCTGGCCGAATCCCTACCGGAAACAGTGAGTGTCTCAATCTACGCCGACGACATCTGCATCTGGTCATCAGCGGTCACTCGTCTGCAGGTTCGCGCAAGGCTACAGAAAGCAGCAACACAGGCATCTCACTATCTTCACACACAAGGCCTTACCATATCTACAGAAAAATGTGCGTTAGTCGCTTTCACACGAAAACCAATGTCTCATTATCCAGTGTGCATTAATAGCCAGCCTATCTCCTACAAGAAAAATCATCGGTTTTTGGGTGTAATTGTGGACCGGGACCTCTCTTGGAGCCCTCATGTTGCCCACTTGAAGAAGAAGCTCACATCTATTGTTCATGTCTTCAAGTTTATCGCCGGGAAAACATGGGGATCCTCAGTGGGCTCCATGCTACAGTTATATCGAGCACTTTTCATCGGATTGCTACGTTACAGTTCTCCCGTGCTTGCTAAAACATGCAAGTCAAATCTTCGAGAACTACAGAGCGTGCAAGCACAGGCACTACTTGTTTGCCTAGGACTTCCGCGGAGCGCCTCAACAGCAGGAACCATTATAATGGCTCGAGACCATCCGATCGCGACTTACATTAGCATCGACACGCTTAGGGCCCATGTTCGTCATGTTTCACGCATGCAATCAAGCTCTCTTGCCTGCCTGCCAGAACGACGACCACAGGCGTCCTTCTCCAACGAGGTCAGCATGCATCGTGCCTGTCTACCATCGGGCTTCACACCCTCAGCACGTTCAACCTCAGCTTTGTGGTGTTTAGAACAACCTCAAGTGCGTCTCACGGTTCCAGGGATAAGGAAGAAGACCGACCTGCCTACCTTGGCCCTGAAGCAAGCAGCTCTGGATTGTTTGAACACTTTCTACTTTGACCGAGTCCACATATATACGGATGGCTCTTCCACTCAGACCAGCTCCACCGGCGCAGTGGTTATACCATCACGATCAATTAGCGTCCGATACAAGATTTCTCATATGACAACATCGACCGCATCGGAGCTTGTTGCCCTCCGAGGTGCCGTTGATTACATTAACAAGCAACCCGCTAATCGGTGGGCAATATTCTGCGATTCGAAGGCGGCCTTACAATGTCTTCTGTCATCTCTTCGTCGCGGGTCGTGTGAACAACTAGTGTCGGAGATACGAGAAATGCACCATCGTATGATAGCGAAAGGACACGACGTCGTGTTTCAGTGGCTGCCTGGCCACTGCGGTATCTCCGGCAACGACCTCGCTGACGAAGCTGCTAGGAAAGCACACGAAGGAGCAACCCTTGTTTCTGTACCTTTATCGCGGACCGACGCAGCCCAACACCTAAGCAAGGTAGCACACCGTATGACATTAGAGAAGTGGCACACACCTGAATTCACCCAAGAACGATTGCATTCCCTCGACCCCTCTATGCAACTGCGGCTGTTACCAGGGCTTCTGCGAAATGAAGAAACAATGCTGTGCCGCTTACGCTTGGGCGTCGCATTCACCAATGCATATACGGTTTTGATTGGAATGACTGATAGCGCCAACTGTAATGCCTGCGGTGCCGAGGAAACTATAGAACATCTACTGTGCTACTGCCCATCTTTTCAAAACGAAAGACATGACCTCTGCACAGCTCTCAATCAGCTAGATAGAACACCGTTCACCTTGAAGAAGATCTTGGGACCATGGCCTCGCATATCGCAGCTACAAAAGGCCTCAAAAGCTCTGCTGTGATATTTGAAGGCTACTGGTTTGAGTCAGCGTTTGTGATCCGAACTGAGTGACCGAACGATATACCCAGTAGACTTTCTCTTCTTCTTTTAATCTTTCGGTCCCCTTTTCCCTTTCCCCAGTGTAGGGTAGCCAACCGGGCTCAGTCCTGGTTAACCTCCCTACCTTTCCTTTAGCATTTGCTCTCTCTAACGGACGAATATATATATATATATATATATATATATATATATATATATATATATATTGACCAGCAGCTCATTGCTTTTGAAGAGAGCAGCTGATGGATAGACGCAACGTGTCAAACGGCCGCATCTCGTGACTGATGCCCTCACACAACAATCCGGACCCGCTGTATGCAAACCATATGCACGCTTCATCTTCGTCTGGCCTCTGTGCCGCGTGACATAATTTGATTGTTCCATCACGTTGCTCTCCCTATGATGAATATCTTTACAGGTGATACAGGAGACCTTTTCAGCTGCTTCTCTCGCATAGCATCATGATGAAATGCAGCTTACAGAAGTGTTTCGAAAGTCGTTCAGAAATTCGATTGTGCCTCAGGATGGGCTGACATTAGCGGTGCAGGAAACTGACGGTATGGACACTTGAGTCAAACTATCTTTTTCGGGGAAGTTACAGCGCATCGCTCTTCTGCGAAAGCAGCACCCTAGTGCATGGGGCGCCCTTCCGTGCAAATACATTCATTGGTGGAGCTCCTGCCTTGGGCAGAAACGCAACATCTTATCGACTTGCATAAGAGCGCGCACCAAAGGAACAGTTTGTGGCTTGCCTCAAGAAATCAAATTAGCAATTCTGTCAACCATTTTTTTCTTCTTTCGCAACGTGGGACATAATAAATATCCCGAGAGTATGCTACATCGTCGTCGTCAAGAATATCTTGTCATGCATATCGTCATCAGGTTGCCTTGATAGTTGTGTTATATTTTTAATGTTTATTTGAACGAAGCCGTACCCAGCCCTCAAGAAGCTATTGGCACTCAGGCTATCGTAAACACCATTGGAATACCTGCCTGCGCGCCACCTACGCCTGCGTGGCCTTTATTGAGTCAAGTGACACAAAAGCTCTCTGCTCTAGCGCGAATCGCAAGGATTTATGCTGGTGTCACTCGGGGCACTTTTCAATTGTTATCAAGACCGATCGTAATCCAGTTTCTAAATCGCAATTTGCACTTTTGCGAAAGCTGTGGGAGAGATATTCCAATCGCGATCGAGAAATAATTCCATGCCGATCGGGCTCGATTACGATCGAAAGTTCCCCGTGTGACTGAGGTATTAGACATTAGACCGGCGCGTCTAACTAGAAACGACAAGTAGCAGGAGGCCAGACGCTCATAGCACCTCCATCTTTTCTACCGATTCACCTTACCTTACCATCTCGTCTACCATTGTGAGTTTTTAATATAACGCGCTGAACGGTTGGCTGCAAGAACTGCATCCAAGCGAGAAGGTTCAGTTAGTCTGAACAAGTTACTGTACATTTTATTTATATCGCTTAAATTATTATTTATATTTGATCCTCTAACTGCTCGGTTCAGCTGAGAAGCTCGCTGAAGCCGCTGTGCTTCGTGTATCGCCTGCTACAACTCAAGAGAACGCATTCCTCCCACGTATACACAATCATGGAAAAGGACGGGGAGGCGCAAGAACGGATCTCTTCTTTCCCTGTATTTTTATTATACCTTTCTCTCTTCCTTTCTTACCGCACTCGAGCTATACTACGCGGGAGGGGTGAGACCGGAGTCTATCTTCTCGCTTTCAAGAGAGAACCCCCGAAACAGCGGGGGCTCTGCTTGTTGTTGCAAGCGGCACCGCAAAAAGGGGGCGAATCCTACAGCAAAGCCGGCTAGCACTATATGCTACTTTGCTTGAGCGGAAGGGTGTGTGCATTGTACAACGGACTGCGGCGATGGCTGAGAGACTGGTCAGGGTATTTTGAGCAAGCGGACACGGCGCTCCCAGAAAACGAACCTCCAGTGTGCCCTGCGTTCCGAGCTCCGCGCACAAGGAGGGCTTCGCTGGACTGCGAGCAGAAAAGAGCGAAGCGAACGACAAGCGGGATGGTCGAGGGGAGCAGCGGGGTAGGAGGGAAAGGGGGCGTGGAAGAGGGGGCAGATAATGCCCACCTGTTTGCTGTTTGCTCACCCTTTTCAGCCGCCGCGGGTTTGTAATCGGCAAAGGCACTCGTGTGCTGGCCGCCCCGCCGAGCGGACCTACTCGGTGGAGCCGTTCGCGCAGGCGGCGGCGGCGACGGGAAGTGGCACTCAGCCGCAATAACACGAATTTTCAATTTCCTCGCACCCTACGGCGCAGTGTGGCTGGCGTTAAGTGCGAACGGTCGCCGAGAAGAAAAAACAAAATGAGTTGAAGTGGGACGTGTGTAGTGCTTGCTTCTTAGCTGTACTCGTGCTTGTCTGCTAATGGACTTACAACATTTTCGTTGTCTTACTCTCTTCCCTCCAGTGCCTCCCCCCCCCCCCTACAAGCACACTGAATGGGAAATTACAGGCGAGTTCGGTTTACAAAGCTTACAAATCAAAAAAGACAGTAGACCTCTCTCGCTATCCCTCTGTTTTGTAGATGCTTGCAAACTTTCACTATTCGGACACTGCGCGACAACAGGTTTTGCTGAAGTCTCGCTCACATACAGTCGGAAAACTAGTATATTGGTTCAAAAAAGCGCGTTCGAATGAAGCAAGAGGCGTCGACACCCTTACATGTCATGACGCTGCGCTTTCAGTGATGTCTTACATTGATATTTCACGTTTACTCAGCACAAAAAGCACTGAGGGACCACCAGTAACTACTGATAATTCCTTCCAGGTATAACGGCACTGCAAGCCCACCACACGACGCTCAAACTGATATCCACAAATTTTCAGGACCCGAACAGAGAATTTGGTAGCGAAAAATTTCACTCGCTTAGATGAGAACTGCAAGCTTAATTATCTTTCAGGAAGGCTCCTGCCTTTGCCGCACTCCTCACTGTGCAGGGCCCAGGCAGTCCCTTTCAGACTTCTACAAACAAGCACTTACCCGAGCCCCGCGGCACTGCACACGATGTACCCCGAACGGTTCCCAAGCCCGGACTGCACCCTGTGTGGTGGTTATGCGGGCTTCGAGCATATCCTGTGGGGCTGCACCTCTGCTGGTCCCCCTTGCACCCAAGAAGAAATCATGAAGCTTATTAAGGCCCAGGACCGGACCTCTCAAATCCTGGCAGTCCAGAGGGCCCGCGAGAGGGCCGTCAGGTTTCGCCTGATGGTCCCTGAGTGGGCCTCGCCAGGTGACGCTGAGTTTACTGGCGTCTATTATGGATCGAATAAAGTTGTTTCACTCACTCACTCACTCACTCACTCACTCACTCACTCGTTTAGACCTCGACTTCTGTAATCATCTAAGCCGTCTTCCGTGACAGCCATAGTCTCATCCTGCATTCCCAAAACTTCTCTTACGTAACGTGTGAGACTTTCGCCTTTGGCCAGCGTTAAGGCACCCACCAATCACAATGGCAATCGCAAGATAACAAGACCAATAGCGAGCAGCACTTACGTAAGAGCAGTTTAGTGAATGCGAGCCCTACATTTAAACCGGTTATCTTCTAGCTATAAAAAAGTAGGCCAAGTGCGCGTCCCCGATAAAAAAATTTCAGGGGGAAAAAAACAGCGCATGCCACTTCTCAAGTCACCGGAGCGATGACAGGAAGCCACCCGGACAGAGCCGACGTTAGCTTGGTAGCAACGAAGTCCTCGAAAAGACAAAAAAAAATTAACAAATAAGTTACCCTCTTTTACAAAAAGAGAGAGCTCTCCATTTGCTACGACAGGCATGTTTGCGCGTGTTCGCAAAACGAAGCGCTCGTACAAGTCACACTAACAAGAGAACCAGGGAGAAAACGACGGTCCGAAAAGGTTTCGGAGAAGTTGTTCGCCCCTGCCTCGGGAGAAGTGCTTCGGAAAGACTGCCGATACAAAACGTTGCTTGCTTGAGCGGAGCATTCAGAGGGTGAAAACGAAGGAGAAACGAGAGGCAAACAAATAAATAAAAATACACAAAAAGAAAGAAAGAATATGCGCGCGGGGGTGGGGGGGGGGGTGGGGGGAGGCGACGACGAATGTGAAGGGGATGACCGCCATAGAAAAGCAAGCAGGCAAGCGCAACATAAACACCAAACGGAAAACGACCGGAGCCACTCGAGGAGGAGCTGGGGGCCCTCCCTCTGGCGCCTGGACATCTCCTCCTCCGTTTCCCCGCTGGACCCCCGCCGGTCTGCTGTCCGCTAGCCACAGTTTGGCGCTGAGCTGAGCCGAGCAGCATTTTGCGTGTCGTCGTTATCCGGAGAAAAGTTTTTGGCCCGTTCCTCTCTCTTTGGTCCGATTCGATCACTCGTCGAAATCGCACGCTCGGGAGCTTGTATAATCGCCCTTTCCTGTCCTCTCCACCTTCTTCTCTCTCCCCCAAGAGTGCCGCGGCAATACCCCCTTTCTTTTCTCGCTTCTCCCACTTCTGCGCACCGCCAACGGCAGTCACACGCGGCTTTTGAAGAGGAAAAAAAAAAAGGGCAGTCAGAAGAGATAAGCTCAGGGCCTGTGGTGGTTCTTTGGAGATGTCCCCCTCCCGCCTTCTTCCCTATTTCTTGCAGTTTGGGAAAGTGGAGACAACACGCAGAGGAACGAGAAAGAAAGCAAGAAAATAAAAGGACGGCGATCGAGTCGCCCATCCTGTTCGTCTCCGCGGCCGGGATGCATACGCTTGCCCGAAAGGAGCGGAAGCACGATCGTTCTGGCGAAACGCGTTGTCGTGGTGGCTTCGAAAAGCATTTGTGTGTTCTCCCAACACTTTTGAACTTTCTTTTTACCATCTCTTTCGCATTTGCCAATATGTTTTTCTTTTATTGTCTTTTTCCTTGTTCCTGTTTCTTTAGCGTTCTTTTTTTTTTTTTTTGTCATTTCCAGCTAGAAATATCAGTTGCAGCAATTACATACCGAATATCAATATACATATTTACTTCTCTGGGACGAAACAGGGGTCGATAGGTTTTCGAACCATATTGCAGCGACAGCGCACCGGACGGAACTTCCGCTTATTCATTCGTAATTCCTCAAGCACAAACCAAGCAAACAGTCGAAGACTTAACGATTGTGCCAGCCGTTGCTGGCCCGCTCGCGATAGGCGCTAGAGGCGCGCACGCACAGCGCGCTCGGCGACACCCCCTTCGAAAGCGCGGCTTCGTCGTTTTTCCTTTTCTCCGCAGGCTCTGCAGGGGAGCCGATCCAGCAGCGGGGCCAAAAACGGCGCGTGTTTTTGTGTTCCCAGAAAGGCGGTCGCGTTGGATGCCGCCGTCGCCACCACGGCGCGAGAGAGCGAGGCCTCCACCGCTCGCCCTCCCAAAGCCGAAGCGCGCGCGCACACACACACACACGCACGCACGCCTCTACTCCGCGCAAGGAACGGGCGGCAGCGTGCAGCAGCACTTCCGCGCGGTTCGGCGCGAGCGCTGTCCCCTCCCTCTTCTCTGCATCCATTCCCAGACGGGACGCCGCCGAGAACCCAGGCGTCGTGGTGTCGCGCCCGGGTCCGCTTCTTTGGAGCTTCGACCCATCGTCGTCGTCAGCGAGTCGTCGGCCCTGACGCCGCGGGGCCCTGACGAGACGTATATCGCCATTTGCATGCCTGTCGCGCTTCAACGCCGCCGGCCGGCCTCGGCTCTGCCCGATGACAGTGCCGAGGAGGAGGCGACGACGCCGGAGAAGAAGGACCGTCCTCGTCATCAACTGACAGTCGTCGTGCCCGAAGCGACGAGGAGCGCGGTCTTCACCTGTCCGTTCCGCGCGGCGGTTCAGGGAGCAAGTAGCCGCTCGCCTCATCGTGGCTGCCACTGCTGATGGTGCGGCAGCAGATTTTTTGGCAAGGCAGCTGACAGGACGCGAGTTGCGTTCACTTGAGAGACATACCGACAGATGAACGAAGGCGTATCTCGGAAGAATAAGGATACCACTCTTTTTTGTGCGCGCGCGTGTGATTGCTACTTCTGCGGTTTCATCGGCGACACCGAAATTGGTGCGGTGACAGTTGCGCGAGTGGAACAATAACAATCTGTCATCGCTCTTTTCGTGCTCTCGCGGTGCTTGCCGGCGCGAAGAAACGGGACCAGTTTCTCATCCGACCCGCTGGCGCGTCACTGTTTCCCCACCACTGCAGTCGGTCGGGAAAAAAAGAATCGGGAGACGAACGGCGACGACAAGCCGTATCAACGAAAACAACCGAAGAGAAGCAAGCAAACGGAGCAGGAGAAACCGCAGAGCGCGGGGCCCGTCCGCGACCACCATACATCAAGCGAATTTTCGACTGGCGTCCAGCGCGCGACGGGGTGGTGGATACTCGCGATCTAGCAAAGGGGAGCAGCGTCGGAAGGGCCAGCGAACCGGCGCGCGGAAGTAAGCCAAGCAAGCTCGGAAGGAAACGAAAGGGGAGGAAGCGGGGGCGAAGCGGCGGCGACCGCGCTCTCGGCGCCGGACTACGCGTCGGCGGCGGCGGCGCTGGTGGTGAAGCCGACGCGCCGCCTGCTCGGCGCGCGACGCCGCTTGTTGTCGGGCGGCGGGGAGTGGAGCGAAGCAGAGCCGACAGCGCGGCGCGGCACTTCGGCGTCGCGGCGTCGGGCGAGCGCCGGCGCTGGCGTGTGCGCCGGCGGCTGACGGCGCTCACCACGGCGACGACGACGACGCGCCAGCGAGAGGAGTCGCTGGCGCGAGCGCCGGCGGACATGCTTGGCCTTGGCACCGCGGGCAGCTTCGCCGTCGTGCCCCGGAGAGTCGCGACAACTGTTGCCAGCTGGCCGTCCACGCTTCTGCTGACACTACTCTGTCTCCTGTGCCAGTGGACCGTCGCGAAAGGTGAGCGGAGTTCAGTTCGTTTGGCGGGAAGAAGGGTTTGTTTACCGAACGCGGTTTGAACAAGAGCGGGCGCGTTCCCGGGCGAAGCGAACTTGGTGAGCTGAAGGCGATGCTAATTGCCTGTATACACTCCGTGGCTACACTGTATCACAGTCCGATAAGTTTTGATTAACTATTTGATTGTGACATCGACGTATCGATCTCAGCGTGGCTGGGCTTGATAAAAAGCCGCGTGGAAGATGACTCATCTGCGTAGCTGCTATGCATTCTTGAGATTTGCTCTTGGATCGCACACGTGGCCGTACAAGCTGGGGAATTCTCACCAAAAAGCAAATTGCCCCAAGTCAGAACTTGAACGTAGGAATCCCGTTCCTTGACATGGGCATACATTAAATGGAGATGTTCGCACTAAGAAATTTATTTTCTAGCTCGCGAATCGTTTACCGCCGGCAGCACCCGACTAACATTTTATACGTTCTTGTGTTAGCGTGTTACTATTATGTATAATGGGAGTTTCTTGAAGGCTATCATTTGGTGAAGGTAAAGAAGTGGTTGTATCCAAACCCATCGTATACATCCGAAAGTTTCAAGCCCGATAAGTAAGGGCATACGCAAAATTCCCGTTTTGTCTATCCTCGCGGAGTAATGGTCACCTGGTTTGTGTTTTTTCAAACAACGCCAGGATAATGTTCGGCTTTTCTTACTGACTCGCGTGAGAGTGACTAGAAAAAGATGAAATTTAGTGAATTCGACGCGACTGTCGTCACGTCGTCTGTGACCTAATGAACTCGTGTTCCCACATACCTGCCAATCTGTGGACATTCAAAATCGTAAAATCCCGCTTACACAAGCAGGGAGGGAGGGATCGGGGGGGGGGGGGGGGGGATAGTACGTATTTCTTTAAGGTTTGCCCTAAATACACGCCTATTTTGGCACACACACACACTTTGTGAACAATGATTTACCGTTCGACGCAGCACACAAGCACCAGCAAACTTCATTGCAACAGCAGAGACTAACAAGCAACAGATTGTTTTTAGATCACAATGATTTTTTTGGTGACTTCGAAGCAAAACAGAGAGAGAGAGAAATGCAAATGAGAGAAAGGCAGGAAGGCTAACCAGAGTTGAAGTCTCCAGTTTGCTACCCTGCACTACGGGAAAGGGAAGTAAAGACGGTAAGAAGAGCGGGCGGGGACTTCGAAGCAACATTGCCGTATCGCTTATGGCTGGGAGTGGCGATTACGAACACTTACTCCTGCCGTATTGAAATGGTCGAAATCCCGACGTGTAACTACAGTAGGTGCAAGGAAATCATTGAGCACCCGTTGTGCTGTACCTGTCGTCGGTATTTTCCGAGTAAACTATACTCGGACCACGGTTACATCCGTCGTTGGGGCAAAAAGCTATTCGCGCGCTAGGGCAGACGTCGAAGTGCATCGGCCTAAGTGATTGTTTAAGGTTATCTGCATACTTTTGGGCGTGCGCAGTGATTACTCTTGCCCTCTTTTCCTTTATCTATACTCCGTTTCTCTAACCCTCAGTGTAGGGTAGCAATTCATTATAAAATATACCCTCAGTGTAGGGTAGCAAACCGGACGCTCGTCTCGTTAACCTCCCTACCTTGACCAACCTGACTCAGCATTCGTAATATCGTAGTGTGAGCCCGCATTCTTTATGCCTTGCGGCAAATCATCCAGAACAAAAGGGGGGAAAAGCCCGCATTCATAAATTTTACGAAAGATTCGGAGGAGTTGGTAGGAGGAGGAGGAGGAGAAATAGACGGAAAGAGTGGGAGGTTAGCCAGTTCTCAGACCGGCTGGCTACCCTGTGCTGGGGAAAGATGGTAAGGGGAATAAAAGATAATAGAAAAGCGATATTAAAAAAATAAATCGGAAAAGGGAAGGAAGAGCAAAAACAAAAAAGAAAAAGGAAAGGAAATTACGACACCACTTACAGCCAGTCTCTAAGACCAGTCCTCCGCAAAACCTTCTGTGCTGAGGACGTTCTCGACCTGTGTCCCAGGACCCTTTCCTCCGCCAAAGGGCATTTGTCAAGACTACCTAACACTCTTGGAAAGTTCTTCCCTGTGCGCACTGAAGGGGGGGCATTCACAGAGAAGGTGGACGATTGTTTCCTCGCAGCTACAGTTGTCGCATGTAGGGCTGTTGGCTATTCCGCTCCAAAATGAGTACGCATTCGGGAAGGCCACGCCAAGCCACAAGCGGCACAGAAGCGTCTCCTCAGCTTTAGGTAGTCCTGACAGAAGGCGGAGGCGTAGATTCGTTTTCAATATGTGGAGACGAGCATTGGTAAACTCCGTCGATTTCCACTGCGCAAGTGTAAGTTCAAGTGCGGGCGAACGAAGCGCTGTAGCTGCGTCTCTTCTGGATAACGGTATAGCTGCACTGTGGAGACCATCATGAGCAGATCGGGCGGCCTCCTCTGAACAGTCGTTTCCCTAAATACCGCAATGGCCCGGTATTCACTGATATGCTATGTTGCGCTTTTTTCTTTCTCTATTGCTTGGTGGTGAAGAAGTCTTATGTCAGCGACTAATTTCTCATTCAGTCAGGTGACTCAAAACAACACGGCTGGGATTCTAAGCTCTTGTTCAGCTCACGAAATAAGCGGACTGTGTGCACCTGGGTACTGAGCCACTTTACTGCACCGTCTCCCTTTTGATCCTCACATCTGTAAGCTTACATCCTTTAAATAAATGCATAGACAACCAGGCCTCTGGGAGTGGGGGACGCAGGCTGTATGAAGAACGCGAGACTCGCAGCCGACTGGAGTCCAACGCGATAAGAACAGGCGTTAGCTGAATCGTGCAATAACAGCCACGTCTTCTTTTTCTTCTAAGAACGGTAATTTTGCTGCCTTAAGTTATGTCTTGTATTAACTGATGTAACTCAGAAAAGTAAGCACTGTTTCATTCTCTCAATTCATTGTTCTGATACTACAACATCCTTCTTGGACCTGCTCGAATAAGCTTCATTTCACGAGGGCTACAGGCAACAAACTACTAACGTTTCGTCGAAAACAGATGTTATCTCCAGTGCACTGCCTTCAAGAAAACTGCCTCGTCTTCCTTGCAATAGGTGGAATACCTAATCAGTATACATAGTCGTATTAATCAGCGATGGAAAGAATTGCTGTAAAGTTGGTGAAGAAAAGCTGGGCGTAGGGTCAGGCATTAGCTTTAGTGAACAGGGAACCCAGAAACCTTTCCAAGGAACCCAGCGGTATGCCTCATGCCCCCGACCGTTTACACTGCTCGCAGCGCCAGAAAGCGCCCTGCTGTTCTGTTACCGAAGCTCTGTACTCTATACTACAACACCTTCATTAGTCTGCCGACTTAGCATGTCGTTTCCAGCTGTTTGCCCTGCGAAAACTTACTTCTGTGCGAATGCGCGAAACGGGTCACATCTCACCAACTTGTCAAAAGGCACGCTGCCGCGTTGACACAGAAAGAAAAACAATGAAGCGTCGTACAGAAGACTGATTGTGCATTGTGATGCCATGTTACTGGTTTGACAGGCGAAATGCATGGCATCAGTCGTTTGCACACGCCACACTCGCATTGCAAGGACCAAGTGGAGCTTCAAATGACATTCGATGGTGGCCGATGCCTCCATGCATACATGACAGCACTCCACTCAAGAATTAAAAAAAGAACGTAAAGGCAAATGAATGTACTGAGGTGTTTTATTAACTTGTTTGTTTGCTTTGAGCGATGGTACCTCTTATTTATTCGAGGGCGAAGGAAGAGCACGTTGGTAAGCTGGGAGCGTCGGATAGCCATCAACAATTCATTTTAAACTTCATTCTACCATACGAGCATACAAACTTCAAGCAAAGATACCTAGGCAAAAATTTAGTTTGTGACAGCTTTACCAGGTAAAGTCATTTTCTTGCATCAGCGTCGACGTCGATTGAAGAACAAAAATGTAATGCTGAATTCATACGTAATACGCGTACTTTGAAATATAAGGAGTCGTACATGCACACATTCATATGTACCTCCGTAAATTCAAAATGCAATTATTAACAAAAATAAATTACGCAGGTGCATTTCTACATGTAGCTTTTTTTTTTCCCTGTATAGCTTACAGTCTCCCTGTTAGGAATATTTTAGTGGGTAGTGGGAAAGGTAGTTTATTTCCAATATTTTCTGAGAAAGACCAGGCTTTTCTTTTTTTCAGGTCAATAGATATTTCCGGAAATTTTGCATCTCGACAACCAGGTTGAGGCGATCGACGTGAAGTCGTCGAGTGACTCGTGGTTGTTCGACAAGCGGGTGACTGCCGTAAATTACAATATATCCGTGGACTACTCACATTGCTTCTCTCTGCCCTCTCGTTTATTGTCTTTCGTTTCGCACTTTTTACTGCCACAATTGTTTCATCTATTAAGCTTTCATTGCAATATGTATTGCTATTTTGTTACTTAACAAAAAAAAATTCAGTGCCCTTCCACTCTGTGAAAAAAGATTACGAGCGAAGCTGTGTATGTGGGCATCTTAACGGCGAACTGCACCTCCACCACGTGTCGGCTCGGCATTGCGCTATCTTCGGGATCGGCCCACGTATGGCGAGCGCTTCAGGCCTGTTTCACCTCCGCCGCGGGTCGGCCCGGCGTTGCACTATCTTCGGGATGGAGCCACGTATGGGGAGTGCTTAGCGCCTGTTTCACCTCCGCCGCGGGTCGGGCCGGCATTGCACTGTCTTCGGGATCGGCCCACGATTGGGGAGTTGTGTCTACACGCGGACACGATCCTGGGGGAACTAGCCCTTAACAGCTTCGCTGTAAATTTGTATATATGCAGATCTAACGCACCAATCGGAATCCATTAGAGGCGAAGCTTTAAAGAAGCAGGTAATTAAATACTCGAATAACCGCTATGCGTACGATTGTGTTTATGTTCATCTTGCGTAACGCGCAATCTCATGCACTGCTTATTCACCACAAAAGATCACAACTTGAATCTCATGCATTTTTTTAATGTTTATGCACTTCACCAGTCGGAAGCTGTGCCGAAGTGCAAACACCAAATCAGTATAGGCGGGGGCTCGATGACGACGAATGACATGTATGACGCTTGTCGAGGAAAGAATGGTGATGGCAGACGTGTAATGAACAGACAAGTACGAAACATATCTAAACGCATTTAAGTGTTCTATGTTTTTTTTTTTTTTTTTGTCTGAGGGGCACATACCCATTCTGGAAGATTAGCCGAGAATGTGCAAGTACTCAGGGGCACTTACCCAAAGGCCAGATCAACGAAAAGGAAATCAAGCAATTCGAAGAAGTTGTTGAATATCATACGCTATTCCACTAAGAAGTACGTGTATATATAGATTAAGCATACCTATGAGGCATTGTGCTTACAAATGTTAATGTAGTGATTTATCGCTTATTTACGCAGAGCAGCGGTATGCGCAATGGACTACTTTGTCGGTCAGCTTGCAAGCATACAAGGTCAATACAAACCCGTTTGCTGGAGGTTGGAGTCGACTCCCCCCCCCCCCCCCCCCCCTCCTCCCTCCCGCCCGCCCACTTGCATAGCAAGTGCTGCAAGTGCTGGCACGGATAGATTCGCTTTAACGCCAGTTACCTATGGCAGATGCCTATGACGTGTCAAAACAATGCTCCGACTATGAGGAACGCCGTAGTGGCATTCCCCCCCCCCTCCCCACCGCGGTCGGGACCGTATACCGCGACCTCGAGCCCAGCGGCGCTACGCCATATGCCACTAATACGGCGGAGGGTCACATGCACGGATCATTTTTCCCGTGCACTTTTTCACTTTTTTAACCCAGCAGCGCTTCGTGTTTTGGCCCGAGTCTACCACTAACTTCCTGTCACAATTTGTATCGTAACACACATCGTCACTAACTCAATTGAATAGACGACGAGCAATTAAAGAAATAACTATCTAGCACTCCCCATAGCAATTTCTGTGCCCCCCCTCTCTCTCTCTCTCTGTCAGCTTCCCGCACCCCTCCCTCATGCCCTTTAACTTCATTCTTTTCCCTTTCTCCTTAATGGCGCGTCTCTCTCGTTGTTGACATTACAGCACAGATTCGTTGCTTCCCACGGATCTGCCTGTTGCAACTCGTAACGGAATTTTGCCGACAGTGACGCACATTTAGATCTCCTTTGTCAAAAGATTCGCGCACCGGTATAACTACCAGGCTGGCTTCCTGAAGATGCGTACATCAGATGTTTAGTTCCTGCTTTAACCTGTTCTGAAGCTGTGCAATCAAATGGCTCGATATATGTATATGCGATCAGCTGTTCTTTATTTGTCCCTGCACGCTCTGCGTTCACAACTGAAAAGTTTGCATTCGTGAAGGGGGGCCGCACTAAACGTGACCCTAAATTCCTCTATAGACCGTCTCACCTACTCCATGCGAAATATGGGTGGCGCCTTTCACGCGACGCCAACTGGATGTAAGCGCCACGGAAGGATTTGTAGCCATTTTCCGCAACACACACAACCGCATCTCGTTGCTGATTGGCTGACACGAGCCCTATCCCCGGCTGCACTGCGCGGAGTTGGTTGAGACGAGAGTGCGTAGGGTGGCGACATTCCTTGCCCACCGTAGAGAGCCGCTGACTGCTGAAGCGCCGGCTGCATATCGACAAGTCTTTTTTTTTTTTCGCTTTCCCACGAAATAAATATTCTTTTCTCTCTCTCACCTTGCCACTCGGCGTGCCAGCTGGAAGGCAGTTAATTCGCCATTCGCATAAATATCCAAGCCTCCAAAGCCCACGATCGCTAACGAACGCTGACAGCTTCCCGCGCGGTATACGAACGCCAGTCGTATACAGTTCATTCCCGTGAGGAATTACTCCTATTGTAGAAGCGGGCGCCGGAGAGCGCTTAAATTAAGTTTCTGTTTCGGTCGAACCGCGCGGACGCAACGCGTCGGTGTTTCCCCTGCGTCTATTTGGACCCCTTTTGAATACCCTCTTGCGGTAGCGAGAGGAGGTGGAGGTGAAAGGAATACAAGCGCTAGTACGAGGTCGTTAATCCCTCGGCGGCGTTTCACCAGTCGGAGTGGCTCTGAGTGGCGCGAACAAGTCACGTTGTGGACGATAAACATTTCGCAGAGGCGGCTCCGCATGCGTAGCGGATGTGAATCGACGCAACACGGTGAGCAGCCGCGTCGAATGCTCGCTAGGCTCCTTTTCAAACTTTTTCCCTTTCGTTCTAATCAGGAATGGCCCGGCAATTTGACTGATTTGCTTCACCCGGCGAGGCCAGAGACGTCAGTGTTTATGAACGATTCGCCGTTACACCAACACAACCGCACCATCCCATCCTGGACGTTGATTTACCTCGCTTCTCGATTGTCTCGACGTTGCGTCACCTGTTTCGAGACAAACCACTAGTGGCACTCCATCTCACCAACTACGTGTTTTGCGGCGAAAGCCATGAGTCGCGTCAGCCAATCGGAAGAGAGCCATAAGAATGAATCCTCCATTGTACACCGCTGATCGCTTTAAGCGCGACATAGACTGAATGGAAGCTTCACGTAAGGACCAATGACACACAATGGGTGAGCCATCTTTCCCTCTCTGAAATACGCAGACGTCTTTTGACTTACATGAGCCGTACGTAACCTTCGAAAAAATATGGGGATTTTTATATACAAGCCAGAACCACAATCTAACTATGAGGCATGTCGTAGTGGGAGGGTTTTTGCAGGTTTTCCATCGAGAAAGAGAGAGAGAGAGAGAATTCTTTCTTCCTGGGCTCTCTCGCGAGATTGCACAAGCACGGACTGCAGTTTCTGCAGTGCTTTCGAAAAGGGGCTCACGCTTGTTTACATGGCGTCGGCGAGCGCCCGTCAGCATGCCAACCGTAAAACAATTGTACGGCCCCATGACAGACGAAACCAGCATGTGCCCTGTTTTATGGCGTGCACTACCGCAAAGGCGCATGAGCGGCTTCTAGAGCTGCTGCAGCGAAGGTTCGAGTCCGTAAGGAAGTTTTCAGAGTGAATGCCGCAAACAAACCTTGGTGACTCTAGGCCTCAGTAGTGACGCTTAGCCATGCAAATCTGGCGTAGTTACAGATAGAACTTAGTTTGCTACGCTACTAGCAATAACCTTAGTTGTTGGCGTACATCCAAAAGAGATGTAGCAAGTGCTTTGACTCCTCTGTGGTGGCATCAACGCGCTTCCTACCGGCGACAAACCTGAAAGATAAACGAATTCTCCTGAAGTCGACTCTCGCAAACGGCACTCTCGCGTCCTCCTCTTCTTTTTTTATTAGTTTTGTTTCTTTGTGCGATACAATCGGCAGACTTTCTGGCCTTGCAGAATCGCAGCCGAATTTCCAGCGAAGCGCTTTCTGGGAAAACAGCCGGCTCTGGTTTCTGCGCAATTTCTCCGCAACGCTCGTGCACCCTCGATCGTTATCGCCTCTGTGCGCCTCGCCGCGGCGCGCCACAGCTGTTGCGCCGGCGGCGATAAACGCACTGCCCCGTACAATTAACGTCCTCAAATGAATCGTTATGTTTCCTATAAAGGTACATTTAATGGTTTATTCTAAGCGTAGATAGCAATGGCGTAGCCGGAAATTTATTTGGGGGTAGTTGTTCCGCCGACAACTACCACTCCTCCCTCTCCTTCACTCACTCACTCTCTCTCTCTCTCTCTCTTTCTAAATATATATAGAAGCAAGGGGATTAACCGAGGGGCCGGGAGCCAACAAACAATGACACCAAGGACAACACAGGGGAAATTACTTGTACGTACAGTTGAGTTAAGGAAATGATAAATTAATGGAAATGAAGGTGGATGATGAAACAACTTGCCGCAGCTGCGGAACGATCCCACGTCTTTGCATTAGGCGTGCGATGCTCTTACAAGTTGAGCTACCGCGGCGCCGTTTTCCCATTAACTTTATTGGGTATTTATGTTTTACAACTAGAACTAACTCTGTGAGTGTTAGCCAGCGCCACCACTCGCAAACCTCGGCGGCGGATGTGGAACAAAATTTCTGCCGCAGGCGTCACGAGTACGTGATCTTTTTGGATGAAGGCATCCGGTCAATAAACCCACGCATTCTACCTGAAGGCATCAATGTTGCCGGATTCGAGACCTTCGTTATGTAATGAATGAGAAGAAAGTGGATTAACCGAGGGGCCCGATTTTTGTTAATCGTATCATAAGCAGCCAACGAACGAAGACACCATGGACAGCATCGTGGAAATTGTACATACTAATTGAATTAAGGAAATGATAAATAAATGGAAATGAAAGTTGATGGAAAAACAACTTGCCACAGGTGGGGAACTACCCCACGTCGTCGATTTACGCGTACGATGATCTTACCAATTGAGCTACCGCGGCGCCGTCTTCCCATCCATTTTCTTGGGTATGTATGTTTCACTACTAGAACTAACCCCACTGCCACCACTCAAACCTTGGCAGCGGATGCGGGGGCTTATTTTGCGTATCCTAGACATGCAAGTCGCATTATTTTTGGAATGCTTTTTTTTCCGCACAGCGTGGTCGACGATTCGGTCAAGTACAAGAAATGAGAAGCTCTTCGACGACACGAAGGCCAGGTGGGGAGCAACAATGCGCCAAGTTTTATGCACGAGCTCGTCCCATCTTTATCTGTGTGTGGAATTTTTAGCGCAGATCCCCCCCTCAGAAGTTTTGGTTAACACGGTCTGGAACGAGGGAGAGGCGCATCGTAAGTGGGGCCGTAATGTTCTGTGCATGGGAGAGGGGATCGCCTCCATGACACCCCCTCCCCCCCCGCCCCTTCGGAACGCGACTAGCCTTCGCCTTACTTTCACATTTAAGCTTTCCCTTTCGTCCACGTCGCTCTTTCGGAGCCCATCTCCGGAAACATTATGTTCCGTGGGAAAGGGGGAAAGGCGAGAGGGGGTTCACCCCCCCCCCCTCCTGGCTACGCCAGTGGTAGAGAGACCCTCGATATGCGTGCAAAGAATTCAAGCAAAAAGTATCGAGTGGTTTGCGTGAACTCGGACACGAAGAACTAGTCAGCAAAAACTTTACAATTTACTATACCGTGATCCCAGAGAATCTACAGCTTCGAAAATGTTGACCATGTTACGTCCTTAAAGACACGTTGCATTCCTACCAAGTTTAACCCTAGTGTGCGCGATATTTCTAAAACGGCGTACAGTTTAATACTCATTATTCTATATAGAGCTCGAAAATACAGTTACCAAGGACCAATTTATAAAACATCTTCGCTCTTATATAGTGTTGTTTACGGATTAGCGGGTCTTGAATTAAAGACCCCATATGCCTTGCGCATGATCTGCAATTGTAACGCACTTTTTGAACAGTTATTTCAAAACATATCTCACATTACAAGCGCGCGCGCAGATTCAAGTTTCCCTAGCTACGATCTTGTAATGGTTTGAGTTTTTGTATCTTTCTTTCCCCCCTTTTCTTTGTAACATTTCCAAATTTTTCTGCTGACGACCCATTCATTTAATTTAGAAGTAGTTTCAAACCCCTTATATGTTACGTGCTGCCGTCTGGCCCCATTACCCGTCTAGCTTCCACGAAAGCCATCAACGCAGCTCCTTTTCAAGGAGGTGCAGCTTTTGTTTCTGAATTCTATTGAGAAGCCAGACAACTATAATACTGCCGTCCGAGAGGATTCGAACGAGAAATTCTTCCGGGTCTTTCGTGGTGGGCTGAATATATATGACACTTCACAAAGCATAACGGCAGTCTCTGTAAAAATTTACGACATTCGGTTCCGACGAATTCGGACGAGACGTTAGACACTTGAAAGCGTCGGAGAGCCTGCTGTCGCATGCGTCCTTCTCTCTCTTTTTCTCTATCCTATAATTTCCTCGGCGACTCGGTTGCCAAGGGAGAAACTATGCCACTGCTGTAAATTCACCCTGACTTGGCAGCTCATAACACAAATTTTTCCTGTCTTTTTCTAGGGCGTCTGTGTATAAAGGAGTTTCAGAGCTACCATCACGGATCTTACCCCATACGGTCGACATTTCGAGGTACACGAAAATTAGGGCAGCAGTCATGCGACATCACTCCACCAAAAGACGCCGTCTTCCCTTGCATGTACGGAAGAAAGCCAACCGTTAGTTCGCAGTAGGCGAGATAAATTCTCGCTTTGAAAACAGTAGCACTTTTTCGCTAACGGCATTTTAACAAAATGCGACGCAGTGAAAGTGGAATGTTTGCTCTGAGTGCGTCGTTTAATTGCCTATTTTTAAGAAAATAATTCTCTTCTTTTTTAATCATCCGTCACGAGCACCTGCCGCGTAGTTTGACGTGATTCAGAGTCTGCTTTTCACCGTAGCAACGTTACATCGTGATCGAGGAACATCTGTAACTGATGTGCTAGCACGTCGGAATCCCGCCTTCCATAACAAACTGAGGCCAGGGATAGGCATGAAAATTCAGTTCTAACACGCCTTGACACTTTACATTACGTTGGCGAAGCATGTTCACAAAGCAGTTCTTACCTCAGAGCGGTTAGTAAGAACAAGCGCTAACCAATCGTGACAACGAGCATATTATTAGCTAACGATCAACCGACCGAAATTAGTTGCCGCGAGCCTGGTGAAGTCTGGTGAATTCAGCCTCTGATTCTCAACTGAACCCAACTTTGCAGAGCAGGCCAAACTTCTCTTGCTGAAGATGTTTTCACGCATCTAGTAACCCGTTTCATGCTTTTCGGACGTTATGGGTTTTGCAGAAATTAAGGATGGGGAATGTGCTGACGTGGAACTGCGCCTTAAAGAAAAAAGGAGTATCGATCAGTATTCACTCAGCGATATCCATGGTGTTCATGAGCTTACTTTGGCTTCTCGTACAGTCCTTTATAGGCTGTTGTGTTTGAATATTTTGCTCTGGAGAGAACCAGGGAGCAAATACGCCAGGTGATTAATTAAAGCGAAGCTTATTCTGCAACCCCGTCCTGGCTGCACGGGCTTGCACGATGGTTTATGAAGGGTTCGGGCTAGAGCTATCCTCAATGACCATGTGGTAGTGGCTGTTGACTGGTGGGCTCGTTCAACACAATGCCACTTTTAACGATCAGGTTTTTTTTCTTATTCCCCCCTTCCTCTCACTTTGGATGGGCTGGCTGCTGTTTTGTACGGTTGTCCCTGATGCGGTGCAACCAACCGAGGCGGCCCTGAGCAGCCGGGGGAATTATACACCGAGCGCGGCAGATATGCGAGCTCCAACAGGAACAAAATGGGACCGAAGCATGCACCGCATATAATTTCCTACAAATATTACCCTTGACCAGGCCCGGCGAGCCGCTGTAACCAGTGGGGCCCTGGAGGAGGGGCTCCACCCACCATAACCAAACAACCTCTATTACAATAAACGTTTACTCTCTCTCCTACAAATATTGCTGAAGGAACGCTGGCGCAAGCGTCTATGAGAGCTTCAAGCACGGTGGTTAGTAGACGGAGTTGACTAATGCTCGTCCTTCTGGGCTTCGAGCGGCTTTGTGTCTTTGCAATTTGATCATTTCGAACAATATATTGCGTTGTAAACGCAGCAATATGCGATGGCTATGCACCTGTGCAAAGTCTTATTGCCATCTGCTTTATAAGAAACACGCAATTGCCTCTATATTTAAGCCAATAAAGGCAGATAAAGCGTAGTAATCGAAGCATGAAAAGCCACAAACACGAAGGTGAACCAAATGCATGTACTAATGATTCCAACGGTAGCCGGACGATCGCAGTGCCAGCGTTTCCCCTAGTAATATTAGTAGAAAACTATGTGGTGCATTGAGCGCGGAGATAAAGGGGAAGGGGGAAAACATGGTCTACGTTCATCACAGCTATAACGAGTCGGGCTTCGTTGTTTGGTCTACCCTCGCAGATGGTCGCTAAACAACAGCATTCCTCGCAAACACCAACGCGATAGCCACAGCGCGTGGAATCCGCGCAATTTTTCTGTGGGCACGAAGAAATGCCTCAGGCGGAATCCAGCTTATTGCTGTAAATAGATTGTCAGCCGTAGCACAGATAGGAAACTTAAATTTGTTCTCTTGCTGGGGCGATCAACAACACCCGCTGCCTCGGCTCGACGGTTATGGCGTACGTTTTGGGTTCGATTTCGATCGCATTCCAATAAAGGCGCTATGCAAAGACATCCGTGTGTGTGTGTGTGTGTGTGTGTGTGTGTGTGTGTGTGTGTGTGTGTGTGTGTGTGTGTGTGTGTGTGTGTTTGTGTGTTTGTGTGTGTGTGTGTGTGTGTGTGTGTGTGTGTGTGTGTGTGTGTGTGTGTGTAGATTTGCTCCCGCCCGAGGCGTTCGAAATTGTTCCTCTTTTTTAAGTATCTACGGCGCAAGGTTAAGTTTTGGCAGAGTCGAGCAAAGCCAAGTCAAAGATGGCTGTCTCGAGCTTCCACGGCCACCTGCACTAAAATCAAGCTCTGAGAAGAAAATACGGCTGCACGCCCTGCAGTACACGGCGTCTGAAGCGCCCTCGAGCTCTACCGTGATTAACTGCACGACAGCTTAGCGTATACGGCAACGGATGGCCCAACTTTTGATTTTACGGCAACCTGAAAGCCGGAGAGCTTTCGGGGCACAGTAAGCTCACAGACTGCTCTGAAAACAGTCGCTCAAGTAGTCAAGATTTCCGCCAGACGACGCCGGCTAACATTTAACGAAATTGGTAAGAATGCAAACACAGCTGTACGAGACGACATTGGCGTAGTTTCCCGGCTCCACTCAATGCTTGTACGGACAAAATGTCTTTCTCTTTCTCTCTCCGTCTTTATTTTTTTAATTTTTTTCTGTCTTGCAGCTGGATGATTTGTCTCCGACTGCACTTGAAGTCGGGAAATAAATACATTTCTGACACATTTTATACAGACTGCCAGCAGAAGCGCCAAGCCAGCTGTGTGTACGTACTCTACGCGAACGTGTATGGGCCTGTCTCATCACAGTCAGGAGGTGGAAATTCGAGAAGCTTAAATTTCGCCGAGAACTGGGCGCAATAACATCGTCCCCCGTTTGTGTTTTATTCTTTACCCTTCCTTTTGCTTTACTGTCTCTCTCTCCTTTCGCTTCGCTGCTGGCTGCTCTCTCGATTCGTCCGCGAAAACGAAGTGTCTCATTGCGTCGGGGCCGGAGAAAATGTAGCACGCGCGTATGTCTTAAACTTTATGCGAAACGTGAGCGTTTGTTCTTGTTGAACGCGAAAGAAGCGCTAACTGACTGCTTGCGCCCCTGAAGCTTCGGGCCGTAAACTCTCTCCGTGAGAAGTCTTTAGTGTTTCGCGCTCTCTCCTTGTTTATGACTTTATCATGACTGCGGAGGTTTCGTTTTCATTTGCCTCCCTACACTTTTACCACCCGCCCATCGTCATCTTTTCACTGGCCTCTGGCCGTTA
Source organism: Dermacentor andersoni (assembly GCF_023375885.2). Taxonomy (NCBI): domain Eukaryota; kingdom Metazoa; phylum Arthropoda; class Arachnida; order Ixodida; family Ixodidae; genus Dermacentor; species Dermacentor andersoni. Next base: position 55,130,530 of record NC_092815.1, read on the forward strand.
ATCAAGAAACTGCAATTTATGCGTTTCTTTTCTCTTTTTCTTTCGACATACTTATCTCGCTAGCATATACCTAAGCTTCCGTTTCGAACCGCGACTGGTTAGAAAAGCAGATAACAAAATAAGCAGATCTTGAATTTGTTATATGTGTTTTTAACTCGTGATGGAGGCACGCAGAATTAGCGACGATCACGACAGAATGACAGGGAAAAAAAGGGGGGGAATTAAACTCTCTTTCCTTTCCTCTTTTTTTTTGTGTGCTAGAATGGTCCGGTAATGGGGTTTGAAGATGTATACGAAGGAAAGGGAGAACTTCTTTTAGCATCTGGGCCCTGGGTTGATTGAGTATAGAGTGCCCGCTCCTGAAAGTCGAGGTTTTGCACATCGCAACAGCTCTTGGCTTACCGAGATCGCACGGGCGATCGCAAAGGCACGCCCGCGCGATCTCATTGCGAACTTAGTAGTGCAGTCCGACCGCCTCAGCCTCTCTCTCTCTCTCTCTCTCTCTCTCTCTCTCTCTGCTACTAGAGAAACGTTCGTCGAAAGTTCAGTGCAGACAAGCCAGCATATACGACGCAAAAGTAGTCCCCTTTTGCTTTCTTTCAAGGTAATCTCGTAATCCGGCTTTCACTTTGCGGCAGTCGATGCGCTCACGCCATAGTTGTCTTTGAGTATATGTTCCCCCAGTCCTGCGTGCGGCTTCCGTGTACTCGTCTAATCCGACTTACGCTACCGGATAAATATGCAGGAAGCCTTAAGCTTCAAGCCTGCTCTTAGCCAATAGACGCTGTCGTTAAAAAAAAAAAAAAAAAAAAAGTCGCAAGCGCAATTGTCCAGAGGTCCTACATTACGACGAATGATTTTAATCTTCTGATACGATGCTTGCGTCTCAGCTTGGAATGTGCTTTTTCTCTATCACGTTAGCGATTCATTCAATTTGGATTGGGCGCCCGTACATTCCTCTGCTCTAAAGTACTTTTATTCCCTTTACCCCTTTCCCCAGCACAGGGTAGCCAGCCGGGACTTACACTGGCTAACCTCCCTGTCTTTCCTCTCCTTTGTCTCTCCTCTCCTGGATGTTCCTTAGGAACCTGATCAAAAAAGCGTTACACATTCACGACTCGGTAAGGACGTTTGTTAACGCCGTGTTCTACAATAAGCACTAGCACGTCTGAGCACTGCTGCTGCTTCAATAACGTGGTCAACGCTGTTGTGTGTGCGCACGCGCGTCACTTGCTCCTCCTTTCCTTTCCTTTTTTTTGTGTCCCTTTCCTACCCGCTTCTCCCTCCCCCAGTGCAGTATAGCAAACCAGGTGCAGCCTGGTTAACCACCTTGCATCTCTCTCTCTCTCTCTCTCTCTCTCTCTCTCGTACATTTTACAATAGACATTCAAGGCTCGACACACCGTTCTATACAACGTGCGTGCCTAGCACGATCAATTGATATGTGCAACACCGTGCTTCAATAATTGGCTGAAGCCACATACCTCGTTTCGCGCGCTACGTGTGGTATTTAAAGAAGAAAAAAGAAAGAAACGCGCGCCGTGTGTGGTTCAAGGAGAATTAAAAGAGCGGACGGCAATTTTCCAATTAGCTCGGCGGGTTTCTCTTAATTAGCATGATTGGTACCCTTGGCGGAACATCAAACGTGACCTCCGGCGATTAAGCCGGCATTCGTACACGGCTGTACGCTCCCCCCCCCCCCCCCCCCCCGTCTCTTATAGTGTCTTTCCACCACCTCTTCTCCACAGTAGGGGGGTAACGTTACGGTCACGAGCTGCTCCCTCATTCAAAACTTCTGCATTTAAGTCTCGCTCGTTAATTTGGCCTCTTCGTCCCACTGCATCGGCATCTGCCACGGCACGCTTCATATCAGTAGCGGTGATCAAGCAGCGAAATGGAGTAGTAAAATAACCTCGCCAAGGCAGGCAAATCTTAACCATACCATCAAAGGCTGCGCTGTGATCATGTAAAGGGCAAAACGAATTTTGTTAGGTGGAAGTAAATTAAATGAGTGAGAGGACAGACACGACGACTTACTAACGAGCCTAAGCGTCGCTGCGAAATTCCATGAAGACTGAATCGGCAGGGCTGGGCCAAAGGGAGGGTGGTGTAGCCGTGACCCTTACTTCATACAGCAGGCTCATTTTTCTAAAAGTGCCTTCAGAAACCTGAGCAGACAAGCATACCAAGTGAACATTTTCACTGACATCTTGAGAAGAAAAGTTGAAACAGCCTTCTCACGTTCTTTTACGACGCCAGATGTGTGTCTGGAAATATTGAAGTGGCCATAGAACTGCGATTAGCATGTACATAAATTTGTCTGTGCTTGTATATCCTCGGGCGTACTTGAGAAAGTTCTTGCTTCTCCTTCTCCGTCAACATTTTTTTCTCCTCTGTCCTTTTACTTTATCTTGATCACGTATCCCCTTGTGGAGAGCAGGCCCTGCTATATATAGCACAACGTCTGGCCCAGCTTCTTTCTCCGCTGCTGTCTCAGTAGGCTGCATTACGAACTGCGAGATCGCCTGGAGTGGGTTTCCTTGAACAAGCTGTGAAAATTAATTGAGCTATATTCTCGTGCGACAATACTGTGGGTCGCAGTATTATAGCACGTATGGTCATGATGCGTGTGTACCTGACCTATAGTGAGTGTCGCACTCCGTTGCGGCTGACCGTCGAGGTGCCAAGAAGTTAAATTCTGAAGAAGTTGAATTGTCCGCTGGAAGGATGCCGCTATCAGTGAAGATCTGTCTAATCTCGTGACACGGACTTGCATTTTGGGCAGCGCCGTGGACTTAATTATAGCGAGCTATTGCTGTCGCCGTCCGGCTTAGCGTGTTGTATCGGACACCGCCACAGTGGCTCGCAACGGGATTGAGATATTGTACGCCTGACGACTAGAACTTCCCCGCGAATCTCGGCGCAGGAACGATATATGTAGTTTAAAAACTACGTCGTTCGCTGACCGAGTGAGTCGTTAGGGATCGAGAGTTTTGGCAAACGCGTAGTGCTGCGTCCTGGCCGCTGCTTCAGGCTCAAGTGACTTCTCTGGCGCCTACGTAGCACACGTATGTTTGCTAATTATGTGACATTGTGCATCTCAATTTCCAGCGAGATATTCCAACGCTCATACAATCCGCAATAGGCGTGTCTGACTTTGCTAGTTCTGAGAGTTAAGGGCATTTGTTACGTATCTACGGGGTAACTGCCTTTCGGTACTCTATCGAACGCGTCCGCAGGCTGTCATCGTCATGTCGCGATAAAACGACAAAAATAAAATAAATACAAAATAGCGAAGAAAACAAGGCACCGCGTAATTCAATTAGAATTGATAAGAAAAAGACAGGGGGGTTAACCAGGACTGAGCCCGGTTGGCTTCCCTGAACTGGGTGAAAGGGAGAAAAGGTTGAAGAGAAGCAGTGAAAGCCAAGCTTTTATGAGCACTGGAGTCGCCGACCTAGCGAAAAATTCACAGCGATGTGTCACAGACGTAGATTCAAGGAAATCACTACACTAGGGTCATCTTCGGAATAGTAAAGCACTGTGTAGGATTCCTATCACAAGCCCTCGAATTCGATGTTCCGAATGCAAGCAAATATAGCAGCTCGTGTGCTTGTTGGCTTTTCCCAAGGCCACGTTAACGTCTTTGTTGTGCAAATCTTGCCAGCGAGGGATTTGTGGCGTTACTACTTCCCCGCGTGTGTTAAGGGCACTTCGATGTATCGCCGATGGCACATTTCGATGTGGAAGGGTTGTAGCGGCGCCTGTGACCCATTTCCACTGGCGCGCGACCCGCCGACAATCATCCATCAAGTGGCCGTGTAATGGATCGGGCAGAAACAGGGCGGGCGAGAAGTCCTCGACTTGCCGCCGAGTGGCCGCCGCGAATGAACGGAGGGGCCATCCACTACTCTTTGTCGTTGGGCTCGAGCCCGCTTCGTTAATTTTTCTTTTTTTGGTAACGTCTCATAGACGGGCTCGGAAAAGAAAAAAAAAAAAGCACTCTACGAGTCTTTGCGAAGACGCGTTTAATAACGAATGGCGCTCGCAATGTCCCTCCTTATAATGCGGGAGGGATGAGTAATGACGAAAACACGTCATTTGGACAGCAGGAAAGCTCCTTCAGATTCGTAAACTTGAGTCTTACTCCTTTCGTTTGTGCCCCTCCCGCGGGGCGACGATTTTCTCAACTGTGCGCGGCCTTGCCTCGCGGTCGTTCGTTGGCGGCCGTTCTTCGTCTCCTTCTTTCCTTTTTCTCCAATCCGTGCGCAAACGGACTGAGAAGACGATATCGTCGCTCTGGCCGCCCTCTCTTTCCCTCTTGCTCGGACGCGAGCATATAGCCCTTGATGGGAACTCGAGATGGGACTCGAGCGCGGCCCACGGAAATCCTGCGCAGATTGGCATCGCTCTTATCTGACGGTGGCCGGACGGACGCAGCAGTCCCGCCACGCCTTCGTCTTTCTCTCTACAGTGTATTCATCCGGGCTTCCTCAAGCCGGCTCTCTTTTTCTTTTTTTTGTTCCTGCCAGCACCGACGCGCGCGTTCCCGATAACATCGCCGCATTCTGCCATCCCGGGGCAGAGAACTTTGACGGCGCGGGAAGTAAGCGGGCAGGGACTCGCCGCGCCCCCTGCGTTCGTATTCGCCAAGGTGCGCCGGCGTTTCCCGCTGCGGTGCGGCCACGAATAGAACTGCGACAGAAGGGGCGCACCGCTTCGGCGGCTTGCAACAACGCCGCGGCCGTCTCGCTTGGCGTCAGCGACGCGGCGAATATGAAAAGCGCGGAACAGAGGGTCGCGTGGGGGAGGAGGTTCGAGGCACTCGCGGGGGCCGCGCACCTGAGGGCTCGCGCGCGCAACACACCGCCGCTGCCTCCGCTATGCCTTTCTTTATAAACAGGGCTGCTTCTCCGATCCTTCCAAGCCCTGGGTCGCCGCGCAGGCAGTCAGTGACAGAATTCTGCGGGGTGCTTTCTATGTTGGCAGGCATTTGGCGCGGGTCGGAGAACCTAGATACGCATCGTACGTGGAAAGACACGCCGCGATGAGTTCGTGGCATGTCGTCCTGTATGGGGTGAGAAAGCTTGAGGCCTGTCTCATCTGGAGATGAACTCAGTGGAAGAAACTTCGCGAGTGCGCGAAGCGAGCAAGTATATGAGTAGCAGTTCATAGTGCGTTCAACTTGTAGAGAAAAAGAAAATCTTCGTGCCCTTCCACTCTGTGAAGAAGGATGACCAGCGAAGCTGTGTATGTGGGCCCCTTAATGGCGAACTGTACCTCCGCCGCAGGTCGGCCCGGCATTGCACTATGTTCGGGATCGGCCCAGGTATGGGGTGTTTTTGCTTACCGCGTCAACGACACGAAAATTTCCTTATACGGTAGAGGTATACAGCTCTGCTGTAAAAAGAGACAATAAATAGTGCGTCGAAGCTCTGTCTCTGAAGCTAAAGGAGCCATAAGAATTTTGCACGTGTTCTGTAAAAGCCCAGGACAGAAGTTGCTGACATTTCAAAAGTCAAGCAACTCGATTGATCAACCAACCGATGTACAGGAATTTGCCGTCAGGAGCGAGCAACCAGACATTTAACCTACAGAAGCAAACCAGCGATACCGAAATTTGTACTTACCGGGACATCGTGTGCCTTGGCTGCGTGCGGTGAGTAAGGATGCGGCCGCACAGAGACGATCTTCAGGGAAAGGCTCGAGCAAAATCATCCACGCACAGGATGGAAGACGCTTCTTCTGTATCTTAACTGCTCAGTACATGTTCGTAGCAGCAGACTAATGACTGGGTCCTGGGAGTCCAATGTTATTGCGGTCGCAAGCCGGCATTCACGTTGGGCCACGTTGTCAGATCTTACTAATTAAGGGTACGTTTGGATCACTTTTATAGCGTTTTGAATCTGACTTCATTAGGCGCCGTGTAGCTGTCATTGATCGCATCTTTGCGATAAATCTCATTTGTAATTAGTGCGGAGACTATCGTAAAGAAATTCAAAGTCGAAATCCGTTCATGGTTGTTTCGATGTCCTAAAAACGAGTGAAATGATAAGAAAATTGATGACAAGCTTAGCCCAGCAGCAAATTGCTTATATTGTGTTGGCTTTGAACTATACTCACGCACAAAGATGTCACGTGCTTTCTTGTAGTCAAAGAGCATCAGCAGATTTATTTCGTGTATTACAATTATTGCTTTTATAAGGGGCACAAAAAATGCGGAGGAACACGTAGTTCTGCGTGACACCTACAGGTACGTCACACTTTCATTGTTAATTACGACCATCGTCAGGCGAACGCGCTTACAATGTGCCGGATGAGTTCATTATTTTCTACCGGTAAAATGTGAGCAGGCACAAGTTTTGAATGTCAACTCGCGTAACAAACATAGATGTTTGCAGGTTTAAACAAGCGCGCGTTTTGCACTAGGCGCGCGTTTTCCACTCTTTCTCTAAGAAGAAGAAGAAAAAATAAGGAAAGAAAGAAAGAAGACTCCCGATAGATAGAAGCTCCAGTCAAGGAGTAAGAACTGGAAGCTCATCGGCAAGAACCAGGCGTATAAACCTGCGGGGATGTTCTCTCTCTTGATGTCTGTAAAACACTACTCGCGGTCATCGTGCCCAATAGTGTTGTTACAGAGCAACTTAAAGGTCCTTTTTCAAGAAAAGCGTTGTCGCTTGTTGCATTGGTGCCTCCCCGCGTTGAAGTTCAGCGCGGACCTGCCGTCTTTCTATGGCTTCGCAACTTGCGAGAATCAAATGGGCCAGGAGAAACAAAGCAAAATACACATTTGAAACCTTGGAAAGTGGGAACAAGAGGGGTGAGAGAGAAAGATAGCGGTCGGCAACAATATCCGTAATGCGCGACCGTGCCGCCGCAGCGAGCTTTAATCAGGGCGAATGCGCCCCGCCCCCGCGAGGCTTAGTGAATTAAGCTCCGTCGGTCGTTATCGCAATTACTCGGAAACGGGGCTAAATGCCCGCGACCAGATCGAATCTGCCGCTGCTGATCCTTTTTTTTTTCTCATATCGCGAGCTTGCACACGCTTTCCATCGCTCATCAGGCAGAGGTCTGAGCCAGCCCCCCCCCCCCCCCTCCCCAAGCACTGCCTAGATGTACGTGGGGAAGGGGGGGGGGCTGAAGGGGGGATGGGAGTACCCTCGCGAGTTTGTTTTGGCTCGAGACCGCCGATACTCGCCAGCGCCCGGTCTCCTCTCATTAAGAGGAGAAAAATGTGACGAAAGAAGAAAAATAAAGATACGGCAAAAGGAGAGAGACTGCGTCCAAAATATAAGAAGGCGATACGCAGAAAATAAACAAGGAGGGGGGGGGGCTACGATCGAGGCGCCACGACTTGCCAAGAAGGAAGCGAAGTAGAGGGAGAGGAGTGGCATCGGCGCCGTCGGCAGTTCGCCAAGTGAGCGCAGCAAACCCCCCCAAGAAGGGAAAAAGGAGCAATGAGGGCGAAAGGAAGGGTGTCGCAAGGAGAGCGCCGGCTCGCGCGCGCGCGCGCCGTGGGCCACGTTGAGAGAGCGGAGGGACGGAACGGGGCGCGCGGTGACGCCGCCGAGTCGGGCCTTCACGCATCCATGCGCACACGGCCGCGGGCCAGCGTCGTCGTCGTCGAGGGCGGCAGCGTCGGTGGCGGCGGCGCGTCTGATGGCCGACGTCATTATTCCGACCCGGGGCACACACATGTCCAAAACCTCGAGGCACGCTCTGGGGGTGGAAGAAAGCGGCCCCTCCCTCGCTGGGAGGCTGGCAGAACTCTGGTCCCCGCGCCACGGAGCCGCCGCAAGGGTGTCTCTCCTCCGGTTCGGAAGCTGCAGCAGAAACAGCAGCAGCAGCAGCAGCAGGGCAGAACGAAGGAAAGAGTTCCGAAGGGCAAGGGAGAGATGCGCGACGATATCGGCGACAGAAAACGAGGCAGGACCCCCCGCCTTCATCTAGGACCCCTACGGTGCCGCTGCTCTTGGTAGAGAATACGGAGATGCAGTTGGCTTCGCGTTGCCCTCGGTTTGTCCTCGTTTGCTGAGCGTTAATGCTAAGGATAATCTTACGTCGTTCATCCCCTCTTTCGCTCGCTCTTGAACGGAGACACCCTCCCCACCCCCCCTACCCCTTTCATATTTGGGCAAAAAAAGTAATCGGGACACAATGTCACACTCGAGAGAGGGAGGATGGGGGAGGGATCATTGCCGTGAAATTTCATTTTGCTTTGACTAAGCGTCTTCGCGGTTTCAAGCGTGCCTTATAGAGTGCACCTCCTGTGCGAAGTTGTGTAAACGAGAACTGAAGAAACATAGTCGTCACATGTCGCTTTCTTGAAAATATTAGCATAATTCGGATTTTAACTAAGGATGAAATGAACAGGCATCGAATTACATTTCAAACTTGGGAAGACCTGAGGTATGCATTTTCTGTACAAGATTGCATCAAAAGTGTCGTCCATTGAATATGTTGGAATAATTGTTGTAAGAAATATATATATATATATATATTGTTGTAATCGCACCGCTGGCACGAGTTGTTGGGGTCTCGGTGCTGGCGCCCGTTATTGCGAATGGGTCGCAAGCCCCAAGGGTAGCGTTGGCCTGGCGGCCTGGGGCACTGGAAACATCCGAAGGTCCCGGCAAAGCAAGAGAAGACTGGTAACAGAACAACTTGTTTATTCTAACATAGCAAAAGAGCGGCCGGTCAGTTTGACCGAAGTGGAGAGACGGGAGAGCACGTAACACAACAGTACAAATCGGAGCCTCTCTCCTGGCGTCCGGGGGCAGCTGCTCTTATACTCTCGGCGTCGCGGTCCAAAAGGGAAGGTCACGGGATGAAGGTCACGGGATGAAGGTCACGGGACGGCGGAGCATGAGCCCACGACGGCGCGAACGGTTGAGCCGAGAGACCTGCTGAACCGAGTGCAGTGACGCATCGCCAACCCGCCCACACGACGGCGCGAACGGTTGAGCCGAGAGACCTCCAGGCTCCTCATTCGGGGAACTCCGCTCCCCGGCTGCCGCGCTTTGACAAGCGAGGGCACACACACACACACGCACACACGAAGACACGTGGCACTGAAACACGCCTGGACACGCTTGGCGGGGAAGCGTTGCGGCGGCGTCGCACGGGCCAAAATGTCCGCCGCTTTGAACGAAGCCCCGGCGTCCGTTGCATCCGCGCCGGCATTACCGCGCGCTGTAGGCGAAACGTAACAGACCGCCCCGCCGGGGGAAGGAGATCCCGATGGTCAGGGGACTGCATCCGCTGTCCGGAGGGATGTCGCTCGATGATGCTCATAACCGTAGTCGGGCGTCCTTTGGCGTTTCTTGAGCGCAGCGCACAGAGAAGGCCTCGTTCTCACGTTCAGGTGCACATAGGACACTGCAAAGTGACTTCGGGAGAGTTGACATTTTTGTTCTCGTTTCCGGCAAGCGTTACAACTATGCCGAAAGTCAACCGCTCAGTCAGCAAGCACGGCACAACCCTCACTAAGCCCTGCCAGGCTCTTTCCCCTTTTATACTGCTGCCTAGTTCCTTACAGTAGTTTAGCAGCACTCAGAACGCGTCCACAAATCGGAAAAATTGCACTAAAAAGCACATCATCACTTTGAAACACTACACAAAAGCAATAGGTTAAAAATCCTGCCTCAGGAAGAAAAACATCAGTAACAAGCAATTTTGAGGCTGATTCCCACGTTAGGGGCTTCGACTTAAGCCATCGGCGTTACCGTTAAGACTCCCCTTTTTGTAACGCACCTCAAAGGAATATTGTTGCAAAGCGAGGCTCCAGCGCAGGAGGCGGCCATTTTTGGGAGAGATGGTCTGCAGCCATTGGAGAGGGCAGTGATCCGTTTCAATGATAAACCTCGAGCCAGCTAGGTAACATGACAATTTCTGAACGGCCCACACGATACACGCACACTCTTTCTCGGTGGCGCTATACGCCTGCTCACGACTCGTCAGCTTACGACTAGCATACAGGACGGGGTGTTCTACTTCTCCATTTTCCCGTTGGCACAGTACAACGCCCATGCCTCGCTCACTAGCATCACACTGAACAACAAACCCTTTTGTGTAGTCGGGCGATCGTAGCACAGGCTGGCTTGTTAGGGCGCTCTTTAGGGCGCTAAAAGCTCTTTCCTTCGTCTCATCCCAGACGACTGTTTGCGGCTCTGTCTTTCTTAGAGCATCCGTCAAGGGAGCCGCGATATCAGAGTACCTGGGGATGTACCTCTGATAGTAGCCGGCGACACCTAAGAACGACCGAATATCGGTCTTCGTACGCGGTTGCGGGAAGTCTCGCACAGCGGCCACCTTTATTTCAGAGGGGCGGCGTCGACCCCGACCAATCACGTGTCCGAGGTAGACAACCTCGGCCTGTGCTAACTGGCACTTGGGAGCTTTGACTGTCAAGCCCGCATCGCGCAGGCGGGTTAGCACTGCCCGCAAGTGCGCCATATGTTCAGGCCAGGATGCGGAGAATATCGCTACGTCGTCTAGATACGGTAAAGCGAATTCTTGCTGTCCCCGCAACACTTTATCCATGAGGCTTGAAAAGCAGTATGGCGCGTTCTTCAAACCAAAACTCAAAACTTTAGGACGGAATGTCCCCATTGGTGAAATGAACGCCGCATACCTACTAGCCTCTTCTGTAAGTGGAACCTGCCAATAACCCCTGACAAGATCTAGGGTGGAAATAAACTGAGCGCTACTCACTCTCTCAAGGCGCTCCTCGATGTTAGGGATTGGATAAATTTGATCCTTAGTGATGGAATTAAGCCTGCGGTAGTCGACGCAAGGACGAGGTTCCTTGCCCGGTACCTCAACTAAAATCAAAGGGGAGGTATAATCACTCTCACCCGCTTCAATAACACCGAGCTGTAGCATTTTCTTTACCTCAGCCTCCATAATATCGCTCTGGCGGGGTGACACCCGGTACGCCTTGGATCGTACTGGCTCTGGGGAGGTAAGTTCTATGTCATGAGTAAGGACAGAAGTCCTACCAGGCCTCTCAGAGAACAGACCTTGAAACTCTTGTAAGAGCTGGTGTAGTTCGGTTTTCTGCTCAGGCGACAGCGATGCTTTACTTATTAAGTCACTAATGACTTGATCGGTGTCTTTCCTGTTCGTCACTGAGCCTAGTCCCGGAAGCTCGACCGGAAGCTCTTCTAACTTTCCCGCATCGGGAATTTCCTCTCCAGTATCTGGTGCCTTTAACGCTACAGGCTCAATTTTATCCCGTTCGGGCGTGCTCTGAATACCAGCTTGCTGCGCCTCTGACCCTTTCTCATCGTTCAACAACGTCGGCCCTGCAACTACCGCCTTTGCAGCGAGCTCCCGAACCTTCGATCTGGTTAAGGCCTGAACGCTAGCCTCACCAAACAAAAGCCCCTTCTCGCGCAGGAGGTGATCGGACCTGTTCGAAAATAGGTACGGGTACTGGGGGGGCAGCATAGATGACACTGCGGCCTCCGTCTCAAGTGCTCCGAAAGGTCCTTCAATAAGCACTTTTGCTACCGGCAGACACACGCTATGAGCTTCCACTGCTTGCTTGATCCATGCGCACTCGCCCGTGAACATATCGGGTTCTACGTAAGAGGGGTGAACTACATCCATTGTAGCTGCGGAATCGCGAAGCACTCGGCACTCTTTCCCGTTCACGAGGAGGTCTCGCATGTAAGGCTCGAGAAGCTTGATGTTCTCGTCAGTGCTGCCTAATGAAAAAAACACGACTTTTGGTTTTGTTTCTGGGCACTGCGCCGAAAAGTGACCCGGCTTCTGGCACGTATAACACAGGCGCGCTTGCCTCGCCTCGAACCGCTTTCTGCGTTCGGCTTCGGCTGCCGCCGTCTCCTTACGTTCGGTCGGACACTGCGCCGAAAAGTGACCCGGCTTCTGGCACGTATAACAAACGCGCGCTTGCCTCATCTCGAACCGCTTTCTGCGTTCGGCTTCGGTTGCCGCCGTCTCCGTACGTTCGGTCGGACTGCTTTCACTCGCATCCGCACTACGTGTATCCCCCTTTGCTCTCAAGGGCGTGAACTTTGGCCTCTCAAACTTGGAGCCAAATTCACCCTTTTGACCGTCCTTAGCTCCACGAGCCCGACGCGTCACAAACTCCTCGGCTAACTCAGCGGCTCTAGCCACCGTACTAACGTCTGGCCTATCCAAGACCCAGTACCGCACGTTCTCAGGTAACCGACTATAAAACTGTTCTAGCCCGAAACACTGCAGAACTTTCTCGTGGTCACCAAACGCTTTCTCTTCTTTGAGCCACTCCTGCATGTTTGACATAAGCCTGTACGCAAACTCTGTATATGACTCACTTCTGCCTTTCTCATTTTCCCGAAACTTCCGACGGAACGCCTCCGCTGACAGCCTGTACTTTTTTAGCAGACTCGATTTCACTTTGTCGAAATCCTCTGCCTCCTCTCTCTCCAAGCGAGCGACTACGTCGGCCGCCTCGCCGGGTAGCAAAGTGAGCAAGCGCTGTGGCCACGTTTCTCGAGAGAACCCCTGCTTCTCGCACGTTCGCTCAAAGTTAACCAGGAACAAACCAATGTCCTCTCCAAGCTTAAACGGCCGCATCAGGTCAGTCATTTTGAACAATACTCGTTCTCCTGCACTGTGTGCCTGACTTCCATTACGAGCGCGTTCCATCTCTACCTCGAGACGCTTCATTTCCAAAGCGTGTTCGCGCTCTTCTTTTTCTTTCTGTTCTTTTCGTTCACGCTCCTGTTTCTCTTTTTGCTCTTTAAGTTCACGCTCCCTCTCCTCAATGGTCTCAAGGCATTCCGACAGCTCGTCATCCTCAGCTTCTAACTCAAGAATAGCCCTTAGCAGTTCTGGTTTTCTGAGTTTGTCTGAGACATCCAGACCCAACTCTCTTGCAAGCTCCAGCAATATCGGTTTGCGCAACGACTTCAAATCCATGGCTGCTCTGAATGCTGCTTTCTCTACTGCCTACTATTGTCTTGCCGCAAACTAACCCGGCAGCAACGACAACCACAATTACCAGCTCTGTTTCTAACACTAACAAAAGCCTGGCAAAACTCAGAAGAAGAAAGTCCCGCACTCACCAAACCTCGCAGCCAAGACTTCAGCGCAGTCGTTCCGCTGCAGGCAACCAGTCATCACACAGGGCTCGTTGCGCTGCTCCCGGATGGTCGTTGTGCTGCTCAGCATACAGTCAACCGCATCTCTTCGCTGCTGGCCTCCGTTGTCGCGATCTCTCCGCTGCCAACCAGTTGTAGTAATCGCACCGCTGGCACGAGTTGTTGGGGTCTCGGTGCTGGCGCCCGTTATTGCGAATGGGTCGCAAGCCCCAAGGGTAGCGTTGGCCTGGCGGCCTGGGGCACTGGAAACATCCGAAGGTCCCGGCAAAGCAAGAGAAGACTGGTAACAGAACAACTTGTTTATTCTAACATAGCAAAAGAGCGGCCGGTCAGTTTGACCGAAGTGGAGAGACGGGAGAGCACGTAACACAACAGTACAAATCGGAGCCTCTCTCCTGGCGTCCGGGGGCAGCTGCTCTTATACTCTCGGCGTCGCGGTCCAAAAGGGAAGGTCACGGGATGAAGGTCACGGGATGAAGGTCACGGGACGGCGGAGCATGAGCCCACGACGGCGCGAACGGTTGAGCCGAGAGACCTGCTGAACCGAGTGCAGTGACGCATCGCCAACCCGCCCACACGACGGCGCGAACGGTTGAGCCGAGAGACCTCCAGGCTCCTCATTCGGGGAACTCCGCTCCCCGGCTGCCGCGCTTTGACAAGCGAGGGCACACACACACACACGCACACACGAAGACACGTGGCACTGAAACACGCCTGGACACGCTTGGCGGGGAAGCGTTGCGGCGGCGTCGCACGGGCCAAAATGTCCGCCGCTTTGAACGAAGCCCCGGCGTCCGTTGCATCCGCGCCGGCATTACCGCGCGTTGTAGGCGAAACGTAACAATATATATATATATATATATATATATATTATACAGGCGCCAAAGCAGCAGGCCAATTGCGAAGCCAAGATGTCGCACTCATTTTCGTATATGTATGTATACAATGCAACATGTAGCACGTGGAACATAGAAAACTAATCGCGACAAGCATAATTACGGTGGCCGTCTATAACACTGCTTCTAAATTTATTCGGCTCTCCCACCCATGACCGTTATTATTATTTCACCGTGATTCGCACCGGAACCGAGGTGCACCAGCTGGCTGCGGTGTGCTGTCTCAGTCCGACCCATCTGCCTCCTCTTTCGATCAGCACACTATCTAGTCCACATAGTTTTCTTGCGCCCTTATTCCACTCGACGACACAACACCAGCTATCGCTATCTCTCTTCGCTCATTTACTCGTACCATCAATGCTGTCTGAAATTCGTTTCATTTACACAAAAACTCCATTTCTATTTCCACAAAAACATTAGTTGTTCACCTCATGTGCACACGTGTGTATGCCAGTTTAGTCCGTACTATATATATGCTCTGCTTAAGCTTCACTGAAGATGCCGGGAAGTGTGGGTGAAAGCGGCATCTACATATTTTCCTAAGTAATCCCTTCGGGGTGAGAAAGAGACGTTTATTGTAAAAGGAACGCTAAAAGCTCAGCTTGAATCTAAGTTCTAACATTGAGGAAGGAAAAAAGGGCAATAAAATTATATAATGGGCACGAAAATGGCAGCTCGATTGTACAGACTCTTTCGAAATTGGCCGGGCGCGGGTTGCGAGAGAGGCTGAATTCTCGCGCAATTTGCATCCACATTCAATAAAACAGCACTCTGTGCTATTTATCACGTATTGCTATTGATGGCTGCAATTCTAAATTTCTGGTAGCGTGCCCGGTCAGCGCAGGAAAGCTTTGCCGCAGATAGCGCGCTTTGTAGATTTCCCATAGTACGTTCAGAGTAAGGGGCAGGAGCTTTACGTCAGCCTTGAGACGTTGGTGACTCTGCCAAGGTCGTCGCACTGATACGCGAGTTTTACAGCTGGCTACGAAACAAACAAACATTATTCGTTTACATGAACTCGATCCGAGCGAGTCTAGTTGACTCAACCTGACCATATTTAGAATGCATCTCGCCGACCTGCACCTTGCAGGCGGGTTGAAAGAATTCGCCTCCACGCTCGTTCGGCCCGAACCGCTAACGTTTATTTGAACCCGATGACCGGTTTTCGGGCCGACAAGCCTACTCGACTTGACTTTATCGGTTTCATGCAAACGTATCCAGTGCTTGTAGTACATATACTGTAGCTGGCGGGGCCCACTGACGCCGCTGTACGCCCGATTCTTTGCAGCTGACATCCGCTGTCACTGCAACCTGGCACCGTGCGTGTCCACGGGCTACATGTGCAAGTCTGAGTTGGGACTCTGCTTCTCCGAGAGCGTCCAGATGACGTCGCTAGTCCTGAACGCCGCCGCGACGACGGCGCCACGCCACGGCTGCGTCGACCTTCTGGCCGACGTGGCAGACGAGGCCAACTACGGTTGCAAAGAGGATGACGGTGCATCCTCGCCTATTTTGGAGGCTCCTCAGTCTTCAGAAAGTCGGCAGTGCTGCAGCGATGACATGTGCAACTTCCAGAGGGACTTCCAACAGCCTGGTGCTTCCGGTGAGTGGTGCTATAGGTTGGAGAACGTGCTTTTGCATTCGCCTGCAAAGCCCTGACAGGATTATTGTGGTAAAGGCAGCGCACCTTTGAACACATGGACGAACACGGGAGGAGACAAGCACGTGCTTTCTCTTCTTGGGTGTTCGGCTATGTATCCACGAGGTTTTTAGAACACTAAAGGATAACTGACTGGCCCACCACTGTATCCTTAGCAAGCTCTTCTCAGGATTGCCTGACCGCCGACTAGTAGGGCTCTAATAGCCGTATTCTTGACGGTGAATAAAAAAGTGATGACAGCAACACCTACATTTTACAATTAACGTCGAGCACAGGAAGAGTGTCTAGGTGGCACGTGAATAGTCGTTCTCTTACTTTGCAATCATCCTTACGCGGAAAAGCAGTAGTAGCACACTGTCTTTCTCAAGTTCCGTCCATACAGATTTGCTGCGTCTGTGAGCTGTCTCTTACTAGCATCTAGCGTAGCATATCCACTGCCAGATTCATTTTTTTCGTTACCGGCCTTGGCCTAGTTCCAATATAGTGCCGCGCCTTTCTCCGCTCTCTTCGCGACAACGTTAGATCCATGCCATCTCGCCACTATTACTGTGCTCTGACAGTTTTGTATTTCCCGATGGCTGCCTATCAAGTCCCTCCAAAGGCCTTCCCGCCTGGCACAAGTTCACTAATTGCATCTGGGCTTGAAAACTAACAATAGCTCCAACATCACCATCTCACCTATATCGCCGTCCATCTACCCAGCTGTCCTGATCGAATTCGGCCTATCGCCAAAAGCACCAGAGATTGCACTTCATCTGTCGACACTCATTTAACGCGTGCGCGGCGTGTTGGCTAAGGACAGCTCATGTAAGAGTGTGTTGTTCCTAAAGTAATGACCCCTCTGTTCACGCAGAATCGCGGACCAGGGGAGGCGGCGAGCAGCACACATCGTCCCTGACGCGCCTGGTGTGGTTCCGGGCGGCGGTGATTGCGGTGCCCATCGCCGGCGGCTCGGTGCTCGTGCTGCTCGTGCTGCTGGCCGCCCGTCTGCTGCGCAAGGACAGCGAGCTTCCGTCCACGGCCTCCGCCAACTTCCACGAGGCGCTGCACAAGGGCCGGCACCGAGGCCTGCTTCGCGCCTGTGTGCGCCGCTGTTGCTGCCTCAACGGCGACGGGGCCGCAAACGACACGGACAAGGGTGCGGTCGTGCTCGTCTAGCGTGCAATCCCGGGCAGCCGCGCTGTGCAAGAATGTGCGCGCGGTCAACAGGAGGGCTTCCAGCATCGCTACCACACCACCTTCTTCACTCGTGTTGTTAACTTGTTTTTCTAGCGCGCTCTTCTTTTTTTCGATTTTATTTATTCCTACGTTGTGCCTTGAATACGCTTGAAAGACGTTTCCGCCTCGTGGTGCCAAAGAGTGCTTGCAAAAAAAAAAGAAGAAAGTAAGAACAGTTGCTTGTTAGCCCGTGCTGGAGCCACGCACTGAACTGTCGCCGGCGCCGCCTTGTTAAAGGGACACTAAAGCGAAACAATAAATCAGTTTAGGCTAATGAAGTACTGCTTGAGAACCCTGCAGGCACTTATTTCAAAAGAATAGTTTGATTATTAGATGAGAAAATGAAGGTCCAAGTATCAGTATTTGAATTTCGCTCCGAAACCCCAGCGCCGGTACGTCAGCGTGACGTCAGGGATACCAAAGTATGTTTTCGCATTTGGGCCGCGTTAGCTGAATAAAGGTTCCCGAAACTTGCCACGTTTCATATTTGGTTCCTTTAGAACACAATGTAGTCAATCTGTAACGCTATATATAATTAGTAGGCCCTAGAAGATGCCATCAAAATCCAAGACGTCACAGCCCACAGGTGCGGGAACTTAAGTAGGCGTCGCCACCCGTATTTCGTTCTTGCATTTTTTTCTGGCTTTCCAAACTTCTTATCGTTGTAAGAGTGGTGTTTTTGGCGTTGTAGAACGGTAATTTACTGCTGCAGAAGAAATCATTTTTCACTTTAGTGTCCCTTTAAGTAAGCGAGTTTCACACTTTTAATTCACATTTTTGCGGTATGTACGACCGTCGCAGAAATGCCTAGGAACTGTTCGCCAAGTTGTTGCTCAGGTAGAGGCAGTTTCGCCAAAAAAATTATAGAAATCCAGAATTTTCACAATAGGTTTAAAAGGCCAATGTGGAATTCCAGCGTTGGGAAGAAAAGTTGCTTTGAATTGAATGGATTTCACCATGATGCGAAACTGCGCTTCCTCGACGCAATGCCGAACTGGCATTGCTTGTTTCGTGCTGCTTCCTGCGAAAATTAGTCATGCATGCTAACCTGCGGAGTAACGTGAACATGGCCTCAGTATAGATATTCTTCAAGGGCTCGACGACAGTTCAGAGACGCTGCGTGGTTAACTGGCGGGAACCTAGTCATTGCGTGAGCGAGTTATTTGCTTCGTATGTTGTTTTCAGTGTTTGCGTCGTTCCGATTTTTTTTTTTTTTTTTCGCCGGGAGCTGGTCCCGCCATAATGCATTTTTGAGGTGTTGCAGGCTATATGTGACGTTCAGCCAAACACTCTACAGAATCTTTTAGCGAATCCTTAACACAAGCGACGTTATGCTTCCAGCGCTAATTTTGTAATACTTCGGCTGAAGATATTCAGCTACTGCAAACTTCCATGTCGGACCTTTCGGCCATGAAGAGGCGATGCATTTAGTAGCTCTGAGAACGGTCCCAGTTTAGTTCATGAGAGTGCGGCGTCGTAGAATTTTATACCTCGTTCGCGTCTTGCATTTGAATTACCCGACTGCAACAAACAGTCGCTCGCCTTTGGTAGCCTGTAGAACCAAGAAACACCAACTGTGCTTGGTTTCGTAGTTTACGCGAGGTTATACTAGAAATCCTACTTCTCCCGTTGCTCGCTCACACTTACGCTTTCATGGCTTCCCATTTAAATGATGACGCCATATTTTTGCTGGCAAATGATGCCTGCCGTGCTTCCACTGAGTACCTAAATCACTTATATGTGCTGCATTGCAGATACGCTTGCTAGTACACACTGAATAGAAGCGTGCCAGAGTAGTTTTTTCATGAACAGCAAGCCGTGCCGCCAGTTTGTTGGAGGTCCGTACACAGTCTCTGTGTCAGCATTGCCTTCGTGCCACTTTGCCTACAACCATTTAGCATCCTAGCTGTCTGTTTACCACAGTGCTATAGCTGCATCTGAAGTTACCTGTATATTACGTGAGCAAAGGGAGGTATTACCATCACCACCACACTTGAAGCCTTGTCCTTTCCGGACTTCGGAACCGCGGTTCCAATTGCCCTTGAAGTATGTACGTCCGCTTTCATGCACTGTAGAAAGAGTAGTCTCAGCTGACAGGTAGCCGTAGTATCAAAGGGGCCCCTCTTGTTCAAGAAGTGCCAAGCAGAACCCTTTAACGACTGCTGTAGGAAACGGCATGCTAGCACTGTAAGCGCTTTTGTTTTAAATATAAGCGACTTACCCAAATCGAGCCGAAATGGTTTCTAGCCTGAGGCGCCTTTTAGTCGCCCTGTCGTTCAGTGTGCAAAAGAACTTAAAAATATTTAGGCTGCGCATCAGCCACAAGAACGCTAGTCAACAGGTGCCTTCAGATCACGTGGATTCCGAGAGAAGTCGAACTAAAGGATTGCATCAATTTGCATTGCGCACGATGGTATCCGTTACCTAGGTTGCGAAATAATTGAACCGCAGCCACGTTAATCAGGTGTTTGCCCTTGTTCATGCAGGGTAGCTCAGACTGGGGCGCGCACGCAAGGTGCACGTTGCCGAAGTGCAGAAAAAAAATAAGGGCAGGTAGGCGCCGGAAATCTGCATGTTGCACCGAGATTAGATCTACCTTATCGCGCGATTTCTATGCGCAAAGAAAAAGAATACGGATGGCCGACAGATAGAAGTGCGCTTCGCGACAGCAATGCTGTGGGGTGGACCTGCGTTTATTCTCACTGTGCGGTCCGGATAACCTCGACCGACCACATCAGCCGGATCGAGACGGCTGCTAACTGTACAAGGCGTCTACATGAATCCGACAAGAGCGGGCCGGGTAAACGCTTCCTAGATAGCGCAAGACATCCATGACGTCATGCTACCTTGCCCGACTGCCATATAATCTAATGGGGATGCTCCCGAGTGAGCCGCGGTGATTTTGCCGTTACCACTTTCGTCACGCCGGGCTTGGAAATGAAAATTTCGGTCCATTTAGCATGAAGTCGTAAAGCAGAGTGCGCAGGCCTACCATCTATAGGAGGCGTTGGTCGAGTCGACGTGTCGAGCTGAGATTCGCCTGTCGCGCCCATTAAATGCCAGGCGGTCGAACTGAGCGAGCGTCGAGTTGGACTTAGCCAGAGCATCCCCACCGTGCGCATTGCCTCAACCCGACCTGCCGGCACGGCGCGTGTGAATGCAGACGGACCGGTTCGCACCCAGCAACAAATAACAAGAGGCGCAGTTTATTCGCTTTGTTTACTCGGGTCGACACGAGTTCATGTAGGCGTTGTCGGATCGGGCAGTGTCATCCCAACCTCTAACTCGATCATTTCGCGTCGGGTTCATGTAAACGAAGGCATAACAAACATTCCAGTTTTCTTTTTTGATTTCGATAAAAATTCAAACCTTGAGCGACCAAACCTATATTCTCCTAATAACGATCTAACGTCAAACGGAGCAAAAATGAACTGAGAGGTACGGATCCTATTTGTATTTGTGCCTCTCTCTTTGGTGCCAAATCGCCAGGCCATGTTATAACCATATTACGTCAACTGCGTCGCGCCGTCCCATCGACCACGAAAGATGCCAATAGGCTGCCTCGTGAAAGCTTCCCGTACGTAACTTACACGCACAATGCAAAGATCGCTTAATAGCGCTAAGTAGTGCGACAATCACGGCAGCGCCGCACATTGCACATTTGCCTATAGCCTTAACATAGCGTCGCTTCTGTGGGGGCGGCTGCGCACGGTTTATGCAAGCACACTCATTTTTTACACACACCAGCCTCTCTTTGTCGCATGGACGCCGAGCACGTAGCATGTAGAAGTATATAAAGTTTCAGGTGCCCTCCACGCAAGTATAATATATACGACATGTAACGCACGGGTGCGCGCGCGCTTCAAGCTCAACCGTCTCTTACCTGATTGCTTCCTGCCTTACAGTAAAGAGCAATGGCTGAGTAGCTGTAGTCGGGAACGTAGGAGCGGAGTGCTCTGCCGCCCGTGGTCACGTTGACATCCGGAATTGGGGCAAGTCCTTGCACGACGACCCACTCCCACACGGCGTTCTTGGCGGCAGCTATAGCAAAGCAGCGGTAGGCCACGCTGGTGTGGATGGGCAGTTTGCACGTGATCGGATGAGCTGCTGGATCGTGCGTTAAGGGTCTCGCGACACGCTTTGCGCCTCGACGGTTTAGCGAATGAGGGATGCTGCCTGCATTATCGCTCATCGTGTCTATAGAGCACTGGAAGCGTCGTACGCGCCTGACCGCACGGCCAGACTACTGGTCCCGTCGAGCAGCAAGTTGAGTACTTTTGACCGAGGCTACCCCGTCGATGCGAAACGTCTTTAATTGGGCGAATTTTTGTTTCTCAATTCGCATAGGCGTGACGTAATTCAAGCGCACTTCGAAATTGTCCCAACGAAGACAGCCTCCAGCCCCATCTACGCCAGCGCGACTTCCTCCCATGACGCACAGTGTGCTTCAGAATGCGAGTCGCGTATTACTTCACTGAAAAAAACGCACCTAGCCGCTGCTTCAAACTTTAACGCACTTCGCATGAACGGAAACATCCAGCGAGGAACGGTACTACAAGCTCACAGTTAGACTTTGACACTGTATGCGAAAATGCGAACTGATTGCACTCTTCAACTAATGTTTATACAATCGCCATGTTTTGGGATAGTCCGTAGTATACTAGTCGAAAGCCCAATACTATCACGATTCTTACAAGTGTCATTAAAATTGAAACGGCTTGGAGAACATATTTTTCCAGTCTGAAAGTCGCAAGATTACTGGTTGAGCCCTTCACTACGTTCACTTTGGTTACAGCGCATGCTCCTGTAAGGTCTTCGGAGGTGGAGACAGTAACGTGCTGTCTACTTATAAATAGATCGGACAAAGTTTGCCACATTTCCTTTGTGCTAAGCGCTTGTAATATTCGTCGTCGCTACAGCCGGTGCTGCCATGTTTCTTTTTTTTTTCCCCCTAATTCAGAGGCTTCTCGAATCTTGCTTTGTCGTCATAGGGTAATCGCCCACGGAACGAAAGGTTGCAGCATGCCTTGGTAAGCGCGATGGTGGCGCGGGCTTTCGCGTTAACACTCGCACGAGTGCGATTAGACGGATAGCCAAAACAGGTTGGGCCAATGCAAACGATAGCCATGCGCAGGTCCTCGTTACCCGGGCCGAGAAAAGAAGCCGCATGTCGCTGCCACCGGGGATGATGACGGCGCAGCTGTTCGTTTCACGCGTGGCGGGCAACGACGCTGAAACTGTTCCTTGATCCGCGCGGCCGAGCTAAACATAAACCCAGAGATGGCGCAATGGCTGGGTCTGTACCCGAGGCGTCACGCCCAGAAAGCAAATGCGCGCTAATGGAACGCAAAGCGCTTCCGGATGACAAGACCGGTGGGGCGTAGTTTGCATGTCGACATCACGCGCCTGTGTGTCTCCGCTCATGCCGGCGCACAGTGTCAAGTTATTTGCGGCTTCATGACGCCGGAGCTGCAGCCGAATATGCGTGTTTACTTGCACGACGTGTGATGACCGGCATCACCCGAGTTTGTTTCTGTAGGTCCGCTGAGCTCGCTGCACGTGCATAATAGTTTGCCGTTCCTTAATGTACAGGCGGAGCGGGAAAATAGCGTACAGCCGACAACTTTTCCGTGTGTAGAGCGTGGTGTTGGAGTGTTCTGTACAATTGGCCCTGAATTCGACCAATTCGCGATTTCTCAAGTGTTGAGTGTTTGATGGGAAGCAATGCATGCTTATTTTGATGTTATTTTGATGGTCTAAGTGGGTCGGCTGCGGCAACGGTCCTCCTCCACAGGTGTTAAAAAAGTCTAAGCCCAAGTAACCCGGCGTCCGCATAAGAGGCGAAAAAAGCCCCTCTTTCGCGGTAGCGATCCTGCCCTCCCAAATGGCGCTGCGTTTTGTCCCGCCTTGGGTCATCGGCCTGCGCCGACATATAATGGAATTAGGAATTAGCCATGTAGGAGTCTTCCTGCATGCCCATGTCAGCGTGTCTGAGAAAGTATATCGATGGTTGGATTTCGCACAGTGAGAAAGCCTCAGCACCACTCTCACACGCGGAGATGAACGATCCGCTTCATTTAACAAAAATGCCAGCTTCACAATGCGGAAGCCAGACAAAGACGAGAAGAGGGACGAAGACGAGCGCTTCGTCCTTGTTCTTGTCTTTGTTAGCGTCACGAATCGCCAACAAGCCCAGGTTGCTCCAACCTTGCCGTTCTAATGGGTATCCTGCACTCCTATTTGCGTGCCCACGTGCAAACAGGGTCGCTTCGCTTGTGTGTCGCCCAGCCGCAAACGCGACGCTTTCACACCCCAAATTTACGCGAGAACTTAACAGTGAAAATAGGAATAAGCTTCGAAACCGAACAAGAAAAAATCAATTTTGCTTCGCACGATGTAGAAATCAAAAACACTGTCATTTTATACTCCGTGAAACAGTAGCACCACATGTATGTCTGGTGACCTTTAGATAAGTAGGGTCGTTAACCATTGGCGGAATGCATTAGTTTAGGTGCCCATCCACAGGTGGCGCGACCTTAAGTAAATCTTTGCTTTAGGCCAAAGAGTGTGCCAATTGTCGAAACACGGGGCCAATCGGAAGGTTTGCTACTTTAGTTCTCTGCGCATGTGAAAGCCGAGAGCCTCCGAAGGCAGTGTGGAGAAAGGGATGTCGTGCGCATGGATGCCCGATAAAAAATAAAGATACGCCAAAGCTGTCCACGTACCTGCCACAGCCACTGTTACATTATGCATCCTGTATACGTGCCATGCCCGGCGCCAGCAGGCTTCTTGCCCGCAGACAAAAAAATAAATAAACACAAAAAAAAAAGACAGCCCACGCCGTGCGCCGGGCGCCACCGCGTGTCTTGTGCCATAGAATCGACATTTTTGTACATATTTTTCTTATTGTGCTGTACAGTTTTCTATGCTTGACTTCGCGGAGCGGAGGCCCCGTCTGTAAGGCGTGACTGCTCTTTCGCTTTCGGCCGGGGGAACCGATTAAAAAGAACTTTAAAAAACAAATGAATAAAACGCGCAGTGTCAGTGCCAATGCCGACTGCGCACCGACTCCGCCCATTCCCTTATGCGTGGTGCCGGTGCGGAGTGCCATTTCTGTTTTGTGCCAGCGCGAAGGCTTCCCTTTTTTAACACACACTGTTGTATATATGAATTATTATACATTATTATTATATTTAAGAGAAAGCCACGCTGGCAAAATGATGTACGATGCAAGAGAATAAAAAAGAAATCTGATCGCTGAAGCAAACCTGAATACATTGTGCCTCTGTATTCTTTTCATGCTTGTCTGACAAATCACAGCGTACCCGCCGTGGTTGCTTCGTGTCTATGTGTTGTAATAGTAACTCGTTTATTCAGCTTATTTGCGCTCTTATGCGCTGCGGTAGTGAAGAGATGGGGATTAACGGAGGCAGAGTCTGCTATCTCCGCATTCTTGAGTGGGCTCGGAAGCAGCAAGTGTGGCGTGAATTCGATCGGGCGCCCTGTCCTGCTTAGAGACTCCACGCAGTCGTTCTTCCACCGGTGGTGCCGCCAAGTCACGGAGTAGTGACAGGAGAGCCCGCCACACTGCAGTTCCATAGCGTGCTCTATAGCGATGATTATGCCGCTGAACACGTCCATGCGTGATATCGGCAATGGGCCCCGCTGTATGCTGGAGAGCGCTTTGGTTCGAACCGCGCTATGACACTGGACAATGCCAGAGCAGGTGGTCCAGATGAGCCCAATGCTGGCACTGGCAGGTGTCGATGCTGACTCACCATTGCCTCGGGATCGACTGAGCAGGAACGGCGCCTGCAGTGTTTCCGTCTGTACCCGCCTGATTTCCACAGCATCCCTGCGAAAGGGTTTCTGGGAGGGGATCGGGAGTGTGGATAGCAGGTTGACGACAGCAGCCAGATAGGCAGTGCGTTTTGCCCTGGCCTTTTGCAGCTCGAAGGTGGGGTTCAGTATTGACTGTCGTAGAGTCAGGTAAGTTGAGTGGCTATTAGGCTGTTTCGCTTGCGCGGAGAGCAGGTGCGCACGCGCAAGCCTGCGGTTCATTTCATTGCCAGAGATCCCGCTGTGTACAGGTATCCATTTGATTATCACTTGGCGTCCGAGCCTTTCGGAGGTGGGTGACCTCTTGTCGGAGATTTCGTTGCAGATCGCCACCATAGAGGATGTTGGCACACGCTCTAAATGCCGACCGCGAGACCGTGCAAATGTTGTGGATAAGAGATATTGGCGTTTTGTGCAGTCACTAGTTACATGTGCATGTAGTCGTAGATTACTTTCACCTCTTCCTTAGTACTGGTCGAATATTGGAGGATTGGTGCAGTCGTCGGCCGCGTTCGCCAGTAGTGCAGCTGTACCGAGCAGAAGCATACCTGCTCTGACTGATCTAATTCGATTAATAAGGCAGCGCCAGTGTATATAGAACGTTCGTGCGGAGCAAGTTGCTGCATGTGCCGGAGATTACGCTTTGCATAAGCCAGTAGCTTGCCTAATTGTTGCGGGCCTATATTCGTCGGTAGCGGTTTGCCGTTTGCGATGTATGCGATGTGGCACCACGGTGTCGCACGTTGAGCAAGTGAGGGTGGAACTGTGACGCTGTACCCTAGCCTTGTCAGCAGATGCCTGCCAGCACGGCTTGAGCGAAGTCGGGCCTGCTGTGCACGTTACTGTGTGTGTGGCCAGTAGCTCGCTGAGGTCATTAAGACCACTGCAGATCCTAAGGGCCCCCAGTCCCGTGTGCTTTGGCTGGCTTATAACCAGACTTGGCTTCATGCACTAAGCGTTCGAAGGTGTGCATCTGAGTTCTCGGGACCGGATGTCCATATTATACGAGGGATTACGAATGCTTGAACGAACTGTCGCACAACTTGTTCCTTAACAGCGCGTTCTGTTTGAGATCTGACTGGAGTACGTGGAATATTTGCGGTGTACGACTTCACGGTTCTTCTGTGCCATGTATTGCACTACAGCATGTCCTCCAGGCGACATTCCCAGGATTCTATTTGTTGATTTTCTAGCAATGGGACGCTGTTCTATAGTGCGGTTATAAACCTACTGCTTCTCTTCTTTTGCCTTGATCGCCGTTTCTCATGGATTACAACGTATTCTTCTTTTTTTTTTTAGGTGCAATGCGTAAGCCCTACTTGAGGGGTACATGATTGTATTAACGTCGATGGGGAAGGGCAGGGTGGGAGGGTGTTCTGCAGAGGTTTCTCCTGCTGTCCCACTGAGCCTTCATTCTCCCAAGTAATCACATCGTCGGCATATATGGCGTAATGTACTCCTGGCATGATGTATTCCTGGTGCGGTGTTTACGGTGTCGCGCTGCTAAGCACGAGGTCGCGGGATCATATCCTGGCCACAGCGGCCGCCATTCGACGGGGGCAAAATTCAGAAACACCCGTGCACCGTGTATTTGGTGCATGTTAAAGAATCACAGGTGGTTAATGCTTCCCGGAGTCCCCTACTACGGCGTGCCTCATAATCGGATCGTGGTTTCGGCACGTAGGACCCCAAAATTTAGTTAATATTGTAACCACAGCGCGGCGTTCACTGCATCGATACCATCGTTCGATTCCGTCATTTATGAGCAAACTTTAAAACGTGTTGAAGACATTAAACGTGGCGGTGAACGGGCATCCAATAAATTCTCGAAAGTATGCTCGAAGTGCATCATAAGGGCGAGGCTTCGTTCCGACACATGGACTTACCTGTGTGAAGGCAGCCAATTAATCTTACGTGACCGGGCAGTTGTCTCACGTGATGTCGCCAGAAGATGAACAAAGCTTGCTGCGCATGACGCCTCGTAGCTGCACGAGACGGACCATATAAAAGTGGCACGCCAAGAATGGCAAGGTGGCCTTGACAAAGATTAGACCGCTTATTGAAACCTCGTGCGCCTCTCGGAAGGTCGCAATCCCTCTACAAACCCTCATTACCGGCGCAAAATCATTGGAGTTCAAGCCGGAAAGCTGGCTCACACAGTGCGATGCGCCGTTTGGAATGGTCTACGCTAAAGCGGACAACGCCGAGCCTGAAAGTAGCAGCAATTGTTTGTTTTCTTGGTCGCCATTAAGCCTGCTGGCATTTTCAGCTCAGCTTCGACATGCCATTGAACGAGCTACTCAAGGAGTACGACGTTTGCAATGTGAAGTCGTCTCCCTATTGTTCGACTTAAGACGCACAGTGCGTGCTCGCCATAGGATCACACATAAGATGCGTTTTCTCGCCATACACGTGTCTCTCTAAAAGGAAAGCCGGAACCTTTCTGTACAGAATATTACTCTGAAAAGATCATTCGCCTGGAAAAATGCTTTTGCTGCTTAAAAAAAATTGTGCCTTTTTTATTGTTGGGACATGTAACGTTGACATCGGGACATGCAGTGTTGACATTTCAATGTTGCAGACAGCAACGTCAAATGACGTGGACAAAATCTAATTGTTTGCTCCTGACACTTGGTTTTTCAGTTACGCAACAATCTTCGGCAGCAATGAAGAATGAAGGGCAATTCGTAAACAGTTT
This sequence comes from Dermacentor andersoni, assembly GCF_023375885.2. NCBI lineage: Eukaryota > Metazoa > Arthropoda > Arachnida > Ixodida > Ixodidae > Dermacentor > Dermacentor andersoni. The sequence continues at coordinate 55,157,953 of NC_092815.1, forward strand.
TATTCAACGCATTGGGTTATTTCAGAAGGCGTTCAGTATACATCATATATTTAACAGTAATACTTTCACATGCGCATATTTCGTACGCAAGCAATGAACGTGGCCAAGTTTACAACACACAACGTCGTCATCAAAGACCCACGTCTCGTTTCCATCAGGGAAAAGAACGCGAAGTTTAACACGAACCGGCAAGCCAAAACTTCACATTTCGCTATCCTGTAGCAGAAGTGCAATATGAATTTAAGTTAGGCGATATCCTACTGAACGCGACACAAGTCGGACGTCTCTGTGTCTGCACGATCTTTTGTAGAAATCTCTACGCCAGTGAACCGAAATACAAGAACACCATGATTCACCACGTGATTCACCTTTAGGCGTACATCACTTTCACACTTCCTATTACCAAACTTTATTCCCCTTTCCTTTCTCTAAAGCCCAGTGAACGTTCATTTCCAGTTTAATTCACACACTCATTCACCTCACAGAGGGAACACTGCAACGTACCTTGACGTCAGCTCCAGTCATTCTCGTTTAAAACAGTGAACTAGCACGGCTGGAGTTTTCAATGATCAAAGTCGCACTCTCCCTAAAAAGAAAACACATGTATCGCAAGAACCAACGGCACATAACCACAGAGACACAGAGAAAATGGATCATTTCGAGCACGGCAAACAGGTGTCATCGATGCCCCGACAGATTACGCGCGCGTATGCTACGCATGCGTGAGCTGGGAGAGCCTGGACATGTGATCTCAAGTGCGCACCACTATTTCATCATCATTATTATTATTATTATTATTATTATTATTATTATTATTATTATTATTATTATTATTACTATTATTATTATTATTATTATTATTATTATTATTATTATTATTATTATTATTATTATTATTATTATTATTATTATTATTATTATTATAAGTGATTTCAACACATCTCCTGCTAACGTTGTGTCAGACTGTAAAGGAACTTGCGTCACTGCAAACATACATTTTAATCAGTGAGATATACAGGGTGTTTCAGCGAACACATTCAATAATATTTGGAATTTGCCTGTGGCAGATAGCACAATTCTAGTCCATGAGTTGGTCTACCCGAAGAGGCAGACATTACTTGCTCCAGAAAATTGAAATGCATAATCGACTAATTAACAAAAATTCCCTTTATTAAGATTTTATCTAATTACATTGTGGCACATATTGCAATTTACAAATTCTAGCGGTTAAGACTGCTAGGCACATCTACTTGAAAAGAATTGTGCGGATGACGCCATTTACGAAATATGTGCCGTCTAACTTGCGGTAAAAATACACTGACGTTCCACTTACTTTCTTAACAAAGCGTCGTTTTGTGCATTGAAGCACAAAAGTAACTGGAACACCAATGCATTTCTCCGCGAAGCTCGGGAATAAATTTTTCGAAACAGGTGTCATCCTGAGTATTCGTTCCAAGAGGATCCGCCTCACGAATTCCCCGGCTAGAATTTGTAAATTCCAATATGTGCCACAAGGTAATTAGCTAAAAACTTAATTCGCGAATTTCTGGAAATTATTCGATTATGCATTTCAATTTTGTGTGCAAGCAATGTCCGCCTCTTCGTATAGACCAGCTCATGGACTAGAATCGGGCTATCTGCCACAAGGAATTTACAAATATTTTGGAAGTGTTCGCTGAAACACCCGCGGTACAAACGTTGAGGAAAGAAAATGATATTCGGATGGAGCGGGCCTAGCGTTCACAAGCCAACCACCTTGAACCTCCTCATAAACAGCTCCCTCATCCTTGGCTGTTCAGAGAGTCGTACACTGGGAGTTTGATGCACCCAAACAAAGTAGAGGAACCCGCGTGAAAATGAGCGTGAGACAAGCGTGCACCGAGGGTGGGCGTGGGGCGCACCGCTTGCCTATTGTGTTACACAATCACGTACTTATGATATAGTTACCGGCATTCCCTTGCATTCGCCTGCCCTTTCTTTTGCGCTGGACTTCAAGATTGTCACGTGGCGCTTCCTCCTATCATTTCCTTATTCCACGTTACTAAAAGGAAACGAGACTGCGCTTTGACAATCACCTGCTTTTTCAGATCACAAATTCTGCCGGCCATTTGTGACCGGTCACACCGCCATCTGTTACGTCCGCTTCATTAGTTGTCTTAGCTGTTTCTGCATGTCCAATTTAGTGCTGAACGCTCTCTCTGGCGCAGAAACATATCGTGGCTTGGTCTCTCAGCAGCTTCTTGGGACTCTGCGAAACGCAACCTACGTCATCGTTGGCACACATTTAGACGACAGTACTCCTTCAGTTCGATGCGCTTGACTTAGGATTCTTAGAATGCTCACCAGCGTGTAGATTCTGAGTTCACTTACTTTCATATCGCATTCAGGTAGCTCTTTCTGCGCTTTTTATTTGTTTATTTTTCTGCTCACGCGAGGCAAAGTAAAAGCGGCGTGACAAACACAGCAATACTAATGCGGGAATAGTACGAGCCGAAAGTACCGCCGAAAGTACCGGGCACTGAGGAAAGTGCCCGGTACTTTGGGCTCGTACTACTGGCTTCATGTAGTACTTTTTCTGAGTGTCGGCGACGTCATTCACATTTCTCGGCGAGAATCTAGTCAACGAGAACCTACGAACAACTGCCCGCTGTAGTTCCGTTGCCTCACGTTTTTCTGCTTATTTCAGAATAAGGCGAAAAATAAGAACAAAAGACGTCCAAGATGTCTGCGCGGGCTTTGGCCCTCTGGTGCTTTTCTCGACCGAATATCGAGGGCGCATTTTCCTACCTCCGTGTATAACGCAAATAGACTTAGCGTCTGGAACCAATGAAACATGAGCGAGAAAACTTTAATCACAAAATGGAAACGCTTGAATGCTTTCGTTTGACCTAGGACATACTCCGACATTCAATACACCATTATTTGTAGCGGGAAGTTAACAGTTACGAGTGTTAATAGCACTTTCATATCAGATCAGTCAACGCTGCCATGATTTCACGTGCTATATAGTGATTGAGTTTCCCCGTTCGCATCTGATTTGTCCACGATAGTACATCCCTGATCATTGTTCTTGCAGCACGTAGTCTGCCAACAGTTATCGTGAACGTGCAATACAAAACATTGCCAGAAAGCTTTTCCTTGAAACACAAGTTCAAGCCCCGTTCGATGCCCAGTGTTCTTGAGCAGTGCGACCACTGGACATCGCTGTAATTTTCACGTTCTATCGTTATTAATGAACTGGCCGTTAATGCTAACCATGTTCTTGTAAAATGAAAGCTCGAAATGTTGAAGATATGCCGTATGCTGTAATGCTCCAGAATTTTAATTTGACTGCGTCTGCAATTAGACACGGTTTCGGCGTACACCTGTTTCGCTAGTGTTCGCCCAGTCGGAGTCGCGCAGCCAATGTCATCTGCTCAGAAAACATCTCTGCCGTCTTTAAACGCTACGCACAATCTAGTCCAATTTCATGAACATTTTATGTTTCTTTCTTTCTCAAGCACGCGGTCCGTAAAAAAAGGCATTAGCGAATTGTTATGCACAGTTTTGATGATTTCTCGGCGTCAACCGTTAATGCACAAAGAAAGAAGTATAATGTGTCCTGTTGCTGAATATCACGCAACCCATTACCCACACAGGCACACACGGCAACGCGTCGAGAGTGAAGTACGTGCCTCGACAATGTACGTGCATCTTGGCAGCATCTTTCTTTCTCTTCATTTTAGACGTGCTCACGGACGTGTTCTTGTTGTGAAGTAGCCAACCCGTGGATATCATCCTAAATAATCTGGGTCCTATAAAGGGACGCCGTCTAAGAGAGTTCCTGCGCAACTTCACTCTCTTCAAACAAACGTCGTAGCTTTCACAGCGAACTGTTAAGAGTTCCATCACGCAGTTTAAATGTTCTCTGTTCCAGCATAATAAACACCCTCGGTTACATCGCCTTCCGGATCAGACAACTGCACCGCATAGCGGAGTGCGCAGAATGGGAATATAATACGGGGTGATCACTTTTAAGTTTTACGTAATCGTTAAAAGATCGCCTGTGGCAGACAGCAAATTCTTGTTCTTCAGCTGGATCATTTAAAGAGGCGGAGATTTCTAGCTCGAGAAATCGGAATACATATTCAACTAATTACCAAACATTCACTGATTAGCTTCTTAATTGGTTACTTTACGGCACATATTGCAATTTACAAATTGCAGCCGATGAGCCTGCGAGATGTATCTTATCCACTTGAAATGAATTTCCAGGATGACACCAGTTTCGAATTTCGAGTTTATTTCCCAGAATGTGGGACGAAATACGTGCGAGTTCCAGGGAAGGTTACTTTGGTGCTTCGATGCATAAAAGAGCATTTTTGTTTAAAAAAAAGTAAATGGAACAACAATGCATTATTCCGGCGAATGTTACGGCCCATATCTCTAAACTAATGCCATTCTGGAAATTCATTACAAGTGGATGCGCCTTGTAAACTCACCAGTTTCAATTCGTTAACTGTAATATGTGCTCGAATATAACTAATTAGAAGGTAATTGCTTAAAAATTTTTAACTAGTAGCATATGTGTTTTGACTTGTCGTGCAAGTAATGTCCGCCTCTGACTAATCCCGTTCAAGGAATTAGAATTATGTTATCTGCAACAGCCGTATTTTTAAAAATTCCGTAAAATTTATAAATGATCCCCCCGTATATAGCAGACACGCAATCGAAGCGAAATTCTTTGCCACAGTTCTTGCCCTTTAAGTAGCTCATAACTGTAGAAAAATATTTAGACAAAGGCACGCAGGAAGACACAGTGGCAACGGTGGTATTGCATTAGAGCACAGTGGATCACTATCCATTTATCTTCCTACACGCAATTGCAAGCATTGCGTATATATGTTTTGCCCAATATCTGCATAGGAAAGCACAGGATTAAGTGCTAGAATAGCTGTCACTGTCCATGACTCTAGTCTGTCATTAACGGGTGCATAAATGTGTGTGTTTTTTTTGTTTTTTTTTACTTTCTCCATTCCGCCTCTGTTGGCGTGCTTAGGTTTTATCGGAACAGTAGTGGGTGAACTAATGACGTGGAACAGCAAACCGCACCTGAGTGCTAACTAAATATCGCAAGTTATTTAGCTAAATAGCGCGTGCTGATGAGATCCAGCGAAAATGGCAGCGCAATTTGGCATCCATGACAAACCCGTTTTTTTTTCCCTCTTGTAGTATGTAATACTGCAAGTAGTCATTAAAGCGTCGATAACGTCTGTTCAAGCGAGGTCTTGTTAGTACTTGCTCCATAGGTAAATTGTACAATTCCTACAACGGCATTGATTTCACCATGGATCACACATAGAGGACTCGGAAGTCGGAATTACACAGCTGCAGACGCAAACACAGTCCGAAAGACAGCTCGTTGAAATGTCCTGACCACGAACCTACGGAAATCGTCACAACGTCTCTGGAAATTGATAATTGAGCATTTGTTTTCGATTCTTTTCTTTTGTATTTTATGAAACTTGTGGCAAAACTACGGCTTCCGTTACAATAGTGACGTTTACCCTTACCATTAAATAAATCTTGATTCCGAATAGAATAGGCGACCCTAAAAATGAATGAAATGGTTTGCAATGAAACTCGTACGTCCCGTACGAGTTTCATTGCAAACCATTTCATTCACGATAGTTGTCTCTGTCCATGTTGAAAATTCAGCTTGGCCAGTTATAGCAGAAGACCAAGAAAGGCACACGTTCTTTCATAATGTAGAGGCTTCGTCAAAAATTGGCTTGTTCGATATAAAAAATGGATTTGTAATTATTATTATTTAGATATAGGTGATACCTACCAGTAAGTTAACGGGAAGCAAGAACTTAATGTTGTGTTTCCATTGCGAACCTCTGTCAATCTCCTCTCGTGGATACGTGCCATATGTTGAAGGCGACAAGAACAACAAGAAGAACAACAAGATCGCACTTGACACCGAACCAACAACTGAGGCCCGTGTCAACGTATCCCTTTCTTTGTTGTCGTCAGTATGCCGCGCTGAGTTTTTCAGCGTGAACCCGTGCCAACTAGTGAGTTTACCCAACTCTTCTTGTACTTCTTCGCGACAGTGGATTTCCGTAGGCGCGGTGACAAATTAGTACATACCCTGATAGTTCTAGACAGGCGGAGAAATCGCTGGCCTCGACTGCCAGTTTATACCCGCCTCTTCCAACATCATCATCATCATCAACAGACGAGATGCAACTCCAAATAGAAGCCTGTTGTCGGGTTACAGTATATGCTAATAAATTATTACATAATATCAAGATAATATGTCAATATGTGTTACATCTGTTAGCATTACGTAATATTAATATGCAACCTCATATACCACTCGCCGGCTGCCAGACCGCTCGTTCGCCACTCAGCAATTTCCATTTATAGGCGTTCAATATGATACTTTCGTCACATTGTCGAGTATTCTGTCTGCAGCGTCCGTCTGCATATATATATATATATATATATATATATATATATATATATATATATATATATAGTCATATCATAAGAAGCCAAAAAACATTGACACCAAGGACAACATAGGGGAAATTACTTGTGCTTAATAAATGAAATAAGAAACGAAGAATTAATGGAAATTAAAGTGGATGAAAAAACAACTTGCCGCAGGTGGGAACCGAACCCACAACCTTCGCATTTCGCGTGCAATGCTCTACCAATTGAGCTACCGCGGCGCTGTTTTCCCATCCACTTTCTTGGGTATTTATGTGTGTGTCCTAGTAGAACCCTGGGAGTGTTAGCCAGCGCCACCACACACAGACCTTGGCGGCGGACGTGGGACGTCCTTTTTGCCGCAGGCGTCACGAGAACGTGATCTTTTTGTGTGAAGGCAACTGGTCAATAAACCCACATATGCTACCTGAAGGCATCAATGTAGCCGGATTCGAGACCCTCGTTAAGTAATACTTCGTTCGAGACCCTCGTTCGAGACCCTCGTTCACCCACTTTAATTTCCATTAATTCTTCGTTTCTTATTTCATTTATTAAGCACAAGTAATTTCCCCTATGTTGTCCTTGGTGTCAATGTTTGTTGGCTTCTTATGATATGACTAATAAAATCGGGACCCTCGGTTAACCCCCTTTCTTCTCGTTTATATATATATATATATATATATATATATATATACCAGGGAAAACTGAGTGCCATCCCATGAGAGAAGTCCTCTGGCCATATACATGTGCCCAAAACAAGACAAACACCTTCCGTTTAGTTGTCGTAGCACATGTAGCGTAAGTATAACCACCAAATTACAATATAACACACGGTTTGTTAATATACACGCTGTCCCACCTAAAGGTAACAAAGTCTTTAAAGAACGACAGAGTGTGCTAGTGGACTGAAACGAGCTCAGGAGTGTTCAGGATCGCGCGACGTAGCCTGTGCTATTTTTTTTTCTTTCGTTTTTGGGAAGTCGATGAATTAGTGTAAACTAATTTCCTAGCTTTTAAACTATTATCTTCGGCAAGAAATTTCCGACATGAAAATTGTCGATCACATTTAAATATAGCCGACTAAAGCGTTTGCAACTAAGTATCATTCATAGAGCCTCTTCTACTTGCCCTCAAAGAAAGCCGTGAAATACAAGAAAAAAAAAAACGTGTGATGCTATTTCGGCGCCGCCATACGACCTATCGGGCGCACGGAGCGAGCGGCGGTGATGAAGGTGTGTCGCGCTTCGACGCGACGTGGCATTGTGGAATGAATGAAGCCCGAACATACAAGGCAACAAAAAAAAAAAAAAGAGCTCGAGCTAGAGTAAATATTGACCGTAGAACTTTTTAATCGGGAAGGAAAATGCAATTATCACATTCTTCTATTCGTTCGCGATCGCATCTTACTACACTCCGCTCCATACACAGGAGTCAACGCTGTGGAAGCTACGCAAGAAGTTCTGTCAAGAAACGTTATCACTCCGCGCGTTCCGTCCACGCTTCGCTGAGCGCCAACAGCGTTCGCTCTCGCGAGCATGCACGGGAGGCTCCTCGCGACGTGATGGAAAAAAAAAAAACGAAAAGTACAACAAAAGTAAAGAATGATCTACAACAATGCATTAGCAGCCGTACACCACAGTGTGTTTATTTCTAAGGATTAAAACTTGTTTCATTCAATAGTGAGCCTACATTAAAAAACAGTTGCGCACAATTGCGGTCAAAAAACATCGAACTATATCCAACTGGGAACGAAGCCACTGCAAGAAGCCTCTCTATAGCCTCCACATCGTTGACTGCAATGTATGGAACGGAGTACACAGCAAGAGATGCTGGCGCGTGGTCTTGCGGCCACCGGAAACGCAAAGCTCGTCCCGGACAGTGCTGCAGAGACAAGCGGATTTAGTTTCTGGATCGGTCGTCTGGCAGTGCCGAAATAGTGGCGCTTTCACGCGCGCTCGTTTTTGTATTTTGCGGGCTTTCTTTAAAAGCAAGTACCAAAAGCTTCATCAATGGTACTTACTTCCAAACACTTCAGTCGGCCATTTTGAAATGTCACCTACAACTTTCGTATTGGCACTTTTATGGTGAAGCAAATATTCAAAAGTTCGGCAATTAATTTATACTAATTGACTTTGTAAAACGAAGAAAAAAATACCGCTGACTACGCCGTACGATTCTCAACGCCACTGAGTTGGTTTCAGCTAGCCCTCTAGCCCACACCGTCGTTTTCGAAACATTGGTTACCGTTAGCTGGGACACCCTGTATATTACCGTCATGCAGTCTCGTAAGCACCACCTTTACCATCTCCTCCCCTTCATCATCCTGCTCGGAAAATGCTTGCTTTGAGGCTCAGAAATGCCAGCATATCGCTGTAGCACAAGTTTCTTCCTTTGGCTTCTTCGAGAAGTGCACGGATGAGGTTGAAGGACATCGTAGATTCATACGGGCCTCCCTACAACGCACTCGACTTGTGTACAACGCCCACCTACGAACTGGGACTTCAGGGAATCCCTTTTTTTTCGCACATAGAAATGGCGCCCGGTATGGAATGTCCCGTGAAGACGGTACAGTCATCAATAAATTGCATTACGCAGCGCTAGTAATGCTATATGTAATTGCCGGCGGTCTCTCATGGCTGTAAAGTCCAATCTCATTTCTTCCTTTTACCAGCCTATACAATCCTTAATGGCAAAGCATTTAGCGCACTTCAAGAAGGCAGGCACGTGACAGAGACACAGGACAATCCCTACACTAATACGCAAAGCTTCGCCTTATATAGTTTTTGTTCCTTCACGTGCTTGTGGACGGAGTGATGGGTTATTTAAGGATATTGGTCGGATGGCGTCACGATGGTGCCATTCATCCGTTGGGCGTGCATAACCTATCGAGAACTGCGCTGCTCTGCAGACGCTTGAAAGTTGTTGCATACGAACATTTCTACGGCGCATAGCGTTGACTTTGACGTATTTGTGCGAGATGTGACTGGTACAATCCATGTAAACATATGAGCAACAATGTTCACTTGCTCAGTGCTTGTAGACTCGGCTAGCAAGCATTACACGGACCCCGCAACATACCTGCTCATCGCCGTGTCAGACATTCGCGCAAGCACGGACACAGATTTACCAATAAATACGAAGGCCCCCACCGAAAACGTATCACGAGCAGGAATATCACGTTCATGGGTGCATCGGCGGCAGTTTCCAGAGCAAGGCCAACCTCCATGGAGCAAAAACGCGACGAACGCCGCCGCTCGGAGAAGGCCGCCCGTCTCGCGACGTCCCAAAACTGGCTATTTGCCTCCAATCCACTTTTCTCAGCGTGTTCTCCCACTTGCTCGCACGCCACGAGGTGATAGGGAAAGCCACATACACAAAAGAAACCGCCGCTTGGTTGAAAGCTGTCACAAGGCTCCTTTCAGGGACAACCACGCACGCACAGGTTTCGCTGGCCGTTCGTCATTCGTCACTGTAACGAGGTGGTCAGCTTGGCGTCCCTCTGTGCGATGTAGCCGGGCGGCAGCGTAAGCTCCAAAGCCCCGTGGTGACACGGAGTGGTTCTCACGCTCACGGGCTGCGTCGGCTGGTAGGCGGGACTGAGCGGCCGCAGCGGAGTGATGATACGCGACGGCGGGTCAGCGGGTGCCCGGAGCATGTCATCTGCCTTCATCAGCATCTCCGTCAGTGGAGCCGGGGCCCCGGACGCCTCGGTCGCGGCCCTGAACGCCACGTCGGGTTGTATGATGCCCTCGGAGTCTTGCGCTGAAATAGAACGTGCGCGAAAAACATGCACACACTTTTGGCTGTCATGGGCACGTGTGATTTAAACGGCGGGAGGAATAGCCGATTCAGCCCACGGACGAGAGTGACTATCATCATCATCATCATCATAAGCCTGTTATAAGTCCACTGCATGACGAAGGCCTCTCCCTGCGATCTCCAATTACCCCTGTCCTGCTACAACCGATTCCAACTAGCGCCCGCGAACTTCCTTATTTCATCGCTCCACCTAGTCTTCTGCCGTTCTCGACTGCGTTTCCCTTCTCTCGGTAGCCATTCTGTAACCCTAATGGTCCAACGGTTATCTAACCGGCGCATTACATGACCTGTTGACTCTGCTGAGCTGCAACGAATCGTGCCGCGAGCAGCTGGACTATCCGGCGTCCTTGTGCGCAGCGTGATTCGCCGGCACTGAGGCACGCCATGTCTCGTCCTCGGAGGAAATCAGTAGTCCATTCTAGCTTGATCCAGCTCAACACAAGTACACAGTGCCGCACAGTGGCTATAATAAGGCCATTTCTGAGCAATTCCTTGTCTTTTAATCTTTCATAATTTTTGTCTCTCCAGTTACTTCAAGACACAATCTGTACGGACGCTAAATAAAGATAAAGGCTACCAATCGTCGGGTTTTTGTTTGAGGAGATAAAACATGTCCACACGCTCACAGGCGACAAGGATTGCAACAAAGGCTTTCTCTTCACTACCCTCACCCCTGCCGTCTAGGATGTTCGCGCGCAGTCCAGCCGTCCGCACAGGTCCACTGGACATTTCACCAGCCTCTCAAACGTGCCAGCAGGCTGTACTCCTGGCTAGGCCACTAGGCAATAAGAAAGATTAAGTAAATTGTCCGTTAACCAAAAAAAAAGCTCCATGCACATCGGACTTTGATGAAAATTCTCCTGCCTATGCTTCGTCGCTATACTGAGCTGCATGCACCGAAATCCAGGCGTTCTATATTGCTCGTTCTATATTGCTCACTTTTAAATGTTACGTGATAGGACAAGTAAAAAAAAAAAGAGGATAAGACACTTTTTAAGGAAATTAACCCTCCTGAATCTAGAAAAATACTTTAGATTTCTGATTCTAACCGTATCTGTATGAAAAGAACTCGTGCTGATAGAATGCAACGCTGCAAAATGTGAGTTTCCAGTATAAGCAGCACATAGAGATTGGAAAGCAGGTTAGATTCTGTTCTGGTCCTCAAAGCCGGCAAAAGCTACTAGCAATGAGTGCACTCGACTGTCCACCGCTGTGCGCCTGCGGAGAAAAGACAAACTACGGTCGTACTGATATGAAACGGAGAGCAACTCACTGGTCCTCAGCGCTGCTGCTGGCAGAGTTGCAGTGGGAACGCATAAGGTGAGAGACTTGCGTCGCGGCCTCCGACAGCACATGATGCAGAGCACGGTCAGGGCCACTGCGGATGCCAGTATCACCACGAGGGCTATCCTGCACGCGATGCGTAGAGAACGCTTGTCTCCAAACGTAGCTCCAGGCCATTGGCGGTATACTACGGTACAGCGTGTGTCAATATCGTCAAGCATCCAGAACATACTTTAGGCATGGCGTAGCAAAGCGTCGGCGCTACCGTTTCTTGCTTAGCGATAGCCAAGCTGCAATGTCAAGTAACCGCTCTGCTAAGTAGCATCACGGAACCGTGGCCTTCGAAATTGGGCGGCACTTGGAGGCCACGATGGAATGCATTTCACATTTCAGTCGACATTGCAGCATGGTCATTGTCCGGCGTAGAAAATGCGCAGAAATTAATATATGTGGTCGCCTAATGTGTTGGATGTTTACGGGAACAGTCGATCGACTCTTTCGTGTCCCCTAGCGTTATTTTCCCCGCATGACCTCCGTCTTCTGCCGTTCGGCTTCCCTCGCGTGACACACACGCGATACGGAGAGTCTGTGTCGTAGCTACGGCGACAGATGAGGCTGTAGTGTTCCGAAGCTGGAGCCACGTGACGGTGAGGATAACTCGGGCGCATGAGGAACTCGCCGGCACCGCTACGGCTGCGAGACACCCGTCCGCTAAAGCCACTTCATCGGTATAGCAATGGAGGGGCTTTACTGTGCGCTCGTCAGTGCTGTCCGCGCGATACCCCGCGGAAGCCTTCCCGTTCGGCTACGGAGTGCGGCACCGACCAGGGCGAACACGCTCTCTCGAATGCGCTCCCGTTCGCGAGACTGCACCCGCGAACGACTTGGGCATTGGTGTTTGACATGGGCGAACATTACTCGCTTGGTATCCTTGCGTGGAGAGTTAAACTTCGTTGATCGTCTTCCATTCTCGTACAGTCGAACTCACATGGTCCTCAGCGCTGCTGCTGGCAGAGTTGCAGTGGGAACGCATAAGGTGAGAGACTTGCGTCGCGGCCTCCGACAGCACATGATGCAGAGCCTTTACAGCAAAGTGCTTGGGACTTCAGAAATCTTTCGTTATACGGGTCACTTCGTTGTAAATGTCGCGCACCGCACCCCTCACAATAGAGCACTAGGCATGTTCAACAAGAGAAAACCTTTATAATCCAAAAGGATAGACAGTTGGACAAGTTGGCACGGTAACATATTCTTGGGTTATAGCGCGAAGGGACACAGACGAAGACTAGAAGCAGACAGGACTAGCGCTCGTCCCGTCTGCTTCTAGTCTTCGTATGTATCCCTCCGCGCTATAAACCAAGAAAATCTTTATTTATCATGAATTCGAGAGAGGCTTAGTGAAATAGATCGCTCATTTTTTGTCAATACTTCGTCTGACGGAATGCGCGACCGCAACCTGCCTCTATAGGCTCAGGGCACGCCCCGCGCCGATAAGTGGGAGCTACGCGAGGTAAAGCTGCAGATCGCCGAATGCCGCTGTCGCCTCTCTTGTCGCCAAAATTCGTGGTTTGTTTACATGTTCGTCATCACTGTTGCCTTGGTTGACATTCCGGTTCTTAGATGTTGTCGGTAGTCAGTTATGATTACATAATACGGCAGCTGCCGCACCCGCTGCTGCGTTAAAACAAGCACCGTACAAGTTGAACGACTCCAGGAGCAGTGCCGCAGGATCTAACACTCGCCGACACCGGCACGCTCTTCAAGCTTAAAGTGTGTCGCTGGAGCTTTTGTTAGTGCTAGCGCAGAGTGCTGCTCAGAGATTGGGATAGTGGCGGCAGCGCTACGTGGCGTTCGTTGCAAACGCGTTCACAATACATACGAAAGATAGGAATTCGGCGGGAATTATTTCTTCGTTATGCAGGTCATTTCGTTGTACATGCGTTTGACTGTAGAGGTATGCTTTCGTCGTCAGTCGAACTTCCTGGACTATTCAGAGCGTTTGACAGCGTGTTCCATTGCTTGTGTGCATATTTCGGCTATCTGGCATCCTTGTACAGAAGGAGGAATATAGATGCCATTTTGCGTTCGCGCTACGTCCTTTCTTACCGAGTGGCGCGTCAGATCCCACATGTTATAGTTCAGTAAAATGAAAGCAAGACATCGCTCTCCTGATGCCAAGACCTTTTTCCGCGATAACTACTACGCACAAGAAGCACGAGCTCAAATTAGCGTCGTTAGTGGAACAGAATTCCAGGACCAGCCCTAAGTCTTCAAGAAGTGCGTCGTTACCAGATCTGTAAACCTGTAACAAGTGAGAACGTTGTCTTGCAGGTATGAGCTTGATCATGCACTACGTTACTTCTGACACCTTATGTGGCAACAATTTATTTTCAGTACTGTGTAGTATATAGAGTGCTGCAGTGCATAGTATATTACTCTGCAGTAGCTTGCCTTTCAGAGAACAAGATTATTTTGCGAGTCTGGTAAGCTTCATCTGACTACAATGGAAAAATTCGCTACAGCTCCTTGTTTGTATATAGCCGATGATACGAAATGACCTCCGGGTTTCTTAAATAAAAAAAAAGAAAAAAGAAAAGAAAGCTTACCAAAAGTACCATGCTGGATGGAGGTACGCCAGGATCACACCCGAGGTCTCTTCTAAGGGGCTGCTTCGGTGTTCTGCGCCTCTGCTTTACATCCATACACGAACCAGATCCCTGCGATTTCACTGCGGCGGGTAAGCTGGAAGACAGATATTCATTAAAATTATACTGATCGCAGTTTCTTCTGCAGATAGGACACAAATAAAACGACAGGATGTCTAAAGATGGGTAGTTAGACATTTTAAGCGTATATTCAGGCTAGATGTTGGATTTCCCCCGCCGCCCTCAGAGGACTGTTATATGTAGTTCAGAATAATAATTATCGGTACAAAATACATTTTGTAGTGTAGCTGAGCGGAAATACGGGCGGGAAGGAACGAAGTGGACAGGACAGCCTGTCCACTTCGTTTCTTTCTGCCCGTGTTTCCGCTCAACGACGCTACATGATGCACCAACTGGCGCACCAGTCTACGCTTACGAACAACATACATTGTACACCTGTCCAACAAAGGAGCGACATCTTCTAGCAGGATGATGTCGGTGTTTATCAATACCGAACCAAATGCGACTGCATGCAACCAGCCTAACAGAAACACTACATCTGAATCGTTAGCGAGTACGTATCTCTTCTTTTCGGGGCATAGAAGCGGTGTTACAAGAAGAAACGTCCGGATTCGGTCGACTTACACGCCAACGCGACTATCCGAGACTTAACGCGTCCTCTGTCTACTTTGTCTTTCATGCAACAAAGCGGGCGCGGGGGGAGGGGTGAGGGGGTGATTTGTTTCGTCGTTCCTGTGCTCCAGTGTCGAAATGAAATACTCGAGAACATACACAAAAATGGGGAGTTCTGTACATCCACATTAGTAAAATGGCTGTATATCAGGAAGGGGCTAAACACACTTCTAACGGTATTACCTCGTCTTTTTGCTTCGTGACGTTCACGTGTATATGTCAGAGCTGTTGAGGCGATACAATTACCGTTCGATATATATACGCGTATGACCAGGTTAAACACAAATAAGCTAAAGCCACAACCACCATCTTCTCCATCTTCTTGAATAACAGGTAAATTTCTGGGTGATCGAGAAAGGAGGAAATTGAGATAATTCTTGCATATTCAGGGCGATTAGAGCTTGGCTTCAGCAAGAATATTCCCATCCTGCTTTCCTTTGGAGCTTCCACGTTAAACTGCCGCCAGCGAAACGCTCGCAAGTGGCTATGAGCAACTCGCGAAATTGAAACAAGAATCTCTGCGGCCGGAGATCAAGAAATGACAACAAAGCCGCGTAGCAGGGGAGCTCCCTCGAGTTCAATAATCGTAGGGGTACTCGAGAAACGTTCGCGAAACGTTCGGCGAAAAGGCGATACTGGTATCCGTATACGTAAAAAAAAAAGTGTTAGTCACATAGTGCGTTCAATATAGGAAAGTATCCTCACTTAACTGCGCGCAAATTCTGCGCCGAAACTTGCTTGCTGGTTGAAATGAAACACCCCCGCGAGCAAGAGGTCGAGCCCGAAACTAAGTTTCTGCGTTGATGCCGCGCCGACCACCGTAGCATGAAGAAGCTCCGTGGCCCATCGACCGTTGACGCCAGCCCTGGACCTCTCGGTATATACATTGAGCCGCAGCCCACGTGCCCCTGGCGTACGTGACTCGGCGACGGGCCGGCAGGTTCGTGCACGACAGTGTTATATAGCGCGGCCCGATGTTGATGGGCGAACGAAAACGCGAGCAGAAGTGCAGTGTTGTCAACGTCTGCCGTTTTCCTGCGGAACGGATCACTGCTTTCCTGGCCGCGTCACTCAAGGGCGTATAGAACGAGGGTTCTAAGCACGCACGTCACGTGGACTTTGAGGGCAACGCGCCATCAAAACCCACGGGATTTGGAACCCTTTTACTCTGAAAGCCCTGCTCTGCCACCCGTTGCTTTTCAGCCGCTTACAACGGCTGTTACATAGATATCCGTGGCGGAGAAAGTCTTATCGCATGCTGCCCGCGTTTTGATTACCTTGAAAGTGAGCCATGGCTCACCCTTACAAGTCTTTCAAAGATATTTACCTGAATGCGATCTCGATCGAATCGCCACTTGCAGTTTCCATGCGAGAGATACCTATATAAGCTGCCTTGCCAATGACTACGGTTCGCGTATGCAGCATTTTATATGCATTAGGGTAAAAGTGATTTCATACTCACCGGCTGCAAAAATCGAGCAAGCGTCCCAACTTCCCCCTCGACAATCTGTGCAGAAATAAGAAGGCTAGCTATGCGGAGAGAGCACGTTGCTTGACGTTCTTATATTTCTCGTGACCACAATGTAAACTCGAAGTGGTAGTTGAAATGAAATGTCCTTTTCTGCCAGCATCTAAAACCACGTCGTCAGAGACGGTTGGATAGAGCACGACATTTGTGGGAGAGGGTTTCTAGAAAAATGTTCTGCGATTGAAGTGTTGTCAACGTTAATGAGAAAGAAAAATAGAGGCAGAATGGTCTGCTATCAACAGGCGGATGAAGCTTTAAAACGGTGTTTGGGCCATCCACCTTTTAGCGTCCTTTAGCGGCGTCAAGTCTGCACGCTGTCCACATCTTTTCAGAGCTTGTGTTTCTTTTAGGCCTCGAAAGGCAGGAAAGAACAGCACCATGCGGCATTGCGGGCTCTAGACGAAGACGAGTAATGCTCCGTCTGTGGCTGGGGCCATGTTGTCCGGGACCTCGGGTCAGTGAGGGTCCAGGCTCCAGAGTTGGTACACATCTTACTCTGAACATTGCAAGCACCAGAGAAAACCCCGGGCTTTGCTATCGTCGTTTAGTGGTGCTCAAAAGTACACATAGCAGTCCTGCGTCCAGCGCTATGGTATATCGCTCAGGGAGCGTCTCTGTTTCTCTCTCTCCCTCTCTTTTCACGCCAAAAGAAAGGCTTAGCGCATGGGCGCCGTCTTTGTGTCTGGCACATCGGGAGATTGCAAAAGCTGAGGATTATGTTTGGTGCATGTTGCATGGCTCTGTACCAAGCCATGTATAAATGTATCCGTTGCAGGCGCGCTTTAAATAGTTTCTTCGACATGTTGGCAAAGCAAACTCTCCAGTAAGTTCGTTCTAATGACAATATTTATTTATTTATTTATTTATTTATTTATTTATTTATTTATTTATTTATTTATTTATTTATTTATTTATCTCCTTGTCATCTGACGAGGAAAAAGGAACTCGTGTTATTTGGACATAGACAACCTTCCAGATATATATAAAAGAGACAAAAAAAGAGAGTTTGCGTCTAAAAAAAAAGAGGCTAACTCCACATTAACTGGTTGATGTGAACTCAAAGGGCGTTTCCCGCTAACTTGTACTTCTGTCTGCTTAGGCAACAAAGGCACGCTTCGATTCCCCCATACAGGTCTCTTTCCTTTTTCTTTATTTTTTTAAAGTGAAGCTGTCTTGCTGAGCTCGAGGAAAGAAAGAGAGAGAAAGCTTTTATTGTTTAAGACGATTTTCTTGGAATGGTCGGAGCCCCTTTAGTCCAGCGCCCCGCTGGCCTCGGCCGCCCACTTGACCTATTTTATGAAGGTCTGTTGTCCCGCCGGTCTGCGCTGGTTGGCTGTGTCTGCCACTGCTCCACTGTGTGGCGTGTTTTATCAAACGGGTGTGATACACAAACCCATTTAATGTTTTGTAGTGTTGGTGTGCCGCCGCATCACGGGCAGTCGGGCCTGTAGCGAGGGGGAACATGGTATTTTGTAATTTAAGATGGGGGAGGGAGTGAGTAACAAATTTAATACACCGGTTTTGAATTTTGCGCCAGCTGGCAGCTTCTTCTCCACTGAGTTGTGGCTGAGATGGAGGGTTTTTTTTTTTTTCTGGTTGTACTCTGATGAGCGAGAATCTCTCGGGCGTTCGTTGGAATGGGGTTATTGCGGTGTCCTCCCGGAACCCTCCCAGTCGAGTCTGACCGGTTAATAATCCCTCGGGCTAGCGAATCGGCCAGCTGGTTCAAAAAAATTCGGTGAAATTTTTTGTACGTATCTCGCCTTTATAACACCGAACCGCGTTTAGCGGATGGCCGCGCCATCTAAAATCGGCAAAGCGAACAACTAGTTTACGAGTTTGCCGTTTCGAGCACAGAATTTCATATAATTACTAGGAAAAACTGTGGAGCTAGTGTCTATTGGAAATGCAATCGGAGTGATTCAGTCAGCATTGAAATGATGGTTAGTACATGAATTTGGCCTAAACTTCGCCCTTTTGGCTTCAAAAGGCTGCGAACTTAACTTAACTGCGAACTCGTCGTATTCAACAAAGTACCGGCGTTATAATTACTTAAATAAGCATTAATAAAATTGTTCGACAGCATAATTCGTACACAGGACCTCTAGCACACAAGAATGGTATTGAAACCATTACCCCAAGGACGCATGCGTCGACAAGCGACATGGAGCACCCTTTCTCACGAGCAGGCCAGTGCGTTGGGCCACTTGGCGCGTTTCGATCCGCAATTGCACTAAAGAAGAAACCGACGCATCAGGAACGCAACGAGTGCAACACGACACTATGGATTACCACTGAAGTTTTAAACAAATAACACACACACCCAGATAGTATACTTTCTGCAGGTAAATGTGTATATAATATTCAAATTGTCTACAATTCACTGCAAATAAAATAATTTGTCCGTATAACATTCTATTCTTTAGTACTAATATTTACACCTCGAAAACCACACTTCATACACGCACGCACTTGGTTCGTGAGCAACTAACACCAAGAATCATTCGCTTTACGTTTAGATGTCAACTGGAGTTGAGTTTGCCTATCTTTTTTTTTTTTTGCTTTCTTTTTCTTCTGCTTGATATCGACGAGCCATTCTTTCAATTTAGGAACGGAAGGGGCTGGACGTGCTAGATTAATCACTGGGCACCCTCTGCCTGGGGTAAAATAGTTAAATGGCCAGAACTACTGGCAAATATTACAACGCTTCCTGCAGTTGCTCAGTAAAGCGAGCTCTCATATTCTTGAATACATCAATATGTGTGATCTGAATACGTGTGCGTGAAATTTCCTTTTAACGGTGAAGCCTTCATTGCGCTTAACACTCCGTGCCAGGGAGTGACACGAATAAGCATTTCTTACAACTTGAACCAGCTTTTTCTTATTTTCTTCTTTCTTTGTCACTTTCGGTCGATGCAGTCGGCATTCGGCAGACACGCTTCGCCGCTTTATAACGCTTTCATGTCGCGGCCTCACCAGTGAAATAGCGTGACTCCGGAACACTTATAAATGCCCACGCCTGAGAGTGCCTTCTGGGGCGTATTGATTGCAGAAAACGAAGTGTGAGGAGTACAGAATACGGACTATGTGGCTGCAAGCGAGGAAATGTTGTTTCGTGTCACGCAATAACGTCACGCGATCCTCGGAGGAGGTGCGTGAATATTTCTCATTCTGGACTATCGCAACGAACACCTTGGGCGCTATAACGTAAATCTGTTCCAAACTGTTTCGATTCTAATTCTGCAGTCAGCCTTCCACGATTGGTCAAAACATTTTCGGGGCGACCCCCCACTTCGCCTGTCTATCACGCGACGCCACGGAAACCGCGAGAACTCCCCACCTGATATGACGTGTACAAACTGGTTATGCATAATTGGACAGAAAAAGAAAAATAATTATTTATGACCAGACGCCTTTTCCGCCATTAGCCCTCTGCTATCGATCAAAACTTTTCGGCTGCGCCCACTACGCCTGTCTGTTATGCAATGTCACAAAACCGCCAATCAAACCGCGTCAAAGTGACGTGTACGCGTTAAGGAAGCATTAATATGCCGAACGAAGCTGATTTTTCGTTCTGAATAGCAGGAGACTGCCCCGTTCCGAGAGGAATAGAAGACGGATACCCGACGATCGCTTTGGCACTGGTTGCTCAGAGCTGCCGGGGAGCATGAATTTATTTGCGTGTAATAAAAATTTTTGCGTATCAGTATAATGTTATCGAGCCCTTTCGGCTCGTACACCACATCGCTATGCCCACTTTTCTTCGCTGAGGGTTCGCTTTAGTGGCATTTTTAACCTTCCGTTGCACACCGCCGCGATTTTCGACCAGCCACCGCAAGCTAAGTAAGGGGAAGCTGACCAATCGCATACCCCGGCACTACCCTTCTCGTCCGGTTATCTACTTTCACTGCGCTGGCTCGGCCCCACAGAAACCCTCTCCACTTCAGCGTGCGCCTTGTCTCTTGTCAGCCACTTAGATAAGAAAAAAAAACCTGTTCAGTGTAGGTAATCCTATTCACTTTGAAAGCAAACAACAGTGACCATCTGTAAACGAAGAGAGCTTTTGATTGGTCTCGTCAAAGAACGCTGCAGCTTGCCGCCCGATATTTGCGATGTTGGTACGTAAATTTGGCGCCAAGAGACTGGAATAAAAACAGATTGAAATAGTTTGACGTTTTATGGGCCCTTCTTTCTTAAACCTAGCGTCATGAGCCCCATAGCGAATTTTGTAGCACAATGCACATTTATTGGTAGCCCATACCAGCACAGCATACTCTAGAAATAAAGCACTAGGAATGATGTATAATTGCCCACTAAGCCAATATAGGCAAGGTTATCTGTCTGCTCCTCACTAGTCACCTAAGCGTGTGCTATTACAAGTCAATAATTATTCGGATGTATTGCGTGCGTGAATATTCCAGACCTGTTGTGGGCCAGAATATTTGTATATATGCGCACATATTATAGTCCATACTATATCAAATAAATACAATCTCATACTGTATACTAGGGCGCTATAACGTAAAACTATTCCAAACTTTTCCATTCCAATTCTGCAATCAGCCCTCCGCGATTGGTCAAAAACTTTTTTGGACCACACCCACTTCACCTGTCTGTCACGCGACGTCACGAAAATCACGATAGCTCCCCATCTAATATGACGTGTACACAGTGATTATGCATGATTTGACCGAACAAAAGAAAAATACGTATTTTTTATTCGATGCCTTTTCGCCATTAGCCTTCGGCTATTGGTCAAGAGTTTTCGGGCTGCACCCACTTCACCTGCCTGTCACGCGACTTCACAAAACCGCAAAAACTAACCGCGTCAAAGTGACGTGTACGCGTTAAAGACTCATTAATATGCCGAACAAAACTGCATTTTCTTCTGAATAACCCTGCCCCGTTCCGAAAGGAATAAAAGATGGCTGCCGCCGATCGCTCAGGCACTGGCATGGGTTTATTTGGTTGTAATAAACCTTTTTGCGTAGCCGTGTAACGTGTTCGAGCACTTTCGGCACGTTTACGACCTCATTGTGCCAACTCTTCTTTGCCGAAGATTCGTTTTAGCGTCATTCTTAAGATTCCGTTGCATGCCTCCGCGATTGTCGACGAGCCACCGCAAGCTATGTAAGGGAAAGCGGACCAATCGCAGACGCCGGCACCACCATCTTCATCCGTTATTGATTTTCAGTGCAGCGGCTCGGCCCCATCGAATCCCTCTTCACTTGAGCGTGCTCCTCGCCTCTCCTGAGGCAATTAGATAAGACAAACCACTCAGTGTAGGCAATGTTATTCCTTTTTCAAGCAAACAAAAGTGACCTCCTATGAACGAGGAGAGCGTTTGGACGGTCTGTTGAGACAACCCTGCGGGTGACCGCCCGATACTTGCGTCGGCGGTTACGCAAATTTGACGTCAGGAGAATGGAATAAAAACATATTGGAATAGTTTTACGTTATAGCGCCCCTACACTGTAAAATTTGTACGGTGTCGCACTTGTTCTGCTTAAACCAATAAGACAACATATATAAAGGTTATTCCGGATTCATTTTGACCCCCTGTATTTGTGGAAGTCTCAGCCCACAAGTGTTCCCACATTTCTCACCCTTTGGAATGAGACCGCCTGACCATGAATCTGCTTCGTGCTCAGCAGCTGCAGTGGGTGTGCGTGGTGTGTGTGTGCGCCCACGCGTGATTATTCTTTGGGATCTAAACTTTGCCGCGCTCCTCAAATAGGCGACGTTATTTATAGCGTGAGACTATTTTGTTAGCTCAGACACGACTTTAATGCCATGGTTTGTGGGTCACTACCACTGTATTGACGTTGTTGTGAAACTTTTATTTTTTATTAACTTCTTTGTTGAAGTCTGTCTAACTAGTCCGATTCGGCGTTTAACTGTGCGATTTGGTCTAGTGCGTTTGCCAAATAGTGGTGTCGCCGTCGTCTCAGACAGAAATGTGTCCCATAAACCAACAAGCTACAAGACCTTGTAAAGTGGATATATGTACGGGCGGGCGTGTTAGTGCGCGTGCGAGCGTGCGTGCGTGCTTCCTTGCTTGCGTGCGGGCTTATTTCGGATATAACCGAAAATGCCGAACCTTACTAACCTATAAACCTACAAAAGCCTTTAAAGTGGACTTCTCCACACATTGGTTATCACTGTGGATAAGCCAGCTTTGGCGTACAATTGAGCGCTGTTCTCGGAGTGACGAAGGTTCAGGTTGCAAGTTTGATTCCGGGTTTTGCGCGTTTGTTCATCCGTATACGCCTATTATCACCGTAGTAATTCTCTCAGTTACAGCGCTAGCTTTCATACAAATGCCGTTGTTTCAAGTGTAGCTTCCCGATGTTCAACTTTATACAATGAGGGACTAATGTAGTGGAGGGCTCTAGTTGAACCTTGAAATCTTTCTTTTTTTCTTCTTCTTTTTTTAAGTTAATGCTCACCTATATCTCGCTGCTCAGAAGTTGAATTCTGTCACTCCGGGATGCGGCAGCCTTTGCAGTTTAAACACTAAACGTTTTCCATCGAACCTTGCCATCCCGCCTATTTTGCCGTTGAATATATTTCGCCCACCCTCGGCTTAACTAAACATCACAAGTAAGCTTCTCCTACCGCTCCACACAAATCCTGTGCGACCCGTAGGCTGTACTAGCTTACCATTGCGGCGGCTGATTCCCGCTATCCCGACAGCCAGACGAAGGTTCGCCGGTGACCACCAGCGTCGACTCATGCAGCGCCGGCAAAACCGTACCTCTCCGGGGAAAAAAAAAAAAAAAGAAGAGCTGCGGTAAACGGTTTGTACGAAACACGTACCCCTCTTCCGCGGCACACGTTCGGTGCGGGTCAGCCGAAAAATGGGCGCAGAGGAGCACCGCCGCTACGGCGAACCGTACGTCGAACCGAGAGCGGCCAGCCGAGTGAGGACTCGATGCCAGCCGAACCATCTGTCAGAAACGTGTCCCACCGTGACGGTCCCCGCGCGCTCCGTGGGCTCGTGTGTACGGCTGGCTACCTTGACAACGAGACGGAGCCGGTGTCGCCACGGGAACGGAGCGGAGCTCGAAAGCACGGCAAAGCAAGAAGAAAGAAATCAAGGTTGAACAGAGCAAATTGGCCCATGTTTGGTGTGGTGTTCCGTGTCGCTTTTTTTCTTTTCTTTTTTTTTATTCTTTCTTTTCCCACGACCCGGCCGCGGCGATATCCAACCCGCCGTGCGCTATATAGGCAGGGAAATAAGCAAAACTGCGCTCGCGTGCTCCTCCGTATATTCTCTCTTCCTCTCCTTCAAAAGTCACTACACACACACACACACACACACGTATATGGAGCACACAATGCCGCAGACAAAACGTCGTTCTTGCCTTGAGCGGAAACGTTATGGAAAATTTTCGTTCGCCTGATTCATTTATAACGGGAGCCTTGTCACATTTTTAATCATTTCACAGTTTTACATCAGCGCAAAAACTTTATCGTGTAACTTCATAGCAAAAATGTTTAGTGACACCTGAAATATAGTTCAAGTGATACACATACACATATTAAAAAAATTAAGCTTTGTATAAAGCGAGCCTTAGTGGGATTTATTATTATTATTATTATTATTGTTGTTATTTTCATGAGGCCCTGCCAAGTAAAATCGGTAACAGCAATTGATCAGTGCCAAGAGGGGCGTGAATAAAAGTTCGTGTTATAACTACCCTTTTGATAAGAATAAGCGGTTGAAATTTCTATTAAAATAATTAAATTGCGAGGTTTAACGTCCCGAAGCTGTACAGTGGGTCATGAGGAACACCGTAGTGGCTCTGCATTAATTTTGAGCAACCTGGGGTTCTTTTGCGCTGCGCAACGACAACCATTGTTGCGCACTTCCAGTAAAAGCTGGTTATTAGTGGCATGCCGAATAAAGCGGATAATCTCCGGTACAGACTTTGCAAGTCATATGAGTGATTATAACGTGGTTCGAAATGGACGCGCCGCTGCTCGACGATGCCGAGCCGAAAATGCGTCGTAAATACGGTTCGTATGGTTGCCTCTTTGAAGTTGGTTTTAATAGGGATACTATGAAACGCCTTTACAACTAAGCTCTTGGGACATCCAAAATTGTTCGTTATACAGGTCACTTCGCTGTGAAGTTCGCCCACCGCACCGTGCGCAATAGAGCAGGCTAAGCAAGACCAGCAAAGGAAAGCCTTTGTTTTTTTAACATCGATTCAAAAGATAGTGAAAAAAGTGGCAAATTTTCTTCTACACACGTTGTACAACACTCGACACACTTTGTACTGCAACCGACCTTATGGTATTAATCTTCACGGCACGCTCCGCGATAAAGAAAGGAGGGGGGTACAGCTGAATAAAGGTACATCTGAGGGTCCCTTGTCGTCAAGAAAGAGAAGCAAGGAAAGGCAGGGAGATTAACAAGACACGCCTCCAGTTTGCTACCGGGGGAAGTCAAAATACTTGGTTCGTCTGCAGAACCCTCGATTACGCCTAAATTATTTGGAAACCTCACACAGCTAACCTTGCTGATTGTATAGAATCAATTCAAAATAAGGCTGCCCGCTTTATTTTGCGCTCCTACTCTCCATACCGAAGTGTGTCTCCGTTAAAGCAGACCCTTAATCTTCCAGATCTTGGCACACGACGGAAATATTTCCGTCTGTCTTTCTTGTTCGCTCCCTTTACTATTGAGGTTCATCTTATTCATCTGCTCCCATCTTGCCCGCCCATTATATGTCCAACCACAATGACCATGTATGCGAAGTGTCTCCCATATTTGCTAGGACCAAAAAACGCCAAAATTCCCCTTTGGTGCTATCAGTGAATGAATGGAACGCTCTACCCCAAGATATTCTAACAATCACTGACCCGTCTGCCTTCCAATCTGCCTTGCGCACATTTTTAAATGTATAAAATGTTCAGCTGCCACCTCTTGCCTGGCCTGTTTTATACATATATAATTTTTTTAAATGTGTATTTTTCCAACACCCACCTGC
Organism: Dermacentor andersoni; assembly: GCF_023375885.2. NCBI lineage: Eukaryota > Metazoa > Arthropoda > Arachnida > Ixodida > Ixodidae > Dermacentor > Dermacentor andersoni. Next base: position 55,183,401 of record NC_092815.1, read on the forward strand.
CGCGTGTGCCTTGCTGAAGGGTGCCATGTATAGCAGATGTGAATTGTATCCTGTACTCTCACCCTAATTTCTTTTACCCAAATCTGTGCTTGATTGTTGTCTTCAGTCGTTTTTATTGTGTTGACATATCATGTGTGAATTGTATCCCCCCTATGTAATGCCTTTCGGGGCCTTTAGGTTATTCAAAACAAATAAATAAATAAATAAATAAATAAATAAGAAAACCGTGACGCATTCGTCAGCCGTCACACCTGCTGCGGTGTTTCAACAAGCGGCGCACGAGTCGAGCAGTTTCTGTAACTGTGCAGCAGGAGCGAAGCACTCGCTGTGATTGATGCGCTGGACAAATACGTAGCTACAGCTTGTCGTCAGGCCCAGCGCTGACCACAGCTCAGTGACAAATCAGAACAGTAACAAATCAGCCGTCGGGGACGCCAGGCACATTCGTTGCATTGGCGTTTGCTGTAGAGGCATTCACAATATTTCTGAAAGACGAATCCGGCCGGGACATACAGGATCCTTCGTTATACGTGTTATTTCGGTGTACAGGTGATCGTTTAATATACGTTCGACTGCATATACCTCGCTCATTCATTCCAAAGCTTAAATAGACACAGGTGAACACAGTGAGCACGATATAGAAAAACTGATGTCGGTCAGGAACTCTTACCCGACTCCAACGAGTGCGGGGGCCCGATGCCTCGTACGAAATGGAGTGTAATAGCTCACTCTGGCAATCAATAAATGTCGCGCAGCTGCCACTCTTATAGCTGCGTTTCGATAGCGCCCCGGTGCTTCACCCCTTCAGCAATGTGCATTCCAGTAGGTGTTAAGAGGAGTTGGTTTCGAAATGTCGACTTCGAGCCCCATTTTTTTTTTCGAAGTTTTCCGCAATGTAGACCTAGGCAGAGACTAAAATATCTCGAACTCGACATTTGACGTGGCCATTGATTACAAGCTAATGCAAATATCGGTACCGCACACTTCTCAGATTCTTTATTTTTGATGCATCAAATTAGAACCGTGCAGCCGCGTATGCTACATATACTGCAACAAAGTATTAGCTGCCTTATTGTCCCTTGAATAAAAAGTATATAGTTGACTGGCGCATAATAAGTCTTGGCGTTGGCCTTCCCTGCAGAATCTTGTGAGTGATAGACATATATTTTCCCGAGGCACTACCATAGCCAGTATCTGCAGCAGGTGTTAGAGACGCATAATTACAGCACGTTCCAAGGTTTTTGGTTGTCGATGCACACGCCCGCGCGATCGATGGTGTCGGGGCCACTCCATGCAGGAGTCTCCAAAGAGGAAACTCCTCCACTTGTGAAGGGCTTGTCAGGGCATCAGACGCACGGGCATATAAGTGCACGTGTGTGCGAGCGAGACGTAAATTCGGACCGTGTCCCTTCATTCAACGTATACTGGTATACGATAAGAAGTGACGGCTGATGTGTGGGGTGATGCGACCGATATTCGTGATGTTTCTGTAACTTTCTTCACCTCAGTTAAGGTAAATCAGTGCACACGCAAACCTCCTTAATGTTCGTAGTCGGTTGACGGTATCGAAGACATATCACATTTGGCTACGGCGAGGCGCAATAGAAGTGACCAAAGAAAGGTGAGACAGACGAGACAAGCTCTTGCCCAGTGTCTCTCTCCTTCCTTTGGTCCCGTCACTCCGTCTTTGGTCTTGGCATCTATTGCGCTTCACCGTAGTCATATATGCATCACCAGGCGGCCCAAAATTGTTCTCTTCCAACGACACGTAGTTCGGCCTTGTAGTTCGGCTAACGACGAATTCTGCACTTTCGTAATATAGGTATACTATCGGTCAAAAGCATACGGCCTACGTTACCTGCGACCGCCAGGCTGACCACCGGCTCTTTTACAGAGCTCTGTGGCGGCTTGCACGAACATTTAATAACGAAAATAATAACGAATTTAATAACGCGTTCTTGTGCGTACTAGGCGTTGTCTATGGAACGTTTAAGAACGCGTTATTAAATTCGATCGTTATTATTTTCGTTACTAAATGTCCGTGCAAGCCGCCCTGGTAAGATGCCATGAGTTCCAACGCGGCGGGGAACGAAGCGAACCCTCTTAGCACCACAGCAGTCGCATAGACGAACGCGCACGCACGCACGCACGCGCACACGCGCGCACGCACACACGCACACACACGCACGCACACGCACACACACACACGCACACACACACACACACACACACACACACACACACACACACACACACACACACACACACACACATATATATATATATATATATATATATATATATATATATATATATATATGAAAAACTGCCGATAGAGCTTTCTGTTGCTCAATACGTGCTACATAAAAGTGTTTTTCCGAATGTGAAAGAAGCTCGCGAATACACGCAATGTGGCTCGAGCGGCCAGTCGCGCGGCAATTTCGCGTGCATTTGCGGGCTTTTTTAGTGCTCAGAAAAACACATTTATATACCACGTATTGCGCAGGGAGTTATTAATGTCGCTCTACAATTTTCTCATTGACACTTCTAATCTAATTATAATAGTTGAGAAGTTGGCCAACATAAAGTTTCAGAACGTTGGCCAACATAATTAACAGCATCTTTAAAACTGGAATTTTTCCGTGCACTCTTAACACAAAAGTCATAGCCATTTTTAAGAAAGGTGATAGATCTATTATTTCTAATTAACGATATATTTCTATCCTATCGTCTGTTAGCAAAATAATTGAGAAACTATTTGTTAGTCGCTTGAATAATTATTTGAAAAGGTTTAATCTTTTGAATAACTCCCAATTTGGTTTTCGTTCAGGTAGCTCAACTGACTTGGTGGTAATCTCATTAACAGACTACATTAAGAATTCTATTGACAAATGACTTTATCGTTGGTTCTGTAACTTTAGATTTCTCGAAAGCTTCTGACACAATCACGACATGTTGCTAAAAAAAATTAGAAGCCTATGGAATAACAAGTCCAGCGTTAATCTTTTTGAGAAACTACTTGTGTAACAGAAAACGCAAGTTTTCAGACACCAAAACAATTGATCAGGGGGTGCCACAGGGTTCCATTTTGGGACCATTATTTTTCATTCTCCAAATAAATGACCTTCCGCAACACGCTTCACCATCACAATGCATGTTATATGCAGGTGACACAATTATCTCAGACTCGGATATATCTTTAACATCGATACCTCATAAATTAAACAGTGCGTTAGCTAAATTTGTTACTTGGTGTCGCAGTAATCACTTCAATTTAATTCCAAACAAAACTAAATTCATGGTTTTTCGCTCCCCTCAAACAAGACTATCATTTTCACCTCAGGTTTCCCTTGACTCGCACTTTGTTTCTACTAGCGACTGGGTATCATTTCTTGGTATCTACCTCGATCGACAACTAAAATTTCACAAACATATCGCACAAGTTAAGAAAAGAACTTTCGGCATACGAGCCATCATAAAACCTAGATCTTGTCTGTCTACTCCTGCTCTCCTTTCACTTTATTATGCATTCATTCATAGTCATATTAATTACAGGATTGATACTTATGGCAACACGTATCAGTGCCACTTAACATTTGTTCAGCGCATACTAAACCAAGCTCTGCGCAATATTTCTAACTTTAGTCGAGATAATAATAATATCACACGCATGGAGAATAAATTGCTGATAACTACTGATTTATTCGCACTCAACTTAATTAGTATGCTTTTCAGATTGATTAATAAAGATCTCACACATAATTTTAGTTCCTTGGATTCCTACTCATTTTGCTCAGAAAAATAATTTCTTGCTGCATGAAGCTCTTACTAATTACGGTAAAATGACAGCATCATTCTGCGCTATTAAAATGTGGAATTCACTTCCCCGCCCCATCAAAACATCATCTCTTACTGCATTTAAAAAACACTTAAAACCCATCTTTTAAATTAATAATTCTGTTATGATTTATTTATTATATTTACAGTGTTATTGTTTGTTTGTTTCTTTCCTTTCTTCTTTCTAAATTATCTTTGTAAATATTTTACGTGATAACGATACACTGTTACTGTACATGCTAAGTTTACATGCTCATTTTTGGTGTTGGTACAAATTTGTATTTCTCTACCAAATACTTATGCCATCACAAAACAGATTTATGTATATATAAACCTTGTTTTTTTTTACCAGTTTCTTTTGTTGGCTTGGTTCATTCTATATTTCTCTGCTAATTTCGTAACTTGTTTCCAATAATCATGTACAGAGAGTCCCGGTACGGTCTTGTGACTCTTCTGCATATCCTTCTTGTTGTAATCATGCTTTGAAAAAATAAATAAATGTTTGATTCAATTTGATTTGACTTGTTTGAATAGGTGTTTGGAAGTAATTTGCGATCATGGTATTGTAATCATCACGCGACGCGTATTGTTGTTTGATAACACTCGAGAACTGATCAGGCAGACAGTCCAATGCAGGGTTGCTTCCTCTTAGAAGCCTTTGTGAAAATTACGGCATCCGTTGTTCGCAGTAAAATAAGTAGCCCCGAGAGATTTGAAAGTGTGGCGCCTCCTGACACCCGTCTAATTTGAAAACTGCCGGGACATTAGGATGGGCTCTCCACAGCAAGCAACACGTGCTACGACGGGGTAGGTGAGCCTCAGCTAGGCGATTAGCCACAGCCGTCTCGTGTTGAGCAATCGGGCAGTGAAGAGACGCTCTCCCTGTGTCCATAATTATCTGTCAACTTCTCGACACCCTTTATGTGTGTACCCCCCCCTCCCCTACTCGTATCCATCAACCCACTCCCCTTCTTAAAATTATTTTCCGTTAGTGACTGTCGCACTCTTCAACATTCACCGGGTTGTTGAAAGGCGCGGCGGCCCCTAACATTCCTATATTTCTGTTCCTGCGTAAACATCGAAGCCATTCACCTACCTACACTCCTACCTGTTTGTCGTGCGACTTCTTAGTTCCCCTGGCCCAGTATCCGTCCTTGATTCATTTTTCCGTGCGCAAATCAGTGTTCTGTAGGCCTTACTGCCTTTGTCTCGTTTTTTTTTTTTTTTTCGCCTTCTTCATTCCTAATAGCGCGTACAAACTGGCCTAAAAGCAAGCTATTCTCAAGTTTATTAACATAATGAAAGTCAGGGACAAGGGAAAGAAAAATAGGGAAACAAGAAGAGGGGCTTGCTTATTATTCGTTTCCTAGACAAGCAAGTCGCAATATTTTTCGAATGCTCTTCTTCCTTGCAGAGTGGTCGACGATTCATTCAAGTACCAGAAATGAGAAACGTACAGAACGCTGGCTTAGGGTGCCTCGATAGTAGCACGGCAAGAAGCCGTGGCTGCTGTCTTGCCGAATGTATTTGTGGATTTATAAACAAAGGTTATAACAAGAAGCGGCTCACATAAGCCTTGCATGCTGACGACGTATATCTTACGCATAATGTCGGCTCGCGTACGGGCATCTATAGAGGCCCGCCAAATCTGCTAATTGGAATGGTGAATTATATTTCCCCGTATTCTTCGATTTACTTTATTTTCTCTGATTTTGGGCACTCAGCACGTGCCACTCGATTCATGGTCAATCCTCCCGAATGGGCATTATTATTATTATTTGTTTTGAACACATATACACATATACATAGTTTACAGGAAAGGGAAAGCGACGAGCAGGCTGGCAACTGCCACCAGAAGGGGCACAACGCCTGCCTACTCTTCTGAAGGGAGGTGACAGCAACACATGGTCGCGATATGTGCGATTCCAACGTAAAGCACGGACAAATAAAGTCGGCTCACATGCACCTGTTAAGCTTGAAGCCGGCATCCGTCTATCGGGCTCTTGCGCAATTTTCTGGCACACCATGAATTCGTCGCGAATATCGTGTTGCCTGGCAATTTCCGATTGGGTACGGCCGCCTCATTATTCCAACACTTCGCACGAGTCTCGAACACTTTCGCGCGGAGGCCGGGCTGCATTAGTGCACGCACTGCACACCCACTGCAAATGCATATACGCACGCAGGCAGGCTGCCGAAACCGGTTATTTTTGTCCTAGCACTACTGCATATCTTATGACCTATGCCGACGTATATACAGGGTGTCTCAGCGAACACTTTCAAAATATTTTTGAGATTGCTTCTGGCAGATAGCACAATTCTAGTACATGAGCTTGTCTACTCGAAGAGGCGGACATTACTTGCACAAAAATTTAAATGCATAACCGACGAAGTAACAAAAATGCACTAATTAAGTTTTTAACTAATTACCTTATGATACATATTGCAATTTAGAAATTCTAGCGGGTGAGACTGGAAGGCATGTGCACTTGAAAAAAGTTGTGTGGATGACACCATTTACGAGATATGCGCGGTCAAACTTGCGGTAAAAATGCACTGTCATTCCACTAACTTCCTTAACAAAACGTCGTTTTATGCATTGAAGCAAAAAAGTAACTGGAATGCCAACGCATTTCTCCGCAAAGTTTGGGAATTAATATCTCTAAACTGCTGTCATCCTCACAATTCGTTCCAAGTGAATCGGTCTTGCGAACTCCCAGGCTGGGATGTGTAAATTACAATATGTGCCATAATGTAATTACTCAAAAATGATTAGTAATTTTTGTTAATTGTTCGATTATAACGCTTAGTTTCCTGTGTGAGTAATGTCCGCCTCTTCGAGTAGACCAGATAGAACTAGAATTGTTCTATCTGCCACAGGCATTTCTTTTTTTTTTAATTTCGAAATGTTCGCTGAAACAACCGGTATGACACAGTTTGTGTCACACGTGTTCGGGTCAAGGTGTGGCACAGTGCGAAAAGGGCACTTTCGAAATTTTTTACCCCAGTCGCCTCTTACGACATGCCACTCGCCGTTTGGCTCCCGTTATTCAGTTCCAATATACATCATGCAGGACAACGAGAACTTTCCAATAAAGCAATATTTGGAATAAAGCGAAATCTTTGTAACGGTGGCCCGCTGTATATAACGCTCTGCTGCCACTTAGATGAATATTCAGATGGAGGAGAAGACTGTCGCTCCGCCGGGCTCAGTGCGCATCACATATGCAGAGAACGCCACGCCTCCTCGAACCGGCGCGGTGAGATCAAACTCAGTACCGGAAACCGGGGTTGCCTGGAAGACGTGCTCAGGGCTTACAAATACTTCGAGTCTCCGCGGCGAAGTTACCGATGTTGTCGCTCTGTTTGGCAACTAAGTGCATCGTTGTCGCTGTATATTTCTAGCAAATAGCAGTGCATGACGGGGTGCATCGGGTAGCTGCGTACATGTGCGACTGAAGAACACCCGCACTTTTTATAGCACCACGGCTAGCCCTATAGTACTGAGAGTAGGTCCTGATCTCGCTCCCAGCATTGCCAGTACGAGTCAAGGAGCAATATGGAGAGGTGCGTCACTGCGGACGTCAGGCTTATGCGACCGAGGAAACTTCTTTTATGTGAATACCTCACTGGCAGATCGAGAGGAAGGGGAGAGTGACCCCCCCCCTCCCTTTGGATACCTTTTTCCGACATACTCTTGAATGCCTTTTAGCCAAATTTTGACTGCCGCAGGATCTGTACCATACATCCGAACAATTATAGGGCCTAGAGCGCAGGCGCTTGCGAAAATTATTAAATAAAGGTAGTACAACCTTGAGTCCTTCCCGTCCAAAACGCTTGCGCGCTTAGCTGTGAGGCAAAGGACGATATAGAAGCTTAAGCGCAGAGCATCAGGGACGGTGACAGCGTGAATGGGCATCCACATGGACACCCCGCAAGCCATGCAGCCCTAAGCGCCATGTCTTACCCCGTCGTCGTTAACAATGAGTCGCCAGATGACATCTTTTTTTTTTCTTTCCTAGGCAGATATAGCAGCGGCGAAGGCTGTGAACAGTCAAACCATAGTCTCCTACATGGTCAAACTGTGGGTTTTAGCGTCTGGAAACTCCGCAGTAAGGGAGGTCATGGCGGACGCCGTAATGGAGGGCTCCGGATTAATTTTGACCACGTCGGATTCTTTAACGCAACCCAAATCTAAGTAAACGAATGTTTCTGTATTTCCCCCCCCCCCCCCCCTAGAAGTAAGGATTCCCTGGCCGGAAATCGAAACCGCCACTTCGCGCTCGGCAGCACAACGCCCTAGCCACTGAGCAACCACGGCGGGTATAGCGCGAAGGCTGTACAGAGGGTAACTAAGGCTCACACGCATTGCGCTTTTAAAACTAACACATGCGACGAACCGTTCCACTATCAGGAAATAACACCAGCAAATTTAATCGAGCCTGTTGACGAGGCAAGACACCATTCTGTCTACAGCATCATAGTGTATATCATGCTGTGAAGAAAGGTCTCGATACCGCGTATAGTTTTCAACATCTCCAATAGAACCCTGCTCTCCGCTCGAACCCGGGCAGCGCACACTGGCGTGAGCCTCCCGCGCTCCACTTCGCGCGGAAACGCTGCACTTTTTAGCGCCTCCGAATCCCGCAGACTAACCTCGCGGCGTGACTGACAGACTGCTGATTTGTGTACTGCGTATCGTCTGGCCAAATGCTGGTGCCACTCTAGTAAGACACTTTAGGTCACGCCTCAAAGACACGGACCGGAAAATATGCAATGGGAGCAGGCTCGGAAGCAGGTGGCCGCGAAATAGAACACTAGTTCGTATATCTTTTTAAACTTACGATCGCGCTGTATACCCGTCATACAATACGTGCACGCGCATACGATGCAGCTTGGGGTCTTTATGTTCCGCCTGCATCAAACGCCCGAGGCTATATAATATTAAAAGCTTCCAGAACATCCGGGGATGAAAATAAGGCAGCTAGCAAGTCAACGAAAGTTCCGATGGCCACAGATGCTAATACAGAGGCCCTGCTTCCACAAACATGCAAGTCTATAGATTTCATAATAGCTGGCTCGTGACCATACTAGAATATAAAACGCGCGATGGCATAAGTTAAAAATAACAAAGACATTCATTAAGACGAACTCGAAGGGACCTTGAAAATGGGGTTTATCGGAAGTTAACAGAATAAGTTAACTGTAAAACTCAACATCTACTATTCCTGGTGCAACCAAATACTCATGACGCAAAACAACAAAGGAGACAGAAATAAAACCAAAAGGAAGGCGTAAGCAGATCGTTTGTGGAATTTACATGAAAGAAAATATTCCTTTATGCATTATTATGTTACTGTATGAAAGAAAATAAATGTCCTTGCTTACCGCCGATGTGCAAACCTGTGCGTTATTACAGAAGATGAAATTTCACCTAGCGTAGTAAAACATTTTATTGCGATAGCAATTATATATAGACTCCAGACGCATTTCTGTCGTCGTCGTCGGTGTCGTCGTGATGTTCCGTATACATTCCAAAGGGCGGTGACATGAAAGCGTGTGAGGGTGAGCCGGCAATTGTGGCTCAATCTTGCGCCCGCTGTGGAGGAAAGCGGGGAGGAAGCGCTCCGTCTTTCGTCATGCGCAAGGCACCGGGGGGAGGGGAGGCGTTCTGCTCTGGCGGCGGCTGCGTACGGCGCGGCCGCGCGGGCCCTGTCGTGAAAGCGATCTGCGATGGGGGCAGAGTGGGCCGAGTGCTGATAGCTTCGTGTGCTCTGTGTTCTCGCCGCTTAGTTCGCGTTGAAGCGAGAGGCAGCACGAAGGTCAACTCGCTCGCTGCTGCTGCCGCGCTTCATCACTCCAGCGTTCGGACAGCGAAAGTGCTCGGCCGTCGAGTAAGATGTGTTCATGTTTGCTTGTGCGCACGTGACAGCATGTATGTTAATTTAATTAGTAAGCGAATGGTTACGAGCTTATATGGCCGATAAATCTACTATCCTTACCTCGTGTAGCTGTCTACTAATTTGCTATCGCAATCATGTTTCGCTATTTCGGTGATCTCCCTTTGTTTAAAATACACCAAAGCATTCACGGCATTATCAGCGACAACGTTAGAACGCCGCTTGTTCTTGTAGCTGCTGGGCAGTAACTTCGCCATAATTATCATCATGCAGAGACACCATGAGGATTTCATCAATTATTTTTATGATGTGTAAGCACTGTAAATTCTGACGCCATTGTGGACGCTGTCGTAGATGTTATGTTCGCAGAAACACAATTTGCTTCTCGAGTAGCTAGCAGAGTTGCCTCCTTCTAAGTCTGCTGATGCGGCCTTCTCGCTCAGTCGAGTAGCACGTGTCAGTGACCGCTGCGGAAGTTCAGCTTAACCTTGGCGATTCGATCGTGTTAAGTGAATTTGTTTTCCATTGGTTCTGTGTGAAACCAATCAAATGCTCACACATGGTTCCTCATATCCGAAAATTTGGCTTAACCCTGTTCCTCTTAGCGGGAGTCTACTGTATGACGAACAAAATACAGCACATCAGTTACCGTTCCTAATTAAGTGGCATAAATTAAAGATCCCATAACAACATTTGTGTAACACCCAATGATAAAAAAACAAACAAGACTCTGCAATTACCGGTTCGTGCGTGCAGCAGTGGTATGAGTAGAAGTCAGAGTTCGGCTTTTAAGACCGACTGGTGATGAGTGGTTAGGGGAACAAAACATTGCAGGAAGCGTGAAATCAACGAAACAAGAACAAGATCTCTTTTTATATCATTCAATTAAATTCTGGGGTATTACGCACCGAAACCACGATATGATTATGACGCATGCCGGGGGACCCCGGATTAATTTTGACCACTTGCGTATCTTTAACGTGCACATATACATCGAAGTACACGAGCGTCTTTGCATTTCGCCCGCATGAAAATGCGGCCGAAGCGGTCGCGATCAAACCCGCTACCTCGACCTCAGCAGCGCAACGCCGCATATAGCCGCTATTAACCTTGACTGTCGGCAAGAGTTTTTTACTTATTTTCGAAAAGCGGCTTTACTCTCTTCTTAATAGTCCTGCTCCACCCACGCACTAAGGGTAACTTGACACACACTACTGGAGCCATCGGACTCATCAAGAATAGTTACCTGAATTCCTCAGCAGTGGTCATATTGTCACGTGGTCGTGACGGCAAAGAACACAGTAGCAATACTGTGAAAGGGTAAACTAGCTTTTATTGGGCGAACCTGTGCCCACAAAACAGGCTACACTTAAAGCACAACGATAGCGGCGAACACAGTCGGCGATCGTCGAAAAATCTGATCAGCGGGTCAAGCGCGTCGGCTTTTATACTCTAGTCGTCGAATGTTCCAGACTAATCGTTCGGACCCGCGTGCCTTCCACAAAGTTCTACACCATTCGCGTCACACGATGAAATCAGATAACACAGGGTTCGGCGACAACAGACAGCCGGATAGAAGCATCGATAACTTTCCAGAAACTTCGGATACATGCAGGCGCATCCCGCGCAGTGCGATTACATTTGTTAGGCGGCGAAACGTGGTCGCCCGATAAAGATAAGTACACGCGTCAATATGACCATTTATTTTGAGTTGTCTGACTGAAATAGAATAGTTAACGGACACTCTCAGCGGTAGCCTTCCAACTTTCTTGAGAGAAACCAGGATACTACTAGAACAAAGTGTGCATGACTGTTGTGCAAGGAGCTAAGCAAACACCTTGTGTGCAGCGCAGATAGTGTCAGGACTGTCTGCCGAAAGAGGGTTCGGGGATCTCTCCCAAAGTGTGCGACGTGACGAGTCCAGACTCTTCGAAACAACGAGGAAGGGATACTCTCTCTCTCTCTCTCTCTCTATTTATTTTTCATTCCTTATTTTTTTATTCCTTTTTTTTTTTTAGGATGTGCCGCGACGGGTAGAACCTATTCTTGGACATTTCTAAGAAACGTTTAAGGCACGTACCTGCGATGTCATAGTTTCAATAAATCAAGCCTCATTGGCGCTACCCGTATCGAGAGGAGTAACTCGCGGCACAGAATCGAAAGTTCTGCAGACAGGCGTGTTTGCTTCTCTTTTGTTTTCGTCGTCGAAGTGTGCATCTCACACCCCGTGACAACAGGTGCTCTAGGTAATTTGCGATGCGGGCCTTGTTTCTATGTGGGGCAGTCATTTCCGCCCCTTTTGTTCGGAGACAGCGGCACTAATGAGCGCTTGTTGTTCACGCTGTAGCCACACGCAGGTGTAGACAGCAGCGGAACAGTGGCGCTAGGCGAAGAGACAGCCGCTTGTTTTGCAGACGAGCACGAGAGCTATATATGGGGAGCGCACACGTGAAAACTTCCAGACGGCGAATTATTTGAGTTGTTGTCACGGTACTTTTCTTTTTGACCTTTTTAAACAAATAAGGCATTACGAGCATGGGTTCTACTTAAAAATTGCGCAAACATCAAAATTTGGCCTGCGTTTATTTTTATATTTCGTTTTCGTTTTTGTCGTGATTTGAATGTCGTTCCACTTAATGCAACGCTGAGGGCTCCTGAAAGTGTACGTCAAATACACGAGGTCCTAGCTAAATGTGAAGACACCTTCCTGTGTAATCGCCGATAGAGGCTCAACTTCGCGCGAGATTTTTTGTTCCGTGTAGCATATCACAGTTTCCATGCTTTCGACAAGCTGCAGAGCATGACGTCGCGAAGACAAAGCGACGCCGTAATCGCCAGTTTCGCGTAGGAATTCAGCTGCAAATTGCCCAAGTCAGTAACGTACATGTTGAAAAGTATTGGTCACAAAATGCTACCTTGCGGTACATTGTTATTTTATTACCTTATAGCTATTGTGTTAATTCTCAATTCTAAAGCGCTCTAATTTATTCAAAAATTAATTAGTAAAGAACCTGTTAAACGGACCTCTAAAGCCTAAACTACTAAGCTTGCTTATCATTAGAGCATGGTGTACACTATCGAATGCCTTGGTCGAGTCTATGAATATTGCTAACGCGCGCCACGGTTGTCTTCCATCAGATCAGGAACGTAATCGGAAAATTCTTTCATGAGTACGATTGTGTTCCTATTTTTCGTGAAACCAAATTGAGCTGGATTATGCAGAGAATTTCTTGCAAAACGACTGCATCACATATGCAATATGGTTTTCTTTTCATTATTTGTGCTGTAGTGCACAAAATTAGCCATCTGCAGAAGTATACTGCGCATGAGCAAGAAAGGTATTTTCCAACCAAAGTTGCTTAAGACAGCTGATTTTGGCTCACATATACATGGTCGACGGGTGCCTTTGTGCTACTGGTTTTAGGATGAGCTCTCAACGTCGTGGCGAATTTTATTGTAGTTCACGTCATCAATACTCAACCGAAGACAACGCTTTCGTCTTGAACAAGCAGCTTTTATTTTCATAAACAAAATTAAGTTCTACATAAACAAAGCAAATGCACTTGATCTGTGAAAGCACTCGAACTTAATTTGCCGAGACGCGGCCAAACTTGTGCCTTGTTTTCCAACCAATTTTTGTTGTACCGCCGTTGCACGGAAGAGGACGCGCACCATTTTGCAAGTCATCCAATGCGATCGGTCTGTAGTTGGTATAGTCGTCTTTTTTTACCGCTTTTATAAACTGGCCTTATGACCGACATTTTTAGCTCTTGAGGTATAACGCCAGTATCCAGTATGCTGTTTAGTATCTTTAGCATTACATCTTTCAGCTCTTTGAAATGGATGTATAAATATTGAAAACGTACTTTGTCTATTCCCGGCGGTTTAATCATTTTCATCTGGCGCATTATGTTCCAAAGATCCGTTTCACTTGTAGATGGTAGAAAGGAAGTGCGTGCGCATGCGTGAACTGGCTTGAACACGCCCGAGTTGCTGCCAATGCTTCCTCTCAGTACTTTCGCAGCTGTTATGAATGTATCGTTGAACTTATCGCAAATTGCCTGCACGCTTTGGTTGGGAAAGTTCTTTTTGGCCGCATCCTCAATGCTGACGTCTTTTGAGCTGCCCATTCGTTCATTTGCTATTTTCCATGTCATTCTCCCGTCTTGTCTGCTCACTGTAAATTGACGCAAGAAGTATCGCCTGTCATATTTTTACGGTCACCAGATTTCGGTAGAATACGAAACTATCGTCTTCTTTAATCATCTCCCGGCTGTTTCCTGCATCGCTGCCAGGCTTTGCCTTTTATGTAGCAGATATTCATTATCTCAGGAGTCATCCATTTACGGTGAGGATTTCTTTGCTTCAATGTCACGCACCTAGTCGCTCGGTTATATATATCTTGAAATATTTTCACTAGTTTTTCTGTATGCCTGTAGATGGTCAAGAGCTAATAGAGACGTCCAGTTAGTATTCCTGATCAGTTCCTCAACTTTTTCGTTGTCTAAGAGATCGCGTTTGGCGCAGCTCTCCTCTCCTTCGACATATTTCTCTGCGGTGATGACAGCAGCTATACAATAATGGTCGACTAGTTTTAGATTGATCACGCCTGACCTATATGACTGTTTTGCCAGCCTAAATACAGTGTGATCAATGCATGTTTTTGTAATTCTGAGTCCCAATTAGGCGTTTATTACGTTCGTGAGTCCATATTCAGCTAATAAATTCAGGTAATCAGCAACTGCTCATCCTGCTTCTTGCAGAATATCAATATTCAGGTCCCAAACCAACATAAGCTGTTTTTCATTCATATGCCGTTGAAGGAAAGGGATCAATTTACTCGAAAACCTTTTAGGATCCTTGCTTGGTGGCCTGTAAGTGCCACACAATATTTATGTAACCTCTCTTTTGTTAATATATAGCGCTATAACCTCTGCACGGTGAAAGTTGACATCGATCCTAGAGCATATCCATGCCTCTTTGACAAAGATGAACACTCCTACACCTCTTACATTTTCCCGACATAATGCGTACTTTTGATAACCGTCCAAGTCATAGCAGACCTGCCTGGTTGCGTCCAAATTTATTTTTGTTAAAACGATCACGTCAGTAACCACATTTCGAGACAAGTAAACACAAAACTGATCCCAGTGTTTTCTTACGCTTCGTATGTTTGTATGCAGTATGCTAATTTCTTGGCTAAATCCATCTTCAGCGATTGCATTTTGGACGTTTTTATCTAATTCAGCGAATGACTTAGAAGAAACCACTAAACTATCTTTTGCAAATCATTCTCTACATCAACTTTAATCGCTGCAGTACCTTCCACCTTTCTAACAAAGATTTTGTCATTCCGCGTCCAGACAAACTTGTAGTTCTACAGCTTTGCAAGGCTTCGACATTGCCAAAATTATATATATATATATATATGTTCACCCCGAAGGGCAGTTCTACTGGATGGCCACGGGTCTCGAGTGGCTTGGTCAGTGAACCTGACAATGATTGGTGGAATTTTATCTTTTCCTGCGTTGATCCTGTGGACTGCTTGGAGTGACTGTTTTTATGGTGCCTGTATTTCGAGCCTTTTGCTCAAGTCTGTAAGTATGTGGTGCAAATCTTGTTCTGAGCTTTCTGCTATTTCTTGTATTTCTATATTTTTTCGCCTGGAATACCGTTCGGCCGTATCACGGTCTCTTTTAGCCGCGCAATTTCAGCGTCCTTAGAAGACAGTTGTTTGGCCAGCTCTGCTGATGTTTCTTTCAGTGTTTCTATTGCCATTTCCTGATCCCGCGTCTTATCCACAAGTCCATCATATTTTGAAGATAGCGTTTCCATTGACTTTTCAATTGCCTCTGTTGTTGCATATTGGCGATCTACTTTTTTTCCAAGGCCTTCCAGGCATCCTAAAACTGTGGCGAGCATTTAGCTTCATGGTGGCAATCTTCTTGCTTAACAACTTTGACTCATCTGAGCTTTTTTCGTCTGTAAGCCTATGTTCATCTTCATCGCTGCTTTCAGGTTCGGAAGACTGGTTGCCTTGTTTCAATGCCACACAAGTTTCACACTCTCAGCTAGCGATTTACATTTCTGTCATTTTCTTCATGTGCTTTATTTTTAGCAATACCCGAGTACTTCCTGGCATGATTACCAACTTTTACATTGTTTACATAAACTGCACTGGGCATCGTTTTCAAGCAGTTTGGTACGAAATGTGCAGTCCAGTGAAGTATAGAATCAAACTCAATTATATCTGAAGTTTCTCTTACCTTGAGGGGCAAGAAAAAAGCTGTCCCAGCTGTGTTCGATGCCCCACCGGACTGCAGGGTGGGATCCTTTGCCGTGTCCTTTTGTAGGTTCGAACGGGCCCAGTCCGTGACGTCACGCCACTCCCAGTTTCCGAGGCGTCATCTCCAACGGCCATTCATATCTGCGCTGACCAGCTGTGCAGGATGCTGTCTGTAGTCAAGGAATTTCCACGTTGATAGCAGAAACCCACCGGAACAGCACGCTGTAGGTATAGCAAGTCGCTGGCAGATGCGAAGACGTACGAATGGGCCTAGAGGGAAAGGCAAAAGAAATTGCCGCGCCCGTCACGTGAGGCGAGGTGAGGTCACGTGCGCGTAATTATCACCCGCAGCCGTGTCTCATCGGATGCGACGTTCTGCTGCTCAGCACGAGACATCGGGTTCCCTAAATTTTCGGCCGCGCCGGCCTTGTGGGGAATACAGCTGGACGATGCGTACTCAAGTTTAGGTATAGTGAAGGTGTCATATGCATATTACCGCCAAGAACAGCACTAAAGCAGGCAGCTTGCCACAAGAGGGAAATAAAATAATACAAAGGCGCAAACCAAATACAAAAGCTCCTAATTTGGATCATGTCCCTAAACTCTGCTTCATTCTGGTTTGAAACAAAATGAAAGAGCTATATGTTGTCCGGTGTATGCTCTGGTACGATCTGATGTCCTTCCGTGTTACGTTATCCGTAGGCTAACCTGCCAAAAATTATAAAAACACCCTTTTGGGTTTATGTTGTCCCCAAATAACGCTGCGGTCACCGTTTAGGTCACCAAAGGCATGCACGTCTACATGCGTGGCGTCGCGTTCTTGAAAGGTAAATGTAGCGAGCGCAGAGTGTTGAATAGAGCAAATTCACGCTACATAGATGACGGTTCTTATTTGGGGACAAGATAAACCCTAACGGGTGCAAAGTTTTTCTTTCTTTCTTTTTAACAATGCATGCTCCTGTTTTTTATTTGTCATGGCTCGCGCACATGATCGTGGGTCTCTGGCAATGAGTACAGTACAAGAGTTATTTACCTCAGTACGGAAAACCTGTCCTTTTGGCAATGGAGGATACATATAGGAGGAACCCTGGTACAGTGAACTAGAAGCAATTAGTGTAGTATAGTGTAGCGCTGGCGCAACAGGTGGTTTTATTTATCCACTGTATGTTCGTCATACGCTTCAGCCTCTCCCCGCCCTCCCCACCTATATATGTTTATCCAATGAGCGAACTTCATTGTGTTATTCGGAAACAATAATCTTCGGCTGAAAGCCTATACCATTTCCTTTGTTATTTTTACGCATGTGGGCTTATCGGTCGCTTTCGGCGTTTATTTGCGTTAAAGGCGAATTTGGGGGTATTTTCTGTGCGGGTGATGTACTGTAGCAATCCTATGTATTCTTTATTGGCGTAAAATTAACGCGGTAATAGAAAAGCAAAAAGCACAGTGGGTTTGAGGTGACGCCGTCATGGCGCAGATGCAATCGTTGTACGTCCCGGTCACGCAATTCAGTGAATACTCCTAATATTCGGTGACAGTTCTGCCAAGTAGTGGCGTGACAGATTCGCTGCTAAGTGCGTTGAGGTTTTAATTAAATGCGATATGTTAAGACGATCACTTACGGCGTCTCACGCTGCCCTGACAGAAGCAAAGGAAAAAGAAAAACCTGAATTTCATTTTTATTTTGATCGCAACCAGTTTGTAATGAGCGCAAATATAGTTCTTGTGTTACTCACCCAAATGAGTGTCGTGTGCTACTCTCATTCCATAACGCTTTACGATAACAAAATTGTCCGCCTCTCTGACTGTATTTTTTATCCCTGTGCGCCAACTTATGTCGGAGTACTGACATTTATTTGTTATAAAGCTGCCGGATTTGCAGAATAAATTCAACGTGCTTTTTTTAATGCATATTTTTCTCCTGGTTTTAACCGAACACGACGAACCCCTTCTCATAACTAAGATTCAATATTTTCCCAAAATTCGGCGCACTTTTTCGGCTTTTGTTTCCCCGAGAAAGCTTTTTTTTTTCGGTGAATATATTACAGCGAAGCTGCGAAGGGCTACTTTCCCCACTATCGTGCCCGCACGTAAAAAAAAAAAAAAGAAAAAAAGAAATCCCAAAGATGATGCAATGCCGGGCCGACCCACGGGGGAGGTGCAGTTCGCCATCAAGGGGCCCCATACATAGCTTCGCTGGTTATCCTTCTTCACAGAGTGGATTGGCACTGAATTTTTTCTAATGACATTTCACCGATTTTTTCTCGGTGAATTTCTGGTTGAATAATTGACTCGCTTAGACGTGTTGTGTGAAATAAAATTAAAAGAGCGCAAAAAGAAGAAAAAGGCACTGACAAGACAGGAAACAGCACAAGCGATGTACTGCTGCGCATCCTGCTCCTCAATACTGTAATTGCATAAAATAACAAACTTTTCGTGAACCAGTCTTTAGGAAGGGCCCAAAGCCTTATGGCGATGAGTCATGGAAAAAATCAGATGAGCGCATTTGATAATCGATCACATATACGAGTTGTTCATGTTATATTTTTAAGTGTTACGGGATGTTTTTTTTTTTTTAATTGCCTGTTTCAGATAACGTAATTCTAGTCCTTGATATGAATTGTTCGGAGAGCGGACAATACTTGCACGAAAAATTGAAACTCACATTCAACAATTTAAATAAATCACTACCTACCTTCCTAATTTGCGGCACATATTGCAATTTGTGAATTGCAGCCGATGAGTTTGCAAGACGTATCACTTGGAACTAATTTCCAGAATGACATCAGCTTGGAGATATGCGCCATCAAACTTGCCCTAAATATGCACTGTTGTTCCACTTACTTATTTAACAAAGCGCTCTTTTATGCTTTGAAGCACAAAAGTAACTGGAACGCCCATGTATTTCCTCCCACACTTTGGGAAATCAAATCTCGAAAGTGGTGTAATCCTGGAGATTCATTTCAAGTGAATACGTCCTGCAAACTCCCCGGCTACAATTCGAAAATTCCAATATGTGTCGTAACCTAATTAATTAAGAAGTTAACTAGTGACGTTTCGTTATTTAGATGAATACGTGCTTCGATTCATCGTGCTAGTAATGTCCGCCTCTTCGTATAAACCAGCGCAAGGACAAGAACTATGTTATCTGCCATAAGACAGTCTCAAAAATTTCGGGAGACTTAAAGATTCCCTATACGCGGATGATATAACGATATGGATAACCAAGGGCAACTTGGGAGAGAAGGAGGAAAAGCTCCAACGGGCAGCCAATATAATAGAAAACTATACGCAACAAAGAGGACTCCAGTGCTCTGCGGAGAAGTCAAAACTCATTCGCCTCACAAAAACCAAAAAACAAAGAACTGACCCGAGACTCAAACTCGAGATAAGGCTGGACGGGAAAATTATTCCTGAGAGGTCAACAGTAAGAGTGTTGGGGATGTGGCTGCAATCTAATGTCAGATGTTTACACACTTTAAACACGATCAGAAAAACAACGCAACAAATTAACCGGATGATAGCCCGTGTGGCTCATAATCGGACAGGAATGGGGGAACAAGACACCCTCAGACTGGTGAAAAGCCTGGTCATTAGCAGACTAATGTACTCCCTACCTTACCATACCATGAACAGGGAGGAAGAAGAAAAGGCTGATACAATAATAAGGATGGCATATAAGACAGCCCTGAGGTTGCCACGCAACACTTCAAATGAGAAGCTTCTAGCCCTCGGCCTCCACAATACATTTCATGAGCTGGCTGAGGCCCAACTCATAGCGCAGAGGAGTCGATTGGCGCAAACGACAGTCGGCAGAGCTCTTCTTCTAAGAGTCGGCCTTGGAGAATGCATACAAATATACCAAAACGCCAAAGGTCTACCCTGCCAGATTAGAGCTTTGTATGGGGTATCACCAATACCACAAAACATGGATCCGACATTACACGCAGGAAGGAGAAAAGCTAGAGCAGAATACATAGACAAAACAACAAAATACTTGGACACTGCACGATTCACGGATGCTTCACCATATCGGGCCAACGCAAAGAACATGGTGGCAGTTGTCGTAAACCGTAAAGCGAAAATCACGGCCTGTGCTTCGGTTTCCCGAGCAACCATTTTAGAAGCCGAAGAGATAGCCATTGCCTTAGCTATACGAGAAGGCATAGAGCGCAACGCTCCACTAACAATAGTCACAGATTCTCAGGCCGCATGTAGGAACTATCAGAGGGGACAGATCGGCGCGAGGGCACGCCGGATACTTACCGAAATCAACAGAGACCTTGACGTCAGGTATACCCAAACAATAACATGGGCCCCGGGACACGAGGGTGTTACTGGGAACCTCCATGCAGATGAGGCGGCTCGAGGTTTTACTAATTGCCGAGCTGTCCATGGCAACATGGTGGAGGACCCGACACCCATCGATCCAAGTTATAGAGCGATCTTGCAACACTACAGGGAAATCAGAAGGCTCTACCCAGCCCCGCATAGGAACCTTTCAGCCGTGGACTCAGCGACGTTACGCAGGCTCCAAACAGACACATACATAAACCTACATAAATTGCACATATACTACCCAACAGCATACAAGGACATATGCCCGTGGTGTGGGAGCACACCAACGCTCTACCACATCACATGGGAGTGCACAGCTCACACAGAAGAACAAGAAGATAATAACACGAGAGCGAGGTGGGAGGCATTGCTATCCAGCTCCGCCCTCGGGGATCAGCTCAGGCTCGTCCGCAGGGCAGAAAGGATGGCGAGGGCCAGCGGTGCCTTGGAATAGGGGCCCGACCACACGGCGTTACCCCATTTTAGGGGCAACGAAGTTCTTTCTACGAATAAAGTTTTGTTCTTCTTCTTCTTAAAGATGATCACCCCGGAGAATGAGATCTTATTTGTAACATTACGCGAGTAAAGCGATACAATGAATATTAATATGACAAGGCAGGCACGACAGCGCGGTAACATTTACTCAACTTGTCCCTTACATCCGCGCCGCACTGCGAACACTGCAAGGACGCAAGCCAGGGCTGCCTCGACTCCTCTACGTAGCCCCTCTCACTGCTTGTCATTGTCGTCACAGCCCGAGAAAAAGCGGAAGCAAATAAGAGATAAACACAAAGATTGCTTGGGCGACAGGTCGAAGCCTGATCATGGCCAGACTCCTTCCATCGGAGCGCATGTAAGCTCGAAGCTGCGTGGCGATCGCACTCTTAGCGCTTTGGTAAAGTTTGCTTTCACTGACAGTTCTCCGTGAAAACAGAAGTAATGAAAAACAATTGGGTGTACCCTTTCCTTATATAAACCGAAAACGATGAACCCTGCAAGTTATAACATATAAAGTAAAACAAATTATCTAAAATGGGCTTCCCCACACGTAGATAATTATTGTGGAGAAGCCAGCTTCGAGCTGCGCTTGAGAGTTTGTCTCGGAATGGAGAGTCTTGGGGCCGAATTGTTTTCGTCCGATTCTCCTTATCTCTCATCATCCTTTCCACCAAATAACCGATCGCGGCACGGCTTCGTGTGATCGAATGACAAAAGACATTAGGAATTGAAAATGAAAACAATCGTTACACAATGCGAGTACTAGCTGCTTCCAGGTTCGATCCCGGATGATGCACATTTGTTCACCCGCGTACCTATTTATTTATAATGACGTTTACGGTTTTCGTAGTGACGTTATCAGTTACATAAACATAAGTGCTACCGCTACACAAGCCGTTGCCTATAATAACAAAAAGCGTGAAGCTAGCTTTTTCACACAAAGACTCTAGGCGTGGAGAAGACAGCTTTAAAGGAAGCTTTTGAGCGACGCTCGCATACATGGACGTGTGTAGAACGCTACCGCACGCAACTTCCACTGTCTAACAAGCAAATGTCTTTGGTACCTTTAAACGTGTTATGCTGAGGCACCGACCCATATATTATATCGCGTTTAGTGATAGTACTACCATGGCCGATAAGACTGCAAAAGTTCCTCTGTTCAGATGTTCGGCAAACGGCCCACGAAGAAAATGGCCTCCCTTAGGAGCCTTCCCGCTGTAACATAACGCGATGCTCAAGGACACCGGGCCTGAAGAATTGTTGAAATGTTTCCACTGAGCACGCCTCCACGGTGACGCACTCCACGGTGACGACATCCGTCGCAGCCCTTAAAGTGGCGATCGTTAATGGATGGCGCGCCGCCCTTTTCACACTACGGAAATTACGTCTATAGAAAACGAGATATATGCTAGGTACTGCACTTCATCTTTCCCAAATACGCATCGCTGGGCTTCGATCACAAGCAAATCTAGCGAATGGGAAGCGGTGGACTGGTGACATGATCACAAACGTGTCCATGACACCGGCAGCCAGACCGTGGGCCCAGAGTATGCGTTGTTGTGCCTGGCGACCCCTCGGAACAGAAGATGCTTCACCGGCAGACATGCAGCTGTCACGGGTGCGGGTCACGCCTCGTCGTTCACTCAAGGCAACTCAATCAGCGTCATCTGAGCCTTACGGACAAGCAGTCATATTCCAGATCTTCGGCTTCACGCTTCATCGCTCACTTCAAGAGCAGCTGTGGAGGGCTACCGCGCAAATAGATCCCTTATAATTCTAACAGACTCCAAGGAAGCATGCCGAACTACATTAACGGCAGAATCGGTCAAAAAGCGCTCCAAATCTTCCTCCGCGCTGGCCAACAGAATAAACGCATTAGACGCACCATCTTTTGGGTACCGGGGCACACTGAGATTGAGGGCAACCAAAGGGTAGATAGGATCGCTTGCGGGCATACAAACCGAGCGGACCTAAAGAGAGATCCTGAGAATTTCATGACAGTGATCCCAACGTACTCTGGCATACTAAATTACCATAGAGGGACGAGGATCAGATATCCCCCGCCCCACAATACACTCACTCAACAACAGGCAGTTTACTGGCGAAAGCTGCAGACAGGAACTTTCCCAAATTTACGTATACTATGCAAAATGTTCCTAAGTCAATACAGGGACACATGCCCGTGGTGTGGCGCAATACCCACACTTTTTCCCATCACATGGGAGTGCAATACGAATAAGGCATTCCACAAAATAGAAAATTCGAGTGCGGAGCAGTGGGAAAGCGTGCTCTCTGCGGCGACCGTAGCCCATGGATCCAACGGAGGCTGGTGGATCATGCCCGACGAGCAGCTACGCTCAGTAGTTCCCTGAAATAGGGGCGCCAACCATGCAGGCCGGAGATCGTCATCAACCAACAGAAAATGAAGACATCCGGCCTGACCGTTGAATTCTCTTTCTAGAGCAATAAAGTTTACTTCCTCCTCCTCCTCCTTCTAATTTGCGAGGAATTGGGCATTTCCGCCGGCTCCGCAAAAACTAAAGCAGCAGTTCTCGCCGTCATGAAGGCAGAAGTGACGGTCGAGGAAGTTGACGAGGCTTGGAAAACCATTGTTGAAAAAAAGCAAAAGGCAGACGAGTGCGAGAGGCGCAAGCGCGAAGCAGTAGGGAGGCGCGTGAAGAGGCAGAAAGGCGCAAGCGTGAAGCAGAAATGTGCGAAAGGCGCGAGCGTGAAGAGGCAGAAAGGCGCAAGCGTGAAGCAGAAATGTGCGAGAGGCGCGAGCGTGAAGAGGCAGAAAGGCGCAAGCGTGAAGCAGAAATGTGCGAGAGGCGCGAGCGTGAAGAGGCAGAAAGGCGCAAGCGTGAAGCAGAAATGTGCGAGAGGCGCGAGTGTGAAGAGGCAGAAAGGCGCAAGCGTGAAGCAGAAATGTGCGAGAGGCGCGAGCGTGAAGAGGCAGAAAGGCGCAAGCGTGAAGAAGAAATGTGCGAGAGGCGCGAGTGTGAAGAGGCAGAAAGGCGCAAGCGTGAAGCAGAAATGTGCGAGAGGCGCGAGCGTGAAGAGGCAGAAAGGCGCAAGCGTGAAGCAGAGGAGCACAGGAGGCGCGAGCAGGAGGCAGCGCAATGGCACGCTCTTAGGATGGCAGACCATGAGCGCAAAAGTCAGATACTTAGATGGCAGACAGTGCGACGCCAGCTCCACACTTTCGGGGCATACGAGGCTATAGACGAGGATATAGTCAATTCCCTCGCCTGTTTTGAACGAGTGTGAGAAAGAGGGTGTCAGCCGGGATTAGTGGACAGTGTTACGGTTGACGTCTAGCACCTTGTGCAAAAAGGATTCTCGCCCACCATGCCTCATCGAAACAAAGTGTGACTTCCTAATTCGCCATGGTTGTCTCGAGTGTATACCGGTCTGGCGGAAGCCCCGCAGTGTTTACAAGCCCCTTTTGTGTGTACGCGACTTTATAGGGACCCTTTCCTCGAACTGTCAGGCTCTTCAGGAGAACTTCCGCGAACCAGCAACGCGCGAAAGAGAGGGGATCAGCTGTCTACCATTCCCAGGACCGCCGCCTGCAGAGGCGCGCTCGCGAATACGTCAACTGGGAGAATGGATCAGTCGCCCTTCCGCAACTAGACGCCCTTTCCGCGAACCAACGTCGCCTAGAAGAAAGGAAAAGCGTCTACATTCCGGACCTGCAGGCTTGGTATCTACTGAGGCGGGACACCCATCCACAAACCAGACTCTGTGCCTGTCACGTGACGTCGACGGGATCGAGATCTCTCCCACGATTTTAGAAAGCCTATTTAAGGGGCTCCGAAATGTACTTTTAAATCACTTCATTCTCTTCTCATCATCTTTCACCAATCTTTGAATAAACCGTGCAAGTTTCGAAGTAGAAATCGTCTCGTCCTTGCCTGGTCGCCATGGTCTACCAGATGCCTGCAGCCCGCTGACAACGCCACGCTACCCAATAGTAATGTCGGTCAAGCTTCAGCAGGCATCGCTACAACTCGGCAGCAGTACGATACGCTACCCTGGAATACGCAACAACCGAGAGATTACCAGCGCTAATCTTACTTGTGTTCTATTAACTGCTTGTCCGAGGAGAAAGCACGAGACTATCATAGGGCTAAGAAGGCTTTGTTCAGACACATCGGTCTAGCATTTCACACCGTCTTCGAAGGCCAAAAAGAGAGAGCGGCAAAGCTTGCCGAAGATTACTGCACGCACCGAAGTTTCCGCAGTACGCCGTGACAATCAGAGAGAAGCGACAAAGCATGATTTGGTTCCGGGAAGCAAAATGGTAACAAGTCTTACCGTAGGAATTTTAAACCGGAGACTTTCATATCCCCTGGCATGCATAAGGAGAAAGAGGGTGACGCACCTAAAGCAGCGCAAGAAACTAAGGCGCCCGCTGATGGTGTTGGAGGCGCGGAAGAGAGCTGTGTGTTACAACTGCGGAGGAAAAGGCCACATGACCAGGAGCTGTGAGAAGCGGGTGGTATTTGCCACAATTCAGGACTCCGAGAGCAACCTGCAGCTGTTGAAGCTGTAAATGGGACAGCTTTCAGTGAACGGCCAGGTGTGTATGGAGGCGGCAATATCGGCCAGCCTGCCAGAGCAAGTCAGCTATTACTCTTCGGATAGGTCGGAGCAAACGCTGACGGAACGAGGCGAATCCTTCTCCAATATGGGAACTTTCAGAGCAAAACCAAAAGAGGAAACTCAGAGACTGATAGGCGTATCCCCTATTGAGCAGCGGTCAGAGGACCATGGAATGATTCCCGAGGAAGCTGCGCGCAGTCACGAGTCAGACGTGTTAGTAGCTGGAAGCGAGGGGAAGACTGTTGACGAAGAGAGCGGCGGTTTTTCCGCAGCAAACAGAGAGCCCGTTAGGCCAACTGTGTACAGAGGTGGCAAGTTCGGCCAGCCTGCCAGAAAAGGTCACCTACGGCTGTTCGAATAGGTCAGAACAGATGGTGAAAAAAGATGGCATAGGTCTAAGAGTAAAAAGGCGAACGCGGTCGAGGTGTCTAACATCAAACGCTCGAAGCGACAAGGCGACAGAGGCAAATGGGTGAAGGTGAAGATCCAGCCGGAGACTGTGAAAAAGCGAAGGACAGTAAATCCAAAGCTTTAGGCGTTTATGGGGATCGGCATGACGGACGTCGTGAAAATGAGAATTTTGCGAAGATTCTGGTGTACTAGCCATCGCCTAGCCACACTGCAGATGTCTCGGCCTTATTTGCAACGTCAAACTGCCCAAAGCCCTCATACGGAGCCCTCGTTAGTATACGGTCGCCGAGTTAAGCAACAACCCACTTGTAACGTTCACTGTTCACTGAGGTCGCTGCTTGTAGCTGCACAAAAACATGCGCCTCGTTTTACGGTGTCTAAGAGCCCATACATGCAGTCACTAGCAGCAATCAGATCAAATCGGTCGCCATTTTTATACTCAATTTGCACCGACGCACCAGTTTTCACTGCTTACAATACGTGTTCCAACCTTTCAAATTCACCAGGCTAGATTTACCATCTGTAAGTAGTAAATAAAGCAAATAGATGGCCTGGTCAGCTGAACACATCAAAAACTCCTACCTTGAATTCGCATTTCGTACCAGAGGACACATTCATTTCTTGGGGTAGTAGAGAGCCTGGTTGTGCAACACTTGTCAGCACAATAAACAGACACCAAGTTGCAGAGTCTCTCGCAGTGTACTTAGACATAAGCAGCACATCTTTTGTATCTTACTGCAAGTTACAGAGGCTGCATTTGTTGGAAGTGTTCTAATAACAATACCATGAACCATGCCTCTAGTGTGTGCTGTAATGTTTCATGCATATTTCAAAGCAACGCCCACAGGAGAATCTTAATCTTGCACCATATGCCACCAGCTGAAGGAAGCACATTGTCTTTGATTGGGGACCACTATATTGCTTCTCACCAGCCAAGCTGGCAATAACACCACTGAGTAAGTGTCCTATCATCAGTACCAGTGCCAGGAATTGTGCTACTTTACAACACAGTGCTGAGGAGTGCTTCTCAGTGTACTATGTACATTATATTTAACGAATTCACAATAATCTCAACATCTGCGACCTCATGGACTTGATGCTTGCACAAACCTACTGCAACACTCAAAAAGTGCACAGTAAGTAAGATTTTAAGCCGCATAATTGTACAATTTAGCAACACTAATTGTTTCAGTAGAGAAAGTATATCTTACCATTACTCCTGTTCAGAGCTTCAATGAGCAAACCACACAAAGAGACACCAACTAACAACTTTTATTTTGTAGTGTGCCTGCACAACTCAGTACGAATAGTCTGCTATTTTAAGTGTGACTGATGCCAAGAATACGTAAACCAGAAAATGCTCTTGATGCAAGTAGATTTCTAAGCATTAAAGAAACAAAAGTAGACAGTTACAAAAAAAAGATTGTCCTGTCTCAATCAACACTGTTCTGACAAACTACACAACACTAGAGAGCACAAGGACTGCCAAGAATCAGATATGTACTACATACGCAAGGCACCTTTAAAAATTTCAAAAGCTAAGGCCTCCAGATTGATTCATATGGACTAACAGGAACAATAAAATTAAAGCATATTATCTTGCTTAAGGCTCTATGCCTCCATTTTAAATATAAGCCAGTGTATTAAATGGCTACTAGTGCTGAAAAACTACGGCTTCCCTATCTGCACTTATTTTGTTACAGGTCTGTTGGCAGTAATACAAAAGCCAGAGTGCTCCATATATGTGAATTCATTCTTGGGTTTTACGTGCCAAAACCACAACTTGATTAAGAGGCACGCTGCAGTGGGGGACTCCAGATTAATTTTGACCACCAAGGGATCTTTAATGTGCAATCAGTTGTGCTACTCAGCATAAGCTAGCAGTCTTGCTTAAAAGTCCTACAACACACGTTGCAGCAAATGGCAGGATTCATCCCTTGATCACCTCTCCTCCACGCTCCTCCCAGTCACAGAAGCTGCCTCTGTAGAACCGAGCACTGTGAGACATGCAAAGATGTGTGTTACACTTGGTAATGTTGCTACAAATATACAGGGTGTCCCAGCTTACTTTAGCCAGAGTTTAAAAATATGGAAATGCCACGCAGCTGGACAGAACAAAATTAATGTTGTTTGTCGTCGCTTGGAGATACTCAAACTATTATTTTCATTCTGCCTAATTAGATAATTAGTCTTAATTAACCAGCCTATCAGATATTGTAATTAGATGAAAAGTGTAAATGATAAAATGATAGAGTGACACGAAAAACTCCCGATACAGCTTTCTGTTGCTCAATATGTGCTACATAAAAGTGTTTTTCCGAGCGTGAGAGAAGCCCGCAAAAACACGCAAAATTGCGCGCGAGTGGCCGCTCAAGGCACCTTGGGTGTATTTGAGGGCTTCTTTCATGTTTGAAAAAACACTTTTACGTAGCACATATCGAGGAACAGACAGCTGTACCGAGAGTTTTCCACGTCGCTCTACAATTTTCTCATTGTCACTTTTAGTCTAATTATAATATTTGAGAAGTTGGTTAATTAATTAAGACTAATTATCTAATTAGGTAGAATGAAAACAACAGTTTGAGCATCTCCAAGCGACAGCAAACAACATTACCTTTGTTCGATCCAGCTACGTGGCATTTGTATATTTTTACTCTGGCAAAAGTTAGATGGGACACCCTGAATGTAAGGTGAGCTGCTTGATCACATATAGAGAGAGGATAAGTGAAACTGTTGCAAGTTACAATTATAAAGTAACATGCTTTGGCCAAGAGATGAGAGTGAACACCATTCTTGCAGCACTATGTTGCGCATCTTTCTGAGCCACAAGAGCCTGCATCCCTGCTTGTGTCAAAGTGAGGCTGGCAGTGCTGTTCTCTAAGCACAACAGATGAAGAATGACTGCAGGCTGCCCAATCAACACAAAACACCCCCAACATTTTGCAAAACTCCTACAATCCAGTGCAAAGTACTTTCACTGTATGCAACAATGACACAAATAGTTACAAAGTGAGCTTCCCTGCACACAAACACTTTTTGTAGGGAAGCCAGCTTTGACACTTGTCTCGGAATGTCTGATCAGAAAGTCATGATGACGACAATGGCAACATTATTGCTATGCTTTGTTGATTGACATCAAAGACAGTGAAGATCCATCTTTGCAGCAAAAATTCTGAGAATGGCTGCTGCATTGCACACCACCTTTGCAGTTATGCTCTGCAAGCGTATTGAGGAAGCGATGCATCAAATACAGCACCTAGCTGTACATCTAGAAAGTGCTCACAGTGGACACCTTCTCAAGAACCTCATGAAGGCACAATGTTGTCTTTGTTTGCTGCAGTATTGCCTGCTGCAAACTCCTAAATAAGTGTGCAAATACTACCACTCTCACAGCCTGTGTCAAGCACACAACACCGCACCTACTCTTGAAATAACAGTGTATAGTGCATCAAACAATCAGCTATACAATGCTGCATGGGCATGAGTTCAATCAGCAGTTGGGGCAGTCGACAAATCTTTCTTAGCATTTTTATCCTACTTCTCCCAATTTAGTCAGCAGCTGCTGTCTGTTATTTAGCTCCTGAAATATCGCTCTTGCTTGGAAAAAAAAGAGAGAAAGGAAAAGAAAATTACACGTCCGACTGATAAAAGAGAACAAATGGTCTTTTAACTCACTATGCAAAATAAAGTTTTACGCATGAAAAAGATGCCTATGCACCCTAGTTCATTCAAAGTCAAATGTGCTGAGCCCCAATTCTACAGCGCCAGCGGGTCAAAGCTAGCTGCAGTTGGAAAGCTGCAATTAGTGAAGCTTTTTCTGTGGTGTCCAGAGGTGTAGATAATGTGATCTGTAATGGCCCTGTGGTGTGTGGGTGTATCGATACGATTAGCATTCTTAGCCTACTTCGCCTGCCACATATTGAAAATAAAGGTGTCTTCACCACTATGGTGTGTTTCTACATTGCTTGAATGCTAATTGCATTAATGTCAACAGTCATCATGAAATGGGCTCTGCCAGTGTTTTTTTCTTATCCAAATGGCAAAGATAAAACTAAGGCTGAGGTAAGCAAGCAAGTGTCCTGACAATGACACGACAGTACAGCGAAATGTACGAGCAGAAGAAAAGCACGTCAAACCCAGTTTCAAGCTCCTAACTGCTGTCGTAGTAAACAATCATACATGGCTGGGAAGCAGGGGCTCTCCTGACGCTGCGAGATCTCAATGTGGTAAATGCTGTGCTCATAACACCAGCGCAGCATGGGAGTTTTATTTTTACATCTAAAACTGGAGGTGCCTTTTGTCGTATTGGCAATCTGCCAATCTGGAAAAGCAGCCTTTGGCACACCACCTCACTTTAAGCCTGCCTCTCTGATGATACCAAGAACAGGGTCATAACGCCCAATCTGTTGCAGCAATGACACCAAAGAGATTGAAAACTTCAGTCTACTGAAGCTCACTGTTGAGCACATTTGCTGCTTGAACATATATATATATATATATATATATATATATATATATATATATATATATATATATATATATATATATATATATATATATATCTTAAATGCTAACACAGAGCAACAGCAAGAAAGCTTCACAGCCTAGTTGCAACTCTGGACCACATGGCTCTCTACATTGGCTGCTTCAAGTGCCAGGCCAACAGATGAGGTTTTTCTGCTATTTATACTTGGTTAAAAAGGCAACTACTGATGCAAAATACATAGCTATGTAGAAGAGACTGAAATTTTATTCATCTAAGATATTAGCACTAAAGTTCCATAAGTAATGGAGAATCTTTTAAAGTTGATAGATACATATTGTAGTCTCAGTCTTGATGTAAAAGGAAGCAAAACCAAAGTTGCCTTACGCGTGGTATCCTCTGGCATGAGCTGTCTGCATGGCACTCGTGGCGCGCACACCTTTCCGGCATGAGAAAATGAGGTTAGGATCATCCTGAGAAGGTTTGTCACGGCCATACTTTTCCTTGAACTTTTCTGGTGGCAGCTCCAAGGCAGAACCAACATCATTCACTGACAAAAGCAGAGACAGAAAGCACAGGTTTAGTTAGCACACAGGACAGGTCTAATGAGTGAATGAATGCTCTTTATTTCAAAAATAAAGTAATGACTGTAGGGGTAACACATTATCAGTGCCTAGAAGCTTGACATACTGACATGGTTGATTAAAGAGGCCCTGAACCACTTTCTATCGAAGTGGAGAAATGTATTTGAAGTTAAAATAGGCCTTTGCAGAATTACTTTGATGCAAAAAGTACTTCAATGAGTTCAGCAGAAGCAGAGCTATTGGCAATCAAACACTGCCTTCATGGTGCTTCCTCTCCTTTTTCAATGCCATATACTGTGAAGGCTACATTGGAGCAGGGCATGCCCACAACACTCCGCCTACTGAATGTCACTGTGGCACACAGTTCAAATTTGATTTTGGATGTTCATGTAGACTCCACAATTTCTGAATTTGGCACCTACGACACGCCAAATGTAAGCCAAACATGGTTGCCATCAGTGAGCTGCAGTGCGCTCAGCCAGCTGACTCGTCGTGGCATACCATGGCGGCCACGGTATCTACACTATGTAGCAGACTGCAGCTACATGCAATTGTAGTGTGTAGTATGCTCAGCATTTGATTTGTGCACAACAGGGCTTGAGGGAGTGCTCGCACTCATATGCTCCAGTCTGGCCGTGCTGCGTGGTGCGGACCGGCTTTGTCCTGCACCAGCTTGACCGACGGATAGTAGCCACATCCAACTTGCACATTGTGAAGATATATCAATATCTCAATGCAAAGTGAAGTCTGCCAAGACGTCTAACCAGGAGCAGCCAGGAGTGATCGCATGCTGGCAAGCATGGATGCGGTCCGACTTTAGGTTCCCCGCGGTTCGAGGCTAGCTAAGTGTTCAAAACAAGTCGAAATTAGCTAGATCCGATGGCTACAACACCGATGAGCATGTCTTGGCAACAGCTGCAGTGCTCGCGCACCAGCTCCTGCATTCCTTTCTGCATGTACAGGCTATCTTGTTAAGCAAGATCTTTTCAGAAGAGCACCAGAATTTGGCTGGATCAACCGCACGTGTCATCAAGGAAGCTATCTTGTCAAGCAAGATCTTCATAGAAGACCACCAGGCGGTGCTCGCTTGTCCCGACATCGCTACTTAAAGGCTGTCTTAATCTGCTGTCGACCAGTCTTGCAGCAGTGGCAGTGCTCACGCATTCCTTTACGCTTGTACACGTTAGTTACTTGTGCCCTTGCATTACGTTTTTAGTGTTTTTAGTTGAGTGCTGTTAGATATGCTCACCTGTGATTAGCTTGCTAAGATAATTGATGAACTAGAGCCAGGACTTCTTAATGAATCTGATCGTATGACTGATCACATTGTTGACAAGATTATCGTCAACATGAAGACCTCTGGAGTTTACATGCTGGAGCTAAAGAAGCATGTGGACAGCCGTGAGTCCAGTCTAAAGTTTCTGAATGATCTGGTTGACAAGCTGCATAGTGGCAGTGACAAGCTGCCTCACTTGTGGCAGAAAACAAAGCCCTGAAAACGGAAAACTGTTCACTTTCCCGCAGTGTCCCTGAGCTCGAGCCCTACTCTCGCATTAAGAACATCGAGATCAGGGGTATCCCCTGTACTCAGGGCGAGGACTGTGTTGCTGTATTGGAGACAGTTGGCAGGAAAATTAGATGTCCCAGGATTTCCTCTGATATTGATGTTGTTCATTGACTCTCTGCTAAAGATAAGGGCAAGAAAAACTTAAATTGCTAGATTCTGTTCTAGAACAAAAAAGAATGATTTTATCAGCAAGGCATGAAAGGCAAGGCTCTGCCTGAGTGACATCGGCAAATATGACAAAAACTTTCCTACATTTGTTAATGACCACTTGACATCACAAAATAAGGCACTGTTTTCCAAAGCACTGGTGCTAAGAAAAGCTAACAACTGGAAGTACTTGTGGATTGATAATTGTAAGATTAAGGCTAGAAAGACAAATGAGACCCGTGTTTGTCGCATTGCTGATGAGTCTGAGCTTTCTATTTTCAACTAACTGCCTCTATTCTGACCCTTAAATGTCATTACCATCCACCATGGTTTCTTACCTGTCAACATCTGCACTGAATAAATTCATGTTGTGCGACTACCATTAAATTACTCACTTCAATGCTAGAAGTCTCCACAAGTATTTTGATGATTTTCAGCATCTGTTTTCGACACTTAACAGCATGTTTTCAATAATATGTGTGTCTCAAACCTGGCTTAGTAATGATGACAAGGACCTATTCTGCTTTAACTCATACACTTCTAAGTATTCTCACAGAGGGACGAGTAATCACTCATCTAACATTCCATATAAATACCGGCATGACTTAGAGTTGAATATTACTACCTGTGAATCTGTTGAATTTGATTCCCCCATCTTCTGTATAGACAACAAGAACTTAATGTTTGGCTGCAATGATCGCTCACCTTCTTCTTTAGTTACTGACTTCTGTAGTGCCCTTGATCAAGCCATGGAAAAAATATCACGTGCTAATTGTAACGTAATAATCATGGGCGATATCAACATTACCCTCATGTATACCACTTCATCTAATTCTTTTAGTTATTAAAAGCATCTTCCATAGTTTTGGATATGAATGTTTAGTTACTCTCCCTACTCACTGTCCTAACATTGCTGATGGCACCTTAATTGATCACGCATTATCGAACTTAACAGACCCACCTGATGCCGGTATTGCTACCACCGATATTACAAATCACTGTCCTATAGTTCTATGCCTGCACAATCACTCAACCTTATCAAACACTTCATTCTACAGAGTTGTACTTGACGAAGAAATGTTCCTTGCTAGCCTACCTAAAACTGACTGGTCGGAAGTTGTATCAGTTGATTGAAGTTGATTGTCAAAAAGCTTTTTCACAGTTTTTAATGACACTTTCGAGGTATTTTAACTGCCACTCATAAAATAAAATGAAGAAGAAAAGTATCACCGCCGCAAAATCCATGGCATACAGATAGCCTTCTGAAAGCAATGCGGTCTCGTGAAAATTTGTATAAAGACTAGGGAGCAACCTTTCAATACTAAACTATTTGCCCATTAAAAAAAATTTCCTAACTCACTTCTTGCACAGCTCAGAAGTGCGAAAAGGAATTATAACAAACAAAAAATTATAGAATGTGGTAATAACACTATAGGAACAAGTGGGAAATAGTTAACACCTTTTTAAACCGTAGCTCTCAGAACGTCATTTCGAGAATCATTCACAATGACATGGTATACATAAATTCGCTTGATATCACAAATGCCTTTTGTGATGCTTTCTTCAATAACACTTCTGATTCCACTTCATGCTGTAACATGTCCTTTGACCGCTTAACTCATTCATTTTTCTTTTTTCCAACATCTGATTAAGTAATTTTAATGATTAGAACCCTTAAGGCCACTAGTGCTGGCCTCGATAATACTAACGTTTACCACATTAAAATCACTGCACAACATATCGCTAATGTTCTCTCAGCTATTATTAACCCAATATTCAAAACCGGTGTTTTCCCACAAGAACTCACATGCGATGAAGTCATTCCTCTGTTCAAAAAAGGTGATTGTACGCATACACAGAATTACAGACCCATTTGCATTCTTCTATTTTTAATCAAAAGTTATTGAAAAACTTATCGAAAAGCATCTAACAAAATATTTAGATAAATTTAGTATTCTTTCCCCTTATCAGTTTGGCTTTCGTTCTGGGTTTTCAACTAATCTAGCACTTATATATCTTACTGATTATCTCCAAAAAGCAATTGATGAAAGTAAATTTGCAGCCTCGATACTCGTTTACCTATCCAAGGCCTTCGACACAATTAATCACACAATTCTTTGTGCTAAACTTGAATGCATTGGAATAACTGGTCCACCTCTACTTCTAATCCACAGTTGCTTACAAGATAGAAAACAAGTTGTTAACATTTCTGGGTAGTACTCCAAAAAAGCTGTACTAACATTAATGTACCATAGGGGTCCATATTAGGTCCCCTACTTTTCCTAACTTATAGTAATGATCTGCCTAGTTGCCTCTCCTCATCGAAGTGCATTCTGTACGCTGATGACACTACTATATTTAGTTCTAGCAATTGTGTAACAATGCTAACAAGTAAGCTAAATGAAGATCTCGTGAAAATTTCCACATGGTGTGAACTTAGTAAGCTGCAGATTAACCATAATAAGACCAATTTTGTCGTCTGCCTTACATCAGTGATCACCTGAGCTCTTTCAGTCTATTTCCATCAACAATCACCTAATCACAGCAGTTGATCATTGCACCTATTTAGGTGTGGAACTTGATTCCACCTTAAATTTCACCTTCACATAGGTAATGTAAAAAAGAAAATAGCATATGGAATACACGTTTTAATCAAAGCCCGACCATATTTCTCATTTTCTACTTTCACGTTGCTTTATTATGGTTTTGTTCATTCTCATATTAACTATAACATTGAATCATGGGGAAACACTTATAACAGTCACCTAACTTCATTGCAGTCATTCAGAATCGAGCTATTTGCCTAATAACATTTTCACCTAGTAGCATTAGCGCAAATCAGCCGTTACATGCACATAATATTTTGAATGTGACTGATCTTGTTAAATATAACCTGGTCATATTTATTTTTAGGGCATTAAACAATGATATTCCAGTAACCATCATACCAAAGGCATCCCTTACTAATACAATATAAACAATACTAGCTTTGCAGGCAATATCAACTTCATTTTACCATTCGTTCGCACCAGCTATGGTAAGCAGTCATTACATTTTTCAGCTTTATCTCTTTGGAACACATTACCATTTCCTTTAAAATTGTTCAAAGCTCACAGATTTCGTACAGAACTTAAGCACTTCCTTTTAGCTTCCTCCAAGTTTCCTATTTGAGTGTAGTATGTGTTGTATTTTGTTTCTATATTTGTTTGTTTCTTTGTTTCTACTTTGTTTATGTTTGTTTGTTCCTTTGTTTCTACTACACTTTGTTTCTATATTTGTCTCCCGCATTTTTCTTCCTTTTTTTTTCTTAAGCTCTCTTAGTAGCTTCACCTTTTGTTGACTAATCCAAAGCCTTGAAATTGTTTAATGCATTCATTGGCTGCTTTTCTGTTCATTTATGCCTTGTCTCCTAAAAGCTTTTATTATCGTAAATTTTACATGTTGCCATTGTTGTTTGTATTATTAATTCTAGTCATCATGCACAGGAGGCCCCATTTCAGTTTCTAACTATGGAACCTCCTTCTGTATATACTCATCATATAATTATCCCCATTTTCGTCATCATGAATAAACTGATTTTGATTTTGATTCTTACGCGGGCGGCTGTGGCCGAGCCTGAGCAGACGATAGTCGGCTTCTTCCAAAAGGACATATTTATCAACATTTGAAAGCAAATGTTTGCTTACTTAAGCCTGTTTATTAAGCTGCATCAATAAATATACACAGTAAAGGTAGGAAGAAGTGCACTGATCCAAATGCCCTTCTTGATCGATGTCAGCTATTCACCAATAGCAACCACATATGGGAATCTGCTATATTACGAAATAAAGTGCCCAGAAAAGAGTGAGGAGAAAGTTTCTGTTGAAAAGAGAGCGTTTGAGAGAAAGGTGACTTTGCGCTCCACTTGCAAGCTCCACGCGCCACGCACGACTGCAAAATGTGGCTCAGATGTTCATAGCAATGTACGCTATCCACAGGGTATGTTTTTTCACCAAGCCTGAGGGGTGGTTCAGGACCCGTATGATTAAAACTAATAAAACCAACAAGAAGAGGAAAATAGCTTATTCTTGGCAAACCAAATTAAGGGAGTATCATCACCAGAATAATGTAGAAACAGACTTGGAGGCACTCCCTACCTCAGGTAAATAAAAACAGTTTCCTTGCAGACACGGGGCAATATGGATGAGGACGACTTCATCCAATGGTTGTGCTCACAAGTGTAGAGTGCATTATACTTGATTCCACCTCAGTGCATGCAGAGGCCACGAGAAAATTTAGTTAGCATCTTTTATGTTCCAATAACCAACGTGAGAAGCTGTGCACAACAGAACAACGCAGATCAACCAATTTTCCTGTAAAATAAACATGTGGATACCGTGTAGTATGATAAGAAGCCATCTCACATTCTTTAAGTAACATACGTGGTTGGCTCAGTGGATAAGCTTTTTCTGTTAGAATGGTAACATACAATGTTCAAAACCATGTAGGTTCATAGAGAAAGAAGATTGTTATATATTCATCAAAAGGTTGCTGGCTGCTAAATGTTCGTGCTAAACACATTGTAATCAGCTGAATGCAAAAAATACAACTTAGAAGCACACCATCTTAAAGGGGCCCTGAACCACCCCTCAGGCTTGGTGAAAAGCACAGTCTACGGATAGCATACGCTGCTGTGAACATCTCAGCCGAATTTTGCAGTTGTGCGCGGTGCATGGAGCTCACAAGCGGAGTGTGAAGTCACCTTTTTCTCAAGCGCTCTCTTTTCAACAAAAGCCTGCTCCTCACTATTTTCTGGATGTTTCATTTTGGAATATAGCAGATTCCCATCATTATCATCATCAGCATCATCATCATCATCATGTTTTATGACCACTGCAGGACGAAGGCCTCTCCCTGTGATCTCGAATTACCCCTGTCCTGCGCCAGCCGATTCCAACTAGCGCCCGCGAGTTTCCTAATTTCATCGTTCC
Organism: Dermacentor andersoni; assembly: GCF_023375885.2. Taxonomy (NCBI): domain Eukaryota; kingdom Metazoa; phylum Arthropoda; class Arachnida; order Ixodida; family Ixodidae; genus Dermacentor; species Dermacentor andersoni. The sequence continues at coordinate 55,221,027 of NC_092815.1, forward strand.
ACCTAGTCTTCTGTTGTCCTCGATTGTGTTTCCCTTCTCTTGGTACCCATTCTGTAACCCTAATGGTCCAAAGGTTATCTAACCTGCGCATTACATGACCTGCCCAGCTCCATTTGTTTCTCTTGATGTCAATTAGAATATCGTCTATACCCGTTTGCTCTCTGATCCAAACCGCTCTCTTTCTGTCTTTTACCATTATTGGATAATACCTGACATCAACCAAGAAGGGTGTTTGGATCAGTGCACATCTTCCTACTATTACTGTGTATATTTATTGACGCAGTTTAAGGAACAGGCTGAAGTAAAAAGTAAAGAAAAATCTGGTTTCTAATTTCTATAATAATTACGTACTTCCGGAAGAAGCCAGCTACATTATATTGCCTGCTCACACTTGACCGCGGCCACACACATAGGAACTAAACTTTGGCCACCCTGCTTATCGATGTCATAGCCAAGGGGTCTGACTAATTTTGACTAGTTTTGCACCCTCAACAAGCCTCGTATCATGCGCAGCTTAAGGTCAGACTGCACGCACGCTCCCCAGCATAGGCTTACTCCTGGCCACTCCTGGTCCTGGACTACGGACCCCTCCTAGCCTTTGTTAGAGGGTTGGCCCTTAAGGCCTTCCCCAAATCTCTCTTGTATATGTGGCCATTAAAAGTTTTCCACCACCACCACCACTCCTGGTTAGGCGCCTTGGCAGACTTTGCTTCACATTGAGCTACTGATGGCACTTCAATATGAGCAAGTTGGATGTGGCTACTACCCGTTGGTCAAGGCAGTGTCTGCACCATGTAGCATGGCCAGACAAGAGTATGTGAGCGTCAGCGCGCACTTGAGCTTTAGGAGAGAGCCTTGGCCAGCTCCGACTTCAAGGGTGAACAACAGCTGATCGCGAGCGCCCACAACACGGCCTCAGCTCAAGGCATTCTGGAATGAGGACGCCTCTCTAAATAAAGCTACATTTACATAATAAAAATTTTTATTCTCTCCCTCTCTTTCTCTCTCTCTCAAGCCCTGCCGTGCACAAAGTAAATACTGCACATATGTAGTACAGTTGCATGTAGCTGCAGCCCGCTACATAGCGTAGATATCACGGGTTGCCGCGACAAGACCACTGGCTGAGCGCACTGCAGCTCGCTGATGGGAACCGCGCTTGGCGGTTTGTAGGCACCAAAATCGGAAGCAGTGGTGTCTACGTGAACATGCCAAATCAAATTTCAACTCTGTGCGATGATAATGTTTCATAGGTGGAGGGTTGTGGGAACGCCCCGCTCTGCCGTAGCCTTTGCAGTGCATGCAAGTCATTGAAGGAGCAGAAGCACCATGAATGGATCATATGCGACCTTTGAGTGTCAACAACTCCGCTGCTGCTTAACAGGTTGAAGCACTTTTTGGGGCAAAGTATTCCTGAAATAGTCTATTTTAACTTCAAATGAATTCCTCAACTTCGGTAAAAAGTGGTTCAGGGCCCTTTTAAAGAAGAAGAAAGGGAAATGAGCATGCCATGCGAAGATAAAGCTAATTCGGTGTTGTAAGGAGTCATCTCCTGACCAAGGGTCTCAAAAGAAACCAAGCCACTTTACTGCTCCGCATTCGCACGGGCTCTGCTCGTACCCCTGCGTGGATGTATAAGACTGGCCTGGCGTTGTCTCCATTATGTTCAACGTGTGGTGTGGGCGGTGACATAGAATATTATCTTATGTGCTATACTCTGTATAACGTGGAAACGAGTGTTACTCGGGTCCCTCAAGAAGACAGGAATTCCCCACAGTTCTCTTCAGGACATTGTTTTCCCGCGCGGGAACCAGTTAGATAGGATTTCTCGCCTTCTTTCAAGTTACCTGCAGGACACGGATTTGGCCTCCACATGGTGACCTTAGGAGTGACTATGTGTACTTGTGAGGTCTGTGTCTGATTTATATGATTTATGTATTTTAAGTGTCGCTACGGTGGAGCAATTGCCGGCAGCTACTGCAAGGCTAATCCCACCAGTAGCCTACAACCACTCAACTCAACTCAACTCGACTCGTGAAAACAGGAGTATGTTTGTCCATGCAGCTCATAAATGAACCAATCAGAATTAATAAGATCAACTTTCAAAATATTGATGATGCGTCAAAACTCAGTGTCTCATTCAAAAATTACGTAGCTTCAAATAAAACACCCTGTGACACAGTTCACAGAAAGACATTACTAGTCTGAAGACTGTTTCTCTCAATTAAACAATGTGTGCAGAACACTTGAGGAAGGCAACGCCTCAGTAACTTTTTGCAAAGAGCACACAACCATGATGATCTTAAATTGGCTGCATCATGGCCGCAATCAATACCAGCACGCATTGACAAGCATGACATGCTCAAGCGAAGAGCCCATACCACAAATTATTTGAAGCTGTGCCTTTTTTGTCTGAGAGGGCCTCCAACAACAAAGTCAGTTTTAACTATCTTATGCTGGCAAACTTTATTATGGCCACCGAGGTGGGCAGACACTCTTAGTAATGCACAATGACTCTAATTCACGAATGTGCACAGGTATCAGAGTGCCTGTATTCACTGTTGATATTGTGAAACTAATAACAAACCACAGCACTCACATGGGATGTTGACACAACCTGGTATGCGCCCATCGTTGACAAGTTCTTTTGGCTCTCTCACGTCGACAAAGAAAGCTTTCCCTTTCTGCAGTAAGTCCTTAACTTCTTCATAGTCACAACCTATGATGCAAAATTTAGTGTTTTAAGCTCTAATGAAAAGTAACCTGTTATTTAAATGACAATAAAAATGAGCATTGCTGAAAGGAACTATAAGTTCCTACAGGTTTAGAGACAAAATTGTTAAAGACATTGATCATTCGTGGAGCATTAAATATGTTGCTTTGCAGAACCAAGCAACTAGAATTCTTGAGCAGCGTTACCCAGAAATGGCTTTCTAGGATTTACAAAACTAAAATGACTTAGTAATTAAGGTGGTCTACATTCACTAAGGTTTCCAGTTAATGATGAAAATGCGACAGATTTCAAATTACCATAACGATTAGCAACAAAACTTTCATTCACATGCACAAAAGTTCTTTACATAAACGTGTTACAAGAAAGTTAGACATTTAGCACAATATATTGGCCTCCATTTCCACTTGATCAACTTGGGGGAGACTTTCACTTCAAAGCAACCTACTGCCCACTGTAACACCGCACAGGAGCAATAGCTACAGCTGAATAAGAAAATGCACGCTGAAAATTATATCCCTGAACATGATCCATCAAGAATGCAGCACGAGATAAGAGCCAGATGCAGACAAGTGCAAAGTTTTACCTCCATCAGCCATTGTGAAGAGAGCTTGGTCCTTTGGTCCTCACCACGACGTAGTAGCCCAAATGCAAATGTTGAGTCCTTTTATATAAAACTTGCCTCCCACTTCTCCTCATTGAAGTTAACATTGACATAATTGCTTTGCAAACAGATCTTCAATAAGGTGGTCCATAAAATCTAAGTTTGTCTGGCTAATGACCCGAGAAACAACGTTCCCATTACTGTCTCCCATCAGTACACAAGATCCCCTCCCCCAGCATCTCTAATGGCACAAGAGCGTCTCAGCAGCAGCTCTGTAATGGTTCTACCATACAGCAGAGAAAACAAGGTGCTTTAATGACTTACTCAACTTCTCCAATGAGGCAGCATCTTCACAGTGGCTTGTGCTATAGGCTGATGAAGAAAAAGAAAATAAAACTAGATAACACAGCTGTGTTTTACACATAAATAAAAAAACAGTTCTGACTTGGAGCATATGCTGTGTAGTGTGGAGTTCATACAGTCTGGGAGTGCAGACTGTATGTGGAGTTCATACAGTGTGCCCTCCCAGACTAGCTGTTAACGTAGCGACCTAAAAGCTTTAAGCTGCGATTAAAAGCAAACTCATGAATGTTTTATAGCATGAACATTGAGTAAGAAAAGTGTTCGAAGTGATATTATCCTTCTAAATTTCAAAGAACACTCCCCATTTAACTTGTTAGATCGACTACAATATGAACAAATGACATATACTCACTTTAACTGTAGAAATACGTAAATAATGACAGCCAAAGGCTGGGACAATGTGCTGTTGTTGCTAGAGTTACAAAAGATTTTAATCATTGGCCTATGTTTGTGAATGTAAAACATGCAGTAGCCATCAGAAGTCAAGCAAGTTTACTATGAGCATTCCAATCACAGGTAATAGAATATGTAGGCTTTCTATCTGTTCACACACAAAAGAAAAGAGGCAAAATTGACTTTGCTGAACACAAAAGTCACATCAATTACATGTCCTTCCTTGTCCCAACCATTTTTTCTATTATAGTTAGTCCTGCTGTGTTATCAAATATATTCTACATCTACTCAAGTCAAAAGGAACTTTCAGATCACTAATTCATAACCACAGGGAAAGCAGGTGCAATATACTGCAGTTTCTGTTGCAACAGTGGCTGAAAAAGTACAGGGTAATCAAAATATGGCTCGCATGCTGTTAAAAGTTTTCACAGTCCATTTGCATACACCCATTTTATTTGATGTCTGCCAAAGAGAGCACTTTTTTTTTTCATATGGTCTGCTAGTACATGAAATTACCATTATTTGTTCGATCACACATAAATAAATCCAATTGGATCAACCGAAACCTTTGCCCACAATATTTAATTCTGAAGGTCTCCACAAAGCTTACAAAAGTTTACTATAATGTCTGAATATCTCTACACAGACTGTGCACTCATTTTTTGCACTTTTTTGTTGACTACTGTCTATATACTTTCTGTAAACAACCAATTGGCAGTCCATCAAAAACAAAAGACCGAATGGAACAAATTCGTTAACAATTTCATAGACATAAGAACAAGTCTACAAGAAAGCAAAACAGATCTGTATAAACTATCTAGAGATTGGGTAATTTCATTGTATAAGGGCTGTGACCTTGTCACTGGGAACCAAAGTGTAACCAACTAAATATTAATCACACAACATAATTTTGTAGAAGTTTAACAACAGCCAGAAGAACAAAAGAGATCAAGCGGTCACTTTTTTTTTTCCTTTGAAAACTGGTTTCATTCACAGACCTTTTGTCATCTGATGCGACATTTTGGCATATTCAGCATTGCCCAGTAGTCTCCTTTTTGTAATGCTCAGTCTGACTGTTTCTTGTGCAAATGTGTTGGTTCTGGAGGTTGAACAGGACCGTAGGCATGCTGAAAGGAACATTTTGTGATGCAGAAAGACATCAGTAAAGACATCAGCTCTGAATATTTGACCAGACCCGCCATGTCACTTAGCCCACCTAGCACACCTTGCCCCTTAATGCATTACGACATCCGATTGAGAATGACTGACCTCCCTGTCTTTCCATCTATTTCTTCTCTTCCTGGTTGAGAATGCCAATTATCACTTGTGGTGTGACATGGCATCAGCCATACAATGCGAATGTGTGCCATCCGACACTTACTTATCAAAATGAAAGTACTGTCGGTACTAACCCCAGAAATATTGAAGGCTACCAGAAAAGGAAAGCCTCCCGGAGGTGGTGCCCTGTCGCTTTCCAGTTAGCGAAGGTCCACCAGCGTTCCTTTAAGGTGGATATTCACACAGCACATCAGCGTTACACTGCCAGGATAGCCGAAAAAAAACAAAAGGATTATCCCCAAGCGTTCTGGTCCTACATAAATTGTCTTTGCACATCTTGTCACTACCCCAGTTTCAATACCCAAGGCAAGCACATTGACAGTCCTGCGAAGGGCTCTACACACTTTGCTGAACAATTTTCGTTCATCTACACACCATCACCTGATGAGCGTCAACTACCAGACAAATGCTCGCCACCTGTCCAAGGCGAGCAGTCTCCTCTACCACTCACAGTGACACACGTCCACTTATTCATTCATACTTCTTTTTTATTTTTTTTAGAAGCACTGTGTTCTACTATCTAGAAAATCAGCTCCTCACAAATCCCTCGCCTTGTTGGCATGGCTCATATATTCTTCAGGATGCTTGCACCTTATGTACTCGTATTCCTGTGCACTGTGTTTCCGTCCCTATTTGACCATGGGGCAGTGCTTGCTGCATGGAAATGGGTCCTCATTTTTCCTATCCACAAGGGGAAATCCAAGACTACTAATAACTTGCAACACAATTGCCCCATCTCCATAACATCAATCATATGCCACACATTCAAGTGCATTTTAAACAGCTGGCGTCCTCACTTTTTCAAATGCACTAACCTTATTTTCAACATGCAGCATGGCTTCAACCATGACTGTAACTGCAACATGGCACTTGCCAACCCTGAGCCACTTCACCAGTAATGACAATCAAATGGAAACCGACATCATTAAGCAACGCATTCAACACCCTCAACATTGCTCGCCTGCTGGACACAGGCACGTGGGGCTGGCCAACTTTCCAACTGGGAGAAGTCAGCCCGTTGTGTACTTTGGTGCCCACTCTAATAATATACAGGTGTCATCAGGTGTGCCTCAGGAATTAGTCCTGGTGCCAACACTCCTTTTGATCTATGTCAACGACCAGCCCAAGGATAATCGTTTTCTTCTCGTGCAGTATGCGAATGATAAGTCTATTCTGGCCCCTATTGTTTCCCCTACTACAAGTCATAACTTGCAGGAGTATCTGGCAGTGATCGAATCTTGGGTCCACGTGAAGCTACCTCCTGCCGAACTCAGTGTAATGAGGTTCTTAAGGTACCCACAAACCAGTGAAGCCCTCATACCTGATGCACAGTGTGCCACTGCTCGTGCAGAAGTCACTCAGTATTCTGGGAGTCATATTCACGGGCACTGTGGACTTCACCCCTCACATTGCAAAGTGTTGTCACCAAGACACACAGTGTGCTGTTTTGTCTCCCAGGTTTCAAAACCAAGCGGCCGAGCAACATTTCACCCACTGCACACGTCAGACGTCACTGCACACGTCACTTGTACTGCCAACTCTTGAGTACGGTTGCGCAATGTGGTCACCGACCCAGCAACACCTAGTGGCCTGTATCGAAAGCTTTCAAAGAAGAGCCTCATGCACACTTTTCACATGCACTGTAGGGTTCACTAAGGTGGACTATGCGACCCGATTGGAAGCAGCTAAATGGTGGTCCCTACACCATCGTTGTCAAATGGCACGGATGCAGCTGCTCTGCCACATACTTGACGCCATGGTTTCCTGGAACCTGCATTCCATCAGCAGTGCTTTTGAACAAGCATACTAGTCAACATGAGCCTCTGCACACAAGGACAAAATGCCATGGCTCCTCCCCCATCATAGCCACAGTGCATACATTTCTCCCTTCCCCTGAGTATATGAGCACCTCTCCTATCCACCACTGAAGGATCGAAAGATCTGTGGTCTAAATACTATCGCCACTTTCGCTCATCAAATGGCTCGTGAAGGCCCTTCGCCATGACGATGGACAACATGAACTTTACTGGTTTTCAGTGTCTGTATTGTCTCCCCTTATCCTTCCACCCCTTTTCCCCTTCTTTTTTATGGCTGTTATGTTTTTCCCCTCGGAGGCAGGCTAGAAGATGCACACATAAGGGTTTTAAAATTTCTGTCTACCTTTGCACGCAACTGGGAGAGAACATACACTTTTTCTGCAATGTCATTATTATTATTATTATTATTATTATTATTATTATTATTCATACATATACAGCACCACTGTATTCCTGAGTCATTCCGGTACTGACACATTCTCTAGTTCCACACTGTCACTGGAGCTGAAAGCTTACTGTCCTCTAGTTTGACAAACACCATATGTAGTCGTTATATTATAAGCGCTTATGAATAGTTATGTGCATGCTATACTCAAATCGGGTGACAAGTCATCCTGTCCTTGCCAGAATCAGACCTTCTGTCCCTCTTTCACTAATGCATGGATAGTAAATTTCAGTGTCAAGTGGGGAAAATAATACCCTCAGAAAAAGGAGGAATCAGCAGAAGCAGTAGGGTGGCCTTGCAAAAAATGCAGAAATCAAAGCGTGCGGCTTCTCTAAACTTTGCACTTTCACAGAGCTTAAGTCCCTGTTTACTACAGAGATATGATGTCAGAGTACTGTTGAAAACACGCTTCTCACGCTGCCTTCTACCATTCTCCAAAATACTGAATCTCAGACTTCGATAAACATTTTTTCCCAATGCGGACCAAGAGCACTTCATTAGCAGAGCGAGAATGAAACTAGGTGACAAAGTAGGAACATTACCCAGCTCCTCCTGGGAGGATTGATTTCTAAGCAGTAATATGTGCCTCCAAAGACATCGGGGAGCTTGGGTTCGCAGCATGGCTTGCAATTGGCACAACGCCATAATCTATTCGTATAAAACAGCAAGGAAAGACAACTCAGGCTCAAACAAATATCATGGAAACACAAGTACAAATCTGCGCAAAACACACATAGCATGAACTGCAATGCCAAAGGCTGTGTGCTATGGCTGAGGAGTCCTGCATGCATGAGGAGTCCTTTAGGATAGCACGATGTGCTCGTCGATTCATGTTGTAACGATGAACATCGATGAGCGCAAAATCAAAGACAATGGCCGAGGAAGAAATGAGTACACGGGACAAAAGCTTGGCTTCTTTAGTCCTTTCTACCTGTCTCAAGTTCAGATTTGCGCTCACTGATGTTTATGTTCAGCTTTAAAAAAAAAGTGTCTGGCCATATGGCCAAAGGGAACCGATTTGCTTGACAAAGGTCATGAACTTATGATATAACAGTACACAATGCAGGGTAACAACAAACCACAGCATGTATATCAATACGTTTTGAAACCTTTGCATAGAACTCAAAGTAATATTAAGCAAGGTCATCAATTACACTTCATGAGCAATAACAAATCAGCAACTAAACACAAAGTTGAGTACATGCCGATACAGATTCACTGCCAATGGTATCTACAGCAGTAGCAATTGGGAGGTGCACATTGTTCGTATTTCTTGTTGTCCTCTGTTGCACTAGAAGCACTGACAGTTAATCAGATTCTGCATAGTTCATGAATATATGAGCGCAACAAATTGTTAAATTTCAGACAACACACAGGCAGCAGTGAGTTGTAATGCTAAGCTGCCAACATATATATATATATATATATATATATATATATATATACATATTTTTTTTAAATGAATGTGGAAGCAGCTGAAAGGCAAATGCTCGGTTCGTTTGTCTCAGTATGCCAATGTTTATAAGGACACATGATCAATAAGGTCACAAGCAAACAGCATACAGAAGCTGTTTGCACTGGCACCATTTCATTCTTATACCGTGTAACATTGCACTGCTGAAAATAAACAATAGCCAATATGACCATGCCACATTATCTGAAGGAAAGCGTAAGTACTTTTCAAGAAATCACTCCTATCTCTCTCTCTCTCTTTTCCAGAATGGTTTGCTGTACAGTCTGAACATTAAACGCGAGTGCCCCTGATCTCATAGATTTATTGTTTGGGCCTATATATAGACACACACTTAGCCATACAAAGTCCTTTTCTGCACACAGGTCCTTTAATTACATTCAATTTACATTTTCCAATTCAATCCTACCGCGAAGTCGGTACTTCGCCCACTACGGTGCTAATGATGGGTACTAGGTTGACCAAATGTTACGCTTCTACTTAATGCCCTGTTAGTTCTCTTTGTGCGAAACCAACTGCAAATACTACGTACAGGCCCAAATGTTCGACAGAAATAAGAGCTATAGTATTGCTGTACACATTACAGTAATTCCGTCCTTCCTTTAGCAACTGCTCTTCGCTAACCACAACACCCACTACCCACAACGGCGTCACTTGATACCGATGCGTCGACTGCCTATTGCTTAAAAACACAGCCACACAGCACCAAAGTACTTTGTGAAGTCAATAGAACCGGCAACGGTTTCGGCAACACCACCTCTTAACAAATCACTCGGCAAGCAAACAAAAACGAGCGCGTGACAGACAGATACACGGCTTCGGGATCGGCTCACGTATATGTGCCGTGTTTAACCGTTTAACGCCCGCTTGGGCAGTGCTTAACGGCCAGCTGCTTCACTTGGTCACCTCCGAGAGCACTCTTGACGCGGTCATGTATACCATATGTATACAATGTATACATACTTTCGTTCGGACGTGTTCGCTTGCACAGCTATGCCGTTGCCTCACTCTATAAAATAAATGGTTGAACAAAAAATTCACATTGTATATTCATGAAAAGATCTGCGATGTTTCTTCATTCCATATATCGTTTTAAGAGAACGCTACAGGACAGTCCGACACCCTGAATGGTTAACACGGTGTAAACATTGTCAACGACAAGACGGCACAAAAAGTATGTTGAAACAAGTGCTGGCCACTCTACAATTTGGTTTTAGGATTTCTTTGACCCTACCAGTAGTAGAGGAAGTATTTCTAGGGACCCTAGTACAGGGAAGAAATGCCCCTACAAACTGAAAAATGATAGCGAAACCGACATTTCTCACCTTACGATTTTTCCTTGCGTTTGAACTCTAAAAGGAAGCGGCAGCGATGTTGCGATTCGAACAATAACTCTCGCTAATTGTAAAGTTTTGTCTGTTTTGTCGCTGGTGGAGGGGGCACCAGAGCAGTCGCCATGACAACGCTACCGACGCTTTTATCCCGGCCGCCGGTACGTGTTGCCGAGTGGTCAAGTCGGTCAAGTGTCGTGCGTTTATCGTGCGTGCGGTGTTGTGCGGTGTGCTGTGGCTGTTGCAGCGTTCAAGGTCGCAGTCTTAGTCGCAACGGAACCGCTGATAGCTTCTAGATGTGTTCTTGAGAAGAGTGGGAGATTTTCTTCCGATCGATATCTGTGAGAACCTTCGTACTGGGCTCGAGCGCACTGCACACTGCAACCTCGTTATAGCTGCCGGCGAGGCGAACGCGAAGTCTGTCGACTGTAACGTGAGTATCAATAAAAATAAACTCTCATTTTCTGTACACAAACGGAAAGTCTGTTGTAGACGTTACAACCAATGACGCAAGCTGCGAAACGAAGTTCGGACCATACCTTTCCACCAGACAACTCCTGTTTTTCCGGTTCTCGTGTATCAGCTAGCGCGCACCTTTGGTTTCAGCAGGAAAGAGGCGTAGAAGAAAAAGAAGACCGCGCGTGTTTAGGGTATTCGCACCCTCGTGCGTACCTGAATGTTCGCAGACTGCTGTTGACGATCAGCATGCGGTGTACAGTTACGTTCATCGTCTGTGTTGTGTTTCTCCTCTTTTGGCAGGCTGATGGTACACGGCGCGTTATCAAAAGGCCGCACAGAATTCCAAGGACTAAGCATACAGGTGAGCATATTCCGAGAGGACGATTCCATCTGTGTGCCACTTTCGTCTTTGTATGTTTTTTGCCAGTGCCTTTACCGATTAACGTGGCCTATAAGCGAATTTCAGCATTCGTGTAGGAAAAGTTCAGTTTTTGGTATAGTACGATAGCTGTACTTACATTAGGGAGGAGGAAAAGCGAAAGTGGAGTATAGCGAAAGGAAGAGATGCTCGAGGAGGACGGGCTAAGGTTATTACGCCTTTAGCTCACATGTTTATTAACTTCGGCGAGTCTGGAAGTTATCCGGGTTGTCTGTTTAATTGCCGTTTCTAAAGAGGGTTCTAACATCACTTCTTTCTTTTCTCTCTTTCTTTTTTTGCTCCTTTTTTTTTCAGCACCGGAGATGACTGAAGTGAAGGCTAAGTTCCCAGAAGTGAAATTTCAACAAGTCCAGGAAGTTCTAAAGCATCATGGCAAGAAAGGATCCGTGATAGATGTCCGCGAGCCGCAGGAACTCATCGAAGATGGCAGAATAAAAGGCTTCATCAACATTCCTTGTAAGTTTGCTTTTTTTTTTTTCTTGTTCTTCACTAGAGGACATGTACTTCTTAGTACATGTGTTATAGTAAGCGAAATTCTTCTTATGCACAATATATATATATATATATATTATTATTACGATATGATTGAGCGATGCTCAAGAGACGAGCCACCGCGAGAACGACGAAGAAGTTGGTCGGTGCCCTTGGCACGAGCGAGTGTCAGCCTGGCTGCCTGGCTCCAGTGTAAATAGCGTGTAAATAGCATCTCTCGTCTGTGTCTTTCCACGCGTAACATTTCTGGTGGAGGTCAGCGATTCCCGTCCTCACCACGGAACTCGGAAGTGGTCGGCACACCGAGCTTGTCACCATGCCTCCCGGTGACGCGCCCACCTCTGCAACGGCTTTGGCTTGTCCCACTGCTCTAATCGTCACGGTTGCCCCACATCATGACCCAGGTGTGTTCTCTGGCCTGGAGGGACAGGATGTCGACAACTGGATCAAGCTCTATGAACATGCCAGCGCTAATAACAGGTGGGACCCAACGATTATGCTCGCCAATGTCATCTTCTATCTCGGCGGCACCCCATGTGTGTGGCACCAAACACATGATATGACGAAATTACCAGTTGGGACAGTTTCAAAGAAAAGCTATGGGAACTGTTCGGCGACCCCATTGGGCGCGAGGCTGCCGCGAGAAAAGCTCTTGCGTCTCGTGTTCAGTCATCTACAGAGCCATACGTTTCCTACATCCTCGACGTCTTGGCTCTATGCCGTAAAGCTGACGATCATATGTCCGAAGCAGATAAAGTGGCACATGTGCTAAAAGGCATCGTCAACGACGCTTTCAATTTGCTTGTTTTCGGCAACGTCTCGACTATCGACGCCATTATAAACGAACAGGCTAAGAGCCACCGTATCTCACACCACATTGCGCGGCTACCCAACACTGCTGCTACGTCGACATGTGAGGGTCGACCGCGTCAGACCACCACCTGTGACGACGTCACCCGTATTGTTCGCCACGAACTCGAGGCCGCCTGTTCGCCAGCCTTCTCCACGACGCTTCCTGATCCGCCAGCAACCACCATTGCGATGATTCAGGCCGTTGTCAGACAGGAATTTGAAAACATGGGTCTGAACACCGTGTGTTCCACGTCTCGACCCAGCGTTCCCCAGTTATCTAGCGGCCCTCCTCGTCCCCAGCAGTCCTTTTCTGCCACATCTCGCCGCAACCCGTCCGAATGGCGTACCCCTGATGACAGGCCGATCTGCTTCTACTGCTGTCGCATCGGCCACGTCGCCCGTCGCTGCCGCAACCGATGGCCACCACCTCCTCGGACTTACGCCCCCACTTATTCCCGCGCCTTTGGACCTTCTGTACCCTATGCCACCCGCCATGAACCCACTACCGCTGATGTCCCTGCTCCGAACCTTCGCTACAGCCGCTCGCCCTCACCTCAACGCCACCAGTCTCGTTCGCCCCAACCCCGCCGCTTTTCTTCGCCGCCTATCGTCCCCCGCACCCAGCCAGAAAACTAGGCACTGCAGCTTCTGGAGATGAAGCTGCGTTGTCGACCCTGCCCTCAAATCCTCTGCTCACGTTACCTACTAACCGAAACCTTCTTGACGTTGACGTTGAGGGCTATCCTGTCACGGCACTCATCGATACAGGAGCACATCTTTCTATTATGACTGCTGCCTTCCGACGACGACTGAACAAGCTTTTCACCCCAGCGTCGGCACGCGTCGTCCGCGTTGCGGATGGCGGTACTGTGCCTATCATCGGCATGCGTACGGCACGTGTCAGCATCGCCGGCCGCCACACTCCTGTCCTCTTCACCATAATTGCTCATTGCCCCCACGACCTTATTCTCGGCCTCGATTTTCTCTCCGCCCATTCTGCCCTTATTGACTGGTCTTCCAGTACCCTTCGCCTTGAGTTGCCGATGCTCGCAGAACCTTCTGACGCACCCCACTGCCGCTTACGCTTCACCGGCTTTCTTCGCCTGCCGCCAAAGTCCATAGCCTACATTGAACTGTTGTCTTTCCCACCAGTTCCTGATGGCGAGTACCTCGTCACTCCTCTGCCCGACATCCCAATACAGTATGACGTCACCGTGCCTCACAGTATAGTTACTATTACTGCAAACCACACTCGCCTGCCTGTCAGTAACTTTGGATTGGCAAAGCAAATTCTACCGCAATGGCCTTGCGACCATTGATTGTCTCGGCGACCAATACGTGGCAGCGTTATCGACCGATGGTTCTCGCAAACTTAGCATGCCCCTCGCGCCAGCCTCGGGCGTCGATCCCAACGTAAAGAAAATGGTTGCGACGGACCTGTCCTCTACGCAGGCTGAAGACCTTTGCGAAGTATTATCGTCCTACCGCGATATTTTCGACTTCGACGATCGCCCTTTAGGCCAGACGCTCGCGGTCAAGCATCGCATTCTTAGTGGCGATGCTGCGCCTATTCACCGATGACCATATCGAGTTTCTGTATCAGAATGCCGAGTAATTTAAGATGAAGTGAACAAAATGCTCGATAAAAACATCATTGAGCCTTCATCGAGTCCCTGGGCATCACCTGTGGTGTTAAGAAGGACGGCACGTGGCGCTTCTGTGTAGATTACCGTCACCTGAACAGCATTACAAAAAAGGACGTCTACCCGCTCCCACGTATAGACGACGCCCTTGACTGCCTGCACGGTTCCAGATATTTCTCGTCTATTGATCTTCGTTCGGGATATTGGCAGATTGCTGTTGACGATATGGACAAAGAAAAAACTGCGTTCATCACACCTGATGGCCTATACCAATTTAAAGTAATGTCGTTTTGATTATGCAACGCCCCTGCCACCTTTGAGCGTATGATGGACTCCTTGCTCCAAGGTTTCAAATGGTCCACATGCCTCTGCTACCTCGACGATGTCATCGTCTTCTCGCCAACGTTCGACACTCACCTTGAGCGTCTCACAACTATACTTGATGTATATCGAAAGGCGAAGCTGCAACTTAACTCATCCAAATTTCGTTTTGGCCACCGACAAATTACTCTTCTGGGCCATCTCGTTGATGCTTCCGGAGTACAGCCTGATCCCGACAAAACTCGCGCTGTCCGAGAGTTTCCGGTTCCGAAGACAGCCGCAGACGTTCGAAGTTTTGTAGGGCTGTGCTCGTACTTTCGTCGTTTTGTTCCAGATTTTGCGACAAGTGCTACGCCCCTAACTAATCTTTTGAAGAAAGGCGTACAATTCTCGTGGGGCACTGCAGAAGCCGCCGCCTTCTCTCGTCTCGTCACTCTTCTAACCTCACCACCCATTCTCGCCCACTTCGACCCTGATGCCCCTACAGAATTACGTACAGATGCCAGCGGTCATGGCGTAGCCCAGCGTCTTAGCCCAGCGTCAGCGTGGCAAGGATCGCGTTATTGCTTATGCGAGCTGCCTCCTAGCACCAACGGAGCGCAACTATTTCATTACGGAACACGAATGCCTTGCTGTTGTCTGGGCGGTTGTGAAGTTCCGTCCTTACCTTTACGGTCGCCCTTTTTCCGTAGTCACTGACCATCATGCTCTTTGCTGGCTCTCATCACTAAAAGATCCTACAGGCCGGCTTGGTCGATGGGCTTTGAGGCTACAGAAATTTTCATATTCCGTGGTGTACAAGTCTGGCCGCCTGCACCAAGACGCTGACAGTTTGTCGCGTTACCCTGTTGATGACTCTGACTCCTCCAATATTGCCAGTGCTTCTTGCATATTTTCTATGTCCCAGCTGCTTCATTTCGCCGACGAGCAACGCCGTGACGCCTACATCGGAGCACTCATCGACCGTTTTGAACACTCTCCAGCCGATGCTACTCTACGCCTTTTCGTCCTCCACGACGGTACTCTGTACCGTCGTAACCTTCATCCAGACGGCTCTGAGTTCCTGCTTGTAGTACCTAAACACCTCCGCTCGACCGTTCTAGAAGAGCTTCACAACGCACCAACGGCAGGACACCTCGGCGTATCTCGAACCTATGACCGTGTACGTCACCGTTTTTTCTGGCCGGGCCTTGCCCGTTCCGTACGACGTTACGTCGCCGCTTGTGAACTTTGCCAACAATGCAAGAAGCCTTCCCAGCTCCCCGCTGGTTACCTGCAGCCGCTCGACATCCCTGCCGAGCCCTTCCATCGTGTCGGCTTGGACCTTCTCGGCCCATTTCCGGAATCTACATCAGGAAACAAGTGGGTTGCAGTCACGGCGGACTATGCGACCCGCTACGCCGTAACCCGTGCTCTTCCGACCAGTTGTGCAACTGATGTTGCGGACTTCCTCCTACATGATATCATTTTGATGCATGGTGCTCCGCATCAATTGCTTACAGACCGCGGCTGCACCTTTTTGGCCAAAGTCATTGACGACATCATGCGTGCCTGCTCAATACAGCATAAATTTACCACCTCCTACCACCCCCAAACGAACGGCCTCACTGAGCGTTTGAACCGCACCCTTACAGACATGCCATCCAAATATGTTTCAGACGACCACCGTGACTGGGACCTGGCTCTACCTCACATTACCTTTGCATACAACTCTTCCCGTCTCGAAACTGCTGGCTTTTCCCCGTTTTACCTCTTGTATTGCTGCGAATCGACGCTACCACTGGACACTGTGCTTCCATCCGCCACAGCTTCAACTAGCGATTATGCCCGTGATGCAATCGCCCATGCTGACCATGCTCGCCAACTTGCGCGCGCTCGTCTACAAGCCGAAACAACAGAAACAACACTACGACCTCCGTCACCGTGATGTCCATTTTGTGCCCGGCACCCTCGTGTTGCTTTGGTCACCATCGCGTAAAGTCGGTCTTTGTGAAAAACTGCTTTCCTGTTACACAGGCCCATATCGCGTGATACGCAATGTGACCGACGTCACCTATGAAATCGTTCTAGCCACGCCCACTATGTCCTCCGCTGTGACAACCAGTGACATTGTCCACGTTGCCCGACTCAAGCCCTACAACTCTCCATGCACCTTGGATATTTAACAGCACCGTGACGGTCCTTTTGCCGCCAGGGGGTAATATTACGATATGATTGAGCGATGCTCAAGAGACGAGCCGCCGCGAGAACGACAAAGAAGTTGGTCGGTGCCCTTGGCACGAGCGAGTGTCAGCCTGGCTGCCTGGCTCCAGTGTAAATAGCGTGTAAATAGCATCTCTCGTCTGTGTCTTTCCACACGTAACATATATATATATATATATATATTCCCTGCAACCTGCCAATAAACCAGTTGAAGTCAACGCTCTGTTCCTTTATCTGACCGGCTTGTTTCTTCCATTCTATGTTGCACTGTACCAGTTTTAGAATGCAATACTAGTTCGCCCGATCCTCAACCCTAGTGAACTTCATTGTGATGCAAGTCTCCAGGGCCTTTTGCGAACTCAGAATGCCACCACCTCACACTTCTTAAAGCGAGACACCTTTCCTCTTACGTAGGCTGAACTTTCCGGTGGATTTCGATGGGTATTCGTCCCTTGCTCCATAGAAAATGAATCACACTTAGTTGCTTGAACACCATGGATTTGTGAAGCACAGCTGCCATTTTCAACAACTGACAGCAGCGCCGTGCTGCGGAGCTACTGGCAGAAAAGGCTGGGCCGGTCCAAGAAAGGTCCACAACTAGGAATGGATATGTTGGCTTCACATTTACCACTGTAATTTGGCTCAAAAAGGGAGGGGGGGCAAAAACATTTTTATTCACCCTTGTATGAGCTGGAACTGGACTTATAATTAATATCTACCACAAAATGTGTAGCAATAGTATATGTGATGGAATTAGCATTACAACTGGTGTACATATTTAAATGTTTAAGCTTGTAATGTCTGTTCTCACCTGTATTTCATTCCAAGATTGAATAATGCTACACGAGTTTATTTTTTAGTTATGAGTACAGCCTTATATTTTAATTATTCAAGTGTAAACGTCTTTGCCATCGCTGAAGACATACTAGCAAAATTATGGTACAATCAACTGGGTAGAAAAGAGGGGGATCCCTCACCACCACCAAATGCACATTGTAGCTCTTGCACTAACGATCAGGCCTCCGCCATGAGACACCCTGTATAGGAGTGTGAAGGTCTGGAAGAGGCCAGGAAGCAGCACTGCCCACTGGAAGTGGTCACCTGCGAAATTTGCATTTGTATTGTAAGGGATGAAAAGAGACCACTGTCGCACTGTGGAGCTTCACATTCAAGGCTTCCATACTGTGACATACTTAGCTCCCTTATCTTCTTCTCTTCCCACACAGGGCAAGTTTCTGTTCCATGTGAATATTCTTATTCTTGCTCTCTCTCTATTACGTAGCTAAATAAATGCCCAGCATCCATTGATATTGCACTTTCTCTTTTCTCACATTTGCCCTGTCTTATTCAAATATATGCAATACTTGCGTTTATGAAAGGAAAAACATGGGCCTGGTTAAAACATACCCATGCTTACAAAGAATTCTGACTTTATCTTTAGCTTTTCTCCTGCGCAACACAATGATACCAAGCAAAGGCAACAGGCCGCTCTTCAAGTTACTCTCCCTCTACAATGGTTCACACAGACCATGTACACTTAAGTCAAATGTCCAACAGCGTTTCTTCTTTGTCAACCACAAAAGGCCTCTAAGCTTTTCATGTTACTACTCAAGGATTCACAATAAAATAAACTAAGTAGAAATATTATTTGAACTGTATTAGCAAATCATCCCTCCACTACGGAAGAAAAAGTGCTCTCTTACTGCGAGAAGAGGCTTGGTAATCTAGAAGAGACGCAAAAACGAAAGGTGGATGGTAACACCACCTTCAAGTTCCTGCGTCAGTCTGCCTTGATGTCATGGCATTTGATGCCGTATGCTCAGGCGTGGTTATTTTATTTTTACTGGTAAAGATGAACTACATTGTGTTCTGAAAGAGCCGAAGACTGAACTTAGCAAGTTTCAATAACTTTTAGTAAGCCACAACAGCTTAATGTACAAAAAATACTTTGAAGTTCATGACATCACACTGACACATGGTGCTGGCGTTTGACCAGGAAATTTAAGAATAAAATGTTGGTATCATATTCTCTTCTAATGAACAACCTATACCACAAGATTAGTGAAAATATTGTTTTGAAACAATACTTTATCATTATAAACTTAGTGTACGTCTTTAGTGCCCCTTAGCCATGTTGAGCATGAACCCTTTTCCTGCTGATGAATGAGTTAGGCATATCCACAGTATTTCTCTTTAACGAATGAGATTAGCATGTTGCCTAACCCAAGCCACCATGTAATACCAAAGAGGAGCATGTCTGTGATATGATTTGAGTCTTTCCTGAGGACATGCATGTACAGATTGTCTCACTTTCTACGGCATTTGTGGAAAGACTCGAGACTGCAGCATTGGCAGTATCGAGGTATCATAGCACAACTAACTTTTGCTTGCAGATGCTAAAGATTTTTTTCCACTGTGATAATGGGAAGTTAATTATTTTTAAGTTTTTCTTTCGCTTTCATTTGTCATTAAAATATTATTAGACATAACTGTATGCATCAGTATTCTGCCTTTCTGAAGCAAAGCTTTCTTTGCTTCTTCCTTCAACTTTTGCACTGCTGCAGCTGCCTTGCATGCCGCGCGTCAGGGGGTCTTTGAGCGCTCACGGCACTGACACGGGAGACAAGATAGGCGACCTCAATGACCTCTGAAGCTCCCTGCAGGATGCAGCAATGCCCTCCAGACACCATAATTAGACATGGTCTCCCGCAAAAGAATTGCAGGAGTTTACTGTAAATACAGTCCAGGGAGGAGGCAGGGAGAATGCTAGAAAGAGTAGAGAGAGAGGAGGCAAGGAATGGGTACAACTGGATCCCGTGCCCACGAATTCAGAAATTGGGCGATTAACCTTACCCCTCTTGCACTCGTGGCAGTTCACCTAACATGACACAGGAGAAAGAAAATGCATCGTCAGAAAGCGTTGCTCATTTGTGCTCTCATTGGTAAAGGAATGATTAATGAATGCCACGTCTCTCTGTGTCCTGGGTACTATATGTGAACAAACACAAGTGGTGTACCAGTGATGCAGACAAGGTAACATATGATATCACATCACAACTGTCATAGGCGGGGCCTGAGCACCCTCCAAAGTTTTTTGGGAGGAGCAGAGCCCTGCCCCAGTGATGCTGAAGCCTAGCTCGCCCCTCCGCCCCTCTCCACACACACACACACCTCAAGTGTCATTACCAGAGTTTTGTCACCCACATAATTTGAGGTTTCTTTTGACTTTCCTCTACCTTTTCACTTAAAATTTTATTGTGACTAATAGCTTACTGCATCACTGTTGGCGCAGACGTGCACAGCTTTTAATTCATAGTTTCACTTTTGCAAATCCTGACAATAGGAGGACAACTGCATTGGAAGCATTGACGGCGGCTACCTCATCCTGATTTTCTCACTTCAACAGTTTTGTAAATTTCCACTGTATAAGTACCATGCACATACACAATATATTTATATATATACACAGGACAAATTTTATTCTTTATTTAAAAGAGGAAGAGGTAGCCAATTAACAATTATTTCTAAAGGTATGGGTAGTCTATTCCTAGAGAATGAATATGATGCTGTATATTCGCCTCACTCCAAATTGCTTTGCATACTTTTTTGACCCTGAAAAATACCTATAGACTTCAGTGACCCCTTCGGCAGAGTCTTTTATAAACGACATGTAAAATGCATGTGAATGATATGTGTCTCAGTATTGCTTCTCTTTCCAATAAGCAGTGCTGATGATTCATGAAAGAAAACAAGATTTCTAGTAATTTACAACATTTATTAGGGATCGAAACATTGTCACTTGCACGCAGAGGTCATAAATATATATAGGATGTCCCAATTAACTATCATGCAGCAAGATTTAAAAAGAGCAATGCGTTCCTCGAAGAATACCTAGTGCGTATTGTTTCCAGTACAGTGGAGTACCTGCCAATAATTTTTTCGTTACTGAGATTAAATTAGGTAATGGTAAATAATTGTTCAACTCGGGACATACTATCCTAATTGTCAAAGTGTCAATAAGGCTTTTGTAGGCACCGCCAAGGGGCATCTAACTGTGGTATTTTCAGCAACATACTAATTGCATACAAATTTTTTCTGACTGATAAATAAACCCCGCAAAATATGGAGAATACCATGTGACCGCGCTCCCACCCACAACATAAAGCAGCGCCCTCGAACAGGCTCCCTCGTGAGTTATCCGGGACGAAATAAAGTAAATAAAGAAAAACATTGTGTAGTGCCTTATCTGCCGTGCCCCGGCCATAGTAACATGTCGTGTTTGGTGTTAGTTGGAAACAGCTGTGATAGCTGTTGTCTTAGAGTAGATCATGGATCTACAGATCACGGATCTATCTAAAGTGCATGGGTGTTCCTTTTTTTTTGCCACGAAACCTATCACCACAAAAGCGAATTGAAAACATCAGTGCAGAGGTTTAAAGGTGCGTTTTGTTTCATCGCAGTAGCCATGTCTTTCTCTCTAATGAACAGGAGGCAAACATTATCCTTGCCTTGGGAGCTGCAAGTGGCAAAAAGAGGAAAGCCGCAAGAATATACCAGTCATGAAAGTGTGGTGGTAAACCAAATGCATCCACTATCATCAGAAATTATGAAAACCTGAGACAAACCGACAGCTTCAAGAAACAGCAGCGGAGGAATCCATCTTTGAGTCCTAGCCTACGCATGGATGTTATAGCATTTATGGCCTCAAACCCTCATGCCAGCGTGCAGGACGTGGTCGCCCAGGTACCAATTTCCAAGTCATCAGTTTGGAGAATTCTAAATGACAGCTTTTCACCCATACCACCTTAATCAGCACCAATGCTTGGAAGATAGGGACTTGTAGGATTGTCTATACTTCTTGAATTAGGCCCTCACAAAAGCGGATGAATCACTGGACTTTTTCAGTAATATCACGTGCACAGATGAAGCCAATTTTTGCAGAAATGCCCAGGTAAATTTGCATAATGCGTACTATTGGAGGGATTCAAGTCCACGCTGGGTAAAGCGCAATCGGCACCAGTACCCATGGTTGTTCAATATGTGGTGCAAAATTTGCACTGGTGCTATAATCGGTCCCATCTTCTTCGATCACTCACTGACTGGGTAGCGTTATGTGGATGAAATCCTTGAAGGAGTGGTGGATGAGTTTCACAGCGAAGTCTCGCTGTCACGTCTTCCACTTCTGTGGTATCAGCAAGATGGGGCACCCACACACAGCAGCAACCAGGCACGAAACTGGCTGGATGCGACTTTTAATGCACAATAGTTTGGAATGCACGGGCCTGTAAATTGGCCGGCTGGGTCACCTGACCTCTCTCCACACGATTTCTTTCTTTGGGGTTATGTGAAAGATTGTGCTTACATGATCAAGACAGATGTCCGATTAGCTCAGGGCAAGGATAATGGATGTCTGCCATAGAATTCCAGCATCGGTCATCAAGAAAGCGACTGAAGATGTGATAAAGCGGACTCATTACTGCATAGCTGCAGAAGGAGACTGTCACGGCTTGTCACCCGTTCGCCGTCATCGCAAAGTCATCGACGGAGTATACAAGCTGGTTGGTCATTCTGTACTCAAGTGAACACAGCGAAGGAGTCAGAGTTGGGAGAAAGGGAGAAAAAAAAATATTTATCGACTGACGATGATAGACAAATTAAAATAAATACAAGAACACTAACACACAGGCACTTAATATAGATCAATGGTGAAGACAACAGAAATACAATGAATAGTTAACAGGGGATATAGAAATTAACACCACACAAAACACACTTAACGGCGGTCAACTAAACAGAGTTCGGTCAACTAAACAGAGTTCAAAACAAAACAAATGATGGCATACGCATGGCCGGGTAGCAGCAGCAAGTCCATAAAGCGTGGAGTCGACGGCAGAGCTTTCCCAAAGAACGCTGGCAAGCCAATCTCGTTGCGGTGGATGCGATTGCTGGGCTGGATTCACCGGGAGTCTGATGTCTTCCCTCAAGCAGGTTGAGCTAGCTTGAGGGAAACTACCGTGAGCTTCGTTGCAGACGTTGGTTTGTCATCTCTTACGTCAACTAGTAACTCGCAGTTAAGACATGGCTAGGCAGCCCAGGCAATACTGGACGGCACTAGCTCCTTGACACTTTTCAGCAGATTATAGGCTCAGCTTCTAGACCGCTTAGCTTGGTCTAAAGCCTGCGTTTAAATAACTTCTCCTTTGCCTAGTCGCCTGTGTTGGGGAACGGGGCAGGTATTGGTGACGATCCAATCAAGTTCACCCATATCCCGGCTCCTCCCAAGGTCTTGGCCGTGCCCCTTTTGATTAGGGGTGAGGGAGTGGGTGATTCCCCACGGCTGTTAGAGGTTGTGCACTTGTATTGCACCACACACGCACACCCTTGAGTCCGTGGTGGGCCTCTATTGTTCGTTCACAAACACAGGAGAAACGATGGCAGCCGGCCATACGGCACTGTCGGCACAATACACTGTCTGCACTTTGTGGACACAGGATTGCACAGAGGCACCACATATTTCGAGTATTCACACCCCTGCTTTCTTAGAAAGCTTCTCAATGCATGCGCGGGGCAGAGAATACACATGGGTTCCTACAAAAAGCCGTCGGGGCGTCAAGGTTGCGCCGACGACAAAAAGACAATAATCTCTAAACCGACCTTCGACTTCTTTCAGCCGCTTGCCCGAGTGGCTGGCAATAACCGTCTTGCTCGTCGGTTCCTGTTTCTACAACCTTTTGGCACCCATTGAACGGTGCTTCGCTGAATCGAATAATGCCGCACCGTGAAAGAAACCTATTCGAACACTATTTCACTAGGCAGCAGCAGGTGTTCAATTCAAGGTAATAAGGGCGCACTGAAATCTGTTTTTTGTGCGCAGACATCCCAATTGACAATTCGGCTTATCTAGAAGTGGTATATTTACTTTGTTGAACGCATCGGTCTTGCCTTTTCTATACACGTGGGTCGCTTCCTAGTCTGTTTATTTTGCTATCTCTTTCCATAAACCTGTTTTTGCAGCACTCTCATGAAAAATAAAACCGTCACATTAATTTGGCTTTGGTCTGAAGCAAGTTCCTGGCGCGAAATATAGCTGCACGTGCACTCTTTCGATGCGGTGTGAGCAAAGCCGGGATTTTGAAGCATTCTATGCCTATTGCTTTTCACACTTCATGAGTGGTCAGAACGCCACTTCGGTTGCGTTATCAAGGGGCTTTCGTTATCAATGTGATCAGTCGGCCTTGAGAGATGAATATTAAGTGTGACGTAAAAATGAGAGGAAGGAATAGCTGCGAAGTCACGAAACCTGCTGTTGGTGCTCTTTCAGTGCCATTATCAAGGTGAAGCCATAAAAATTTCTTTCTCTATGGTGATGCGCTGTCTCTTCGAGTTTGCAACAGGCAATGCAGTTGCTTTTAATCAGCTTATTTGAGGACACTGCTTTATGATGCGGATGGGAGCGTAGTCACATGGGTATTTTTCATACTTCGTGAGAATTCTTTGCCAGTCGGAAAAAGTTGCGCACGATTAGTATGTCGCTGTAAACACCTCAGTTATATATCATTTGGGGGTGCCTACAAATGCCTCATTGACACTTTAGTAATTAGGACAGTAGTTCTCAAGTTAGATAATTTATTGCAATTACCAAATTAAATCTCAGTAACAAAAGAATTACTGGCCACTACTCCACTGTACTGGAAACAATATGCACCAGGTTTTCTTTGAGTAATGCAACTGCTCTCTTTTAAGTTTTGGTGCATGATAGTTGGAGCACCCTGTATAGTTCACTCAGTAACCGAAATGAGACCAAGCCGGATTCACTTGAAATCAGAATCAACAGCAGTCATGTGCAGCAGCGCTTATACTTGGACTCACAGAAAAAGAAAAAAAAAGAGGTAGAGGCTGCAGTTTCACCAGAAAGGTGAAGCAGTATTAGTGATAGCGAAGTATATAACAGTTACACAAAGGAAGATTACACCACTGAGAGATGCCAGATTCTTGGTTGTGCAAGATGACTCAGGCTGCAAAATTGAACTGTCTCCTTCTATGAGGTCTTGTAAATTCTCATATGAGGCTGCCCCTTCAGTGAACAATTCTTCGAGGTCACACAAAGTTCTTGCAAGTGCAAGAAATGTGTGTGTGTGTGCATGCGTGCGTGCGTGCGCGTGTGGAATTTGAAAAGCTGGTCGGGCCCCAGCCCCCTCTGTGAAAAAGACAACTTTCCGCCTATGCCAACTGTCGTATGCCAACGACATCACCGCCAAATACTGTCAATGAACGCAAACAGCACAGAAAGCTTCAATTACATCGATTCCCACAGTGTGTGGGATCTGCATTGTTGCTTTGTTTATTTGTTAGAGGAAAGAGCTCCTTGTAATGAGCTCAAAGCTCTTTACATACAGTAAAGTGCCTGCTCACTCAACGTTGGCACTGAAGGCTGAAGGTATGTATTTTGAAAGGCTAATTGTGCCTTTATGTCTCGTTATAACTCTTTCACTGTAAAGCTTCCTAATTTAGAATCGGAAAAGTGCTGCAAAAATAAAAGAAACAACACGGATGAAGTTAAAAAACAGAAAGAGCAGTTTCTGTTTTTTCACTTTGTCCATTTTCTTCTTTTATTTGCACCAGTTTTATCAATAAAAATGATGGGCCCAATATCCCAGAAATAATTTGTTTGAAAGTTAGGTTTTCTGTCTTTTCAAATGAATTCAATTCCTTTACTGTGTTTTTTATTGTTATTATTATTGCAGTGAAAGATGTGCAGCAAGCATTTTCGATGCGTCCTGAGGAATTCAAGCTTCATTACAATGCTGACAAGCCCGACCCCAAGAAAGATGTCATCTTTAGCTGTCGCTCTGGAAGAAGGGCAGTGATGGCTGCAGAGAAACTACAGGAACTGGGCACCTATCACAAGTGAGCTTAGAGGGCTTCCAGATAGGCTCATGAATATTGAGTAATCAAGGCGCATTATGCAGAGAAACAAGTCAGGATCATCTTAAACATCCTGACACACAAGTCGGCTCGCATTTTAGCAGCATGCATGCCGTGCAAATCTCTCTAGCTTCAATCGAAATTTTCTCACTCTGACAAGATGGTCAATTTAGAAGAATCACGAACTGCAAGTGTATTGTATAGCGCATGTTTGTAAAACTGATTAAAATTAAAGTGATTGAAGCAAGCTAACTCTCCTGTTACAACTTTACAATAATATGCAGCATGTAATTATTGCATACAGGGCAGCACATGCCTGAAAGTAATATTTTGAAATGTAGGTATGCATGCGGAATCAGTATTTTCTTATGCATACCTTTCCAGTCTGCATGTTTTGGTAAATACCAATTAACTGCGAGACAGTTCTTTGCAGAAATTTGTGTAGCAAAGCATATACCCTATTAAGTGGTAGCGTTTGTGACAGAGATCTTTCCAGAGGCAGTGGGGAGGCAGGTAGCATTTTGGTATGCAGAAATTTCGGGGGAGCATCATGTGCCCAATGTGGAACACCTTGGCTATGCCACTGGTCAAAATTAATCCCAAGTACCCCACTACACGATGCCTCATAATCGAATCATTGCAAATGGTGGCTAAGCCCAGCTGTATGGCACTATTTTCCCATGATGGCAGCATCCTCATGAAAAGGACCTACACAACCGTTCACTTTATGCAGAAGTACAGTTGAACCTTGATAAAACTGACAGGGATATAATAACTTATAAGATATTACAAAGTAAACTTATGATATTTCTCACCGATATCAGCATGTCATGAATATATGCTTATAAAGAACATTGGATATAAAGAATGCATGTATTGGATGCAACTTTGTTTGTTTTAGAGATTCAGCTGTATGTTGCCTAGACTTTGTGTCCTTACTAGCCATAAAGCAATCATTGACCCTTCATTAGTAGACCTCATAGCCTCAACAACTAAGGTGCATGTTTACAGACAGCAGTGACAGGCATAATTTATTTAATGATGGATCAGCACAACCATAAATATTCTTCTCTGGTCACTTGCTACTTGCTAGCCTCACTCCACAACCTTGCGCTTTCTTGCAATCATTGCATGCAACCAGTCCACAAATGGGCGGCAGTACAGGTGTGCTAGTCACACACTATCAGAACAAGTCACATTCCATTCCCTTGGAAACATACATCCTGGAGTCCCTCAGTCAACTAATTGGTGTCCAGCAGCTGATGTTGCCTTACTTCTTGTAGATGAATTAGGCGCTAGCAATCATTTTGCCCAACAGCATGATCAGACACAGCAGTAAAGGATAATCCTCTGGCCCAGCAGTAGCAATCACATATTGCATAAATAATTACTGTGCAGAAAAACCTGCCATGGTACATGGCTATGGGGTTCTTCTGCTCAGCACAAGATGAGAGCTTTGATTCCTGGCTGCTACAGCCATGTTCATGTAGTGGTATAATGTAAAAATGCTCGTCTGCTTAGATTTAGGTGCATGTTAAAGAACTGCAAAGGTTTTAACCTAATCGAGAGTATCTCTCCTACTGCATCTCTCGTAACCCATGTGTTGCTTAGGAATCGTAAACACACCACATTTTTATTTGTCATGCAGAAAGTACACCAAATAATTCTTCCTTGTTTGTGTTTCAGTTCATGCTGATGGCATATGCCAAAACATGTTGGGGGCAAGGTTGAGCTATGAGGGGAGGGAGTGGTGGCAAGCACGCAATGGAGCTTTGCTGGTGTTTCTAATTTTCTTGATGATGCACTTTTCGGAAAACACCTGCAATGCTATTTTTTAATATCTGGCATTTTTAATAGTTGCCATTTAGAGCAAAATGTCTTATGAATCAAGATTAAGAGGCCTTTTAAAGGAAGTTGTTCAGAGAGACAGCTCACTAGACAAGACTGACCTGACAACCTTTTTACTTTCTGACAGAATGATGCAAGTTTTGCATATGCAGTGAGCAAATTTTTCAGTCCAAGGTAACTTGCACTGTTCAACAAGGGCAAAAATGGCAGTTCTCCTTGCAAACACACTACAGAAACGAGTTTTTGCCAGTTTGGCTTCTTGAGGTCCTACTTTAACTACATATTAGGAAGAGCACATAAAAGTAAATGAGGCTACTGGCTATGGATAGCAAAGCTTGCTGTGAGTACTACAGTGCTAATTTCTTGTCTTAAGCATGATCACTGTCTTCTTTTGTCCTTCAGTTCATCGTCCTTCAAATTCTGTAGCATGCTGTAAAGCTGTGTTTTACAGGTTAGCACCTTGTGCATGTTCGGGTGTGGCCAGTGTACGAAAACAGACCTTTGGTGCACCATAGCATTCTTTTGACATCTGCATCTTTTTTAAATAATTAATTTCTTATACTCTCAAAATATACATGCAACTTAGCTATGTATTTCATGTGAGCACTTATCATGACCGCTAGTTACTGGGTTATGCGATTTGTATAAAGGTATTCTGTTAACTCAAGTATCTGAGTAGGATACCGGTTTGGGCTCGTTGGTTACAATTCATGATCCTTGTTATTTGCATGCCACTTGAAACGAGGACTGGGGAACGACAGACACAAGTGCATGTGTCTGTCGTTCCCCAGTCCTTGTTTCAAGTGGTGTGCGAATAACGTTGATCAAGTGTCTGGTATGGGCTCTATACTAGATAAACTGAGAAAAAAAAAATATGAACTATGATTTTCACATGCACCCATGAGCAAAAAGTACACGAACCACAGAATGCGCCATAAAGCCGATTTTCTTCTCTGCCTGTGGCTGTAACTTGAAATTGAGGAATGCAGTCCAAACTTGGCATTGCAAACTTTCCACTGTACTCTTAATTTCAGTTTAGGCATGTTAATTATGAAGAAATTCATTTCTTTCAGTAACCTTGTGGTCTGTATACCTTTGCTCAGAGATGTAGATGCATACATGTGTGCAAGAATTCGAAGGCATGTTGTGCTCATATGCACAACATTCATAACAGTGCAATAAGAAACAAAAATGTTTTCAAGGTAAACAATACATGGTGCTGTGTATACATCATATCAATGTTGAATTTTTCTTATTTAATCTGACTTTTTCAAGGCACTTGAAATGTTCTTACTTTTCTTTATTGCATATGGGATACCATTCCATATACACTAGTTACATTATATATTTTGCTGCGTATTTTCTGTGAAGGTCTCTTGTAAAACCTATCAAATGTCTCCCATAAAGGTCTGTGGCTATCTTCTGCTGAAATTCTGCATTGGTGAGGCATTTTGTGGTTTATTTTTTGTTGAATGCATGTTTGGATGCGGTATACTTGCCTGCTTCATCCAGAGAAAATAATTGTACATCAGTGGGGATGCTGGGCCAAAAAATTTATTTTTGCAGTAAAATGACTGGTAGCATGATTTTCTTCACCTGCTTCCTGAGAGAACAGGATGCAAATCAGTTTCTTCCTATGCATTTCTGAGAAAGTTGAGGAATATAGAAAGAGTAAGATGACAGTTACTTAAACTCGGAACTAGTAGTGAGGAAGGTGCGAGAAACATGGTGATAGCGACTTGTATCAGCACAATGTTAACAATGTAATAAGTCGACGAGAGCAGTTTGGGCATGTTGGGTGCATGACGAAAAACAACATTTAGCGGAACGAACCCCATGACGTTTGTCGACGGTTGTGCGTTTAGCATTGTATCAGTATAGTGACGAAACATATTGCTTCTGTCGAAACAGGTTATCTATGAGGCGAGCACTGCAGTGGGATTCCTCTTTTGTGCTTCCCTAAGAACAATCAGGACCATCTAGCTCTATCGCCACAAAGCATGCACATGGCCTCCAACATGCATGCTGTGCCGATGCATGCGAACACCGAGAAACACGTCGTATGGCAACCGGGCTCCTCTCTCGCATTTCTGGACACTGTGCACCATCTAGTGGCACTGCTGAGAAATGTGTACGTGGCCTCTGAGACGAGAAGTGTGGCGGACCAGTGCCTGCAAACGTTGAGAATTATTCCCTCACTGGCCAC
The DNA here is from genome assembly GCF_023375885.2 of Dermacentor andersoni. NCBI lineage: Eukaryota > Metazoa > Arthropoda > Arachnida > Ixodida > Ixodidae > Dermacentor > Dermacentor andersoni. Next base: position 55,250,904 of record NC_092815.1, read on the forward strand.
ACACTCAGTGGCACATACTCAGTGAACCAAGCCAGCAAGAAGTTCATTGAAAAGCGGCACACACCCATTGCACTTGTGGTGCAGCCTGCTAAAAAGTTGCCGGGAAAGGCGTTCATTGAAAAGCGGCACGTATGTACACATTGCCACATGCTCAGTAACACAAGTTGGTTCAATGGTTGGGTTCAAACCATGTTTCCTCAGCACAGCAGCCCAATGTGCTACCCATTTGACCACGGACTAGCCAGTGACCCAGGTAGGTGGGAAAATTGCTATATACAAACATACATGGATACAAACAAACAAACATAGCCCCCAGAGAGTGCGTGAAGTACCCTAAGAATGCTAATGCGTTAATAATTTAGCACTTGTGCATCTCACTTCCCCTGTCCGTATCTTGGTTTTGTGAAATTAGTTTTTTAATGCATTGGCATTCTTAGGGTACTTCACACACTTTCTGGGGGCCAATTATATATCTATGCATGCTTTATTTATGTATCTAACCATTTTCCCACCTACCTGGGTCACTAGATAGTCCATAGTATAATGCGTAGTGCATCGAGCTCCTGTGCAGAGGGAACATGGTTTGAAAGCAACCATAAGACCACCTTGGGTCACTGTATATGTGACAATGCGTACATACAGGGCGTTTCAGCTAAGTCAGGCCAAACATTAAAAAATTCATGTGCGAGTTACAAGAATGCAACTGACTTAATATTATTCACTGTCCTCTTGAGCAATTCAAAGTATATTTTACTTTGAATTTGTTACTTTTTCGTTGGCTTAGGTAATTAATGAACAACAATTAATTAACCAACTTCTAAAGCATTAATTTAAATGCAACATCTTCAATGCAGAAGTAGATCTCATTGAGAAATTTCCAAATTATTTTTCTGTGATAATAGCTGCTGTGGTTTTAATTTTTCCTAGCTGCAAAGAAAGCAGGCAACATTTGAAAAAGTACCACATGACTGTGTGCTCATGCACAGGGACATTAGTGCCCTCAAACATGCAGAGAATGAATTATTGATGCTGCATGCAGACCGATGATGTGAACAGCCTTGAGCAACAAAGATGGATCAAATACCATAGTCCTGGCTTCCACTTTTGCCGAGATATCTTGTCATTTGAACGATGGGGTGTGTGATAAAGAACGCATAGCGATTCTTGAACCTTTGTAAAAGATGAGGAGGTTTTGGTGGCAGATGGCGATGTATAGGAAGTGATGGGTGTGGTAATTCCCCCCATTCTTTTATGTGTGTGTGTGTGTGTGTGGCCTATTCATGCCTTCGGTACACATGCAGCATCATTCCTTTGTTGGTAGCATGTTTGAGGACACCTATGCCGATGGCCATTAAAGTGCATAGTCATGTGGTACTTTTTAAAATCTTGCGCGCTTTCTTTGCAGCCCAGGAAAATTAAGACCATAGCAGCTATCATCATGGAAATAAATTATTTTGATATTTTTCAATTCTCAGCATTCACAGGCACCGGCATGCCACGCACCTTGTCTCTGAGACTAGATGTGGAATTCTCGGCAGTGCATCTAGATGGTGCAGCGTGTCCAGAAAGAAGCGCGAGAGGCGAGCCTGGTTGCCGCATTAAGCATTTCTCAGCGTTCGCACGCACAGGTGCCGGTAAATGGCAACGAGTGTTCTTGGGGAAGTGTGAAAGAGGAGTCACTGCAGCGCACCCCTTATACATGTTTTCATTTTGCTGGCGGCAACATGGTGTGTCGCTATATTGATTCAATGCTAAATGCATTACCATCGACAGTCATCATGAAATGGGTCCTGCCAAATATTTCATAATGTAAATAAGCACTTTGTGCTAACTTGCTTCTAATAATGGCATAAGTTCACACACCCTGACACACATTTACACAGACAGTTTATAGTGATCAGTACTTTCGAGTAACAGAGCACTCTGCTGTCCACATAACCGCAACTTCTTTTTACTTTTGTTTCTATTTCCAACAGAATCAAGGTGTATCCTGGAAGCTTTCAAGACTGGGTTTTGCACAATGGTGAGTTCACACAAGGACCTGAAAAGAGGCCCGAGGGCACTGGTGATGCGAAGAAAGAGGAGGAAGATGAACGTGCTGGTTCAGATGCAGATGATTAGTTGCATTAATAAATGCTGCTTACTGAAAGCTTAAGTTGTTTGAGCTACCATTATTTTTCACTCAGAGGGAAAGAAAGCAGAAACATCATCAGAAATCGCTCACTGGATTTAGTGAAATTCATCAACCTCATCTGATGGTATGAACTAGAGATGGTATTTTACACTAGGAAGAGTATGTGGACATAATCTAGTGTGCAGCAATCCTAGAGTGTATCCCCTTTCCTGATAAGGCTTTCTTGCTCATTTTTATTTTCTCCCTCTCCCTCTCTCTGTTTACAATCACATTGTGAATGCTTCAAATCCGCTTCTCCTCTGGTCTGTGTATTAGGCATTTTCACGTTTGTATAATCATTTTCCAATTTTGGGTTATGTGGAGCGTAAAACATGCAACTCATCAAAGGGCGACCGCATTACTTTATGAGGGTCAAAATGGTGAAAAGGTCCAGCATTTCCTTTCAGCTTGTTCTTCCCTTTGTTTCTTTTTCTGCTAACCGATGAGAGTTTGAGGACTGCCTATTATGCCTTGTAAGAATTTTTTTATGGGTGCTATGCCTATTATGCATAGCACCCATAAAAAAATTCTTACAAGGGTGATGACTAAATGGCCTGTTTCATAGTGTGATACACTGGATAAATTAATTGCTTATGTTCACTTAATAGGAAACAATCATTGCCTGGTCATGAAAAACATGATTAGCATGGTAAGTTCACTTATAAAACTGCCACTGTATGTCTTGATTGTTAAATATATGAGAAAGCTTGTGCAGTAACAGCAAGCACAAGAGGCACAGTATTGATCTTCAGATAGCAGACCCATCAGTTTTGAAAGTACATATTCCAAATGAACGGTATGAAAAGGGATGCTAGTGACTCCTGAAGCCTCTAGCAGGCTGTGACACCAGTGTGTCTTGTTGAATGACAATTACCAACCTCACGAATGTTGCATCACCACATCACTGTTTACAAGCAGAGACCCCTGGAAGCTACTGGCTTTTCTCACTGAAATAGAGCGAGCAAGAAAAGCAATGCCGAGCTGCAGTGGTGCAGCAAATGAGAAGCCTCTGAAATTTTCAACTGTTCTCCTCTGCAACTAGCCACAAATGTACAAATCAATTTTACCTTATATTACATGGAAAACTATAAGTATCTGTGCCTAACTTAGAAAGGGCCATCTCTTATGTTGAAGCAACTTGAAAATACTTTTTTTTTTTTACATTGTAGGCTTATAAGACAGGGGACCACAAGTTTCTTGTGGTTGTAGACTCGCTGATGCTGTGATGCATGTGAAACCACATGTTTGTCTGAGAACATACAGTAGCGCTGAGTGGCTATGGCATCCTGCTCGGCTCAAGATGATGGGCTCAATTCTTAGCCATGGTGGTTGTATCAGAATTATTGGGATGTAATTGAAAAATTCTCGTGCATGCAGATTTTAGCACTGGTTAGAAAACTCAACGTGGTCAAGGTAAATCTAACAGAAGCGTCATTTACTAATACAGTTTAGTATTCCTCTTTGGTGTCACCTTAAACAGCCCCTCACCAGGCCCAATGGCAATTTTGGTCATACACTGGAAGTTGTGAGGTACTGTCCTAGGAGTGTCCTACAACATGAATGTTTCACATTGGTTCATGATTAAAGGAGATAGAAGAAGTTGAAATATTGTGCCATGCTGCCAGGAGGTGAGCTTCACTGCAAACATGGACAATCTCTCCCTTTGCCTTGACTAGCTTCCGCAAGCAACTTTCCTTCCCTGCTTTCTCCGATACCGAAGGCAATGGACTACACCGCACTTACATCATTGGGGCCTTCTATTAATGCAAAGAATTCCTTTTTTCCTCCTAGGCACTTTGTAATTAGTAGGTAGGAAGGTAGATTCCCGTAACACTTCATTTCCAGCCTCTTCAATAAAGAAGAGGCTGGAATCAATCGCACACTGATAGTGGGATCAAACCTCTATCACTCAGCGCAGTGGCCTGATGCACTTCAAAAACAAAGGGGGGAGGGGGGATAGAATTGTGTGCATTCTTCTCCTGTGCTGAATCCAGCTACATTGTTTTTGAGATGTTTGGCATGTGCATCACATGCCAGTTTATCAGTCTTGCCTTGCGAGAGCTTGTTGATGCTGTGTGAGACTTCATCCCCACCTTCAGGATCAGCCCACATTCTTCGGTCCTTTTCTCAATGTAGTTCATGCTTTGTAGAAGTTGCGACATTGTACTGCCTTCGTGACTGAACCAAGTCGAATGTGTTTTAATGTTTTTCCACTGGAGTACAAATTCTATCAACCTTTTAACATAGACATAGCTATGTACGATTCTACTGTTTTACCTATAGTCACAGATGACATCAAAACCTACGTTTTTCTTGCTTACGCCTGTTTAGTACCTGCCACTATGTATAAACCGACCAATTGGCATGTTGAAACTCGCATCAAACAGCTGGAATTAAAAGGGTGCCATGGCCATCACACGGTCAACATCACCGTTGTCGTGTTGCTGCAGTCATCACACACATGCTTGTCACACACACAACTCCTCACCTTACATAAACATATTTGTCCACCTGGTGACGCTTTGTGGAACCTGAAATGATGCTGGATAGCAGGTTGGCCTGCAAAATGCTTCACATAACATAGATTCCCGCAGTGCGTGGAATCTGCACAATTTGCTTTTTCTCTCTTCCTTTTTTACTGTGTGGTGCACTTATAGTAGTGGTTTTGCATTCTACATTGAATGTTTTATCATAGTCACATGCCATTATTTGATCATGTAGGCAGTGCCTAACATAGATTCATTTGTGCCTGTGACCTTGATTCTCCAGCAGGCAGCGGGGCTCCCTCGAGAGGAAAAGAACGTTGGCTTTTGTTTGAAATTTCGTGTCATTTCACGCCATGCAGCAATTTGATACTTTGCAGGCATGATTGTCAGCATGTGATATAAGCACTGTGTTTGTCTGTTTCCAAGGTCCAAACCTGGTGACGTGTCCCTTAAGCAGAAAGCATGCTTGGCACGTAATACCTGATTTCTTTGTTGGGCAGCTCATGTACTCAAATGACAAGGCTGGTGGGGTTCTTGGCATAATGACACTATACTGCTGCTTTTAGCTGCAAATGGAAAGAGGAAAGAGCAAGAAAGAAAAATCACATTAGTGCCTGCACAGTCTATTTTTATTATTGTCACGATGACGACATTGGTGCGACAAATCTGATCAGAAAGTCACAAAACGTAGTCAGTATACAAATGGTACAGCAAGCTGTAGTCTGGTGAAGACTTAACGTAGTCAGTATACAAATGGTACAGCAAGCTGTAGTCTGGTGAAGACTTCTGGTACAGATACACTTGTCATAAAATTGAAGAACTTGCTGCAGATGTGACAGAACAAATGTATGAATGTGTGTGTAGGCATGCACACATTAGGTAGGAGATGGATGTTGCACGACTACATATAATGTGGTACCTGCATGTGCAAAGCATGTTCCTGTGCATATATACATATTTGTACTTGGTTAAAAATCCTTTTTACATTTGAGGAGCTGGTTCAAAAGTCATCACATAGTGGGCGACACTGTGTGACATTTCCATCTCGTTTATCAAGAACAACAACAAAAATGCTGGCTAACCCACTACATGTCTCATGCAGCCATAATTATAAAAAATGCCATGCTGCTTCTTAAATGCTTGCTGACAAAAGCATGAAGGCAGATTATGCCCAAAATTTTTGTCCGCTGGCTGGTAATTTTTGCTGTGGCTGTTTAATATTAATAGTAGAGGTTTGTGAAAATACATGTCGTGTTTATAGGCAGCTTTTTGTACAAATTTAAGCTTAAGCTTTATTAGTGCATAATAAAAAAAAAGCAACATTTAAAATGTCAAAACAATGTTTCAGTCCAGGGAACTCTACATGCATCTGCATATCCAGACACTACAAAGTTCAGCTGCTGCATGAACTACCTTGCAAATGCTTGCACTTTTTCACCTTGTTTTGCTTCCTTCCTACAGCAGCTACTAGGCAGTTGTGGTATGGTGCAACTTTTCAAATTACCATATAAAGTGACCTAAAGTGAGCCGCTGTCAAGTCTCTAAGCTGGTGCTAGACATGTTCATCATGTCATAGAGGGTCTGCGGATCTGTCTCCGTGTCGCTGTTGTCACTGTCATCAGTTTCGGTCTCAGAGTCGTATTGTGGGTAGAGAGGTGGATCAGACTCCAATTGGTACCTCGGGTCTTGTGCCAAGTCTAGTTGGCAGTTTAGGTGCGGTTCCAGCTCTGCCTGCACTCTTGTCTGCATTTCAGCCGAGACATTTGCACGCATGTGCACTTGCATGCGAGCCCGCATGTTTGCAACATCTTGAGGCTGCATGGCCAACTTGCCAGGGTGATGAGAGTCCCTCTGAACCTCGACTTGCATTTCGTGTGGCACGCCAGCATGCGTTTCCACCACCACCACATCTCCTGGCATGCTAGCCTGGATCCCGCACTGCTGCCTTTCAATCATAGATGCCAACACTGGTTCCAAAGTTGGCATGCTCTCGTGTGGCACCACCACTGGAGGCCTGCAAGCCATCTGTATGCCTGCACTCTGTTCACTGGGTTTCCAAGCTCCTTTCTGGGGAGTCTCATCTGAATGCATGGTGTCGGGCAAACCTTGCAGCATGTGCTGCTGCAGCTGCTGATGCTGGTTTGGTTGTTGCTCTTCTTGCTGTTGCTTCTCTTCATTCTGCTGCTGTTGTTCCTCTCCTTGAGCAGCTGGAGTCAACTTGATTATGTGTGGCGCTGGCCGCGGTGGTGGTGGAATGCCGCCCATTCGTCCTGTGCAGGACGTGCTTGATGCACCCAAGGTGAGACCTGCAGGAAAGCAAGGAGTGTTCCTTATGTAGTTTCTACAAAAATATGTGTCAAGCTGAGCCGTTTCAGCTTCCTAGGGTGGTTCTTGATTAACAGGGTAAAGCATGTTTGGATTATATTTACAAGAACTTCAGTTGATTGCACTAGTACACATAGTTCGAAACTGTAAGTCATCAAATCATTAAGCTACTTTAAGAATGGTCATGTCAGGAAACGTATCTAGCTCATTAAGACATGCAGAACTAGCTTGAAGAGAATATATGTGGAAGACATGTAGGTAAATAAATGAAAAAAAAAGATCACAATGGTGGACCTACCTCTTAAGCCAAGTATCATCACAACACTGTCTCATATCATGGTACTGTTTTGAACACTACCAAGGACGGCTTGGAAGGGAAACAATTAGTGGATGTTTGCAACTTTTTTTTTTAACAACTAAGATAATGTCTGTTACTTCCTATAAGTGCTTTTCCAAGAGCTTCTTAATGAGCGGCAATTGTGTTGTGCAGGTGTTTACGTTGTTCACCATGCCTTGAATGCTTGCTTGCATTTATAATTTTTATGCACAGTAAATAAACAAAATGCCACAGAATACCATGCCTAGGAATAACAGATTTTAGCATAGAAACATGAAATGGTAGCATAGGAGAAATAACCAAACACATACATAACAGCACAGGCTCGTGCCTCATGGAATTATTGTGATCAGATGCCACTTGCATCTTCATTTATTGTGCCATGAGACTTGAACATGATGATTGTTGCATGAATTCCTTAAGAAGTTCAGTTGGGATATTTCACTGTCATTTATCTACACTCCTCAAAGTTTTCGTCTCTCAATAACGTTGAACAGAAATGTGAACATGCATAAGAACAAGCGAGTCATAAAAAGAACTTCTGGAGACGACGTCTCTGCAGCTGCCTATGAGGAGAAATGAAGCCATGAGCAAGTTTATTTTCATACCAAGGAAGAAAAAAGAAAAAGCATACCCCAGCAAAGATGCGGTGCATTCACTTCCCCCAAGTTGTATTCTGGCGTAAATTGGTAATAAAAATTGGCTCTTATTATCTGGACATCAATGTCAAGACTCAATTTGTTCGATGTTCGTTCTTGTTTTGATTGCACTCCGAGTATATTTCATAATGACAATAATACTGCAGTTATCACGAACAATATTAACATGCACGAGACCTATACAGATTTTCGTTTACTTTTTATTTGCACCTCAAGAGTCCCTGAAGGTCATGAGGGGTGGGCATGTGAAGGAAGGAATTGCTATGAGTATGTGTCTCGTTTCACCAGTTACAGTTGTTTCTGCCTTGTTAATATGTCAACACACATGTCCAGTCACAGCAATATAAATATTGGTCCTTGTGCTGCCAAATAAGTCATGCTATGAGTCTATTAAGATTATGAATGCTGATATCAGAAACAGTTACCTAGTGTTATTCACAATCAAACTGCTTTGAATGTGAAAAGAAATACCATGAATACAGAGTGTTTTCTTCTATTTTTCCTGACAGCTTGTGTGGTGCTGACTAGTCTCATTTTATTCACTGCACTTCCCAGTGCGTTGTAAAACATTTTAGGTGACATGCTGCCCAATGTTCCATCACATGCATTTTCTACACACACAGTAACCTCTTTATGAAAGCCAAAGAGAACGCATCAGTTTATCACTGGAAAGCAGCACTATGACAGTGCTTTCCAATGATGAATGAGAACCAACTTGCCACATTTTCAGCATAATTGCAGGACGGATTGGGAGAGATATTGCTACAGAATCTGACTCATATATTCTAACCTATATGCTGTGTACATAAGAGGAGTTAGTACGCATTGCATACCTGCCAACTCCCACAATGTTTTTTTTTTTTAAGTTTACGAATTTGGGCTCGTGCAATTCTACGAATGTTTCATCAACTCTTACAAAAGATCAATTATGTTCACGAAAAAGTTTCACTAATTGGTCTCCGATCATACCATTGAACGTTTTTCAATTATAGAAGAACACCAGAGTGGCACCTGCTTGTTTATTCGGACAAGTTCCTGAAACACGTAAAAATCAGCAACAGCAAAATCACTAAAGAACAATCACCATGGTCTAAGGGAACTGTGTTGCTTGTCATATTATACTGTTCCAAGTTTGTAGGTGTTTGTGTTCTGCATCTAAAGGTAAACCATTGTTAATAAAGTATGTGTGTATCCCACGAGGTGTGTGCTTGGGGCAAAATTAAAAACAAAATTTCCTATCTTCTGTCTCCCCTTTTCAGCATTGCGTCCACACGATTTTTGCAAATTTTTATGTTTGCCTGTTGGTGGGTATGCCACTGTCAGCCATTACCTTGGTGTGAGCGCAGATGGCTGGCCAGGTGTCCACTCTGAGCGAAGGCCTTGTCACAGATGAGGCAGTCGTAGGGGCGCTCGCCTGTATGCATGCGCATGTGGTTGCTTAGGTGGCCCGTCTGGGTGAAGCGCTTCTGGCACACCGGGCACGAGTGTGGACGTCCGCCCGTGTGAAGGCGCATGTGGTTGTTCAGGTGCCCGCTCTGAGTGAAGGTCTTCGTGCACACCTGTCAGGCATGTCCAAGCACAAACCATCGTCACCACATAGTCGAGGGTGTGCTGAAACTTTGTTTGGTGTGGTGTCTTGCCATAATACGAGGGAATACAAACAGTGACTCAGTCAGGGAAAATCATGGAGATGGATAAGTATTGCAATGCTGAACACATAGTCATTAATTTGTGTGATTCAGTAAAACAAATTTCTAAGCAGTGACTAAGGTTACTGGCAAAGATTGTTTTACCACTGCATGCCACTGCCAACATTAGTTGTAGTCATCGGTAATCACTATGCCATGTCTTGGTGCTTAATCCTGTGACTGTTGTCTCGGAAATATTGCAAGCAAGGAACTTATGCAAGTTCAAAAATATCAGCTTATAGCCTGATCTCACTTTTGTCTGAGTCAGTCACCTAGTTCCTTGCATTTTTTAAAGCATCACCATTTGGGATGCCTCTGCATGCCTGTAGAATGGCAGAAGATCTGACTAAGGTAAAAAAAAATACAGCAGTGTGTTTAAAGGGCCCCTAAACCACCTTTAATATTTTGAATACATATTAAATAAACGTACATATTGTGCAATGACAATCATCTTTGGTGAACTATGGCAGCGCTACAAGCTGTGGGGAAGCTGCAAATTCAAAAAAAACAATCTCATAGCTCTTTTCCAGGCTTTTCGAGTTCCTTCTTTGCATATTATGATGCCAGCAGGGTCATGTGTGTGACTTATCAGGGTAAAAGCTATTGACTGGTCAATTGAAGAACGAGAGTGCCAGTATGATGAAAGCCAGCTATGTGTTCCGAGAAGGGAGCGCGGCTTGCCCAGCTACCACTGCATCACAAATTTTCAAGCTCAAAGTGCTTGAGGGGTCCTTTAAATGTGTTTATGCATGCTTATACTTTCATGGCGACCTGAGCAACATTACAATTCAATTGCGTGAAAATGTGCAGTTTCAAATGTATGCAAATACAGTGAGCTAGTCACCAAATGCTGGGTTATTGAAATTGATTGAGAAAGTAGATAAATTTGCTTTAGTTTAAAAAATGCACCTTGAACATAAACATGTTCATCACATTTCGTGCTAGAAGCTGCAGCTTTTTATGGCTTGGTAAACACTAAATAGCCAAACACCAAAATATATTTGTAGCTTCATGCTACAAATTGGGTGGATGTCAGTTGTGCCTTTCACAAAATCTATTTCATGATCTCTTGCATTCATGTACTCGTTACCTGCACACTGCATAACGTTACGAGTAAGCAAGCAGCACAAAAAGCAATGCTTTACATTTCTCATAACGCAATTCATTTGCAACAATTTCAGCGCAGTGCAGGAGCCACAATTTGACGCCTTTTCAGCAGTGCTTTTTTATGCTAGCTATTCAAGGTAACTTCATCAAAATATCATGAGTGGAAAACTTTTTTCTTTAAATTTCGAAGCCTTCTCTTAGTTGGAATATACTAATGCATCTGCAATCTGCGAATCTACTAGAATGTTTTAAGCTTTCCAGACATAAATATGTCAATCTTTTCCAGTCTTAATTAACCTACACTTGCACTTATTCATTGCAGATGAAATTTACACAGCATTGCACTGTGATAATGATGTTATTAAGGAAAGCTTTTTGTCACATTATTATAGAACTCAAATTATGCGCTGCTTCCCTTGGCAAAACGGAAAGCAATATGTGCAACAGCCTATATAGCATAATGGGCCTACACTGGCACAGTGACTCATACCAAAACAAACTTGACACAGCCTTTTATTTTCACTGGGTCCTACCCACCACACATATTATGACAATTTCAATTCTAAAGTTACTATTTCGTGTTAAAGGTGCTAGCCAAGCCACTGAAGTACCTCAGCCAGCTGAGCCAAATCTGTGTTGCACAGCACAATACATGTGGGGTGGCAATCATGTTGCAGATGTTATGGCGTTGCTTTTTTGCGTACAAGTAGTGTTTGTTAGCGCATATTATTGGTGGTGTTGTGTGTGTGTGTGTGTGTGTGTGTGTGTGTGTGTGTGTGTGTGTGTGTGTGTGTGTGTGTGTGTGTGTGTGTGTGTGTGTGTGTGTGTGTGTGTGTGCGTGCGTGCGTGTGTGCGTGTGTGTGTGTGTGTGAGAGAGAAAGAGATTCTAAAAACTGGTGAAAATGACAGTGACTTCTTTTCTTTTTTTTTCAGACTCTTCCTGGAATTCAGCAGGGTCAATTTGCTGAGTTGGAATGAACGAATGGGAAATGTTTATGTGCAGAAACAAAATACCACACACGTGACCATGTAATTTGACATAAATGATAAGCAGAGCATGACGTGCAGTAAATCTTTCCCTGACATTCAGGGACTTCAACAAAACACCAGATTTGCCAATCGAAAGGGCACTGAAGGGAAATCTCACCTGAACTAAATTGGTAAATTTTGCTTTTGCTTTTTTGAATACCAAAATGTTCAGTGTTACCATAAGCAGAGTCCTGGTAAAGCTAGAAAGAACACAATAACGAAATATGTGTGGCGACACTACCCTCACATTCCAGCACCATCTGTCTATGATGTCATGAATTTTTCCATTGTCTCCATGAGGTGGAATGACCGTTTATCAATACAGAAAAATTGCATTGCATGTTAAAGTACAAAATGGCTTAACCTGGTAACTTTTGGGAACATTTTCTTCAGAAAAACTGGTCAACTACATGTAAATACAGCAAAACAGTAAATGTCACACTCATATCGCAAGCATGTACGTGGGTTGGGCATGAAATTTAAAGAATGGCCCTGTTGTCTCATCTAACAGACTTTTCTTGCACCAAGTAAAGTTCTGAAAAAGCTATGCTGTCTAAAGTGATTTATTGTTTCTCTTGGCAGCCCTTTAACAGACCATTTTCAAAATTTGTGATCGCACTGCTCTTCACCGCATATTTGCCTGGCTAGATGTTGCACAAGTCTTTCACACAAAGATGTGCAAAATGCATGTGCCAGTGCTTGTCTGACACAAGTGGCTTCATCATGAGAGCCGTGCCTACATCTTACATCTCTCAGAATACGTACAAACAATGCAAATATGAGCCATTAAGTTGGCAAACTATCCTATGGGAAAGCTAGCTTTACAATTAGGGAAGCAGGGCTGCTACTATTGCAGGCACATATAGCCGGCATTAAAATATACATATATCTCTCAGAAAATGCACAAACCATGTACCATGTGCAGTTGCTTGAATGAAAACAGCGGAGTGCACGATTTTTGTGCAACCTACAAGCAGCTCACTAAGGTGACTGTTTGGGCATGTTGTAGGGCATGCAGCAAAGAGCACTAAGCTGTATGACGAACTCTGATGTGTAATAAACACCACTTGCAACACATCGCAGTTGGTCATACATGTTAGCACTTTCACTTGGTTGCACAAAAACTACACACTCGCCACAACACACTCTGCTATTTGCATTTGCATGACTGCAGGTATGTGCTGAATGCACAACTGACCATGCCACCATTAGCTCTGCAAACGGCCTTACAGGAAAGCTAGTGGGGAAGCAGGTCTGCTAAAGCAGTTGCCGGCACATTTACCTGGCACTCAAAGGGACGTTCACCCGAGTGGAGGCGCATGTGGTTGGACAGGTGTCCACTCTGGGTGAATCGCTTGGAGCAGACGGTGCACTGGTAGGGCCGCTCGCCTGAGTGCAGCCTCTCGTGGTTGTTGAGGTGGCCACTCTGGGTGAAGCTCTTGTTGCAGTACTTGCACTCGTATGGCCTGTGGTTGGTGTGCATGCGCGTGTGGCTCAGCAGGTGGCCACTCTGGGTGAACTTCTTCTTGCACACCTGACACTCGTATGGCTTCTCACCCGTGTGAAGTCGCACATGGTTGTTCAGGTGGCCCACCTGTGTGCCACCACCACCACAAAGCTCAACAGGGGGGCTACTTGAGTTGTTGTTCATTTTACGATGACACATGTTATTAAGGCCTCATTCTCCGGCTTTCGTGGCATCTGTCGCCAATATCATCATCATGTTTCCTTCAAGAAAAGAAAACAATCATGCATGTTGAGGATGGTTCAAGTCTGCCCTGAACAAGCCTTAGAAGCTTTATCTCAGAACCATGGAATCACTGCACTGATAGTAACGACAGCAATGGGTGCTAAAACGACATGAAAAAACTGTGGGGGACTTGAGGAATGTTCTTGGGTTTTTGTGTTCATATTTGAGATGCAGGTTTTCATGTCCACATCATGTGACCAAGGGGAACTTACTAGAGCTGCACATGCATCTAGTTCATTATAAGTTCTGTAGTGCAAAAAAATGCATTAATAAATAATGCCCTTGTTGATCTCCTCCTGAACATCACTTTCTGTACATAAGGCTGTAACAAATAGTGAAATTGTAGAACCAGAACCACAGTCATGTTCACTCCTAAAGGCCTTAACATCTCTCGGCTCTGTAATTAGAAAAATAAAAAAAACTTTGCATGGGAAAAAGATCCTCACATGGATATGCAAATTCTTATAGCATGACTGCTCAGTAGGCTAGCAGTGTTAAGAAGGGCAGATATCTCCACTGCATTCATGAGAAATTACATTGTCTTGGGCAGGATACGAGTAGCCAGTTAAAATGAACATTACAAGTGCCATCATGTAGTACTTTTACTGTCCTGCGAAGGGAGCATGCAGTACAGCTTGGGCACAACAAAGAAGATTGTAAGCTTGGGCTATTTAGACCATGGCTGCAGCACATATGTGCCACTATGTAGTAGCTAACTTGACCATAGTTGTAGGCATGCACCTGCTTAAACTTTTTGGTGCATATGTAGCAGGAGTGCAGTGTTCCCTGATGGGAGCCCCTGCCTGAAGAGCTGCGACGAGATGGCGGTGGTGGTGGTGGGGGTGGTGGTGGGTTGGGCAGCAGTGACAGTGGGGGCATCTTGCTGTTGTCTCCAGACACCATTGGCTGACCCTCCCCCGTAAATGGTGCATGAAGCTCCATGTGTGTGTGCAGATGCATGGGGTTCTCAAACTTCTTGCCACAGACATAGCACTGGGGCCGCATGCATGACTCCATGGAGGCCCGCTTGGAGCGTGTGTTGTGTGCTGGCCCTACCACCGAATTCACTGGTGGAAATGGAGGTTGTGGTGGTGTGGCCATTTGAGAAGCAGCAGCACCCGACGAAGGCCCATAGTGTGTGGGCATGGGTGCAACTACGCACTCATATTGCACAGGCATCGAGCAGAAGTCCATCAGGTGCATTGGTGGTGTGCTCACAAGGTCCTGCACAGTAAGCATATGCAGAGTCTCAGAGGACGATCGACCACTGAAAATTTGAGGAAAGTGCCACAGTAGAAGTGGGAAGTAGAGTTTTCTGCACATAATTCAGTTTAATGTCATGTAAGAAAGTAGGAACAAGTACTACAATAAAGAGTCACTGTGTTCATTCATTTGGCTCCAATATGTTCATTAAATGCAATAACATCCTGTAGAAATAGACGTTTAACCAACCAAACAACATAAAAAGTTAATGTCTTCAGTGTGACCTGTGTCATGCATAGCACTAGCTGACACT
Source organism: Dermacentor andersoni (assembly GCF_023375885.2). Lineage (NCBI taxonomy): Eukaryota > Metazoa > Arthropoda > Arachnida > Ixodida > Ixodidae > Dermacentor > Dermacentor andersoni. Next base: position 55,265,974 of record NC_092815.1, read on the forward strand.
CTTCATCTGTAATATTAAGATTTCAAAGGAAAAGGAAACAGAGTAAACATGTGAACACTTTCCACATTTTACGTGAGCCAATGTAACGTCACATTTGTTGTGTGCAAACGTCAGTTAAGCTGTACCTGCATGCTGTCACCATTCATTGTCATGATTGCTTTGAATGGTGAATATTCCCCGGCAGACCAAGTCCCGCTTCTGGCCTTGAGGCTGGACACAGGGTGACAAGACTCAGCTTGTCAGAGGGTGGGTCGGCCAGAAATCAGGGGTCTGCCAGTGAAAAAAATAAATTACTGCTGTTATAGCTTCGCATAGAACTTAGCTGACAAATAAATTATGTGCATATTGTACTTGCACAAATGAACATTATTAATTATGATGACAGCACAAAGATGATGGCAGCACAGAGAGATAAAATCTACAGAGTTCAAGGTGCTGAATTGATAATGGATAAATACAAAGAGTCAACCTGCACATGCAGCTCCTCATAAGGTTTTTGTGGACCAGCTTCATTGCCATTTCACTCAACAAAATATGTTATAGTGAAGGGCTGTTTTGACACCATAAAGAGTAAAGCAGAAGAAAAGGAAGATGTTAGCTCAGACCAACTTATAAGAAGCAACTGCCCTCTGGTTTACTTTGTTTGCTCAAGCTACAGAGGTATGCCCTTGTTAATCAGGTGTGCCAAGCTGTTTTTAATCTAATGAAATATTCTTCGAGACAAAAAATGGCTGACTCTGTGATAGATTATCTATAGTGGCAAATTCCCATGGTAGCAGCTTTATTCTTTGCAGCAGCTATAGACTGTAGCCAGTGGGAATGGATGAATAATGCAGAGTGACTACTAGCTTGATCATTTTCACCTGAGCAAGCTTAAAGAGTGTGAGGGAAAGATTACACAGGAAACAGTTTCTATTTAGCAATAATGAAACACCATGCACAAAAGATGCCCATCTCTTCCTGCCTACATCATATTTGTAGAGTGAACTAGCAATTGAGCTTTAATATGGTACATAATATTTGTACCTTTTAGTAATTAATTACATGCTTCAAATCATCAAAGCTGTCAACACTCGAGTGGCCATACATATGGAATGTCTGAATAGAGCTTTTAGGAAAACTAAGTGTGGATGGTATTAAAGAAAAATCGATTATGTAACGCTGATATGGTTGAAGTTAATAGTATATTATTACATCCAACAAACATCTTGCTGACTTCTGACTATACTTGCGCTGTGATGGCTAACAACAGACTTCTCTATATCACGTTGTGCACAAGACTGGAAGGTTTAGATGACAACTGCAACAGATCTGAAAGCTTTTCATTTGCAGTTGACAATCGCGTGCAGAGGAAGAGAGAGAGTTGCTTTATTGAACACGAAATTCCAGACTGAAGTCCACCAAGAAAAGGGAGGCCTAGTAAACTGGCACACAAGAACTACAAACCTTATTGTGAGCGTAATCTAGCACTAGCAATGCACCACTAAGACGGTTCTTCATGTGGCTGCAAACTGTAGATGCATTAAAATTTTGAGAGAAAAAACATTCAATGTACATTAGTAAGTGATTAAAACCTGAAGTGTAGAGGCTGGCTGGCCACTCAACTTTGCTGATTCGATGTAAGCGGCCAGATAGGTCACGCTGATCTTCAGTGAATGTGGATCAAGTCGGCCACTGGCAGATTTATTTAGGCTATTTGCACGCACTCTTACATGTGTGAGAACCGTGATGTTAATCATTTCTTCATCACCATGACTCCAGTGGAAGTGCGTTCTTTGTTCTTCATTCACAATCATACATGTTCTCAACATTTACAAGAGCCATCAAAAAAAAAAAATCTACATAGGTTAACTTTCCTCCATGCACATATGCACCATCCGACTCACTTTTTTGTTGTTTTTTTATTTTTCACTCGAACAAAATTTAAATGTGCACATGTTCCTGTCAGAGTATGGCGAGTCTACCTTTTGCGATCATATGTCTGCGCCAGTTTTCTTCCAATGAATATTAAACCTTGCCAACTATGACATCAATCCTCCAATTATTCGCGCCCTATTTATCAAGATATGCCGCAGGCGCTGTCAGAATTTGGGGCCGGGCGATGCATGCTAATAGAAGGTAATGCGCGAACGAATATGTCGCCGCGCAAAAATTCGAAGATTTTGGAACAGAGAAAATATATGACGCTTGTATGTAACCTAAATTTCAGTGCCTTCACATATGCACACGCATATGATTTACATTTGCCGATTTGCACGGCGCAGACTCGATGGATTTTAGCTGAGCGGCTGAAAAACGATGTCTGAAAAATGGATGACGCATCTCGTTGTCGGAAGTAGACAAACGCGGTCAACTCTGCGGCAAAAAAAGACAGACCGTAGATTCATTGTGCAATTACAATTTAGACATACTTTATTAGCTGACCGACGGAGAGACAAACCATAAGCGCGAGCGCAGAGTTGGTCATCCGTTTAGCCCACGTCGACAAGCACGGAAGGCTCCGAGCAGCAAGAAGATCAACGCATGGCTTCTGCTATAGAATACAGTGTCGCGACGGCCGCCCAGATGACTATATAATTAGTGGACACCGGATTTTTCTTTCTCGTTTTCTAGTGCGAGGCAGAGCACCCGTAGGGAGTAGAAAAAGATCTCACCTGCGGTTCGAGACCGTCTTCTTTTTTGCTGGCCAGCTGGCACGACCGACGGCGCTGAGCAGGCTCGACGCACGCAGAGCGCGTGCCACTGGCTGCGCGCGACCAGAACCGGCGCGGCCACACCATCTTCGTGCCACTTGCCCCCGATAGCATCGAGTATATCTGGAGCCATAAATGAGTACGCCACCATTCCCCAATAAACACCAGACAGCTAGTATATTAATTATTGTCGCGATGACTGCACGTCTCAATTCGACGGCACCGATAACACACGAGTCTTTGCAGACACCAGTGCACGAAGCGCGAGGCGTATGACACCATACCTACTGCACACTGCTTGGGAGAAGGTTCTTTCGCACTGGTTGAGCGGTTTAACGGCGCGATGCAGGGAAAATTTCAGGTTATAGTGTTCGGACATGAACATTGTGCACGACGAAATAGGATCCCATCCGGCACGAGCAATGAACGCTACTGCGGCTTTTGTGAGCCCCCTGATCTCAGAATGAACGCGCTCACCTGATATTCGCAAAGCTCGTCTTAATCGATGTAATGACTTTGAACTCATCGTACAGCGTCATTCGCTCAGAGTTTAGTGAATGCCAGTTTAGCTTTGTGCCGCACAAGCACGTGCGCGCACACGCGCGTCTAGAAACCGAAACTAGCTGCTTGTTTCTTGGTTGCTGGTTGCAAGCATAACGTTACTCATGCGAGTTCTGCGGTTTTTTTTGTTCGTTTGCGTGCCTTCAAAAATTGTGGCTTTTATTAATTAAAATTTAAAAGACGTTTAACAATAGGTAGGTAATATTGAAATATAAGTTTGGTAAACTTAGTGTATGCAGCGACCTTAAACGGTTGTCGTAATACTTATGAGGGCAAGCGCGGAGGCGGGGAAAGGCTTGAAATCATCACAGCAGGCTGCGTTAGTGGTGGATGTTGTAGAGTGAGCATTGACGGCCGGTTGTGTTGGTGAGGTGTGTGTGAACGTCTGCAATGAGAATCTTGAAACTACGCCGTGTTTGACACTGTTCGCCTGAGTGACTGTGTAGGACTAATGTGACGTTACATTGGTACGCTCGAGCCGCCCGGAGTCCCTTTCCGTGTTTTATTCGGCAAGGGAGCCTCCGAGAAGGCTCCGAGGGGCGCTTGAGATCTTTTGTTCCTATCGGCTTTCTCGCTGCGGTCAACGCCATGGCGCACACCCAGCCGAGTGTAAACTGCAGTCTGGATGACATCGACCTCAACAGTCTAAAGGTATGCGAGTCCATCCGATCGGTCTTAGTTGGTCCTTCAGCTAATTTGCTCGTGATTGAGCGTATCGGAGATCCTCAAATGTCAAGTGGGCCCTCTACTTTCGCCAATTTCCGTACAGCAAATGTTGAATTTCCTGGCTTCTTACCAGCTCTCTCGAAACGCGCTCACGTGGACTAGATGGTCTAAACAAGTTTAATCGCTCTGTCTACACGTAAACGTACACTGTGAAAGTCAGCTGGTCAGCCGGAATGCCTCCTTGTGTGCTAGGCCTAACTGTTTGGACATCTCGCTAATGTGACTTCGTTCGATTAGGAGAGCTCGCATGGTAGCTCTGAGCACTGTGTTCTAGCGCGCTATCGTTGAGAAGGAAATGCACGCTTGTGAATGAGTTGTGACCTTTAGCACAGTATCTGCTTGAGCTAGAGTTCTTGCATTTGAGAAAGCGCCGCTCACGCCCAACCGGAGGCGAGAGCAACATTTCATGCTTTCTACCTTCACTTCCGGCATGGTTGCGTCTCTGCCGCTCTTTCTAGGTTTCATTCTTTTTCTATGCGTAATCGCGTACAGCATCTGCAAAACGATGTATATCTTTTCCGCAGTGGACAACTATTTGCCCTGTTTTCGTATTATGCTAGCACGGGTACCGCCTTGTCAAACTTTGTGCTCGCCCTGTCGCCACTCTTGCTGCTTCCGTCACAACAGCTACTGGGCCGATGCCCTGTCCGCACGGCATGACTTATCGGATGCCGATTCTCCGAGGAAGAGCACGCCTTCTCTGCATTCTTGTGCGCGGACCGAGTATCTCCGTCAATGAGTTGCTTGTCTTGCTTTTACTTTGATTTGGGCTACATTTGGGCGCAGTTAGTCTCTGGGCGTGTCGTAGCACTGTTAACGTATCCGATAATGCTACTTCAGTGCGCAGTTTTGAAGTAGATGCGACAAGATAGTATAACTAGAACGAACAATTATTTTCGTTCACTTTAGCGAAAGCGCTAGGTCTGACGAGAAATGTCCGAATAACGGCGGGTTCATTGCTCTTAGATCAGGTTGCCATGTATTATAAAAATGTATTTTGTTATTTGTACAACTTGTGCTGCATGTTGCGGCTGTTTGGCTGCTGGGAGACTGCTTCAGTTCCTGTGCGTCCAGGCGCACTCGCATGCCGCTTCTGTAAATGGCATAGGGAGCGTTGGGTGGCGTGGTTTTCGGTATTCTGGGAAGGGTGAAGTAAGGAGTATCAGAAACGAAGTGTATTTGTTTGGTCTAACTGCATGGCGTCGATAGGCAGTGCTCGTATTCGTTTATTTCTTGCCTGCGTGCATATATATAATATATAATCTGCGAGGACGATAGCAGCACATGCTTAGATTCTCCAAGCAATCTCGTCGCTGTTTCGTAGTATGCCGTCATGCGCAAATGTATCACTTGCTACTGTGTAACCATGGTGGCTTGTTGCCTAGATTCTAGCCAAGTGAGGCGATATATGATCCCAAATGAGTCAACATTTTGTTGCAGGCCGTTTGGAAGGATGCCAGAAACAATACAAATCGCACTGCATTCTCGTTGCAGCGTCCCGTGAACAGGCGTTTAGATAAGATCCTGCTTAAGTGAAAACCGAAAGTCGTCATAGTAGGTACTCAGATCTCGTTGTCACAAAAGAAGAAAAAAAAATATCCTAAGAACAGTGTGGCACAGAAGATATAAGCGGGTAACGGAAGTTGACATTGAACATTGTGATGTGTTATCTCGCATGGAATTGTTATGTAACAGTGACAAAGCAGATTAAAATAATTTTTGGTTGTGGTAACATGATATAATAAAGTTTTTTTTATGAGGTTTTACGTGCCAAAACCACTTTCCGATTATGAGGCACGCCGTAGTGGAGGACTCCGGAAATTTCGACCACCTGGGGTTCTTTAACGTGCACCTAAATCTAAGTACACGGGTGTTTTCTCATTTTGCCCCTATCGAAATGCGGCCGCCGTGGCGGGATTCGATCCCGCGACCTCGTGCTCAGCAGCCCAACACCATAGCCACTGAGCAACCACAGCGGGTCAATAAAGAGGTTTGTTCGATTCAGAAAAAGGTGCACGGCACCTCAAACAAAAAAGTGCAGGGGGTGCCGGGCTGCCCCACTCGCTGCAAGGTTCAAGGGTGCAGTGCACCGCGGCGGCACCTTGCCTTGCACCCCGTTCAATCGAGCACGGGGGTGCAGGGTGCACTGCTGCACCTCGGGGAATCGAGGGTCTAGGTGCAGTGCACCGTGAATAGGTGCAGAAGGTGCAGAGAAACTTGGCTGAATCGAATAGACCTATGGGTTTCCACTAGTCAAGGCTGTGTCATGTGGAGGTGGCCATTTCAGCTACACTCTTCTCTTTGCAATGCATACATGTTTAATGTGAAAACAAGCCACTTACTTTAGGAACTTGCCACAATGTGATTTGTTGCATAGTTGGTGTGTATGTGGCCCCTCCCTCTTGCTTTTCCAGGTGCTAATTATTTTGTTTCAAATTAAGCAACAATATCTTTCATCTTGCTGAAGTTATAAAAAAAATTTTATCCAGCGAGTTGACTGTATGCCTTAGCGTTAAAAAATATATCACTTGCAAGAACAAAAGAGAATAGTTTGGCCTCTCCACAATGAGATGATCAGAGATTTTCCTGACGTAAGCTTTCATCATCTTAAGCAACAAAAAGTGACATGCTGCATGCTATGTGACTGCCTAATAAAAGTGCCAATGTCACAGACAGTTGCCGTCCAGTCTACTTTTATAACATAGCATATTAGCCCATTTCACAGTACTAGTCTGATCATAAGGGGCTCAAGATGCATGAAATAAATTTTAAGCAATTATTTTCATTACTGCTTGCTATTCTTGGGTGTTGTCCTGACGTGGGCATTTGGATAAGCAGTGCTTGAGAGATTTGTATCTTGAACATGGGCTCTTCTAGCTTGAGCCGCTATCATAGTAAAGCCTTCTAGAAATTGTGGCATTACAAGCAGGCTGTATGGAAAGAGAATGTGTTGTAGTGTAGTGGTGGTAACAGGAGCAGCTAATCAAGAGTGGCAGCACCAACTGGTGGAAGTAATATGGGGAAGGCGAGCTGTAATTTACATAGCAAACAGTAGCTTTGCAGTATGGCCCAAATTTAGACTTGGCATTTTGGCGAAAGTTTGTACCTTGCTATTCATGCTCGTGGCGTTGGGGGTTATGGCAAGGAGGTTGTTCGAATGTGCAATCATTTGGGATAATCGCTCTCAACCCTTTCTATAAAGTCGTCCTCCTCCATACAGTGCATGTGTTTTTGCGGTCATACGCTGGCTTCAGATGCACAGCACATGATCTTGGCTGCTGACAGGTAAACTGGTGACCAGTAAAATTGGGAACACAAATGTACAAAATTTACCTGATGAGAATGCCTTTTGTTCGTGACTTGCTGAGGATGCTCTGCGACCAGTTAACCTACATGGAAAACCAGGGTGTAGAATTGGAACTTAACAGGAACATTACAATTTGTTTCATTCTGGAATGAAACCGAAAAGAAAACAAATAAAAGAACATGATGTTTCTTGGTTCAGGTTCGCCACCTTCTCTCGAACTTTTCATCCATACACTGCCTGCACTTGTGTCGCAACCACGCTAGCTCATTCGTCAATGAACACTAGTTTGCTGCCACTAGTTAGTGTGGTTTTCAAAGGCCGTGTTGGGAGGCAGATGTGCTAGTAATGCCATAATGATGTTTGAAATTGATTACCCTTGAATAGTTCTTTGGCGGTGCACGACCTACATATAATTGCTGAAATGAAAAAGCACTCCCTAGTTTTGCAGTCACTTTTGATCACAATGGCATATAAACTCAAGTAGGTGTAATAAAATGATGGATTGCTCCTCAGGTGATCTTCTACACTGTGATCTTTTTAAAATACTTCGACTGAAGAGTAGCATGAAAGGCATTTTTTTTTTAGCTTGGAAGCCATATAGAGTTCTCGTATAAAATAAATGTATGCTGTACTTATTCTTAGTTTATGCTAACAAACATAAACAAGCTCAGATCGGTTTGAATCAGTGAAAACTTCAGTTCTGCATTCTGTGTTAAACAAACTTGATTAGTAACAAGTCATCATTATCTGAACATCCGAGGCAATTATTGTTTCTGTACATTAGGCTGGTAACATACAATTTAACTCGAAAGACTGCTTGTCCTTTCCTTCAACCTTTAAGACATCTCCCCATCTTTCTGCTTTAGTAGTTTTACACAAGAGCTGACGTAACTGCTACTAAGTTTATTTCTTTAAACATTGTAAGTAAGTGATGCTCATTGTAAAAGCAGATGTATCTATGATGATCTATTGGCATATCCTTTAAAACAGGCAGTGTCAGATAGTCACCTAGCCTGCTTGAGTTGAGGTATGCTATACATGCTTCTGATTCTAACATTTTTGTATACATTTCCTTAATCTTTCTTTCTCTTCCCTACTTTATTTCCACCAATGCTCTAAACGTCTCTTGCTTATCTCGACCGCTGACCAGTTGTTGCTCTTGCCCACTTTAAATCCAAGCACTTATGGAAGGCGTATGTTACCTACGGGTCTCACTGGGTAATCCCTTCACATTTTATTAAAATGTGCTGAGTGGTCTCCTGATGACAGATGGTGCAGTGGTGCCATCTGATGGCAGAAAATGATGCCACTGTGCCTCGATTATAATCAAAGGTAGGCAGTGCAATGGGGGTCAGGCTATTTAATCTTGATGTCGTGCCAATACAAAGGCTCGGCAAAGTGATGGTCAGAGCATATTGGGCATTCTGTTACATGACTGCGGTTGCTGTAAATGGGCAGGGTGTAAAGGCATGGCAGCAGCAACATTTGAGTGTCTATAATTCTGGTAATGTAAGGCTAATCCCAAACGTCTTGTTGGTATAGATTTGTGAGTAAATGCCCTTTAATGCCATGCGCAAACCACTCCTTTCATAAAAGGCATTGTGGGGCCCTTTAAGCTTGCAGCGGACCAATCTAGCATGCATTTGCAGACATGGAAGTGTAGACGTACATTTTAGTTTACTGTGACCAGTTCAAGACCAAGCTTGTTGTACTAACAAGGCACTCTCGAACTTATGGTGGTGTTCTTGACCATGTCAAAAGCTGTATGGCCTTTGCTGTCATCAGGTTTAGTTGAGTGTTTCTAACTCTTTCACTTTGCTCTTATTGCAGGATCCTGCTGGTATATTTGAACTAATTGAAGTAGTCGGAAATGGTACCTATGGACAAGTATACAAGGTTTGTACATTGCCCACATGTTCAATAGTTTAAACATTCATTTTCCATGGTTTAGCACAGAAAAAATGCAGCACAATGGTAGTTGTTGCAAAATTTTTTCTGCCTTCGTTGCAGGGTCGGCACACCAAGACTGGTCAGCTTGCGGCCATTAAGATTATGGATGTTACTGAGGTGAGGATTTTTATGTAGGAAAAAAGTAGTGCAGGCAGGCAGCATGAGCTGTGCAAAGGTTGTTCATAGGAAGGACTTTGTGCTTAGCCAATGAAGAGCAATAATAGTGTGCTCATAATTTCACTGTGATGACATGTGTAATTTCAAAGCATTATTGCCTGTTTTTAGCCTGTGTCAGTATTTGCTTTGTTTCACTTAGAAGTATGTGTAAATAGTTGAGACATATGCACCACTTCCAGGAACAGATTGCAAGAAAGAGAACACCACTATATTTCTGTTAAAACATCAGCCATTTTTATGGAAGGCTTCTTTTCTTGTGAGGCTTGTTTGCTGACATGTAAACTTTATCTGGATGGGGGAAGGGAAGGAGAGTCGATGATGCCATGCATAATCACCAAATAATTGATATGAGAAAGGAGAAACTTGGTTCATGTTCTGTTCATTATTACAGTAACAGCTATACGAAATTTTGCATGCAAGTTTTAGTGTATAATACTGCTGGCATAACAACTTATCAGTTTGTGTAGAAGCTAGCAGATGGCCATCTTTTGTGGCACTATGCTTTGTGGCAAGGATTGGATGAGGTATTTTGGAAGTCCCCCTTTCTGCATAGATAAAATATCAGAATGAAACAAATGTTAGGATGTAATATTTTCAAGCCACAATTTATCTGTGTTCATGAACCATATGAACCAGATAACTTGTTCTTGAGTTCCTGAACCACATGTAATAACCTAAGCTACAGAATGCTTGAAATTACTGAGAGTGCCGAACTTGTCAGGCAGAGCCTATATTCCTTAAAAGGGTACTGTTTTGGGGTAGTTGGTTACAATTCCCCTTTTCTCTACATTCCCTTTTGCTTGCACAAGACCAAAGCACTTATGCCTTGTTGTGTTCCTTGCATTGCAGGATGAAGAGGAAGAAATTAAGCTAGAGATTAATGTCCTAAAGAAGGTAAGTGTATGGGCAAATTGTTACACTACCATCCACAAGTGTTAGTGCGCTATGTTATTTAATATGGAATGGGTTGAGTGATGACCCCTTTTCCTCTCGCTGGAAGGTAATGCCACACAGTTTTGCCTAAATAAAGTTTGCTCACTACCATGTTCTCGTGACATGCACTCGAAATTTGTGTTGCTGTACTGTAAGTAATGGGAGACAACTGCCAAGCATTATGTTAAGTGGTGGAAAGAGCAGAATGTATTGAATGTAAAGTGCGACTGATGCTATACTAATTGGGATTGAGAGGGAGAAGTGGGATTGAGCAGGTCTTGGGATGCATAGAAGAGATAACCAGCAATCTGTTAATGTAACAAGAGTGCCTAGGTAAAGGAAATGTATTTGACAAGATCGGATAGATTGGCGAGTGATTGAGAAGCCGCAGGCACATATCTAGTACTGTTGGTGTGGGCAGTTGTGATTGAAGGTCTCTGGGAATGTCCTTTAAACTACAGTAGATAAGATGTGTTGAAACCCACCGCAGTAGCGCAGTGGCTATGGCATTGAGCTGCTGAGCTCAGGCTGACTCGTTCGATCCCAGCCTGAGCAGCCACATTTTAATGGGGGCAACATGCAAAAAATGCTCATGTGCTTAGATTTAGAGACATGTTAAAGAAGCTCAGATGGTTAAAATTAATCTGGAGTCCTCTACTACAGCGTGCCTCATAATTGCATCGTGGGTTTTGCATGTAAAATCCCAGAATATTGTTTTGTTTTGTTAAATACCCTGATGATGTTGTGTGAAGCTAATATTGGCCTTTTGTTCCCCGTGCAGTATTCCCATCACCGTAATATTGCCACCTACTATGGGGCATTCATACAGAAGAGTCCACCAGGCAAAGATGATAAGCTCTGGGTGAGTATTTTGTTCCTGTTTGCTATTAGGAGAGATGGGGAGTGTCGTTTAAGTCCTATAGCTGCTTTTGTCATTTTCAGTTGGTCATGGAGTACTGCGGTGCTGGTTCAGTCACAGATCTTGTCAAGTGTAAGTGCATGTGACTTTTTTAACATTTGTCCTGTCTAATTTTCTGTTCCACTGCAGTAATTATGAGCAATTGTTTACCATGCCAACTCTACTCTTCTTGCTTCCCTGGTTTCTTAGCAAAAGAAGGCATTCCAGTGCTCTTTTCTCCACTAGTCCTTTTGCAGTAAATTTCAAATCTTGTGGTATCGGCTAGCTAGAGGATTTGTGTTACAAGGCATGTTAAAACGCTTAAAACAGTGGTTACTTATATTGAGGCTTTTTTATAAAGGTGCCATTTTGCTTGAATAATTAATGCTGCCTAGGAATAAATTTGCATTTCGGGACATCCAGTTAATTTTGTTGAAATTATGCAAGATGGTTATGTCCATATTAATTTAAGCAGACCAATACAGATTTGGTTAAGGTATGGTTTGTTTTGAGTGCTTGGTATTTTAGTAAAAGATCCAGAACTGGAAGGAGGTAGACTGGTACGGGCAAAGACTGTGCACTGACTCCACACTGCGCAGTACAGTGGCCTTTCAGCCACTGTACTGTGCAGTGTGGAGTAGCAACATGGAAAGTTGTAATCACATTGTAACTACTAAAAGTGTTATTGACACTTTAAAGGCTGATTATTTGTGCCAGTCATGCCTACCAGTAGCACAGTGCTGAACGCGTCATATGTTTGTCAAAGTGTCTTATGCCGTATACTCCCTGGAGGGATACATATAGTCATCAACTCAGGCAAGTGGAAAAGGGTACAGTTTCAAGGCTGAAGTAGTAACTGCTCTTCAGTAATGTACCTTTGCACTATCTAATTTTCTGATCAGTGCATTCAGCTCCTGTTTGACACTGGAATCAAAGAGCGCCTATCAAGCATCTGTTTAACACAGGAATAACTGAAAAGCAGTAACCCTTTTAAGGACAGATCAGAAATCACAAGAACTTCTAAAAATGTGTGTGTGTGTGTGTGTGTGCGCGCGCGCGCGTGCATTTACGAATTGCATGAATTTATGCGTGTGTTTGTATGCATGCACATTACTTGTATCAGCTTGTAACAGGCAGTTTCTCTAATTTTCATTTCTGCCTCTCCCCCTTCTCCTTTTTTTCAACAAAGAATTATGTGCATAAGTATATTTTGTACACTCGTGGTGGCTTTTATGAAAGAAGCAATTTAGAAGCATTTTCTTGTGTGAAGGCATGGAAATGCAGTAATATGCACAAAGCTGTGCTGTGCTGCCATATTGAAGTTGAATGTAATAGCACAAGAACAAATAGAAGTGCCAACTACGTTCAAGGACCATCCCTTGAACAGGCTCTTACACCATCTGACGTTGTGAAGAGAAATGCAGAGCAATCAGTGAATTTGAGCCATCTTCAGCAGAGTACTAACAGTGTACGATAAATTTTTTCGTTGGCAATTTCACCAAGTGAATGCTAGACAAGCTCAGTTCATCTTGCACACGAAAGAGTGCATGGAGAACAGTGACCAGCTAGTGCAGGTACAGTCGTTAAATTATGCAGTTGAGGAAGAGGCCAGAGCTTAAGCGCATTCATGTATGCATGGGTTAAAGGGGACACTAAATAGAAAATGATTTCTTCTGTATCAGTAAATTACCCTTTTTGCAATATCAAAAACGCCACTCTTACCGCAATAAGACTTGGTCAGCCAGAATAGTGCTATAACAAGATGTGTGGCAACGCCTGCTTGAAGTTGCCGATCCAGCTCACTGGGGCGTCATGGATTTTGACAGCGCTTTCTAGGGCCTAGTTAATTCTTTAGCAGTAAAGATAGACTTCATAGTGTTCTAAAGGAGCCGAATAATGAACATGGGGAGTTTCAGGAACTTTTGCTGAGCCCAACGCTGCCTAAATAAAAAAAAAAAGTACTTTGAAATCCACGACTTCACAGTGACGCACTGGTGTTGGGAATTTGTCACGAAACTGAAACTTTGACTTTCATTTTCTCTTCTAATAATCAACCTATTATACTGAAATTAACAACAGAGTTTTCAAAGAAGGCTTTATCTATGCAAACTAATTTATACCCCTGACACACGGGCAGAACTAAAATCCTTTGCAGTAAACCCCTTTTGTTACTCTGAAGGACCTTTTGCAGAAAGAAGTTGCGCCGATGACACACGGCACCACACTAACTTCCTTAGGTGGTTCCTCAGATGAACGCCGCAAGAAAAATATCGCTGGCTGTTAAAGCAGCAAGAGAGAAAACATTTTTAAGAACTGGATTACATTTAGCTACTGTAGAACCCCAAAACATTTTTTTCTCTTGTTGATGGCTTATAATGTGCATATTAGCTTATTTTATTCATGTTTTTGCACTCTCAGCAGCAATTTAAAGGGACACTAAAGGTTACAAGAAAGTCAAGTTAAAGTGATAAAGCAATGCTGTAGAACGTCTAAGGCGTCAATATAATCGCGAACAGAGCTTTAGTAACCGAGAAATTGAGGTAAATGCACGACACGATTTGAGACCCCCCAGCGACATTCCGGTACTAGCCCGATGACGAAAGCACTCCTCATCATAATTTATGTCACTAGTACTCAACTACTCGTATTAAAAAGATCCCTTCATTAGATTATAAAACGGAAGAAAATGCTACTTGTCTACTTCTATTCGATTCTAAGAAAAAAATAAAATTTTGACGTTACCCTTGAGTAGTATGGGTGAACGAAAGGTTTCGTTTTCGCTCGACTCTGCGCGCTCGACTTTGCGCCGCGCGCGCTTTGGAGTTTCAATTGTTTCTTTATCGCGTCGTGCTGCGGTGGTCCTGCTGGCTCGCGAAACTTGCATTTGGAACAAGCAGCGAGAATGCCACGTCCATGTGTTGTCGTGGGATGCGCGAATGGTCCGTGGAACTTGCCCAAGGGCAGTTGCAGCGGCGAATCCAACGTTACTTATGCACTGTGTGCCAAGGAGTGAACCTCTCCGTTCGAAGTGGTTAAGTGCCGTACCTCTGCCACAGCGCGCTGGCAAAGAGCCGAAAAATCACGTAATGTGTTCGCTGCACTTTCGTCCAGAGGATTACGAGTTCAACGCCGACTTACTGAAGTCGCGTGAAGTGCCTTCCAAAGCAGGCAGTCGTCGTAGTAGTACGCAACGACGCCGGCAGCGCGAGCCCTCAACAGCACGTCACGTTCATCAGTGCTTAAATCGCTGAACTCGAGCCCAGCATCGCGAGCTAATGTATCGTTGTCAGGGTCATCCATTGCAACGAGCGTCGAAGTTGGCGTCATAAAATAAAGAACTAGCTTATCGTCGTGCGCTTTCCCTTCCGCTAGCCACCATACTTCCGCTTTCGCGCTGCTGTCGGCTCTGTCTTGGCTCTGTTTCTGGCCACGCGTTTGCGTTTTGTGCAGAAAATCCGTAGCGCCGTCTGCGGGAGCCGTTTTACTCACCGACGGCGCAACGTCACTATGAGACCATGACGTCAATATTCCTCGATCGGAGGGCGGGTGATTTGAACTGCGCTTGAGGTACGCGGACGCTTCAGAACGCATTTTCTCTTAAAATAAGTCTCTTCTTCGCACGAAACAAGCGTTTCGAGGTTTATGGGATGGTATTTCAACAATCCATGTTGACTTAATATTAACCTTTAGTGTCCCTTTAAATTGGTCCAGCAACTATGTACAGTCAGTGTTTTGTTATGCTACAGTGTACTAGAGTAGCTGTGCATGCTGTTTATTATAGTGCTGGCCACATTTCTGTCGTCCTTTTTCACGTCTTTGTTGTCCCTTCCTTCATGTGTGCAGGCTTAACGCGTTTTATTCAATGTGTTATTCATACAGTTGTGATCGCTTGACAGAACTGCGCATTTGCATCATGGCTCAGCGAAACGCTAGCAATGAAACAAGAGTTGAGGTCTCTCTGACGCTTGTCGTTCTCGGATCTCTTGAAGATGAGATAAACACAGCCAAGGCGATAGTGGAAAACATCAAACATCCACTCAACATATCATGCTTCATGTTGACTGCTTCGGCAGTGTCCCCTCGAGCCGCCAACTGCGGAAGGTGGGCCTACCATGCGCAATGAACGATGGTTTCACGATGCTAACATACCGATGCTAACACACCAAGGACGATGCAGGAAATGACACTACTGGAATTCAATATGGCGGCACTAGCGACGTTATGCGAGCGTTTGGGAGTATAGCTTGAGTAAATCTTGACGTTTCGACAAATTGCATTACTGATAAAAATTAAAAACTTTTTTGCAAGGTAAGAAAATACTTATGGGGCACCATAGTTGTGTGGCAGGTTTACTTCTATTGACGAGCTGTGTACGCTGTGTGCGAGAGTAACTCCCTTTCCTCTCGAAAAGTAGATGCGCGATCTCCTTTCCCACAAAGGAACTTTGCCTTAAGGGAGATACTCCTTTATCGTGTGTCACTGCACTTGAACGCCTTTTCTGGTACATGTCCTCTTACCTGAAGGGCTTTAGAGTGCCCGTGTGTCAGGGGTATTAATGCTTTGCTTTAGTGTATCTTTAAACTGCTAAGAGTACCAGCCATGACTGCACTCGATGTGGTATTTACAGCAACCAAGGGCCAGTCACTGAAGGAAGAGTGGATTGCTTACATATGCAGAGAGATCCTCAGGGTAGGAGATAGTTTGCTGCTGTTATTTTAGTTATTTTCTTTATTTTCGCATTGCCAACTTACTCACTCTTGCTTGCTCCCCACCCCCTTTGTCCTGTCCTCTTTCACATTTAGGGTCTGAGCCATTTGCATGCCAACAAGATTATACACAGGGACATCAAGGGGCAGAATGTCTTGCTCACCGACAATGCTGAAGTGAAGCTTGGTGAGTAACATATTGCAGCAATGTCCAAGTTTCCTCAGCTGAAACTAAACCCAGTTTGATTTACGATGCCTCTTCAGTAATACAACAAGCTTAATGCATTAAACTAATTGCTATTGGTTCTCAAAAGAGCAGAGGCAAAGTTAATGAAACTTACATTTGATTTGCCAGCCAATATAACAGGAGTTGATGTGATCGTGGGTAAGTTGCTGGCAAGTCATAAACTGCACATATATGCAGAAAGTTCTGTGAATCTGACTCGTGTTCAACTGTACTGAAAAAGATTTTTCACAGTTCATCATAGGTATTTATCCCATTGAATGGGAAATGACAACTTTCGTTTTATTTTAGCCCCATGTTATTTGAAAGTACTTCGACAGACCAAGTACTACAGGGTGTGGACTGTGGGAGTCATTGTATTATTAAAATCAACATAAATCGAAAAAAAAAAAATAAAGCACACACACATGCACATTCTGGCAAGTGAAGAACAAAGTGAAGTATGTGACATTCAAATATAAGTAACATTTGAATTATTTGAAAGAAGGCAGAAAGTTTTGCCTGAAGGCAAAAAGCAATTCCAAGCACTCGTATCACTAGTTATTTCATCAGGTGAGAGGGGCTAAGGTAAAATGTATGTCTGTATGCTTGTGGAATTTTGTCAGTCCGTCCATTCTGCAGTGCTATTGGGAAGGGCATTTCACAAGCAAACTGGCATGTCAAATTGTTGAGCAATTAAGAGGAGACGCTCCTTGAAACAACTTATTTTTTATTACTTGTACTAGAGGTTTCAAAGTTCAGCAAATTATAGTTTTCTATGCATATTTCAAATATGTAACTAATGTTTGTGTTGCTGTTATAGCTTTTAATGGGATGGGATGCACAAGGGCAAAATATAGTAATCTTTCTGGGCACTTTTTTTTTGTTCTAAATTTTCACAAAAAGCATCGCACTGCAGCTTGTTTAGCTCTTCGTAGATTGTGAAGTGCCGATATCTAGCCAAACAGCATGTGTAATTACTGAAAATAGGGAAAAAAATTGGACCATTTCAACAATTTTTTTTCTCAATTCCATGAAACATAACTTTGTACTTTAGCAATTACTGCTGAGGGATATTGCAGTTTCAAGTAGATACCAGCACTGTGCATATCTCCAAGAGCATGTATGTCAAATTTCGTTAGTATAAGACAGTTATAAGTGTACAAAGTTATTTTCATGAGATTGTGAAAAAGATTTGTTGAAGTATCCTAACTTTTTTTTTTTTTTCATAGTTCCAGTAATTATACATGCTGTTTGGATAGACATCACCACTTTGCTGTCTACAAAGAGCTAAATAAGCTAAAGTACAAAGCTTTTTTGCGAAAACTTATTGCTCAATAAAGTGCCCATAATATCACCATATTTTTTTATTGTGCAAGACATAACTAAAGAACTATAGCAGCTGCACAAAAACAAATGACTTATTTGAAATCTGCTTGAAAGTATATAAGTCAATGAATTTTCAAATCTCTAGTACAAATATTTAAGAAATTATTATTTTAAAGCACCTTAAAGCACCTGCGTTTCTTAGATACAAGGAAAGCCGAAGTGGTTATTTAGTTGTAACAAGCGCAGTGCATCATAAGTGGTAATGGGTGTGGCTTGATGCAGCATATTTAACACAAGAATGTAAGTGCAATGTCATGGCAAATGCTAAGCAGACGAAGTGAAAAATTGAGTTATTTGAACTACGTTTTAATTCTGGTTATAATTGCATGAAAAGCCAACTCAAGCTCTAGATGATTAACCAATGGGAAGTCTAATCTGCAGGCATTATATGAATTATTTTAGTATTTGGAAGAGGTTAATTTCATATAAGGAGTTTCTGAACTTGTCATGCCTTCACGGTAAAACTGAAACACTTTTCTATCCTTCTTGTGCTTAAATTACGAACAATGTGCAAACTCTGGTTAGCTCGTGCACCAGTTTTTAGAAAACCTGAGGCATATCTTGGTGCCTGTTTCTTGTATTAATTACTGACATCCCTGCCTTGTTCTGAACAGTGGACTTTGGAGTAAGTGCTCAGTTGGACCGTACAATAGGACGGCGTAACACATTTATTGGAACTCCTTATTGGTAAGTACTCATAATAGCCATCCTGTTATTCACATGCCTTCGCGTGCATTTTGATACAGATGCTTATTGTTAAATTGTTCTCAGCCACAGCTTTAGGCTCTCTTCAACTTGCGACAGCATGCATTGTGGACAGTGATGGTTGTCTAAGAATGACATTCTCTTAAAAAAATATGGCAGGGAGACCACAAAGGCAGAAATTTCATGTCGTCTTATACCAGAGCAGCAATATGTACCTATAATACGTAGCATCAACAGCCAAGGTTGGACCTTCAAACATTTCCGCATTTTCCCTTAGCAAGTGGCTATGTGCCCTTGAGTTAGATAACTTTTAGCACTCAGCATTGAGCTGCGCTGCCTCATTCATTTTGGGGTTGCACGCTGTGTTGGCATGCAGCTCCAGATGTTTTTGTGTTGTCCCTTTCATAATGTGTTTCAGTGGAGGTGATTTTCAATTCAATTTTTTTACACTCTTCAATCTATGTGAACTTTTAACTGCAATATATACTGCACAAAGTGACCTCCTTGTACAAGGTAAAGATGCTTTGTGCTAGGCTTTCCTTTGAGATGCTTTCCTCGGTGCACTTTGATTAGGCTGCCATCTCATATTTTTGGGAAATAAATGAGATCACGATTTTGGGTGCAAAGGGGAAATAAATGGGATCACGAGCAACAACAAATCGCATAGCGTGATGAGCCAAGTGTAGACAGCTGAGCTAGTTCGTTGTGAATAGCATTATAAAACATTGTTCCCGTGAACAAATAAACATGGACGAGCAGAGAAAGAACAACCAGTGTTCTTGTTGTCTTCCTCTGTTTTCTGTGTTTATTTGTGCGCTGGAACAATGTTTCATAGTGTGATAAGATTGCAAAATTCATGGGTGAAAGTCTGGGTGAAACATGACTGATAATTAGAGACCTCGAGGAGAGGCATTTGGCCTGCAGTGGACTAACCTTGGCCATTAATAAGTATAAGTGCTGTGTTCACTAGTGGCATACTAGAACAATCTATGAACATACTAATCCCTTGAGATGCTAAATCTTGCCTTCATTGAATGTAGTGGGCACAGTTTGTGGCTGCTGTAGGCTTGTTGTGGAATGTGCTCACACATAAATTTTGAGTTTTCTTGGAGGGAAATGTGCAAAGATGCAATTTCAGAAAAAACAGTAAAGGTACACTGCTTAAATTCTGCTGCCTGAAGTAGTTTTTATGCCATATTAATTTACACATGGTTTCATATTAAATAATGTGCTGAACCAGAGACTATGCCTAAGTTGATGGTTCTTTTTTTTTCTTTTAAATACGCTAGGATGGCCCCAGAAGTGATAGCTTGTGATGAGAACCCAGATGCTACATACGACAACAGGGTGAGTATACTCCAAGCACTTAATGGCTGTGTAGTCTAGTTACAGGAATGACAGTACTGCTTCGCTTTGTCACATTTTCACCATTTGCATGTGTAGGTTGCGTGTTCGTGGCTTCAATTGCGGCTAAGCTGAACAGAACTTTTCCCTGACATCCTTGGTATTATGTGTACCCTTGCAGAGTGATCTGTGGTCCCTTGGAATCACTGCACTTGAAATGGCCGAGTCACAACCACGTGAGTTCCTTGTATTTTAATTTCATATTGTGCCTTGGCTATGATGTGTGCATTTGTCTCAAAGCACAGAAACGTTGATGATGTAGCTGCCGTTGTAGCTTGTCTGTACTCGAGAAAATCCTAGGTTTGCAGGAGGTGGAAGCATGTAGATCTCTCCATGCCCCGCAGACTCCTTGCTCTGCCATGAGAAGATTGGTGCGCAACACCCAAATTTGCATTTGAGGTTAAAAGCGGTTCAGCATTTAACAAAACATAAAGGTGTTGAGCAACACCAGTCTTTCTGAATCCTTTCCAAGCTTCACCAGGGATCCAAAGGGAACTATGCCCTCATTGTACGGTAGATAATAAAAAATGGTGATAAGATAGAGTAAAATAAACTGCCACATTGTACTAGCTCTGCTTGGTATTATGGGGTTCTCACCCATGCTCTTGGGACAAAGGAATGACAACACAGTAGTGCAAACAATTACAAGGGCATTTATTGCACCTTTCATAGATCGATGCCTGCTAGCCGAGTTGCTACCCACAAAACATGCGATGGGCGCGCGACAAATCGCAGAAGTCCACCTCACTGCGCGCAAATAACGAGCGAATATGTTCGCCCCATGCTGGACACCAATGCCTGGTCGTTCGTGCGTACAGTCACGCAAACGGTGGCACGTTCGCACTATCGTGTTCGTCCATTCCGGGGTAGGCTTTGCGAGACGGTCTTGCAGAAGCATGGATCGGCGCACGCGCAGAACGTCCGCGCTGCTTGCCGATCCCGAGCTAAAGAGGAAGAGCCTTCTCCTTTTTGCACCCAAGTAACCTTGCCGTTAGGTGGTTCTAGCAGAGCAACACTCGCGCCATCTCTCGTACTATCCTGCAAGCATACCGACTGCCGAGTCAAGCCAAACGGCAAAGCCGGATTACAGGAGACAGGAGCTATGCGAGATAACATGTAAGGGGACGCGCGAGAGTCGCGCATCCCCACAGTATATGTTCAAATGCCATACATCGTTGCGCCACCCACCAAAGCTAGTTTTTGTAGCCACGTGACTTGTTTCTCATTAGGGTTGGTCAAGCTTCTTTTAGAATGAAGTCTTTTCTCATCAAATCATACGCATTCCTACTGCGCCTTTTTCTTTTTCCAGCTTTGTGCGACATGCATCCAATGCGAGCGCTGTTTCTAATTCCTCGGAACCCACCGCCTCGGCTCAAATCACGCAAATGGGCAAAAAAGTTTCACAGCTTCATTGAGACGGTACTGGTAAAGGACTACCAACAGAGACCATACACCGAGCAGCTGCTCAAGCACCCTTTCATCAAAGATCAGCCCACCGAGAGACAGGTCTGTACCCAACTCCTTGGAGTTCCTGTTTTTCTGAAGAAAGTTGCCAAATTTGTCATTTCTATATGTGTGCACAGAAACAGGAAGGTTTTGACTAGTTAAATGTAAAAGTAGTGGCACCTTTGTTCTCACAGAAAAGTTTGTGCAACGCCAACCAACCATGTTGTTAAATTGACCACTTCTACTACAATTTTCTCTCCTTGCTGTTTGCATTTGAGTTGTCCTATTCGCATTATTGGTATGTCCACAGTATGTGCACTTTTTACTGTATATTGAAGAACGTAGATATCTTATGTCTGAAGTTGCATGTTACACACAAGTCTCACCCATCTCTTACCTGCTGCGGTGGTTTAGTGGTTGTAGTGTTTCTCTGCTAAGCACGAGGTATCGGAATCAAATCCCAGCCACCACGGTGGCATTTCAATGAGGGCAAAACGCAAACACGCTCGCGTCCCGTGCATTAGGCACACATAAAAGATCTCCCTGGTGGTCAAAATTTATCCAAAGTTTCCACGACGGCGTGCCTCATAATCAAATCGTGGTTTTGTCATGGAAAACCTCGGAATTCTATTCACTTCTCACCTGTGTTCTCTTGGTGCAGGTGCGCATACAACTCAAAGACCATATGGACCGGTGCCGTAAACACAAGCGCTCAGCCTCAGGAGCAGGGGGTCCCAGGGAGGTACCAGGAGGGCCTGATGATTACCGATACAGGTTAGTGGCTTGTTGAAGCCTTTGCTGTTTGCCACCATGGCCATGAGTGGCGCTGGTTAACACTCCCAGTGCTAGAGCTAGTACATGTACACAAATACTAAAGAAAAAATTGGAGGACGCTTAAGCTTCGCCTTCAAGAGTGGAACGCGATAGCATTATCGCACCTCGTTCGCACCGCCCACTCGTTCGCTCTGCATGCTCTTGAGTCACACAAAGACGAAACATGCGCCTGAGCAAGCGGAACGAACGAAGAACTTGGTGTCTTGGAGGGAGGAACGATCTACGTGAGCCAAATGTTGTGATCGGCAAGGACAGCTGGGCCGTGGCGCGCCATGAATACAGACGCAATCATGGGGCTGACGCCTCGATGGGATCGTCCTCGATATCTCGCTTAGGAGCACCACGTAGATGCATGACTCCTCGCCAGCAGCACGGCATACATCGCAGGGGACGCTTTACCACCAGACGCGCTATGGCACAGCGATCACGTCAGAGGTGTCCCACATCGGACGCTGCACCTAGGAATCTCGCTGTGAGCGGGAAGAGGAGCCGCGTCGCGCGGGCGAGTGGCGCGCCACCTGTCGGAGTAGCGCCGTACATTGCGAGGAGGGGGTCTTCTGTGTTTGCCGCAAGATGGCTCTGCGTGTGCGCCATGCACAGAAGAAATGTAGCGGAAACATGCTTCGCTATGCGTTTAACTGCAACTTCTGTAATTTACATGCTCATAATTACTGATATACACGGCAGTATAACTTTCTACGGCACGTTTCTAAGGCAACACCGCATTCACTAGAGGCGCTTTCGTCCCGCTTTGAAGCATCGAACTCATGGCTCAGTGGTAGCGTCTCCGTCTCACACTCCGGCGACCCTGGTTCGATTCCCACCCAGCCCATCTTGCAAGTTGCTTTTATTTATGAATTGCCTTCCGCCATTTTTCGCTCGCGGCCAATGCCGCCGACGCCAACGACACCGGCTTTTCTGCTTCACGAGCTCCTTAACGCTATTGCGTTAAAAAGGATGGGAGCTACAACAGCGGTAGCTCAATGGTAGAGCATGGCACACATAATATGGATGATGTGAGTTTGGCTGCCACCTATAAAAATTTTATTTTCATCTGCTTTTATTGTAGCGAAGCTGTCTATGGGTATGCTTTGAAAAAAATCGTGGCGGTGAACCGAAAATTCCTTGCAGCAAAGCCAACTTTCTCACGAATCTCTCAATCTAATGTAGGTATCTTGTGAAAAAATGCTGAAATTGGCCTCTAATACGACTTTATAATTATGCCGAGTTTCATTTACCTGTCATAATTACTTCAGTGAAGTTGTAAAGATTACGGAATTCCCGTCTGCTGTCAATACATGGGCATCTACTGTGGGGGCATGCTTACAGAAAATGGCTGGAACTGTTGTTTTATCGAAACTGTCCTGAAACAAATTATGACAATTAGCCACTAAGATGACTCCTAGCGGCTAATTACGCTGAGTTTCATTTACTTTTCATAATTGCGTAGTTCACAATGAAGTTGTAAATATTGTGGAATTCTCGTCTGTTGTCAATACAGTCAAATCTTGTTACTACGAACCCCACATTAATGAATTTCTCAAATTTATGAATATATTGAAAATCCTCACCAGATTGTCTATATATTCAATGTAAAATATTTCAGAACTACCGTATTTACTCGCATAATGATCGCACTTTTTTGTCAGAAAAAATTGACGCAAATTCAGGGGTGCGATCATTACGCGGGTTAAATTTCCCGCGAAAAAAAAATATTTTATTTCGTCCCCCGTTTGCTGCGGGATGCGGGTGCGGGACACCAAAACAAAAATGGCGGCCGGCTGAGCAAGCCGAAAGCGCCGAACGCGATATTTTTTTTCTTCTCGTGAGTACATTACATGCATTGAAACAGTTTTTTCCGTATCAGTAATGAATAATATCGTTAATATCGGTAAGTTTGCGGCAATAACGTAGCCATGTCCACTTTGAGGGGGCAGAAACAGATGGGCGCGCTTAGCTGCCAGTGACATAGAAACACATGGCGGGCATGCTGCGGAAACTGCGGCATCTGTCTTCACTACTATCCTAATACCGCACGTTTGCGCTAAGGGTGGGTGAATATTTTAGCTGTGTTACAAGCGTTGGTGTATGAATAAAGTACACCTTTAACGTATCAGTGTAAACGTGGCTACTATCGTTGCCGCTTGCGATTTGTTGCTTGCCCACGAGTGCAGATGAGAAGAATCGAAAGGCACCTTTTTTATTATTGACCACAACCATTATAAAGCCTACACATAATAAAGGAAAGTTTGGTTGTGCCTCTTTTTGTCATGGAAGTGCGGAAAGTGATGAAAGTAATGAAATGAGGCATCTACTTAAGAGTGTTTGGTGCGTGCAGACCGCCTGGTTCGTCTTGAATAGTCGTTCGCGTAGCATTAAACAGATGGTAAGCGCAATCATTATTAGCTAGACTTGGCACACGACATATCGCTGCGGCGAGTTCGGGGTGCGATCATTACGCGGGAAATAAATAAAATCGAATTTTGACGACAAAATTCAGGGGTGCGATCATTACGCGAGTGCGATCATTATGCGAGTAAATACGGTAGTATCAATATGGCACATATTTCAGAATAACCCACGTAATTTATTTTTCCTTTTATAACTGGGGAACATCAGTATTACGAATTCAGTTAAAAGTAACAGTGCCTCAATTCTCACATGAAACAGAAACCGCGAGTGCAGTAGCTATCCTCATCACCATGTTGAGTGCCAACTGCTTCACCGCAAATTTCACCGCAAAGCTGTGGCGAAGTTCACGCGAGATCCAACAATGAATGGAGGTAGCGACGGCGCCAAGAAGAAGCGAAAGCAGTTTTTGCTGCGGGACAAATTGGACGTATTGCAAGTAATCGACGCAGGGAAAAAGCAAATCGACGTGTGTAGACAGTGTGGCATTGGCCTATCGACCGCCACGACCATTTTGAAAGACCGAGATAGATTGTTGAGCTTCACCGGGAGTCTCAACTCGCTCCTACGAGGAAAGGACTGCGACTGGGAAGCTTTAAAAATGGGGACCAAGCTGTTCTCACATGGTTCAAAAATGCCAGACTGCAAAACGTTCTCGTGTCTGGCCCAATGCTCCAAGAAAAAGCCAGCGAATTTGCCACTGCACTTGAAATAACTGGATTCGACGCCAGTGTGGGTTGGCGTTTTCGTTTCCACCAAAGGAACGGAATACCTTGGCAGGTAATCTCGGGCAAGGAAAAGGCTGCTGACAGAGAAGGCGCAGATTCCTGGCGCAATGATAGTTTTCTAGAGGTGGCTGAATTGTACTCTGAAAACGATATTTTCAATGCGGACGAGACCGCATGTTTTTATCATCTCCTGCCAGACGGGACGGTGCAGTGCAAAGGAGGGAAGAAATTGCATCTTTGCGTGACAGTCCTGCTCTGCTGCAGTGCAACAGGCACGAAGAAAATTAAACCGCTCGTCATCAACAGGTACGTGAGGCCTCGCTACATGAAAAACGTCATGTCGGTACCGTACGACTATCGCGCCAGCAAGCGAGCCTGGATGACCAGAGTACTCTTTTCAGAGTGGCTCATCAAACTCGACGACCAAAGGAGGAGGGATGACCGAAGAATTCTACTGGTTGTTGACAAGTGCTCTGCTCACATTGGGAATGTTTGCTTGATGCACGTTCACTTGGAGTTTCTGCCGCCAAACAACACTTCCTTCCTGCAACCCCTAGACCAGGACATTATAAAGAGTGTGAAGGCAGCAGTTCGTAAGCGCCTTGTGCAGCAGTTGATTATCAACCTCCGCCTAAAGCAGCCGACTGCAGTCAATATTCGTCAGGCAGCGGAAATGCTCATGGGAGCTTGGGGGAACTTGAAGGCGTCCACTATTAGCAATTGCTGGCGAAAAGCAGTGTTTGTCAAAGCACCTGTGCAGCTTGAAGATGACTTGGAGGCGACCTACAACAACCCGGGAGACCTGTGGACTGAGGCTGCGGAGCTGCTGTCCACTGTCTCTTCCTTCGACGACTACCTGGAGAGCAACAGCACATCACTAATGGCAGCGGACCTGACAACCGAGAGGATAGTTAACTGCGTTCGCACCCCAGTGACCATGACGACACGAAGGAAGACGACTGTGGGTCACCGAACACAAAAGATGAGATCGTGTTGAACATTGATGTTTTAGTGCACATGAACAAAGTCCGCAGTTTCATGGCTTGGTGCGATGACTTACCCAGTGAGGTATTGCGCAAAGGGGAAGACATAGACACATTTCTAATCGGCCGTGCGTGCTGCAGGCGCCAGAAGAAAATAACTAACTTTTTCAAATAAAGCACCTTTAAAGTGAGTGAAACATTTTTATTTGAGAGTATGCTTGTCTGCACACGCGTCTACTGCCAAGGTATGTCATTTTCATTCATAGGTTTGACCACTGGCTTATAACTGCAAGTATTTAATTACAACGATATTTCAAAATAACAAACGATTTTCGGCGGTCTCGTGTGATTCCTTATATTGAGATTTGACTGAATATGGCCTTCTACGGGAGGGAAACAGCCCCATGTTTGTCGTCTAGAATAAAACTAGTCCTTCCAAGTTTCGATCGGCTAATTAACTAGGAAGTATGCTCAATGGTAAATTACAAATAAATTTTGTTTCATGCACTGTTTTGGACTGTGCCCCGGTCAATGCATATCGTCGCTCACGTCGAGGCTTGGTTTAGCAGCCAGCTGCGTCGACAACACCTGCGTCTTTAGAGCAGCGTCTTAAAAGCCCTTCGGTGGTAGCTGTGTGTATGTATAGTGTAGTAAGGGACGTAGTGGCACGCCTGATATTTTTTTTTATTTCACATAGATGAGATATACATAACTATATGCAGAGTATTTGCCAACTGGAAAAATAGGAAAACCTGGAATGCTCAGGGATTTTGTGTAGTCTGGAAATACTCGGGGAAAACTCGGGTAATTTGTGCTATCGGGGAAAATAAGCTGTCATCTTATTGAAAAGGGACGAAAGTCGCCCTAATGCTGGCTTGAGTATAAGAGAGGAATTGTAACGAGTTGTCTTTGACACCTTGTCGTTGGCTGGAGTAATTGCCAGTGTACAGTAAAAGCCAATTTTTTGGATGCCTGATTTTTGGGATATGCCCGATAATGTGTACGGCTTCACGGCACTGCCTTGTACCCCATAGTCAAATGCATAAGAACGTTTGAAATTTTGGACGCAAGAACCCTTTGCCTTCCGATTTTCCAGACTTTTGGCGCAGTGGCAGATACGAAACAACAATAATCAAAGCCAATACTGCTGTTTTGATTATCTCGCCGCCTCGAACCGGCACCTTGCACGCAGATCCGCTGGTAGCTGTAGCCACCACAATGGCAATGCGAGGCCCTAGCAGCTTCGACATTTGCTATGAAGGCTCTTGCTGTTCGGTGCCATGTTTTTCATTGAAAGAATTTGCTGCTGTCAGCAATGGCACTGACTCTTCCTCTGTAATCCTCACGATTGGCTTCGAAGCTTAGAAAGCACAGCACGTTGCATAATGCCAGTTCCCGAAAGGCAGCTTCGCCTCGGCACAGCAATGTTACGCAGTGAAGCATGTGTAAATTATTGCAGTGAAGCTTAACAAGCATGAGAAAGGGCAATTGCCACGGGGCACAGTACATGTTCCCTAATTATACATGCTTGCACCTGCCATCTCCTGTCACAGTATGAGCACCAATATACCTAATAAGTGTACTGGCAGGCCTTCAGAGTTTTTTTGGACGTGCCTGTGGTGATTTGAGTCCTAAGGGCAGTAAAAGATGTGCATTCATTTTTTTTCGTACGTTTTCGCGGCCCCTAGGGAATCTGAAAAATCTGACATTGACTGTACAACTGACCGAGAGGGTGCATCAAATGGTCTGTGGGGTGAACACGCAGCGGAACAGAATGGACCGACGCACTGAGGAATTAATGGGAAAGGAAGCGTGCCGCCGCGTCTTTTAAGGAGCTTGAGCTCAAAAAACAAAGTGTTGGCTGACGCTGAGATGCAGGTGTCCCTCATCCAAACAAAAATAAACTCTTTAAAGCAGTGAAGCCCAACACTGAGATGTTGTGTACGGGCTGAGAGTATGTCAGGACAGTTGAGGTTGGCTTCCCAGCTGCTGAGAGAGATTCTTAGTTGTGGCAAAGCTCAGGCCTCATACCGATGAGCTTGCTATCAATTGATAGAAATAGCTCATATTTGAAAATATTTACTTATATATGCATCTCCTTTTTATTTGTATTTGAATATGGTCGACTCAATTTGGAATGGGTTTTACCATTTTTTTAGCTGTGCATTACACATCTTCCCCTAAATCTTCTGATATTAAAAAATTTCGAATATTATCGAATATTCAATTGAATACAAATATTCGAAACAAATAGAATATATTGATGGCTATGGGGGAGCAAACATGGCTCTTAGCACGTGTTTCTAAGAAAGTGTGTCTGATTTTGTGCTGAATTTTGCTATAATTTCGTGGGGCTGACGAAATATCGCCTGTAAAACACACTTAGCCACTAGACGTCGAAGCTGTGCAGGAAAGCCAGCCTCTCAGTAGCAAGGGGCTCAGATCAACAATGAGAGTGCACTCTTTTGCATGTTCCATCCCCAATCCTGAGCTTATTAAGCTTGACAGCGAATGCAATGAGTGCAGGGTCACATGCTTTTGAGTTTACGGGAGATTGATGCGGTATAACAAGGCCAGGCACAGGTTGGTGAAAAACGACAGCTAGCGGAAATTACTCAATTTTCCTAAGTGAGAATGAGCCAAATACACAGTCTTGTAGTATAACGGCTTACTAGTTCATCTTTTACCAATGACAGTGTAATTGCAATGTTCTAGCATGTTAAACCAACTTGGTAATAAATGCATGTGCATATGATTATTTGATACTAGATGCTAAGTATTCCTATTCAATTCATATTCGAAAATTTTGATATTCATACAACCCTAATGAAAAGCTGACAACGCCATCTCAGGGCAGCCGGGCATGCATACCGCATTATTTTCTTGCTGGGGAGCACCCCAAATGCGATGGCGAAAGCAAAACCTGCCAGTGTGGACAATCTCGGAAGTCATGGGTCAGCCATGACGTCGAAGATTTACAGTGCCATGTGACACCAGGGTGTCTACCAACCGGGAAAACCAGAAATTCTCGGGGATTTTGAGTAGTCTGGAAAAACTCGGGGAAAACTCTGGGAATTTGTGCTTCTATCAGGGAAAATTAGCTGTAATTTTATTGAAAGGGAATGAAGGTTGCGGTAATGCTAACTCGAGCAACAGAGAGGAATTGCAAGTAATGGTCTTTGACGCCGCGGCGGCTGTAGGAGTTGCCAGAGTACAGTCAACGACTGACTTTCCGGACGCCAGATAATTCGGACGGCTTCGCAGCACAACTACGTACCCCATAGGGTCAATGTACGAGAACGTCTAAAATTTCGGACGCAAGAACGCTTCATTGTTCGATTTGCTGGACTTTTTGCCATGACCGCAGGTCCGAAACCGCATTAATAAAATTCACCGCCGCCGTCATTTTGATAACCTCGCTGCCTCGACCCGGCACACTCGCACGCAGATCCGCCTGCAGCCGTAGCCACCACCGTGGCAATGCTAGGCCTAGCTGCTTCGAGGTTCGGTATTAAGTAAGCTTCTTGCCGTTCTGTGCCGTGTTTTTCATTGAAATAATTCGCCGCTCTCAGCAATGGCATCGATACCGCCTTTGTGGTCATCGTGATTGGCTTCGAAGTTCGGAAAGCACGGTGCGTTGCATAATGCCGGTTCCCGAAAGTCAGCTTCGCCTCATTACAGTAGTGTTGCGCTGTGAAGCATAACAAGTGTGGGAAGGGGAAACTGTCACGGGCCACAGTATGTATTCCTTAATTATACACGCGTGCACCCGCCATCTTCTGTTGCAGTACAAGTACTGATATGCCTAATAAGTGTACTGGCCGGCCTTCAGAGCTTTTTCGGACATGGCTGTGGTTTTTTCGGATGTTTTCGCGGTCACTAGGGAGTCCGAAAAATCGGTCGCTGACTGTACAGTTGTCCAGGAGGATGCTTCAAATAGTCTGTGGCGAATGCGCAGCCGAAGGAGAACAAGAAGACTGGACCTACGCATTCAGAAATGAACCGGAAAGAAAGCATGCGACCATGTTTTTGGAGGCGCTTGCACACTAAAGGCAAAGTGTTGGCTGATGCCGAGATGCAGGTGTCCCTCATCCAAGCAAAAAAACTCTTTAAACCAGTGAAATGCAACACTAAGGCGTTGTGTGCAGGCTGAGAGTTTGTCTGGAGAGTTGAGGTTGACTTACCAGCTGTTGCGAGATAATCTCGCTTGTGATAAAGTTCGGGCCTCATACCAATTAGCTTGCTATCAGTTGATAGAAATAGCTCATATTCGAAAATATTCTGTATGCATCTCTTTCTTATTCGTATTTGAGAATGTTCGACTTGATTTGAAATGGGTTTTACAATTTCTTTCGAATATATTTTATTCACTGTGCATTTTACTAACCCCTCCCTTCTGTTTTCTTTTTGAATAAAATAAACACTGCCCCTTACTGTTCAAACAGAACAGCTTACTAGAGAGTGACACCATTGGGCGACATGATGTAGGGAAGCCCGTCTTGACATAAAACAAAGTTCTGTGTCACTTGGGGAATATTGCAAATTCACTCGGGGAAAACCTGGAATACTTAGAGAATTTGAAAATGTCAATTTGGTAGACACCCTGGACACAATACATGCAAATCTCAGACACTCTGAGCCATGTACATCGATGCATTACTGTCAGCCACAATAGCACTCATAACCGCACTATTTAGCCCGACCTTCTTGCTATTTCTTTACAAGTGCTTACTGACAAGTTACTATCACCAGGAATGCTCTGAGAATTTAAAGTTGTTTTTACTGCTGAAACCTTAAAACCTCGAATTACCGAAATTGAGGACTTAAGTTTTTTCCTGCAAGTAAAACTTTGTTATATCGAGATTTCACTATACTGTCAAATGAAGTAGCAGTTTGTTTGGACGTTTTCTTCTGTTTCAGTTTATCAGGCCCATCAAGGTCAACGCAACGAAGGTCTACTGCATTTTGTTCATAATGTTTATCTTTGTTTATTAACTAAATTGTAAAACTAAGCCAAATGAACGTCTATAGATTACTCTTGCAAGTGGATGTGCCACGATAATGTAGATGTGAGTAATAGTTGCCATTGTGCAATAATTCTGGGAAATTTCTTGACACCTGTCAGGCCACCATCTCTCATCTTCACTGATGCAACACAATATGCATCTGGATGACTACGTTAATGCTTCCAGACTCGCCATGAACGGTGTCGTTTCTGATATAAGAGAGAGCTTTTGGTTGTCCACAAACTTATTGCTGTTCACGAATTACCTGGTTACAGTAGCAAAGCTAATGGCGACAACTCATCATTCTTTTGTACAACTACAATGTGTTTGAAAAGAATTTGTCACGTGCGTGTTCTCGTCGAAAGGGAATCCTAAAAGGACTGCACATTGATAATCATATCACTATGAATGCCTTACACCAGCAGTTAAGTAAAATGGGGCAAGTTATAGCAGTATTAGCTTTGTGTGTTCTCTAGCTAAACACTGCATCACAAGATGTCGCCACTAGCACTGTTGCTGCTGTACACCTCTCCGGTAACCCGATAAACTGCAAAAGTAAGATGAAGAAACGATAAGAAGTTTGCTGACAAACTAAAACTGTCCATAGTCACACTAATTCCACAGCCCAGTCTGGTAGCATCTGCGTGCTTAGTAAAAAACATCTGTGCAATTGGCTGTGTGACCTATTGAAACAACCACAAGCCTGGGTTTCATCTTTCTGCAGCGGTAGTGAGGGTGAGGATGAGGACGGCACAGCAGGGGAGCCAGGGTCCGTGGAGCCAGCGCAACGTGACTTGACCCTGAAGCGCAACTTCCAGCAGCTACAGGCCCGGGATGGTACGCTCACTGCTCCACAACAGCAGCAACAGCAACCAAGCAAGCCTCCCGAGCTCCCTGCAAGGCCACCACCGGTACCACCGCAGAGAGTTATTGGTGAGTGGCGTTCATTGGGAAGAAGTTTCGCAGTGGTAGCTGTTGCAGGTTGTTTACTGGCTTGAAATGGTAATGTAATAGATGTCGGCATTGAATGTAACTGAAGTCAGCTACACAGCTTGGTGTGCAGATTACAGCGATGGGCATTATGGTTTCTTCTCTGGCTCAAAATTAAATACCAAATGGGCATTAGACATAACCGAAATTCGCTACCCAAGTTCGTGCAATGATATCATAAGTTTGTTGAAAGCTCATTTTAAGGTCATCCTAAGTTTGCTTCAAAATACATAAGGATAGATTAGGGTCCTTTAAGATGCCAGAGCTATATTTTTCTTACTGTATTGTGGATTCAAACAGGACTGCAGGGGTTCTTGCTTCATAACTAACCATTGTAAGCTTTTAAAGAAGGAATTTTGGTAGAAATCTACAAAGATAATCATCAGTGTCAACAGTAACTTTCTTGTGTGACCATCTGAATTAAATATCTTCATGTCATCTGTAAATCACAAAACCATAAAGGCACATCAGCAGACACACAAAGTGGCAATCCCACTGCCAACCACAGTACCATATCATACCCATGACATAGTAGGTACATTTTTTTATAATCGCAGCACCCCATTGAAACCCCGTAGCAACCGCCACTATCCCTGGTATACTGGCTGCAACTTTGTCGCAATGGCTTTCCATCAAGCAGCTGCACCACAGGCACTGACTACGGGAGGGGGGGGGGGGTTTCTGGAAGGGGCAGAGCCTCTTCCCCCCCCCAGTGATGCTGAAGCCTACAACCCCCTCCCCCAAACACACACAACACACACACACCTAAAATGTCATCACCACAGTTTTGTCACCCACATCATTTGAGGTTTCTTTTGACTTGCCTCGATGTTTTCAGCAAAAATTTTATTGTGCCTGATAGGTTACTGCATCATTGTTGGCATGGATGTGCATGGTTTTTAATTCATATTTTTGCCTTATTCTGCAAATCCTGACATTAGGAGGACAAGCGCATTAGAACTAGCGGCGGTTACCTCATACGTATTTTCTCACTTCAACGTTGTTTTAAATCACCAATGTAAACACCATGCATTTATACAATATACCGTACTTACTCGATTCTAATGCACCCTCGATTGTAATTTGCACAACCCGGTTAAAGGGACACTAAAGTCTAATGCTAAGTCAAACTAAAGTGATAGATTAGTGCTAGAGAATCTCCAAGGCATCACTATTATCGTGAACAGAGCCTTAATAATTTAGAAATCGAGGTAAATGCAGGACGTGCTTAGAGACTCCCTCAGGTCATTCAAGCACTTGCCCTATGACGAACGCACTCCTCAATTAAATTCTGTCACTAGTACTCAACTACTCATTGCTAAAAACATCCTCATTATGTATTATACGATGAAATAATATGCTACTTGTCCAGTTCCATTTCATGTTTAGAGAAAAGAACTCATCAAAATTTCCATTGACAACGACGCAGGCGTTCGAAAGGTTTCGTTTTAGCGCGACTCTGCGCCACCCACGCTTTTGCATTTCAACACTTTCCTGATTGCGTAGTGCTACGCTGGTTTTGCTGGTTTGCAAAACTCGCACAAACTGCAAGTAGCAGAGAATCCAACTTCCATATGATGTCACGGGATGCCCGAATGGTCTACGCCACTTGAAGAAAAAGCAGCTGCAGCGGTGAATCCGCGCTCTGTTTTTGCTCGGTGCCGCCGTCTGTCGGGTGCCGTTTTATTCATCGACGGCAGCAAAGGGCGGTGACAGCATATGCAATGTTGCGACTCCCCCGGTTGGGTGGCGGGAGATATGAATTTCGAAAAAGGCATTCAGAGCTTTCAGGCACAATTTTCGCGTAAACTAAGTCTTTTCTTGGTGCGAAACAAGCATTGCGAGGTTTCTGGAATGGCATTTAAACAGTCTACGTCGACTTCATATTTGTATTTAGTGTCCCTTTGATTATACACACGTGCACTCAAGCAGGCACTCTTTCACACACGTCTCCTGCTACGTTACGAGCACCGATACGCCTAATAATTGTACTAGCAGGCCTTCAGAGCTCTTTCAGAACTACCTGTGGCGATTTGAGCCTTAGGGGCAGTAAAATGTAGTGCTTCGAAAGGCCAGTCAGGTATTGGCGACAAAAGTTAGTATTATGCTGAGTCGACTCGTATCTATTTGCAGAGACCACACGACACACAGGAAGCCGACAAAACACTTCACAATGAAAGCGAGTATACGGGATGGCATGAACATTTTTCTCCATTGCTGTCGCCATCTTTGAGACACACCGTATCTCATCTTGGTGCTGTTCATAGACGCATAGTCTCTTGTCAAACTTCTAGCATTGTTCCTAGGCATAATACAAATTTTTTCTAGTGCGGTAAAGCATACCAAAGCACATCTGTCATTTGGAATGCACATAAGACATTTGCCATTACATTTTGTCTTGTGCCTAATGGCACAAATTGTTTTAGCTCATTTGTACTTTTATGTCTCTCTTGTGCCCAGGTGCATATCTTTGTTCTTGTTAGCCTACAAAATTTTATTTAATTGTTTACAAAATTAAGTTCCTTGCCTACCCAAATAAAAATGTTGGCAACATACTGTGCGTGGTATACCATCCGTGGAAAGGCAATCATAATTGGTCGCCGTTAGCTTTGTGTCTTGCTTCACTGTTGGGCAGCACTTACTGATTGCACAGTAATAACAATATTCGCGGAATGACTACAGATTACTGCTGTACTACACAAAAAGACAAATTTTTCTGCTCCAAAACTGCTCCTTCTGGTTTGGTTGCTCCTAACCTGGTCCAGAACGAAATTTTTTCTTCTCCGAAAATTGCTCCACATCCTTAACTGGCTGAACCACCACTGTCATCCAATACGATACTTTCCATTTATATCTTAAGATGCTTGATACATTCGCAAATTTCTTATTATAGATCTAAATAATGTAGCTGCAAATGTGTATGCACAAAAATGTCTGTTAGTGTCTCAAAATGTTTGTCTTGCTTGCTCAAAGTATAATATCTTCATTCCAAAACGATGTGTGATAGCCTCGAGACGCAAGGCAACCCCATTCTTGCATTCTTAAGATTTTGTGACAAAGGACCACGCAAGAAAAACTTCTATAACGGCACTATAATTGCATCAGAATTTGCATGAAAGACACCACATGCATTGGCATGTGCCGCACAGAGTACAGTGGCTATGAGTAAGTGTCACGTCACCGACGCACTAGAAACAAGAAATCAAGAAAACAAAAGGACTGCTGCACGCTGTTTGTGTGCTTGCTTTTGTCGAGACTGCTTGACCGCCAGCACGTCAACTCTGCTCCACCAGAGCCCTCCTTGCTGGAAGGCTCTGGTGAAAACATCAAAGAATGTCGCTGCCTTTAGTTTTATTCATGTGGCTTAGTTGCAGCAGTATCAGCTTGAGAAGCGGAGTTCAGCCAGTTTCATATGGTGATGTTGCAATAGAAGTATCTTGTATATTAAGATACACTACACATTCTTTCATCTATCAGAAATACAGGTACTGATACATATCTTGCAGACATATCATGATACAGATAAAATATGCCCAAAGGCTATCTAAGATACATTTATCTTCGATGCTGCCCAGCACTGCCTGCAGTAAAGGGCAAAAGACGATAGAACAAAGTAATTTTGGCTTCACCTTCAACTTCTTTATGACGAGGTTTGAGTGTACTTCATAGTGAACTACTGTTTTCCACAATGGGCTAGTTTGTTAGACATAATTAAAACTGTTGCACAAAGTGATAAAGGGACAGGACTTGAGTGAGAAAACAAAACACACCCAAGCACAACGTTCAAGTGTCGTGTTTTGTTTTCTCGCTCAAGTCCTGTCCCTTCGTCGCTTTGTGCAACAGTTTGAATTACTGTTTTAGCCTTAAAATCTTCCAGGGCCAGGCTAGAAATCGGCATTTTCTAGAGGGGATTTGAGTGTGTTGGGCAGCATTCATTGTACTCTAAGCGCCGCCAAGACAGACACTACCGCTATTGAAGTTGACACTGCAGTCACCATCATTTGGGTCAGGCATAAGTGTGATTAACCCTAGTTAGAATAATCCAGCAAAGGCTAATTTGGGATCGAAATAATGAAAGTTTGGTCCCAGAGAAATGTATCAGCCAGCCAGGACTTCAGTCCAGATCAAATTAACAGAAATATCGGATTAACAAAAGCCTACTGTAGTAAGCGCCTTGCCGATGTCTTGACATTGCGCAGTGGTGCCTGATCCCCCGCCTCCTAGCAAGCCATTGCCACCAATCCCTGTGGAGGAAGAGCGCAAGCCAGCCACACCACCACGCAACCATCAGGCTGGTGGAGCCCGGGGAAGCTCCTCATCCCACCAGCAGCCCCTGCCGCCGCCACCAAGTAGTAGAGGCCCCAACCGCAGGCCAGAGGTGGGTAGCAGCAGGCTTCTTTTGCATTGTCATAGGAAATTACTGTATTAATAAAAGAAACAGACACATCACAAGAAGACAGAATTACTGTGAGCAGTCTGCCAACTGATTTCATTGTAATGAAAGAAAATCATGTTAATGCGAAAAGCTGAGCTAATCGGTAAGGTTTCACGAGTAAAAGCCACTGCAAAAGGGCACATGACAAAACTGAGATAAAGAACACGCTCAGCACTTCGGTTGGACATGTGTTTCCTCTTTCTCTCCTCCGTATTTTTGTGCTAGCTTTTTATTATAAAAAGAAGCACCTTTATATATTTGTGGTTCAACCTGCAGAGTACATGTGCTGATGGCAAACAGCTTCACTGCATTAATCTCCATCATTCATAAATTATGCCTAGTGAAACTTTATACTTAGACTTTAGCGTGATAAGTGTACAGACTTTTAGAAAAAAAGCTTAACTGTGCACAGTGAGCATTTTGCAGTATCAATTGCTCCACACACATGCGCTCCCTGGGAATGAATCCTATATTTATGTACCCGTGTTGTTGTCGCTTTCAGAAATCTTAACATTCAGCATGCATCAATTGGCCAAACAAAATGAAATAGGTGTTGTGAAATTGAATCCACTAGCAGAGTATGGGGCACACTTTGACCTGACTCTTTTTATGTTCCGATCATAAGGTGCCCTGAAGGGATGGATAGCTGCAGTGTTATGACACAAAGTGCCTATCACATCACAGCTTTCGCTGTTAAACCTTACTGTAACTGAGTTGGAGGGGGAGCTGAAATTACTTTGTAAGAACTGTTTTCCAATTTGACAGTCCTAAAACACTGCCCGCCAGGGAGGGGAAGTTACCATAGGGTAAACTTAAGCCAATGTGACAGTGCAAAACGCTGTATCTGTCTTTTTTACCACATGGAAGTGAAAGTACTAGTTAAGGAAGTGTGCAATTTAAATACAGCCCTTGATTTTGTGCCTTCTGCAATGGTCACCCATTTCGTAAAAAGAAAAGACAGAAGTTCTTCAAATAGAAAGTAGTCTTTCTATTTGTAAGGTGAGTGTTGAAAAGAATGCGCTGGTAGTTAGGAAAATTTTTGACAGATAGTCAAATTTTGGGGAAGAATCGACAATCCTATGAAAGTAATTAGGAGTCCAGCAAAATCCTAAGAAATCAAATTTCATTATAAATTGAACAAAATAGACTTGGTGTATGTAGTGTAAATGTATTGGCAGTTGAGGAGTCATCTGTTTGTCAAATGACAATAAAAGAAAAGCCTCTCTTGTGGTAGTGACTCTCAAATCCAAGCTTGAGTGCCCACATGCAAGTGACAGATGAGCTAGATGTATGGGAAGAAAGGTGTAGGACACGACCTTAGCTGCATCATCATATACATGGTTGTTGCTGAGAGCATGTTGCTAGCTTTAGCAATAACTTGAAAGACTGGCAGGATTCTATATTCCATGAGATAGACGTTGGAAGTGATTAAAAAGCAAACAAAAAAAAGTAAAAAATAAACCTTCTGTAATTCCTCTTGTTCTTTTTTTAACGCTTTCCTGTGCATGGGTAGATAGGCCGATTTTGGGTATTCTAGTAAACTATTTTTTACTGCTGCATCAAATGCTTGATATCAAAATGTATTGTATCAATTTGTAGGAGAAGTAATGTTTTCTTCTAATAATACTTATTCTTCAAAATTCTTTGGAAAAAGATTATTCAATAAAAAAATTTCTAACAACGAGAAAACATTGATGCTGCTTTGCACCAAGAGAACATAAAAAATTTCAAAACAGACACTTTGAAGAAAAATACTATTACAACATTCCTGCAAATATAAGCTTTCTATCTCTAGGACTTCTTCATACACAAAGGAAAGCATTAGCTTAAGTGGCTATCGCGCCACCTTGCAAACTGCCACAGTACCACCGCACGGCACTGCGGAGCGCAATGCCGAGGTAAACTCCCGGCCGTCTTCTCGCGCAAAACTCCACTCTGCGCCGGCGGCGGCGGCAAGTAATCCTGCCCGAACAATGTTGACACCCTGCAGATAATAACTGTGACCTTTAGAACACACTGGAAATCTTTAGATCTGTAGCGGTGCGACTATTGCCTCCAAAGCCGGTGAAGAAGAGGGCTCGAGTGTAGGTGGCGCGAGAATAGAACACTCTAGCGCGCTCGACCTGAGCGGCCGCGCTGTCGGCTGCTCCTGAGACCCCGCACCACCATTGCTGGTTGGCTTAAATAAATTGTAGCTATGGCAGCTATCTCTTTGCGCCACCTCCCACAAATTGATGACCCAGACAATCAAGCCCAGCCATGCCAGTGTCAGCACACCGACTCTACCAAGGCAAGGGACGTGGCCTCACGCAGTCCGGCTGACGTCCCGTGTTTGTAGGGTGTCTGGGAATTCTACATCGACATGCCGGACATCTGGTTCATCCAGCTGGACAGCCACTTCTTCCTCAAATAGATTCCAGGCTCCGGTTGCCATACCCAACCCCAACTTCTATGAGCGGGCAGCCATTCTTACTCGCTACACCACCTAGAGCACTCAGTCACAACCGCTCTGGCCATTTCAACCATCGTGTCATTCTGCGTTTTTTCGTCCCACATTGTCTGCATCGACTCGTGCCGATCACCAGCACGAGCCGGCCCCAGCATCACAACTCCACTCGGTTTGTGAGCCTCCTCCCCAGTTCGAAGGCAGCTGCACGACGGCTCTTTTAGACGCTGGATGGTGCTAGCTGTCCAGGAGCACTCCAAGCGCGGCAAAATCTTTGACTATCAATGTTATTGATGGGTGTATGCATGGAAAGGAAAGTGTCAAACAAATGGCATTCAAAAAGTTCTTGTAGTGCAGGATCTCAAGCTAACAACGTTACACAAACCTTCCCATTTTTTGTGGCTCTACTACGTCGTCTTGTATTCTGTACATTTCTAGGTGAACGCGCATTGTTTCTGACATCCCCTAGGGAAATATAAAATATGAAACCAGAATACTTGGTGCAGGTGTCTCAATCGTTAAGTTTTAAAGTTTATGTTAAGAGAGACGGACTTATCTCATAAAGAAGTTTGCTAAAGGCAGTTTTTAATTTGAGTACACTGGTACACCCTTGCATCTTGGAGTGTAGCTAGACGTTCACATATAAAGTTGGAGCCCCCTTACCAGGATGATAGTGAGTGGTTCTGGTAATGTCCAAGCATAGGTTTGTATTAGTGGTTCGCGAATACAAATATTCATTTCAGATTGGAACTCTCACATCTTGAGAAATCAACTAAGTTTAAATTTTCCGCGGCACTGAACCATTTCCAATACATGCCATGTATTTATTGACCTTTATCTGGAAGTATTTTTTGACCAAATTGTGGACATCTCGAAAACTTGTCGAGAGCGGAACAGTAACTCCGCTGCCAAAACGTTCAACAAGCTTCGTGCGAGGCTGCAGCGCCTACCACAAAGCTGACGTTTTCCCCGAATGTCAAGTCGGAACCTAGCAGCATAACAACTTTGTCAAGCAACCATGTGGTATGTCGTGTGATGGGAGAGACGTGCGCAGAAGCAGGCCCTGCAAAATAGCACGCTGGATGCAGTTCAGGTGTGAAATCCGTTTGGATTTTGTTCTGCGCAACCCATGTGGCACGAATTTTTTTATTCTACACAACGTAGAATGAAAACGCATGTGCAAAGTGCGTTCCAATACATCCTGCCCGCATAGTGCGTACTCTTGAATGCTCACGTTGCTTGCTACACAACGTATGCAGCACGGACTTCCCGCGAACAGTGCCACAGAAAGTGACATGAGCATTAACGAGTGCTCGCTATGCGGGCAGTACATACCGGGGGAATTTACTGTCTCTAAAATTGCTAGGATAGCTACAAGCAGAGGGGACAGTGAAAGTGTGGACATCAGTCAAAGCAAAAAAACATGCTTTGCTTGCTGTGAAATATAGTTTACTGCAGCGGCAGGAACGATCAGCTCATGCGATATGTGAAGCAGCACAAGGATGCATTTCTAGGTCCAAGTGCTACCCCAAAGCAGACCGGCATTACGGAGCTATTATGCACAGAACAAAGTGGCAGTGCCTTGAAAAACAGAGCTGGTTGATATCCCTGGCAGGTCTTTCTTCTTTCTTTTTTTTTTTTTTGTTAACCTTTTATGAAAAGCCAGTTGAGAAGCTCTTCTTGAAAAGGTGGTCAGTAGTGAATTCTTTTGAAAAAGTTTTGCTTTTCACTGCAATTTCTGCAACTTTGCTAATCTCAAAAATTCGCCTATCGGAAAATTTTTCCGGCTTTTACTACTTTGAGTTAACAAAGTATTACTGTATTTGATGCTATTTGAAAGATGCTTATAGCATTCAATATATTTGATCCACCCAAAATCACTGTATTTAGTTCATTGTAGTCAGCTTCGCCGCAGTACAGCCATGCTATGCAACGAATACAGTATTTATTGCGGTGAAGCATAATGCCGTGCAGTGAACCATATCAAAAGTAAAAGGGGGGTACTGTCACAGGGCCTTTTCGGTGTATGAAAGAATTGTAACATGCAGGAGGGTGATTGCTGCTCCCCAAACCTGTCAAGCAGCTATCCTTCCTTCATGACACTAACTGCAATTATGATACTGTCAAGCAAAAGTGTTGTACTAGAGAATTTTGTTGACCACAGAGTATAATTTTTTGTAGTGCAATAAACATGCATCTTTTTTTTTGTTTTTTGATTGGTGATAAAGTTCAGTCACTTTAGCATATGCTAAAGAAGACCAAGGTGAAAGTCTGGGGGATAACGAGATGTTAATTAAAATACTCCACATTATCATTCAAATGTGTTGTTACTTTCTATTACTTGTTGTCTCTCACCGAAGGTTGTGGTTTCGAGTTCCCCGAAGGTATTGAGTTCGGCTGCTGCCAATGGCCATGGGTTTGACCATCAATTTTGGTACCATTGAATTTTGGTCCCACCAGAGTTCAAGGGTTTGATTCTCACCGAAGGTTGTAGATTTGAGTGCCTTAATTAACTTTGCCTTCATTAACACCAAAGGTCATGGGTTCAACTCCCACCAAAGGTTGAGGGTTTTACTCCTGTCAACTGTTCAGGGTTCGAGTGCCTTAATGAACTATATCTTAATTACCTGTACCTTAATTAATCTCATCTTAATTAACATCGATAGTTCGGTCCGACTCTCGCCAATGGTTGTGGATTCGACTCCCACCAAATGTCGTGGGTTTGACTCCCATCAATTTTAATGCCATTAAATTTTGGTGCCATAATACCAGACAGTCAGTTTTTTTTATAACGGCGGACATCGGATTTTTCAACCCATGAGCCACTTAAGGCTTTTGCCTTAAAATTGCATCTTTATAAAACCAATTGTATTTGTATTTGAAAATTTGTTTATTCGACTCACACTTCGTTTTCATTGCCGTATTTGCTCGTGTAATGAACCTGCCTTTTTTCTTTCTCTTTCCTCCCCCTCCGAAAAGTTAGCGTCAATTTTGGGGAAGGGTACCTTATGCTGGAGAAAAAAAAAAAGTTGTGACAGATTTATTAGAGTTGAAATTTCATATCATGATGCAGATAAGAAACTCACTATTAAAAACTTTACTTTTTAAGTAAAAGCACTTGCACAACATATGTAACCAAATTTTTTATTCATGTA
Organism: Dermacentor andersoni; assembly: GCF_023375885.2. Taxonomy (NCBI): domain Eukaryota; kingdom Metazoa; phylum Arthropoda; class Arachnida; order Ixodida; family Ixodidae; genus Dermacentor; species Dermacentor andersoni. Next base: position 55,308,078 of record NC_092815.1, read on the forward strand.
ACTACCTGGCCATTTGTTGGTGCTTCTATTCACAACTGAAACTTTCGTCACTCTTCTCATTGAAGTCACTTGCTGCTTCTTTGTCGTCTACATTTCACAGTCTTCCGGCAAGCTTTGGCATAACGTTGTGCGCCTTCTAAGGCACAGCCCATTTCGGCGCATGAATCTCATTGTCCAACCGCTGCTAGCTTTAAAATTGCAAGCAAGAAAGCCATGTTTTCTGGCTGCAGCGCACGCATGTGGTTCTTAAGTGGCTCGTGGGACATTGTACAGCCTTCGCTCTGGAGCCTCTTGACGTACAAAAAAACTTTATGTGGTTTTACATGCAAAAACCACAATCTGATTGTATGGCACTCCGTAGTGAGGGTCTCCAGAAATTTGGACCACCTGGGGTTCTTTAACAGGCACCTAAATCTAAGTGCACGGGCGCTTATGCATTTTGCCCCCATCGAAATGCAGTCTTGACATATTCCAGAACTTCTGTTCCCCACAAGAAGAAACTCGCCTTGTTTTGACTCTCGAAATGCACGAAATGCACCTTTTTTGCAGCACGAAGCTCATCCTCTTGTTTTCGCCAGTAGCGTACTCACACCAGATCAATGCTCAAATGCAGTCCAGCTGAACGGTTCCCCTGCTCCAACACATGTTCAACGACCTTGAGCTAAAACTGCCGGTATAGCTAACATGCCAGCCCATTGTAGTTTATGTAGCAGATGCCAAAGAAGGTTCTCTGCATAACTTAAACAGAAGCAGCAATGGAATGGGAGTGAATTTACATTGATTGTTGCTTTGTTTGCATGGCGCTATAAGCAAAGCCTCTGAGATTTAGCATAGCTTCTGAGATTTGCACGGGTCGGCTGGTTTTCCTCTGGTCGTCCCAATTGCACAGAGAGAACGAAATTCCAGAGGTGGGTGTGGCGGCTGCTTCTTTGCACTGCGGTGCTTGCAACCGTGGCGTTGTGGAGGCTTTCGGGCACTTTGGTACTGTTGCTGCGGCTTGGATGAGGCGAGAAAAGAATGTTTTTGCACTGCTATATAATTGTTTACTAATTTGAAAATGATGTCTTAAGGTATACGAAGGCATACATTTGCTACGTTCAAGTGAGTATGTCGAAGTGGAATGTCTTAGTAAAAGATTGTCATGTGCTGGAAATGCACTATATTTCGAAATTCGCGGGCTGTATGTTTATCATTTTGTGAGCCAATTTCAAAGCAGTTTTGCCAGCTGGTATAGGCGTTTGCTTTAGTCTCTGCATTTCACCATTGTGGTACGGCTTGAAGCAAGAAATAGCACGACCCACCCACAGAAACCTGTCGTAGTCATCCGTGCAATTAGATTGAGGTGCACGTTAGGGAAACCTGAGTGGCCAAATTATTTCAGAGTTTCGTGCTACAGCGTACCTCATAATCGTAATGTTTTTTTTGCCTGTGCATCCAAAATATTGTATTACAATCGCAATTCTATGGACAAACCAGGCAGTGACATCAACATTTCCTCTGTTTGCACTGAATGCCAGCGCCGCGTACGAACAAGGCAAGAGCACAAACACCAGGCGTTGCCTGAGCCTGCGATGCCAGTGGTGGAATGGAAGCGAAAGTTATGCTCACATTGTGCACAATGTTTCGCACTCGCCAGTGAGGCTTCCCACATTTCCCTTCCTAACTCCCTTCATCGTGCCGTGGAGGTGAGAAATGTGGGCGCACCCTTTTAGAAGCAAGACAAGAAGCACGCATTGAGGGCAGTGGAAGCGGCCGTAGGTGTAGTTTGAGCGTCGCCTCCACTGTCATGGCTCTGGGCTGTGCTTCTTCACATTGGCTGTGAAAATGCTCCGCAAAAGCCGAAAGAAGAGCCAATGCGCAAGCTAAAATCTTGTGCGGTCTGTCTTCTACCCCTGCTGCCTCTGCTGGCACCGTATGCTTCGGCTAATGACAACCTCCCAGGGTAGCCGGGCATGCGCACCTCATTGCACTTTTTTTGCTGGGGAGCGCGGTGAATGACACGGCCTGAGCAAAACCAGCTGACGCTTGCAAATCTCGGAGGCCATGCTATAAGCAAGGAGGTTTCCTTTGCATTCAGCAGATGGTGCTCTAAGACAAAAAGGTGCCATTTTTAAGTTGTGACCCACGTCGTCCATGCTGATGTCAACGGCGACTGTTTAGCATGGTTCTTAAACTGTTTTTAGGCATTTTTGCGTCGTTGTTTAAGGTGTAATGGCATGATTATTGCAATCGTCGACAGCACTGACAATCTCACCGAAATAAATTGAATGGATATTACTTTTAACTTTTGAAGTGGGGTGCTCCCCACACACTAAAGAAAAGTGTTTTCTCAAGGGCACAAGGAGTGGGGTGTGTTCTCATTATGTGAGTGGGTTCACTACACGAGTAAATATAGTATTCCCGATTGGTTCAAAACTGAAAATTTGATATTCGCACACCCCTGGTTTGTATACATCAGTTTTGCCACTTCTTAGTGGCTATGGCCTTGTGCTACAAAGCACGAGGCAGCGGCTTAGATTCCCGACAGCTATGGTCATGCTTCAATGCAGGCAAAATGCAAAAGCACTTGTGAACTTATACTTAAGTGCACGGTAAAGAGCCCTGGTGGTCAACGTTAATTTGGAGTCCCCTCACTGCAGCGTGACTCATGACTTTGGTTTTTGCACATAAAACAGCATCGTTCAAATTTCAGCTTTGCCATTCAGGCTTTCGCTTCATTGACCTGCGCCCCTCCCCCTGTGTTTCCTTTTCTCTCTCCTTCCCTGTGCTACTTTGTGACGGCAGGCTGCCTTTTCCTGCAGGAGCTGGAAGTGCTAGCGCAGCAGCTGAATGAGCTTGCCCTGGGGGGTGCGGGGGGTCGGGGCTCAAACGGAGCCCGCCTGGCACCATCACAGAGGCTCAACGGTGCCCAACCCAGGCCACCTGCTTCAGCCGAGATTGTAGGCTCTGACTCCGACGAGGACGACGGCCTTATTCAGAATGATGGCACCCTGCTGGCATCAGACCCACCGAGGCCCTTGTAAGTGTCCTTCTTATCTAGCACTCCATCATCCAGCTCTTTCGTCAGAAGTTTACAACAGCAACTCCAAATGTTTTGAATGCCAAAAAGCTCTGCATTTGTAACCCACGTATGTAAAAGCTTTTTTAGAATAGGGTTCCACATTCCAAATTTGTGTCTTGCATTTGCAGTGCCACTGCAGCTAGAAAACGGAGCTACATTTGAAATGCTAAAATAAAACCAGATAAAGGAAGTGCCATCGGCATACATACATCGTTTAACAAGAATTGTCCATAGTTTATAGAAGCTTATAGATTAACACCAAACAATCTATTGCGCTTCTGGGTGACTAATTTGTCATCAACAACCAAGGCAATTGAAATTAGGATTTGCTATCTGAAGCTGTCCTACTTTAGGCCTTCAAGCTCTTGATTTGGCAAATAACAACTAAGCTGCCTTTTGTGGGACATCTCAGTTCTGCAGAACCCACTTTGGCAAACCAATTTAGCTCATTAACCTGTGCTGGTAGTTCAGACTACCCGATCATCAATTCATTACATAGTACTGTCGAGCACCAAGTAATTCATTGTAGTGAAAAGGTTGTTGCACTTCCTTTGTACTGTAAAACCTCGTTAAACTGTACCCACTTAAACAGCAGTTTCATTTTAAAAGTAGTAAAGTCAAATCCCCAAATCAGTGGCCATTGAACATAATGCATTTTGTATCTGCATAAACAATGCCAGCTTGTCGCACATGAATTGATTAACACATAGTGTTTCCACAGTTCGTCGCGCAATCAGGGCGGTAGGTTGGCACGGCAGAACAACAAGCCTCAGAGATCAGAACGGCCTCCAAGCGCAAATGCAGAAGGTGCTTGGAAGGGTGAAGCCAAGTCAACATCATCTCGACTCTGTGCCAGAGCATTGCCTCTTTTACTAGATACCTGTGGAATGGCTCAAGCTCCCAGCATAACGGGCCTCCTCTCAGTTGTGAACAAGCGTTACGAGGTGGCGTTCGCGACCGGCACTGTTATCATGGGCGGCAGGCGATGCCGAAGTCTGGTGACCTACCACAAGGTGTTTAAACGGTCAGTACCACGGTGAAACCATGGTCGGAACAATCCTTTGAGTGCACTTTCTTTAAAGGTTAGTTGTCTGACTCTAGAATAGCTCTCACCTGTAGTGCCTGCAAACTTGTGCTGAGCTATGATTGAGGCTAATGGCCTTCGAGATGGCGTGCACATGTTATGACGATTTCGGAAGCCACGCGAGGTAGTGCCCAGTGGTTCCGCTAGCCACATGTGGCGCTCTCGACCGACACTAGTGAAAAGGGAAATGGTTTGGCAGCTGGTCTTTCGCTCATGTGGCAGGCATCCCAATGGCCAGAGAGCGTTTTGGCCTGTGTTGTGGTGTCGTGCAAGCTAGAACTTGCATAATGCCGAAGCTCAGACAAAAACCGTGTGCTCAGCATAGAAGAAAAATTTGACATTGTTTGTGCTATCGAACGTGGCACGAAGAAGTCGGCGCTGGCACACGAGAGGGATCTACCGTTGACTGCTGTGTGTGGCATTTGGAATGCGAAGGAAAAGTTACTTGGCAGTGCTGCTGCGACCGCGAGAAGATGTCGGCTACGAAGTTAGACTTTTCACCACCTTTGGATCTGTTATTGCTGAAGTGGCACCTAACGACAGTGATGAGGACGACATGGAAAGCGACAGCATGTGAGATTCGTGCCCTGTAGTGGCAGAATCTGTGTGTTAGGTCAGTCTTGTGCGGGTGTTTGCTGAAGAGTAGGTTGGCGGGAAAGCTGGCTTGCAGCTTAAGTGAGTTTGAGGCCACTGTCGTTGCTGCTAGGCCATGGCAGCATCAAATGAAAATAAGACTTTTGTTGCGTGAAGGGAATAAACATTGCAGGTTTTTTGCTCTTTCATCGCACTCCGTTCTGCGAGTTCCGTAGCCAACATCTCTTTGCGGTCGCAGCAACGCAGCCGAGCAACTTCGCATTCCAAATGCCACACACCGTAGTCAAGAGCAGATGCTTGTCGCATGCCAGCGTTGGCTTCTTTCTGTCACGTTCGATAGAACAAACGATGCCTAATTTTTCTTCTATGCTGAGCACCCGGCGTCTTTTTTATCCGAGCTTCGGCACAACGCAAGCCCTTGTTTGCATGGCACCGAAATGATGTTGATGTGGCTTCACGCACAAACGCACAGGGCTCTTGGAGGCCGTTGTTCAGATCTCTGAGGCTTGTTGTTCTGCCAAGGCCGCCTGATGGAGACGACGCACCGCCGTGTTTGCGCGACGAAAAGTGGAAACACTACGTGTTAACCGACACGTACGCAATAAGCTGGTGCGATTATGCGAATACAAAACACATTACGTTCAATGGCTGCTGAGTTGGGGATTTGACTTTACTTTTAAAACGAAACTACTGTTTAAGCGGGTATGGCTTAACGAGGTTTTACTGTAGTTGGAGGGATTGGCAAAGTTTGAAATGCTATAAGTAGTTGTATGCTATGGTATCTGTGATAGGAAATGGGATGTGGTGCACGCATTTCCACATGCCGCAAGGGTCTCATGTGCACACTTGTTTTGTCCAGACCTCCAGACGGCTATAACCAGGAGACTCTGCGCTGCCTGGCCTCTGAGGACCCACTATGCCAGGCCCCCAACAGACCTTTGCCTCCGACTCCTGATGAAGAGGAAGGTCGCAACGATGCCACGCTTGTCATGCGCAGGGTCGGCTCTCTTTCTATTTGCCCCATTTTTGGTCTTTGCCAAACCTTTTTTTTTCTGGTCTGGTCACGGGCTATGGCCATGTCTAACCATGGAAGTCCTTGCATGCTTTTTCGGTGTTACTTGCCCTTTATGAGCTCTGATCCCCTTATTGCCTTATGTGCAGCACCTTGACACCAGGGACAGAAATGTGATATCTCCCTGTCTCTTCACTTCTGTTAATATGCACCAGATCACTGAGTAGTGGGCATCAACTTATGGCACGTAGCACAGGCACCAGTGTGCCTAAATAAATGACTTTCATTTTGTTATTCTTTCCATATAGAGGTGTACGAATACCAAATAGTACATTTCGAATTGAATATAGAATATCAAGAAAGTTTTCACAATATTCAATGTTTACAAATTTTGCGCCAAAAGATATTGTGCTGCACATACAGCACGAAACTTTGTCTCCTAGCATTGCTTAACAAAATGTATCAAGCTATCAATAGCATCGGTACATGAAAAAAATCAAGATATTCAGTACGGTCTACTCTTACTAAAGGGAATACCAAATGAGAATGCCAGCACTGATTATAGCTCAGTTCTAGTATGTATATGAAGGTCTTGAAGATGTTTTTGTATCAATACAACCGATGTTCAATCAAGTGCTTTCTTCCCCTCTGAAATTAATGATTCAGTGACATTCTGTTGTACTGAATACGAATGAGCTTCTCCATTTAATAGTGGATCTGTGTTGTACGACAATTCTTTATTTATTGCTTAGAAAGTTTTGCCACCTTGTCAAAGACTCTGAAATCTGCAGGAGCACAGCAAGTTTGAGCGGCGACAGGAACGAGAGGCCGCCATATGGTGTGTCGCAAAGATGGCGGCTGTAAACAACTTTGTTGCCATCCTGTGCAGTCACTTTTGTTTGCAAGGCGGTTTGTCGGCTTTTCTTTTGGTGTGCCACTCAGCTGCTGCGAATAGATTTGCATCGATTCAGCACCAAATTGTAACTTTAGTCGGTGACGCCTGATGACGCCAAGTAAGCCTGATGGTCTAGGCAGTGTGGCAGTGATGAAAATTTGCTGCAAGCCATTGTGGAATGCTTGCCACTAGTATGTTTAAATGGGTGGCTCATCATGTGATCAGTCCTGAGTTCACGCGTGCAGTTTAGATCGACAGCTGTTGAAGTGGCATGTAGTTGGTTGGCATATCCAGCATGATCTGCGTGCCTATCGGCGGCTGGTCGGCTCGATCTTGCATGCTTTCACACTTAACGATGCTGCGCTCGGCGTTCTTTTCGCACAGAAACCCATGTGAAAGGCTCACTTGCACGGCATTGCACACGAGTACAGTCGATTCTCATTACAATGGACTCTGATAATCCGACAAAAGATATCCGTTTTATCTGAAGTCCGTAATATCAAACTCCTCACTTCCGAAACTTTATTGCAGAGTGAGTGATGAACGTCCAAAGTAAAAAACAAACAGAAAAGTTGCAGTTTCACCCGAAAGCCGAAGCATCGATTGCGATAGCAAATTAAGCAAGATAAGCGCAGCAGCAGCAGTAAGCGAATTGACCTTAGAGCTGTCTCTCGCTTCAGTGTGAACTAAACATTGAAAGCACAGCATATACGAAGCTACCAGCACTGGGCGCGCCTTGTCCACATCGCAGGTCGCTTTCAAGATAGGGCGGCCGCACCGTAAGCAGCAGCCGCTAGAGTAGAACCCCCTTCTCCCGCTTCCACCCCTCCCCCCACCCATCCCCCGCCTCGCCTTCCTCCCTCTCGCATGCGATATTGAGCCGTGATCATCGGCTGACCCTCGCAAGTAGCATGTCAGCCTGTGTTGACATGTCAAAAGTATGTTTTATGCGCCTGATTTTGAAAAAAAAATTGCCGCTAATTTCGTCCGCTGTAGCCAATAGTCCGTTGTAGCGTAGTCCATTAAAAGCAAATTTTGTTGGATTAATAAAATAGGTAGAACAAACTAAGGCTGAAATATGGTCCGGTATATCCAAAAGTCCGTTGTACATGGGTGTGTTGTACACTGGTCCGTTGTATACAGGTCTGTTGTACTCGGGTCCGTTGCAATGAGCGTGGCCTAGCTTCGCCGCTCTACCCGCCATGGTTGCTCAGTGGCTATGGTGTTGGGCTGCTGAGCACGAGGTTGCGGGATCGAATCCCGGCCATGGCAGCCGCATTTCGATGGAGGCGAAATGCGAAAACACCCGTGTACTTAGATTTAGGTGCACGTTAAATATCCCCAGGTGGTCTAAATTTCCGGAGTCCTCCACTACGGCGTGCCTCATAATCAGAAAGTGGTTTTGGCACGTACCCCTCCCCCCCCCCCCCCCTTTTTTTTTTTTGCGCTTCGTCGCTCGCGCAACATCTGGTGCTGTGCGGGTTATGTTCATATGACTGCGGCCAGTAGCTTTAACAGAAAAGAGACTCAAGTACTGGCAGAACCTGTTGGCTATTTATTTGTGCCGCTGTCTCTACTTCACTCCTTCTCATTACCCATTAGCATAGCATGACAAATTGATGAAGTGATCAATAGCGATTGAACAAGGCAGCTCTTGGACCTGCATGACACAGCTCTATAGCCGGTAGCATAGCATGTGAAGCAACCCTAGTTTAGATTAGCTTTCCTAATGAAAGCAACGCATTGTCATCACTAACCTATACACTTAATGAAAATGGAAACTTATACGATTGCGAAACTTCGCTCTGTTGCCATGTTCTGGTAACAATGGTAATGGTAGGCTGTTGTCAATGCTACAAACATAGTTTCGGTTTCTAGCGGAGTTTGTTGGTGCATATAAACTTTTCAGTGCACTGTGCAAGGACGGGACAAGGAAGGAAACAAGCATGAGCGCTCATGTTTGTTTCCTTCCTTGTCCTGTCCTCGCGCAGTTCACCCAAGAGTTGATAGTTTTGGTTCGCTATTTGATTGTAACGCTCAGGTAATTTTCAGACCTCTTTTAAAGAAGGGTGTTAGAATGGGTATTACATTGAACAGTAATTTTAGCTGTCAGACAAGGTCATCGTTTTCAAAAATATAACATTCCATAACTTTAATTCAAATGGGTCTAAAAACATGCATTCTTGGTTTCTTTCAGTCGCTGTTCGTTCTAGTTTACTTTTGTGTGTTGGTCTTCTTTGTAATCCACATAGTTTAAAAATATTTTAATAAGGAGATACATAAAATGTTTTATATCTAAAGACTGCATAATGTGCAATAAAAATAATTACATTTGCTGACCGTTTATTCAGACACCGATAATTTAGACAGCTTTGCGGCACCAAATACACTCCTTGTGTCGGCGCTAACAAAGGAAGTGCCAGACAATGACTTCTGCAAAGAAACCCACAATTATTTGGCTGTCGGAGCACAGTTAACATCTGTTCAAGTTGTGATGGGATGGCAATTTAATGCATGCATTGACCATACTTTTGTCTGTAGGGACAGCATGACACTGATCACATGCAAACACATATGCATGCAGTGATGCATTGAAAAGTTTTGTTGGTCATTTGTAGAATAAAGGCACTTACCGTAAAAACCGGACTATAGGTCGGACCGGAATATAGGCCGATCCCCCAACTAACGAATTCTAAAAATGAAAAAAAAAAATGAAAAAATCTTTTTCAGTGGCAAAAGTACCGAAAGACACCCTTACCTTGAAACAAATGTGACTCAGCCGGTTGCACAATGGTGGCAGTGTTTATTTAAACGCTGCGCGCCTGTGCACCTGGCCAAGTTTTTGACAGTATCACGCGACCATCGACCCGTGTGATTGTCAGCTCCTTATTAACTGCGCTGAGTGGCGAAACAAACGAGATATGCGCATGTGTACACATGTTCTTACTTTCGCTATTTCGCCGCTCCGTGCCGTGATGATAAAGTGCTGACAAACACGCACAATACTGTTAAAAATTGCCCAGGTGTACAGTACACAGAAGGGCACGAAGTGCGCAAGCGCTACTCCAAATCAGAGCAACGCCTTTGATCAGAGGAGCCCGAACTAGAGTCGGATGATGAGTGCTTCTTGCTGCCAAGTCCATAGGCGCACGCGATCTCTACCGCTTTCAAACAGATGCATTCGGCAGTCACAGGCAGCGACCTTACACGCAGCTCCCGGACGAACTCCGCAACCTTGTCTTCCAGTTCTGCGGTCCTCTGCGATCCGCCCCCGAAATGACGTTTTCTTTTGGTTGCTGCAAGTTGTAATATGTTGATTTTGCCTCCACCACTACCGAATGCTCTTTTCGGATACTCCAAATTCGCGCTGTGCCAGCAGGTTGCCGTGGGCTTCCACGTACTCTATCGCCTTTTTCTTGAAGGTGACGGTGAATTGACGTCGGCTTCCAGTCATTTTGAAACAAAATGTGAAAAAGCAGCCTTTAACCAATATAACTTTGTGGCAATGGAAACTCGAAATGCTGGTGCCACAATGTCGCCACGCCGCGCTGCTGCTGATGGCAATGGCGATGGCAAAGGCGGCTGTTTACTTCATCCGCCCATTGTTGCAAGACTTCCGTAGTTTTTCCGTCAGTGTCCGGTATATAAGACGAGGGTCGACTTTTCGCAATGGTTTTTTGAAAAAAAGTTCGACCTATATTTCGGTTTTTACGGTATTTCTGGTGAACGCATTATTTTGGACATTTAGGCAGTCCCCTCCATTTACGAATTATCAGTGACTTTATTTGAAATCAGCACATCAAAATATGTAACCAATCCAAGTTTCATGAAAATCTGTTCATAAATTCAAAAGATGGTTTTAAGCTCAGAGCCTTGGCTTTTTTTCGCTGTTTACCTTGGCCAAGCTATCGCAGCAGCAGCAGCACTCCACATATCCACAGTGGCTACATTTCGTTCTGTAGCCTTCATCACTTTAAGTGCCAGGAGATGTCTCCAATATGTCTGTCACTGTAAAGGTTGTGCTTTTTCCTATTAAACACTGTGCTGCATCCCATGTTGCATTGGGAAGTTGACTCTCAGAATGTATGCAGTGTAGCTTTTGCTTTGTTATAAGCTGCCTGCTTATAAAAAGTATCTCGTATATTGAAAAAGAGTGAGGTGTTACATTTTTAGCATGATCCAAATTCACACCTGGTGAGGTTAAGAAACCTTAGTTTGTGTAAATATGTTAACGTTTGTACCCTTGGGGCCACTATTATATTTTGTTGGTCTTCAGTTTGACTTTGTTACATTACTGGGGAGCATCCTGTAGCTTCTGGTACTAGTTCCTGTATGCATAAACAGAGAAGCTGAATACTAGGCGCCACCTTACAGATACCAAGCAACAATAGCAGCAGCAGCAGCAATGAGCAGAGGCATTCATCATCTGCTGGAAAAAATGACCGCGGGAAATTACCTGCAACCAGCAGCGCAGCAGCAGCTGCACCCAGCGCTGGTAGTCGACGTTCTGAAGAGCACCCACGACGATCTGGTCACTCCCAGCAACAGCACAGATTCAAAGAGCGGCCACGTGAGAGCAAAGGCCGTCGGAAAGAGTCATCAGCATCGGCGACCACTGCAGCCGAGGTAGCCAGCCGGCAGGATGTACGTCGCCCCACCGAGCGAAAACATTCGCAGCAACTCCCAGGCCATGCTGATCGCAATCCAGCAGCAGTTGCTGAGTGGCTCATGAAACACTCGGGATCGCCTGCAGTCAGGTCATCACTCAACTCCTCTGCTGGGACGCCCAGCCCTGAAAGGCTGTTACGACGTGAGGGAGCAGCCGATTCTACAAATTCAAGTGGTGATGCTGCCCTCTTGCGAGAGGAGACAAGTAGTAAGGTCAGTGAGGGAGTGCAGGAGGACCCATTGCCTCGACTAATTTTCTGTAGTTTTAACTGGCTATAATCCGCCTTAACCCGCCACAAATCAAACTGTGTATACTCGTTACTGTTCAGTAGGCTGATTTTTCCCATGCATGAGCTTGTGTGCTAAGGTGGCAGGAACACAGAGCCTTTCTCTTGTATCATGCTGCTGTTGTGCCTGTGTTAAGGGAAGATAAGTTCTTAAAGAGGTCCTGAACCACTTTTTATCGAAGTCAAGAAATGCATTTGAAGTTAAAATGGGCTGTTTCAGCAGTACTTTGCAGCAAAAAGTACTTCAATGCGTTCAGAAGAAGCAAAGTTATTGGCAATCAAAGGTGACGTACGATATTCCTTCTTCAATGCCTTGCACTGTGAAGGCTGCGGCAGAGCAGGGTGTGCCTATAACGCTTCGCCTACTGAACGTCACCATGTTGCGCAGTTGAAATTTGATTTTAGGTGTTCACGTAGACGCCACTACTTCTGATTTTGGGCCTACAACGTGCCAACTGTAGGCAAATCTGGCAAACCCGGTTGTCTTCTTGTGAGATTGAATCCCGGTCGCGGCAGCCGCATTTCAGTGGGGGTGAAATGTGAAAACACCTGTATACTTAGATTTAAGTGCACGTTAAAGAACCCCTGGTGGTCCAAATTATTCAGGAGTCCGCTACTACAGCGTGCCTCATGATCAAATGGTTTTGGCATGTAAAACCCCATAATCTAATCGGTTCTCCTCAGTGAGCCGCAGTGCGCTGAGCCAGCAGACACGTCGCAGCCATGGTATCTACGCTGCGTGGTAGACCACACCTACATTCAACTGCATTGTGTATGTGCAGCGTTTGCTTCATGCATGACAGGGCAGGAGCATACGCTCGCCCTCATATGCTCCAGTCTGACCGTGTTACGTGGTGTGGATCGGCTTTGTCTTGCACCAGCTTGATTGATGGATAGTAGCCACATCCATCTAGCGCATTTTGAAGTGTGATCACACATTGTTAGAGGCTAGTTGAGTGTACAGAACTATTTGAAATTAGCGAGACCTGACGGCTATGACATCAACCAGGGTAGCCAAAGCTTAATTCCTACATGGACAGCTGCCTCCAAGCATGAGCAGATGATAGTTTGCTTCTTCAGGAAGTATGTAATGTTTATTAAAATTCGAAAGCAGATCTTTGCTTACTTCAGACTGCTTATTAAACTGCGTCTATAAATATACACAGTAACAGTAGGAAGAAGCACACTGAACCAAACACCCTTCTTGATTGATGTCGGTTGTTATCCAGTAGCAGCCGCATATGGGAATCTGCTATATAACGAAATAAAGCGTTAGGAAAAGAGTGAGGAGCAGGCTTCTGTTGAAAAGAGATTGTTTGAGAAAAAAGATACTTCGTGCTCCGTTTGCAAGCTCCATGCACGACTGCAAATTTTGGCTGAGATGTTCAAAGCAGCGTATATTATTCGCGGACTGTATTTTTTCACCAAGCCTGAGGGGTGGTTCAGGACCCCTTTAATGTATTGTTTTTGAGATTTCATTTCAGAATTAAGCATAGTTCAACCCTTGCTCATTAGAAAGGAAAAGAATGTAAAGGATAGCTTAAAATTTAGCTATAATAGAATGAAGGTGCATTCAAAGTTGTCAAGGTGACTTGAGAAACTGCAAATCTGATTGTCATTGTCAGCCTGTTGCCTTCACTGGCACCACGTGTCATTGCAGATAATTCATAATGATAAGAATAGCCACCTAGTATTGGGTGTAGCATTTTCCATTTCATACTAAGGGACATTTAGCATCCTTGATAGCACAAACTAGCTCACCTCCGTATAGCTTCAGTGCTCTAAAGCTTCTGTAAGGTGACCTATAGAAGCCCAGACCAGACTCAGTGGCAGCACGTGTGACCTGCAGCAGCTTAGTAAATCCTCACAAAGGTCCACAATGATGTTGTACAGTGGCATCTCATGCCACGTAGCACTTTGCTCCTTGTCAGTATAAAAAGTGTATATATTTTGTAAAGTTTCAACCAGGGTTTGAGTAGTGTTTGTGCCTTTGTGGTTTTGTCCTTTCGCATTCATTGTGCCCTTTATGCTGTCCCACCACTTTTATAGCTTTGTATGTGTCTTTCCCTCTCTTCTTACTTGCCTCCTCTACTAACACTTTCTTTTCTCTGGCTAACATTGCTTTTCTTTGGCTACTAACCTCACTTTCATTCTTTACCAAGGTCCTCTGTGCAGTAACCTCAATCTCTTCTTCACTGAATCATCTTTCTCATTCTGCATGGCTCTTCTGCGATCATATGATGTGATTTTACTGTCTTGTCTTCTGCAGTGTCACCCAGTATGCAGCAGTGTCCTACTGATTTCATGAGACTGAGGCTTGTGCTTAATGCGTGCTTGGTAGTTCATTGGCATTAAGGGAGCAGTTGGTCGTCAGACGAGCAAAAGATAAATAAATAATAAATAAATAAGTGTAGCTTCAGGCTTCGAAGTTGACACTTGGAAGAGTGTTTTTTCTGGAACTCTCGCAACTCTTCTCAAGTAGACAGAGAAATGAAGTAGGTATGTTTTTAATCATGCATAAGCTATTCATAGCCTGTTTCGATTTATCTGTGGACTGAATTTTTTGGAAATGCTTGTAGAAAATTTGGTAAATGACACTTGCATAAAATCGAATGGGTTGAACAAACAGATGTTATACTCTAAGTAAATGAATAAAATTACAGTGAAATTCCGATAATTCAAAAGTTCCTAACTCAAACTAATGGATAATTCGAACTGCTCTGTTGGTCCCGGCGAGGTCCTGTGTGTTTGAATAGAGGAAAATTCCCACGAATTCGAACTCCAAAAACCACGCAATGGTTATTTAAACAAAAACGCTCACTCCCATGCACCGCTGTTCGAACAAACCTGAGCCAAAGGCAAAGGTGCGGTAGCTAGTGTTGGATTCGCACCGCTGGCACGAGTTGTTCCAAACTCAGCGCTGACGCCCGTTATTGCAAACGGGTCGCAAGCCCCAAGGGTAGCGTTGGCCTGGCGGCCTGGGGCACTGGAAGCATCCGAAGGTCCCGGCAAAGCATGAGTCGACTGGTAACAGAACAACTGGTTTATTCTAACATCGCAAAAGAGCGGGCGGTCAGGTCGACCGAAGTGAGAGACGGGAGAGCACGTAACTCGACAGAAGAAATCGGAGCCTCTCTCTTGGCGTCCGGGGGCAGCTGCTCTTATACTTTCGCAGTTGAGGGCAAGAAGGAAGACCTCGTGACGAGACCACGTGACGGCGGGTACGGACAGACTGAGATACATGTTGAGACGAGTGTAGTGACTCAACCGCCGGCCGGGCGCCGGACAGACCTCCTCGCTTCACACTTGGGGAGCTCCTCTCCCCGGCTGCCGCGCTTTGACAAGCGTGGGCACACACACACACACGCACACACGAAGACACGTGGCACTGAAACACGCCTGGACGCGCTTGGCGGCGAGGCTTGCGGCAGCTCCGAACGGGCCAAAATGTCCGCCGCTTTGAAGGAAGCCCCGGCGTCCGTTGCATCCGCGCTGGCTATACCGCGCGTCGTAGGCGAAACGTAACAGACCGCCCCGCCGGGGGAAGGAGATCCCGATGGTCAGGGGACTGCATCCGCTGTCCGGAGGGATGTCGCTCGATGATGCACATAACCGAAGTCGGTCGTCCTTCGGCGTTTCTTGAGCGCAGCGCACATAGAAGGCCTCGTTCTCTCGTTCAGGTTCACACAGGACACTGCAAAGTGACTTCGGGAGAGTTGACATTTTTGTTCTCGTTTCCGGCAAGCGTTAGAACCACGCCGAAAGTCAACCGCTCAGTCAGCAAGCACGGCACAACCCTCACTAAGCCCTGCCAGGCTCTTTCCCCTTTTATACTACTGCCTAGTTCCTTACAGTAGTTTAGCAGCACTCAGAACGCGTCCACAAATCGGAAAATTGCACTAGAAAGCACATCATCACTTTGAAACACTACACAAATGCAATATGTTAAAAATCCTGCCTCAGGAAGAAAAACATCAGTAACAAACAATTTTGAGGCTGATTCCCACGTTAGGGGCTTCGACTTAAGCCATCGGCGTTACCGTTGAGACTCCCCTTTTTGTAACGCACCTCAAAGGAATATTGTTGCAAAGCGAGGCTCCAGCGCAGGAGGCGGCCATTTTTGGGAGAGATGGTCTGCAGCCATTGGAGAGGGCAGTGATCCGTCTCAATGATAAACCTCGAGCCGGCTAGGTAGCATGACAATTTCTGAACGGCCCACACGATACACGCACACTCTTTCTCGGTGGCGCTGTACGCCTGCTCACGACTGGTCAGCTTACGACTAGCATACAGGACGGGGTGTTCTACTTCTCCATTTTCCCGTTGGCACAGTACAACGCCCATGCCTCGCTCACTAGCATCACACTGAACAACGAACCCTTTTGTGTAGTCGGGCGATCGTAGCACAGGCTGGCTTGTTAGGGCGCTCTTTAGGGCGCTAAAAGCTCTTTCCTTTGTCTCATCCCAGACAACTGTTTGCGGCTCTGTCTTTCTTAGAGCATCCGTCAAGGGAGCCGCGATATCAGAGTACCTGGGGATGTACCTCTGATAGTAGCCGGCGACACCTAAGAACGACCGAATATCGGTCTTCGTGCGCGGTTGCGGGAAGTCTCGCACAGCGGCCACCTTTATTTCAGAGGGGCGGCGACGACGCCGACCAATCACGTGACCGAGGTAGACAACCTCGGCCTGTGCTAACTGGCACTTGGGAGCCTTGACTGTCAAGCCCGCATCGCGCAGGCGGGTTAGCACTGCCCACAAGTGGGCCATATGCTCAGGCCAGGATGCGGAGAATATCGCTACGTCGTCTAGATACGGTAAAGCGAATTCTTGCTGTCCCCGCAACACTTTATCCATGAGGCTTGAAAAGCAGTATGGCGCGTTCTTCAAACCAAAACTCAAAACTTTAGGACGGAATGTCCCCATTGGTGAAATGAACGCCGCATACCTACTAGCCTCTTCTGTAAGTGGAACCTGCCAATAACCCCTGACAAGATCTAGGGTGGAAATAAACTGCGCGCTACTCACTCTCTCAAGGCGCTCCTCGATGTTAGGGATCGGATAAATTTGATCCTTAGTGATGGAATTAAGCCTGCGGTAGTCGACGCAAGGACGAGGTTCCTTGCCCGGTACCTCAACTAATATCAAAGGGGAGGTATAATCACTCTCACCCGCCTCAATAACACCGAGCTGTAGCATTTTCTTTACCTCAGCGTCCATAATATCGCTCTGGCGGGGTGACACCCGGTACGCCTTGGATCGTACTGGCTCTGGGGAGGTAAGTTCTATGTCATGAGTAAGGACAGAAGTCCTACCAGGCCTCTCAGAGAACAGACCTTGAAACTCTTGTAAGAGCTGGTGTAGTTCGGTTTTCTGCTCAGGCGACAGCGATGCTTTACTGATTAAGTCACTAATGACTTGATCGGTGTCTTTCCTGTTCGTCACTGAGCCTAGTCCCGGAAGCTCGACCGGAAGCTCTTCGGGAGCGTTTACCATCATACACACTACTGCTTCCCGTTGCTTATAGGGTTTGAGCAGATTACAGTGGTAAACTTGCTGTGCTTTCCGTTTTCCTGGCAGACTGACCACGTAGTTAACGTCCGACAGTTTTTGAACAATCCGTGCTGGGCCCTCCCACTGCACGTCGAGTTTGTTCTTTAGCGATGTGCGCAATATCATGACCGCATCGCCCACCTCAAAACGACGGGCCCTGGCTGTCCGATCATAATAAACCTTGGCCCTCTGCTGGGCCTTTGCCATTGCTTCACCTGACAACTCCTGTGCCCTTCTTAAGCGTTCGAGGAGCCTAAGCACGTACTCCACCACGACTGGGTCGTCGCCCCTGCCTTCCCACGATTCTCGAAGCATGCGAAGCGGAGACCGCAGCGAGCGACCGTACACCAGCTCAGCTGGCGAAAACCCCGTAGCCGCATGCGGCGCGGTCCGTAATGCAAACATTACCCCAGGCAGACACAGCTCCCAGTCAGTTTGATGTTCAAAACACAATGCTCTCAACACGCGCTTCATGACGGAGTGGAGCTTCTCAACGGAATTCGACTGGGGGTGGTGCACTGAGCTGTGTAACAGCTTTACCCCGCACCTTTCGAGAAAGGCTGTCGTCAAAGCGCTAGTAAACACTGTGCCCTGATCTGATTGGATTTCCGCAGGAAAACCAACTCGCGCAAATATGGACAGTAGTGCATTGACTATCTCAACTGAGCTTAGTTCTTTAAGCGGCACTGCTTCAGGGAACTTTGTCGCTGGGCAGATCACAGTCAAAATGTGTCTGTACCCCGTGGCTGTTACCGGCAGAGGTCCCACTGTATCAATAACGAGCCGTCTGAAAGGCTCCGTAATGATAGGTACCAACTTCAACGGCGCCCTCGATTTGTCCCCTGGTTTGCCCACCCGCTGACAGGTGTCGCATGTCTTCACAAAGTGGTCTGCGTCCCGAAAACACCCTGGCCAATAGTACTCCTGCAAGAGACGGTCCTTAGTTTTCTTAACTCCTAGGTGTCCGGACCACGAACCCCCATGCGACAAGCGCAACAGATCCTGACGGTAGCACTGAGGCACGATCAGCTGATCGAACTCCACTCCTCTGCGGTCTAGATACTTCCGGTACAGGACCCCACCTCTTTCCACAAAGCGAGCATTTTTCTTGGCGATACCTTCCTTGACAATGCAGCGTATGTTTTCTAGGCTGCCATCCTTCTTTTGCTCGGCTATCAAAGCCGACCGGCTGACTTTTAGCAACCTGTTAAGTCCATCTGACGTAGGCGCGATGAGCAAATCTGCAGATAGCTCTTCTAACTTTCCCGTGTCGGGCATTTCCTCTCCAGTATCTGCTGCCTTTAACGCTACAGGCGCAATTTTATTCAGTTCGGGCGTGCTCTGAATATCAGCTTGCTGCACCTCTGACCCTTTCTCATTGTTTGACAACGTCGGTCCCGCAACTACCGCCTTTGCAGCGAGCTCCCGAACCTTCGATCTGGTTAAGGCCTGAACGCTAGCCTCACCAAACAAAAGCCCCTTCTCGCGCAGGAGGTGATCGGACCTGTTCGAAAATAGGTACGGGTACTGGGGGGGCAGCATAGATGACACTGCCGCCTCCGTCTCAAGCGCTCCGAAAGGTCCTTCAATCAGCACTTTTGCTACGGGCAGACACACGCTGTGAGCTTCCACGGCTTGCTTGATCCATGCGCACTCGCCCGTGAACATATCGGGTTCCACGTAGGAGGGGTGAACTACATCCATCGTAGCTGCTGAATCGCGAAGCACTCGGCACTCTTTCCCGTTCACGAGGAGGTCTCGCATGTAAGGCTCGAGAAGCTTCATGTTCTCGTCAGTGCTGCATAAGGACAAAAACACAACTTTTGTTTTTGTTTCTGGACACTGCGCCGAAAAGTGACCCGGCTTCTGGCACGTATAACAAACGTGCGCTTGCCTCGTCTCGAACCGCTTTCTGCGTTCGGCTTCGGTTGCCGCCGTCTCCTTACGTTCGGTCGGACTGCTTTCACTCGCATCCGCACTACGTGTGTCCCCCTTTGCTCTCATGGGTGTGAACTTCGGCCTCTCAAACTTGGAGCCAAATTCACCCTTTTGACCGTCCTTAGCTCCGCGAGCCCGACGCGTCACAAACTCCTCGGCTAGCTCAGCGGCTCGAGCCACCGTACTAACGTCTGGCCTATCCAAGACCCAGTACCGCACGTTCTCAGGTAACCGACTATAAAACTGTTCTAGCCCGAAACACTGCAGAACTTTCTCGTGGTCACCAAACGCTTTCTCTTCTTTGAGCCACTCCTGCATGTTTGACATAAGCCTGTAGGCAAACTCTGTATATGACTCACTTTTACCTTTCTCATTTTTCCGAAACTTCCGACGGAACGCCTCCGCTGACAGCCTGTACTTCTTTAGCAGACTCGATTTCACTTTCTCGAAATCCTCTGCCTCCTCTCTCTCCAAGCGAGCGACTACGTCGGCCGCCTCGCCGGGTAACAAAGTGAGCAAGCGCTGTGGCCACGTTTCCCGAGAGAACCCCTGCTTCTCGCACGTTCGCTCAAAGTTAACCAGGAACAAACCAATGTCCTCTCCAAGCTTAAACGGCCGCATCAGGTCAGTCATTTTGAACGATACTCGTTCTCCTGCACCGTGTGCCTGACTTCCATTACGAGCGCGTTCCATCTCTACCTCGAGACGCTTCATTTCCAAAGCGTGTTGACGGTCGCGCTCTTCTTTTTCTTTCTGTTCTGTACGTTCGCGCTCCTGTCTTTTTGCCGTCTCCCTCTCCTCAATGGTCTCAAGGCATTCCGACAGCTCGTCATCCTCAGCTTCTAACTCAAGAATAGCCCTTAGCAGTTCCGGTTTTCTGAGTTTGTCTGAGACATCCAGACCCAACTCTCTTGCAAGCTCCAGCAATTTCGGTTTGCGCAACGACTTCAAATCCATGGCTGCTCTGAATGCTGCTTTCTCTACTGCCTACTATTGTCTTGCCGCAAACTAACCCGGCAGCAACGACAACCACAATTACCAGCTCTGTTTCTGACACTAACAAAAGCCTGGCAAAACTCAGAAGAAGAAAGTCCCGCACTCACCAAACCTCGCAGCCAAGAATTCAGCGCAGTCGTTCCGCTGCAGGCAACCAGTCATCACACAGGGCTCGTTGCACTGCTCCCGGATGGTCGTTGTGCTGCTCAGCATACAGTCAACCGCATCTCTTCGCTGCTGGCCTCCGTTGTCGCGATCTCACCGCTGGCAACCAGCTGTTGGATTCGCACCGCTGGCACGAGTTGTTCCAAACTCAGCGCTGACGCCCGTTATTGCAAACGGGTCGCAAGCCCCAAGGGTAGCGTTGGCCTGGCGGCCTGGGGCACTGGAAGCATCCGAAGGTCCCGGCAAAGCATGAGTCGACTGGTAACAGAACAACTGGTTTATTCTAACATCGCAAAAGAGCGGGCGGTCAGGTCGACCGAAGTGAGAGACGGGAGAGCACGTAACTCGACAGAAGAAATCGGAGCCTCTCTCTTGGCGTCCGGGGGCAGCTGCTCTTATACTTTCGCAGTTGAGGGCAAGAAGGAAGACCTCGTGACGAGACCACGTGACGGCGGGTACGGACAGACTGAGATACATGTTGAGACGAGTGTAGTGACTCAACCGCCGGCCGGGCGCCGGACAGGCCTCCTCGCTTCACACTTGGGGAGCTCCTCTCCCCGGCTGCCGCGCTTTGACAAGCGTGGGCACACACACACACACGCACACACGAAGACACGTGGCACTGAAACACGCCTGGACGCGCTTGGCGGCGAGGCTTGCGGCAGCTCCGAACGGGCCAAAATGTCCGCCGCTTTGAAGGAAGCCCCGGCGTCCGTTGCATCTGCGCCGGCTATACCGCGCGTCGTAGGCGAAACGTAACACTAGTGAGACACATAGTGTCTCACTAGCTACCGTAATGTCATCTGCCATAAAAATTACAAGGGAAGAGGCGCGGGAAGCCTAGACCAAACCGGAGCAAGCAGAGCAGCGTGCACCTTCCTTTCCAATCCGGTTTAAAAGAAGCAGGAAGAAACACCCAATGCATGCTTGATCACGTTACCGTGTGCTCAGAGTGCTTGCTTGATCTTATCACACTCGAACTTTATTCGGAACCTAGGCTCTTTCCGGCACATGTCACGGGCTGATGGAGAAAAGATCAGACTTTTTCAGTGTGGTTTCGGTTTTGTGTGCTGTACCGCACAATTGATCTGGCACTATATACAGGGTGTCCCACATAGCTTTAGCCAAGAATCTAAAAATGAAAGGCGCATCGGAAGCAAATTGAACCGAACGCATGCTATTCACAATAGCCTATAGTAACTCGGACATTTTTGTGTTTTTCCCATAACTTGCTAATTAAGTTTAATTACCCAACTTTTTCATTATTGGCTAGGACCCCAAGTAGGATATGCAGATTTGCAGAGCACCTTCAAAAACCACCGATCGAGTTGTTTCCTTTACGGTACGTCTCGCGTAGTTCTTTTTTCCGGGTTGCAAAGAAAGCCCACAAAATATAAAAAAAGCCACGTGACGGAGCGCTTGCGCAGTGCTATCGTGCTGCTCTCAAGTGTGCGTTCGGATAACAAGGTCGGCTCCCGTCCGATGACTGCGAAAATGCATGCTGCTGGCCGGTTGCTGCCGAGGAGATAAAGAACGCCCTGCCACTTCCTCATGGCCATTCACGATTCAGCCGACCTTGGGACACCCTGTATAAAGGGGCTCTTTGTAGTTTGAACACAGTTTTATTCTAATAAGCTATTGGTCAGAAATTATTCTGTCGACTTAGTGAGATTCTACTCTATTTACGTCTACAGCACCATATCTCAAGAAATAAAATAATTTAAAGAAATGTTTTGGTTTAAGATCCAGCTCTCCCCATAATAATAAAGCTTGCCTTCTGCTTTGTTTTCTTAGAGCCCTGTGTTTACAGTGTGAAGATGAGTAGCAGGCTGTATTTAGTGCTTCATATATTTGCTCATATTTCATACAAGAATTCCACCAAGGTGGTTGGGGCTGTAGTCAACATAATAAGCGCATCCACATGAGAATTTTATACATGTGGTAATCATTGCTTGCATTTTCTTATGGTGACAATTAGTTTCTAGTGTATATCCGACTTAAGTTTCATTGCGTTTTCACCAAATAAAGTAATGAGTATGTTTGCAGCCTTGCAGTATTGTCAAACATGCTCAAGGGTTCTGCATTTGGGGTGTGTAGGGCAACCATGATGACCGACTGGGACGGTCGGACCTGTCCCAAAGTTCGTCGGGCAACCTGTCCAATGCTCGGTCAAGTGGCGAACTACCTGATTTGCTGCCACGTCACGCACAGCAACGCCAGCAGGATAAGTCAACGTCTGATGAGGTATAAAAAACTTTTTGTTGTTAATTAAAAATTCTATTATGACATTGTCATTAATGTGTCATATAGATCTTTATGATTTTATTTTTGTCAGTAGTGCCACATGTAGCAGTAAGTTTTTCCACAGTTTCTAAATTCATAGCACTCTTCTCCATTCAATCTATTAAAATGCAGGTGCCTTCTTGCATAATGAAAGTGCTTACTTGGGCAGTACTTTTTGTGACTGCTAATTCCCCCATTGACCTCTTATCTTTATGGCAATGTGAATTGTTTTTTTCTTGGTTAACTGTGGGAGGTTGTACAATCTGTACCAACTTTATTTTGTAACACTTGCAGTAAACAGGGGAGGTGTGCCTTCAAAGCATGTGGTGCGAAAGCTAAAACTGCTGTGGTGACCGGGATTTTAACCAGCATGCAGTGGGATCTTTTTTAGTTTTGGGTGGCTATAGAAAGAGGCACAACTGTCTACAGATTAGTTGTTAAGTGCTATTAGGTAAAGGTCATGACTGTAAGTGTTCACATTTCAACTTTCTGGGAACTTTTATTTGTGGGAGCTACGTTTTCCAGCTTCTAGCTACGTTTGGTTTTAGTCCTATTTAGGCTGAAGTGGGCCTTCCTCAGCAACATTGTTGAGAGCTGTGTTCTGGTGAACTTTGTTTAGTGCAGTATTGTCACTGTCCAGATGTCATATCAGCATGACATGTCAAGGCATGATGATTCAGACATATGCACATAAATAGATTAGGCTTTTATGTAAATTAGATGAAAGTGAAGTACAGGCATTGCATTGTAATTTGTGTCAGCAATGATATCCAAATATAGTTGTGCTATTCGTTTTGTCATACTCACTCAAGTGTGAGAAATCACCAGTTCCAGGCTAACAATGAAAAACTGCAAAGCGTGTTGGAGAGCATACCAGTGTCATCTGGTGTGTAACATTCTGTAAGGCATCTTGGGACAGGGACTTAACCTTTCATATGACCATTTCAGGAAGCACTTACCTTGTCACTATTGCATGTATTTTATCATTATTATATATTTCTTCCACACTTAGTGGTTGTCTATGTTCTCTGCATTCCGTGCAACTTTCCGTTCTTGTAAGCCAGCATTTGGGAATATGCTGTCATTTCCCAGGGCCTTTTTCTGCCTTGAAATTAGATTGTATTCCACTGTGCGTAGTTCTCTAGGGCTCTTGAAATTAAAAAAAAAAAAATTGCTTTCTATACATATTTCCTGTACATGTCAGGGCTAGGTTGGCTAGGGTATATATGCTTCATAGCACTCGGCCCCTTGTCGCAAATCCAGTAAACTGTCCAATTCACTGCCGCTTCCTTGTGCAGCAGTACAGTGTAAACATTTGTGGGGAGGAATATTGCTACATGAGCCAGAAAGCAGCTGTGACAAATCCTTGCAGGCTTCGCATACTGTCATTGAAGCAATTTAATATTGTGCTACACTGCAACACATCCAGGAAAACACTACACAAGGCATACAAACGAAGCAGGAACAAACTTTTTTTTTTTTTTTTTTAGAGAACTTGTGCAGTCGATATTTATTAATTCGACCCTGATGGTACCGACAAAGTTGATAAAATTATCTGGCAGGTCAGAATGATGGAAAAAAGAAAATGCCAGAACACACTGCTGGTTCATTTCGCGGTAGTATTTTCTCGATACTAACATGCCCCCGAATCAAATGTGTGCCCATTTATTATGGGTCGAAAATAGCAAACTAATGTAGAAGTTACATTAAAGTTCCTAAACAAAGCATAAATATTGTGAACAGCCAATTTATTAGCAAGAAGAATGATCAAGGGTCTAATATGTGTTGCACAATGGTAGCTGGTTTCCTAAAGTCAGCTTCGCTGCAGTAGGTTTGTGTTATGCGGTAAAGCATATGAACACTGCAAAGTTTGTTTTAGTTTTGTACCCAATTAAACCACACAGGCAATTTTCAGCCAAGTTTTCTCAAAGGAAAAAAAGATTAGCATTGGAATTCTGTTGATACCGTAATTGGACATTGTGGCCTATAATTTTTGCTTGAAAATTCTCCTTTGGCAGACTGAAAATAGGCATTTTCGACAGAAGATTTGTGTAGGTTCAATGCATTCGCTGTCCTCTGTGCTCCTCTGAGACAGACGCTGCCGTTAAAGGGGTCGATGTTGGTGTCACCATAGAAGTCGGGTGCGTGCGTGCTTACTGGTCGAGTTCAAATTTTTGATGAAGGATAATTTTAGGATCGAATTAAGAAGTTTAGGCCCATAGAAATGCATGGGCACCAGCCGAGTCCCTTCAGTTGGGATCGACTTACACAAAAATTCAAATTTACCGTGGTCAAAATAACAGACGTCCACTGTACATGTGAGAAATACGTTAATGGATTATGCCCCAAGCAAAAAAAGCTTTCATGAATCAATTGAGAAGGAAGCAGAACACCCAAGTCAATAAGGTGCATGCACATGCTTAGTGTATATGTCACCATTGCTTTCTGTTATTTTCTATTTGTTCTCTTCCTTTCTTGGTTTTTTATCATTGTTTAGAATGATGATTTCTTTCTTTCAGGAGGAACAGAGAGGGGGGGGGGATGAGGAGGTTTGTTTTGTGTGATCCATTCTTGTTTTCCTTACATGTTCACGCACCGCAAGAAACAGTTCATTCTTTGTTTTGTCCAGCCGTATCATCTTTCCACATCTCTTCGCATGTGTGTCACCACACAGTGCAATAACATGTTCTGCAGGTAGTAATGTCTTGAGACATGCTGCTGAAACATGCCAGTCCTTTCAAACAGAGGTTGAGGAACATTTGTATGCATCTCAAGTTTTGCACATATCCATTATAAATATGCAACCATGGCAGCACGTTCAAACTCGGTCATTCCTAACCAGCACTTATAAGTGGCATTGTCACTTGTTGTGTCTGTGAGTGTGTAGTTTAAGAGATGGAATTTTTGTAATTGTTGTCCATGAGCTGAGTGGCCCGCATGGTCAAATCGCTTGTCACACACCTCCAATGCTATAGTACCACTAGTCATGCTGTTGCTGCACAGTAATGCTTGTTTTGTTGTCAATGCATGTTTGAGATTCATAAGGGCAGACAACAGGCCGTATGATGCAGCAGTGCTTAAATATCAATGTGCATACACTTTGGCTTATCTTTTTGCTCATAAGCAAGCCTTTCAACTCGAATGTTGAGTGCTAATGTGCATACACGTTGGCTTATCTTTTTGTTCATATGCAAGCCTCTCGACTCACTCTTGGGCACTTTTCAGTAATGCTTGTCTACTATTCCTCAAAGAAACAGTTGCTTGTTGATGAAAATACCTCCATCGCAGTGCATTTGAGTAGATGGCGAGCATGCGTATGAATGAATTTTTGGCTTGAAGTTTTTTTTCGAAGTTTCGGGCACATTAATGCAGAGTGCATGTTTTTCGTGATTGCTACTGCAAATTAAAAATATGCAAGCACTATTACCAAAATTCGCAGGTGCTAGAGAGTTGCAGTATTGGGATAATCTGCTTTGAAGTTCAGCTTAAGACGTTGCTTGTTGCAGTACAGCGCCCGTGTTGGTTTATTCTGTTTCATCGTAGTTTCAAAGTGCGCTGCCATATTGCATATTCCATTATTCTACCAAAATTCAGATTTGCCTGCACCAAACTGCAATGTAGCCTGCTCCAAGCTTCTCCAAAATGCAGTTTGTCTGCTCCAAACTGCTCCAAAGCATAATTTTACTTGCTCTAAAAATTGCTCCAAAATCACTTTGGGCAGTCCTACCCCTGCACTCGTAATGGTCGCAAGCTTTTATCTGAGATTTGGGGTGAAAATTGGGGGTGCAGCGATTACACGGAGAAAATCATTTTTTTTTCCCCCTCTTCTCATAAATATTTTCAATGGTACTTGCCTTTATTGAATTAAGTACTCACTTGTACTGGCTGAGGCTATTCTTGGCTATTCCCTTAGTGCTGCGCCTGCCGGCTTGGCATAATGTTGACGCCCCACAGACAAGCGACAGTAGCGTCTCGGAGCCAGCCGCTAAATGTCGGTGGCTATGCTTTTGCCACCTGGAGGTGCCAAAAACTCGGCACAGCCTCCTTGCTTTGCCACCAACTTAAAAAAAGAAAAATAAAAGGCAGAATTCTCGCACCACACGAAAGATAACACTCCCAACCTTCTCAAAAATCAAGGGTGCAGTTTACACATTGGTAATTTTTAAATATATATATATATATGTTATTAAATTAATTAATTTTTAATTTAACTCCTACGGGGACGGTAGAGTATCCGTCTCCAGTGCAAGAGGACCGTGATTCAAATCCCGGTGCCGCGCTATTCTCCACCGGAAAATACAAAAAAAAAACGTGTGTTGAGAAAATTGCACAAACAGGCCTGGAGTGCGGCCTGATCCCGGTGACCAGAACCGGTAACGCACTCTCTCACCAGAGCAGGATTGGCCACCCTGGTGCAGTACTTGGCCACAACCTCCTATATGAATACAACAATCAAACCCCGGCCCTCAGTCCCCAGCAGCCGCGAAGCAACTGACCACGGCGGCGGTCAGATCTGTGACGCTGCAGAGGGTGCTAAGAATACCTGGCTCCGGACAGGCCGCCATTGGAATCTGAACCTGGCAACGTTTAACGTTAGAACGCTATCTAGTGAGGCGAGTCTAGCAGTGTTATTGGAGGAACTAGAGGGTAGTAAATGGGATATAATAGGGCTCAGTGAGGTTAGGAGGACAAAAGAAGCATATACAGTGCTAAAAAGCGGGCATGTACTGTGCTACCGGGGCTTAGCGGAGAGACGAGAACTAGGAGTCGGATTCCTGATTAATAAGGAAATAGCTGGTAACATACAGGAATTCTATAGCATTAACGAGAGGGTGGCATGTCTTGTTGTGAAACTTAATAAGAGGTACAAAATGAAGGTTGTTCAAGTCTACGCTCCTACATCTAGTCATGATGACCAGGAAGTCGAAAGCTTTTATGAAGACGTAGAATCGGCGATGGGTAAAGTCAAAACAAAATACACTATACTGATGGGCGACTTCAATGCCAGGGTAGGCAAGAAGCAGGCTGGAGACAAGTCAGTGGGGGAATATGGCATAGGCTCTAGGAATAGCAGAGGAGAATTATTAGTAGAGTTTGCAGAACAGAATAATATGCGTATAATGAATACCTTTTTCCGCAAGCGGGTTAGCCGAAAGTGGACGTGGAGGAGCCCGAATGGTGAGACTAGAAATGAAATCGACTTCATACTCTGCGCGAACCCTGGCATCATTCAAGATGTAGACGTGCTCGGCAAGGTACGCTGCAGTGACCACAGGATGGTAAGAACTCGAATTAGCCTAGACTTGAGGAGGGAACGAAAGAAACTGGTACACAAGAAGCCAATCAATGAGTTAGCGGTAAGAGGGAAACTAGAGGAATTCCGGATCAAACTACAGAACAGGTATTCGGCTTTAACTCAAGAAGAGGACCTTAGTGTGGAAGCAATGAACGACAATCTCATGGGCATCATTAAGGAGTGCGCAATAGAAGTCGGTGGTAACGCCGTTAGACAGGAAACCAGTAAGCTATCGCAGGAGACGAAAGATCTGATCAAGAAACGCCAATGTATGAAAGCCTCTAATCCTACAGCTAGAATAGAACTGGCAGAACTTTCTAAGTTAATCAACAAGCGTAAGACAGCGGACATCAGGAACTATAATATGGATAGAATTGAACAGGCTCTCAGGAACGGAGGAAGCCTAAAAACAGTGAAGAAGAAACTAGGAATAGGCAAGAATCAGATGTGTGCGTTAAGAGACAAAGCCGGCAATATCGTTACTAATATGGACGAGATAGTTCAAGTGGCTGAGGAGTTCTATAGAGATTTATACAGTACCAGTGGCACCCACGACGATAGTGGAAGAGAGAATAGCCTAGAGGAATTCGAAATCCCACAGGTAACGCCAGAAGAAGTAAAGAAAGCCTTAGGAGCTATGCAAAAGGGGAAGGCAGCTGGGGAGGATCAGGTAACAGCAGATTTGTTGAAGGATGGTGGTCAGATTGTTCTAGAGAAACTGGCCACCCTGTATACGCAATGCCTCATAACCTCGAGCGTACCGGAATCTTGGAAGAACGCTAACATAATCCTAATCCATAAGAAAGGGGACGCCAAAGACTTGAAAAATTATAGACCGATCAGCTTACTGTCCGTTGCCTACAAAGTATTTACTAAGGTAATCGCAAATAGAATCAGGAACACCTTAGACTTCTGTCAGCCAAAGGACCAGGCAGGATTCCGTAAAGGCTACTCAACAATAGACCATATTCACACTATCAATCAAGTGATAGAGAAATGTGCAGAATATAACCAACCCTTATATATAGCTTTCATTGATTACGAGAAAGCGTTTGATTCAGTCGAAACCTCAGCAGTCATGGAGGCATTACGGAATCAGGGTGTAGATGAGCCATATGTAAAAATACTGGAAGATATCTATAGCGGCTCCACAGCCACCGTAGTCCTCCACAAAGAAAGCAACAAAATCCCTATAAAGAAAGGCGTCAGACAGGGAGATACGATATCTCCACTGCTATTCACAGCATGTTTACAGGATGTATTCAGAGGCCTGGAGTGGGAAGAATTGGGGATAAAAGTCGATGGAGAATACCTTAGCAACTTGCGATTCGCTGATGATATTGCCTTGCTTAGTAACTCAGGAGACCAATTGCAATGCATGCTCACTGACCTGGAGAGGCAAAGCAGAAGGGTGGGTCTGAAAATTAATCTGCAGAAAACTAAAGTACTGTTTAACAGTCTCGGAAGAGAACAGCAGTTTACGATAGGTAGCGAAACACTGGAAGTGGTAAGGGAATACATCTACTTAGGGCAGGTAGTGACCACGGATCCGGATCATGAGACTGAAATAACCAGAAGAATAAGAATGGGTTGGGGTGCGTTTGGCAGGCATTCTCAAATCATGAACAGTAGGTTGCCACTATCCCTCAAAAGGAAAGTGTACAACAGCTGTGTGTTACCAGTACTCACATATGGGGCAGAAACCTGGAGGCTTACGAAAAGGGTTCTGCTGAAATTGAGAACGACGCAACGAGCTATGGAAAGAAGAATGATGGGTGTAACGTTAAGGGATAAGAAAAGAGCAGATTGGGTGAGGCAACAAACGCGGGTAAACGACATCTTAGTTGAAATCAAGAAAAAGAAATGGGCATGGGCCGGACATGTAATGAGGAGGGAAGATAACCGATGGTCACTAAGAGCTACGGACTGGATTCCAAGAGAAGGGAAGCGTAGCAGGGGGCGGCAGAGAGTTAGGTGGGCAGATGACATTAAGACGTTTGCAGGGACAACATGGCCACAATTAGTACATGACCGGGGTAGTTGGAGAAGTATGGGAGAGGCCTTTGCCCTGCAGTGGGCGTAACTAGGCTGATGATGATGATGATGATGATGATATATATGTTTTAATTTTTCAGGCGAAGTTCTCGGTGTGGGCTTTTACATGAGTGCAGTCATTACACAAGTATATACAGTAGAGGTTAGCCCTTTGATGTGAACCATAGCTTCAGTTCGTAGCTTACTTTTTCTCATCTTTGGTTGACAGCTTCATTGCTATATTGTATAGAGGCAACGGGAAAGGTTGTATCAAGTTCTGAGGTGTGATTAAGAATTTAAATTTTAAATAACTAAAGTAATACAGCCTCAGTCTAGGGGACGTATTATGCAGACATTTACATTCCTGTGCTGGTAGTGAGGAACAGTACATTCTGAGCTCTCTGTTGAATAGGCCCACTTCAGCAGGAGATGTCACATGCTTTGCACTCACATCTGAGGCGTTCATCATTGTTTTGCCTTTTTAATAACTGGTTGTGGCTGGACTGCTGTGTACAGGTTATGGTTTTCGCGCACTGTTGTGTGCATGGCATTCCTCTCCACTGGTGTCTGCCTGCATGTGTACCTAAGGCCTGGCCACCCTGTGTGTGCGTCTCGTCTTCTTTTTTTCCTTCCCCCTCCCCCTTTTTTTTCTTTTTCCCCACCCACCCCTGTAGTACCGACAGGCTCTTAACCCACCGGCTCCACCTCAGTTGCAGTTGCAACAGAAGCAGCGCTCGTTCCTGGCGTTTGGCTTTAGCGCGGGTGGGGGCAGCACAGCGGGGGGTGGGGCACCCCCAGCCCCATCTCCCCGGCGGGAGTCCCATGTCAACGTCAACGTCACACCCACCTCGCATGAGGCAGTGAGCACCACCCCAGAGATCCGCAAGTACAAGAAGCGCTTCTACTCGGAGATCCTCTGTGCAGCTCTCTGGGGTACGTTGCTCCTTTATCTCGTTTGTCTCCTGTTGAGGTAACGCATGGCACAAGAAAGCGCCAGATAGGGATGGGACGAGAAAATACGAAGGCAAGCTCTGACCTCAACTTGTGCTTAACTTGAAAAGAAATTTGTGCAATTGCACTTCCGCTGTGCACCCAACAAAACAAATATCTTGTAAGTTAACATACATTCTTTAACTTTTCCGTCCTATATATGTACACATGGCTCATTGCTTTCATAGGATAGTTAGAGACAAGGACAGTGCTCGTTATTGTCAGTCATTTCATATCCTTTTACATTTTGACAGTATGACCTTTTTAAATGCCATGTAGCAGTGATTCCTGGAATATTGAATATGCAAGCCCATAGGCCACATTGTGTTATTGTGTTGCATTACATGATATTTTTACCTCCTCTGTTTTAATAGCCTGAGCCTAAGGCAGTTCTCATCTTCTGTGTGTACCAGTGTAGAACCTACCAAGAGCTATTTACAGCAATGATTGAATTTATCACATCTGTGTTGCAATTTACAGAGCCATATTTAAGGGGTTCCTGAGCAACTTTTCATCGAAGTTGAGAAATGCATTTGGCGTTAAAACAGACAAGTTCAGGAATACTTTGCCGCAAAAAGTTTGTCATTGCAATCAACAGAAGCAGACTTATTGGCAATGAAAGGTCGCCTTTGATCCCCTTCGCGGTGCTCTCGGTCCTTCTTCAATGCCTTGCACTACCAAGGCTATAGCAGAGCAGAGTGGTGCCTAGAACGCTCCGCCTACTGAACACCACCATGGCGCATGGTTGAAATTTGATTTCTGATGTTCACATAGATGCCATTTCTTCTGATTTCGGCACCTACAACGTGCCAAACTCGGAAGCTATTCCTCGTCTTATTGTTCAGTTCACGGTGTCTCATCTTTGTGCTGTGCTACAGTGTCCTAGATAGCTACGCGTGGCTATTTTTGCACTTAGTGACATCACTGGCACATTTCCTTTCACACTTATCTCTACAACAATTGCACAATTTCTGAGAGTTGAACAAACTTTATCTTCATGTTCACTCGTGCGAGTATATTGGCAGAATGCACATCGGCTAAGCGATGGATGCTGCACTCCGGGCTCGCATTGTAAGGATTTCCAACCTAAGAAGCTTCGACCACAGTGATGACAAACCTTGAGGGTGCGCAACTTGGGAAACAGACGACCTGTTTGTCAGATGCTGGTGCTCTGGCCTTGATTCATGTCACTCACAAATACAAATCAAGAGCACACTGTTGTCGTTAGCAAGCACGCTCATCACAGCATCCCGCAGTGGCTTCAGTGTCTGTGCTATGCTGCAGGTGCAGTTACTACATGCAACTGTTTTGGCTAACAATGTAAATGACAGGATTGGAGTGCGCACTCATGCTCACGCTCATGCTTGGCCATGCAATTTGGTGCAGACCAGCTTTGTCCTGCACCAGCTTGATCTACAGATTTGCATATCTTGCACAATAGCAGAGTACAGTCTGTCAAGGCAACTGCCAGGCACCAGGCTTACGCAGACATGCTCTCACTAAAGGTGTGAGAGCACGCTGCAGAGCATGTGTGTGGTTTCACATGTTTCAAAGCTTTCAAAGCACTCCTCAGTTAAGGAGGTATGGTAGGGTAAATGGTACATGATAGTTTTAACGTAATATTTTAGAAACGGCTGCAGATATTCGCATCAAATTTCACGCGCTTACAAAAGATGCTCTTGGGTACAACACAAGACACTTTGTTTGTGTCTAGATGGTTTGCCTTTCCTGTAGCCCACTCCTAAAATTTTAGGTGTGTTTAATTATTTGATGTACCTTTTCTCTGCAACCACACAGAGGAAATTGATGATATTACACAGTGTTATTCTAAATACCCATAGGTTACATCTGAACTAAAAGATATCATACCCACTTCGGAGTTCGCACCCCAAAAAAATGTCTCCTTGCACAAAGCCACAAGGGCGGTTTCTTGCAGTGTAAATTTTTCCAGTGTTATCATTGATATCATCAGATATCTTTTTAGTTCAGAATATTTATGACTGGTTGTAGTACATGTGTACAAATTTTCAATGGAATGGGATGAATACTTTCTGAGAAAAGGTACATTGAATTTGACAAATTCATAAAAAGTGCAATTTGAAAAAAAAAATTTAGTTTTATGTTCGTATACTGCTTGTGGATGCTCAAATTGCCCCAGGAGAATATATTTCACCGCTGAATTTCTTGCAGGTGTCTCCAAAACCCTTCTTAGTGTTCCTTTTTATCAGTCGTCCTTCCTTGCTCTCGGCAGAGTCAGAATTCTGCCCTGTCAACACGCTCTTTGTCCATCCTGTCGAGGGCAATATTACAAAACAGACCTGAAACAATTCCAAGGGCCTCCAGAACAGCTTTTCGTGCAGAATTACCTTCATTTTAGTAGGCTACGGCATTGTTAGTTGTTTTCAATGTGTAAGCACTGACAAAGTTTTCTTAGGGCAGCGGCACCAGATGAGTTGGTTGAGCGACTCATTGGTGTTCTGTGTTCGTCCATGAATACATTTGCTCAGAAAACTGATTACCTTTGAAAGTTCTCTTTCTGCTCCATTTGCTGGACAATTGTGCCATCTTCTGGGCAAGCAATACGTTTGAAACTCGAAACAGAGGCAACCACGACCACCTAAGCAAAAGCAAGAGTTTGATGTAATATAGTTCTTTTCTACAAAGGGGCTATTACATCAAACTCTTGCTTCGAGTTGTTAACAAATTCGACTTCGCCCTGCCATTTGCTAGCCGCCTGGTTAGCTCAGATGGTAGAGCGGCTGCCCCAGAAAGGCGG
The DNA here is from genome assembly GCF_023375885.2 of Dermacentor andersoni. Classification (NCBI taxonomy): domain Eukaryota; kingdom Metazoa; phylum Arthropoda; class Arachnida; order Ixodida; family Ixodidae; genus Dermacentor; species Dermacentor andersoni. The sequence goes on from NC_092815.1 coordinate 55,341,710, forward strand.
TGGTCCCAGGTTCGCACCCCGGACCAGAACGAATTTTTCATCAACTGCGATGCTTTCCTTACGAGGAACCCGTATGGGATTCCTTTGTGGCAATTGCTACGATTGGGTGGATGTCTCATTTTCTTTTAATTAATATATGATTTTTTAGTACAAATCATTTACTTACCACACACACAAGCAAAAAAAAAACACGCCATAACGAATAAAATCGCGAACGACAACAATGAACAAACCGGCCTTTACCCGCCATTTTTAAACGCCAGGGCATGCAGCACACTTCGACGCGACATTTGAACCACTTTGAGTGGGCGCTCAAGGTAGCGCTTCCGCAGGTTTGTTCCTCATAGTGCAGTAGATCTTTCTGTGCCTAAATTGCAAATTCAATTTTTGGGGGGCGGCGTTACCCAACCATACCTCCTTAAATTCTGTCACTAGTGCTCAACCACTCGTTGCAAAAAACATCCTTGTATCGTATTATAAGACGAAATAAAATGCTACCTATCCAGTGCTGTTTCATTTTTAGAAAAAAGAACTAATTGAAACTGCCTTTGACAATGATGCGGGCAGTCGAAAGGTTTTGTTTTTGTTCGACTCTACCCCGTCCATGCCTTCGCGTTTCAGCAGTTTCGTTATCACGTAGTGCTGCACTGGTTTTTCTGGCTCGTGAAACTCGCACAAATTGCAAGTATAGCAGAGAATTCAACTTCAATGTTATGTCGGATGCCCGAACGGTCTACGCCACTTGACCGAAAAGCAGCTGCTGCAGCGAATCAATAGCTCTGTCTTGGCTCAGTGCTGCCGTCTGTCGGGCGCCGTTTTACTCGCCAATGGCAGCAAAGGGTGGAGATGATGTATGCAACGTCACCACTCCCCTGGTTGGGTGGCAGGAGATTTTAATTTCTGAAAAGTTATTCGGACCCTACAGGTGCGATTTTCTCTTAAACTAAGTCTTTTCTTGGCATGAAACAAGCGTTGCAAGGTTTCTGGAATGGTATTTAAAAAGTCCATGTTGACTTTTTATTTGCCTTTAGTGTCCCTTTAAACTGCGTCATATATGCACAGGCACAGTAGGAAGAAGTGCACTGATGCAAATACCCATCTTGATTGATGTCAACTATTGGCCAATAACAGCTGCATATGGGAATCTGCTAAATGACAAAATACAGCAGCCGTAAAAAAGTGAGGAGAAGGTTTCTGTTGAAAAGGGAGTTTTTGAGGAAAAGGTGCCTCCACGCTCTGCCTGCTAGCTCCACGCGCAGCATAACGGCTGCAAAATTTGGCTGATACGGGTTTTTTCACCTAGCCTAGGAGGTGGTTGAGGGGAAGCACTCCTTAAAACAATCTTGTTGTATATAATTTGTTTTAGAGGTTTGCAAATTAAGCCAACGGTATGGCTTTTTATCCAGATTTAAATTATGCAATTAGTTTTTGTGTAGCTGCTATAGTTCTTGAGTTATGTCATACAATATCGCCAAATATAGTAATCTGTATATTCACAAAAATCGTCATGCTGTAGCTTATTTAGCTCTTTGTAGACTGCGATGTGGCAATATCTAGGCAAACATGTACGATTACTGGAACAATGCAAAAGAGTTTCGACATTTCAATTTTTTTTCCAAATAATTCCCTAAAATGTAACCTTTTACTTTTGCAACTACTGCTGAGAGGTACTGGAATTTCAAGTAGATGTCAGCATTCTACATATCTTCAAAAGTATGTGTGCCAAATTTAGTTAGTCAAATCTCAATATAATGAATCGCGAAGAACCACCAAAAATCATGTGTTATTCTGAAAGGTCGTTATAGTCAAAGCCCCAAAATTAAGCATTCCACCCATCAACCCATCAGTCGTCGCCGTTTGAGCTATCCATGAAAACATCTGTTGGCTCTCGGCCCGCGCTGTTGCTATTTTCTGTATATTCCGCTACCACGCACCACCGAAGCACCATATAATATGTGGGGATGCTCGACTCTCGCACATCTCCTGTAATCCAGCTTCTCCCTGTTGCTAAGTACCAGGTGCAGTCAATGGGATAGCAACACATTACAAGAGATGGTGCGAGTGTTGCGCTGCTGATACCACCTAACGGCAGGGTTAGTTGGGCGCGGCAGGGAGTAGACTCTTTCTCTTTGGCTCGGAATCGGCAAGCGGCGCGGGCATTCTGCAAGTATGCCGATCCATGCTTCTGAGAGACCATCTTGCAGGGCCTAGGAGCAGGGCACCGTAATGGACGAACACGATCGTTCAAACAAGCCACCATTCGAGACCGTACACACGGACTACCAGCCATTGGTATCCAGCACGGCGTGAACATATTTGTTCCATATCCAGTTGTTAGTCGAACTTCGTATGTTTGTTGCGCGCCCATCGGCATGTTCTGTGGATAGAAATTCAGCTAGCAGGCATTAGTGTATGAAAGGTGCAATAAATACCCTTATGGTTGTTTGCACTACTGTGCTGTCGTTCCTTTGTCCCAAGAGCATGTGTGAGACCCCAGAAATAAGAGTGACGCACGCAAAGCAGATGCTGAGGAAACTAACTGACAAAAACGAAGCTCCATGTCGCCTCCAAAGCGCAATCTTTCTTGTCCATTCTTAACATTCCTTGCTGTGGTCACCATGACTGTCTTGCTCAAGGCGGACACCTGAACTGTTCCAAAGCGCAAGTGCGCGTAAACGACACCGTCTGGAAAGTGTAAAGTGTGACTATGTGGCATCTATGCGAGTACAGAGGTTACATTTCTCCACGAAGAGCGAAAGAAGAAAGAGACTCGCCTCGGTAGCTAGGTGACACTTGCCTTGGCGGAGCATGCGCTTGCAAAACTCGGATGCATCGTTGCCTCCGCAATAGATTTTAAAAAATTCTCTCTAGCATTTCTTAATTGAGCACTGTCTCAGGTTTTCGGAACCCATGCGCCGCGGCGTCCACTTTCTGCGCCTTGTTGTTTGCTAGCCTTGTTTTTGACTGCCATGAAGGATACACGGAAACGTAAAATTGCCCAGATTTCGGAATATTAGTTCATAGTACTGAGGCATTGTTAAGATAACATGGAAACTGAATAATAACCATTATTCTGAAAAGTTTGGTATTCCGAAGTTTGTAGTGCTGAAGTATATTTACATTGAAACCCTAAGAAATCAGCAGAGGATTTCTGAAAAATTAGTTAATGTGGTATTCATGGTAACAAGGTTTCTCTCTAGTATAGGAAAACTATAGGAGTACAAGCACAGGTAAAACACAAAAAAATCAGCCAAGGAAACTCTGAGAACCCTTCCTGTGCCAGGTTGGCCCACATACAAGAAAACACTGAGAACCGTGCTGTCACACAGATATGCCAGCTTGAGAAATTTGCTCTTTCTTTACTCCAATAATAAGCTTTTTCTGTTGAATGCACAAGCATAGAGTATTGAAAGAGTACTTACGTCATTGTAAAGTGGTCTGGCATAGCTCTTAGTGTCTTTTTAAGGCATAGTTTGTGCTTATGTCTACTTTCATGCAATGTAGGTGTTCTGGCTTATTTCTTGTCATGATGACTCACAGTGGTGTTTTCACGCTCACCTAGTGCAACATAATCTCATCTCGCTTTCTTCTCCTTTCGATTCAGGGGTGAATCTGCTGATTGGCACGGAGAATGGCCTGATGCTGCTGGACCGCAGTGGGCAGGGCAAGGTGTACCAGCTCATTTCGCGCCGGCGCTTTCAGCAGATGGAGGTGCTCGAGGGCCAGAATATCCTGGTCACAATCTCTGGCAAGAAGCAGCGTGTGCGCGTCTACTATCTTTCCTGGCTGAAGAGCAAGATCCTGCGCACAGATGCGGTCAGTCTGCTATCGCCTAAACCCTGCAAGCAAAAAGCCAGTTATGCTTGTGGACAACTATCTGTGCCAGTAAAGGGAAAGCTATGGAGGCAAAGCATGCGTAACTAAGAGCACTCCTGAAAATGTCCTGCATTCTCATCAGCTCTGGTTTAACACCTTCCTGTTCGCGGTAAAATGGGCAGATTTTGGGTAGTCTAGTAAATTATTTTTTTACTGCTACAGCAAATGCTTGATATTGGAATGTATGGTATAAATTTGTAGAAGGAATGTGCTTTCTAATGGTATTTTTTTTCAAGCGAACATTAACTATTCTTTGAAAAAAAATTAATAAGAATATTTCTTAAGGGGGGACATGGGTTGTGGAGATTATTACATGCATCTTATGGTCAAATCTGATGAAAATATACAAGCTTACTTAGTTTTTCGTGCTGATTTCAAATATGCAATAATCTTTCTTGTAGGTTCATTAGTTCAGGAGATTGACGGTGCTGCCACTCTATTGTTTCCGGAGACAATGGAAAAAAAAACTGCTCAGCAGAAAGTGAATATTATTGCATAGCTAGATACTATAATGTGCAATAACTGCAATGCTGCAAAAAGTTTTCAAATGGAATTTTAATTAGCCATTCTGCAGGTGATTAAAATTTTTTCCTTGACCTAAGGCTACCACACCAAAAGAAAATTCATAAAATGGAAATATACATACGCACAAATTTGAAATTCTGCTCTCAGCACTTTGTAATATGTAGATTAGGCTTTCTGCTAAAGAAAGAATTAGTGCTCTAGCTGTTCTAGATCATGAGATATCGCTTCGACAGTCCAGTGAAGTGACCCAAAAACATGTTTTGAGAAAAGTGAGAAAACGTGCAAAACCCTACTTTATTTACAAATTTACAGCTGTAACAGCTCAGTAGGCACCAGGCATGTAGTCCTGCTGACTCCCAGCCCCGGTGTGCCGCTTTTTGGGGGACTGGCGCAAATTTTCTGATGCTTTGCATTTCTTGGCTGATGCTGTCATTTGACGCCTATCTTTCTCGGCCATGAGGGTGCGACTTTGCTCGCTCGGATTTAGACATAGTTCTTTCATTATGTCCTTTGAGGCCCTTGCCCTTGCACACAACGATGTTCCCAGTATGACCCACGTTCAGTTCGGCGTAAAGTTCGCGAACCGACCGCGCGCAGTCGCTCGTCAGATTACACGCCGCGCGATCGGCCGCTGGCGTCAACTTCGTCTTCACGTAGCTCTGGCACGTTTTCGTGTGAAGAGCCCGACGGCTGATGCCCATCAACGAGACAAACGTCATTGAACGCGGTCTGTCGGTTCTCCGTTGCCTGCATGGCACGCATAGCAAAAACGTTCACAGCAAAGGGTTTCATTCGTTGAGCACTGTGAATGCGCGGCGAGCTCCACACCGACGCAATCTCTCCACAATTTGCGCACATAAAACGCAGCTTCACAGCGAGTCCATATTCCCGCTCGTCTCGGACGATTATAAGGTACCACTGCAGATGTTGCAGTTCGCAAATGTTAATAAAGTGTTCACGGCACTCAAATCCACAATCGTAAACGTAGTCCCATCAGGCGGGCGAAGTGCATCGTCGGTACTGTCACCCACACTCGCGTTTCCTCTCCGTCGCTGGAGCGGAAGACAACTCCGATAGCTTTGCTTTGGCTTTCACTTCCTCCTCGTCCCGCTTGGAGGGTTGCCGGTAGATCGTATCTTGCCGTACGCGAGCGCTGGGTCGAAGGGTGAACGGCAGGCAGACTTGTCACAGTATCCGCAGCAGCCGATGCGGTCGTTAGGCCTGCCGTTGCTGCATCGACGATTTCGGCATCGGTCGCTGAGGTTGTGGCGTCCTGAGCGTTTTGCAGTGTTGAGCAGCGTTTTTTGAAGTTTCCGATGAGTGTCCGTCCCACTTCTTGCGCACCAAACTTGTGCCGCGTTCGAAATTTGCGCTCCGTTTCAGATATCTCGTTGACACTGGGGCAAGATGGCGCACCTCAGTGCGCGGCTCCAAGCGCAGAGCAGACGATGGCCGTGCAGTTCCGCCAATCGGGAGGCAAGCTCAAGTCACGTGCTCCGAGTGACGAATAGGAGGGCGTTCTAGTACCTTTCTTTGCCGCGCATTCTATAAGTGGCCAATGGCTGAATGGGGCCCGTTCTGGCGGGAATTTGAAGGGAAAAGTCGCCTCTTTCAAATGAGACCAAGATGTCCGCGCTAGCACACGTGGAAGAGCAGGCGCGCGTTTCGGAAAATATGCCGTTTCAGCGCAAGTTCCGCCTGAAATTCAGCTAGTACATGTCGTATAAGGCGTCACTGCGGCTAAAATACTGATGTTATCGGTATGAAATTAACAATATAGATGCAATAATAGCTGTACATTCCAAAAATGCAAGAAAAAAAATCGAGTTTTTTTCGCAATTTTTGGTCGCCCGTGAAGACGAAGTTGACGCCAGCGGCCGATCGCGCGGCGTGTAATCTGACGAGCGACTGCGCGCGACCCGTGTCCCCCCTTAAGAGGAGAAAACTGTAAACCATTGTTGGTGCTTTGCTCCAAGAGAAATTTTCGAAATATACATATTGAACGAAAAAGCTATATACGTTCGAACCTCGATATAGCGAACGGCTCTGTGATAGCGAAATAGTCCGATATAGCCAGAATTTGATATATAAGATCACGTAAAAAGCGCTTCAAAAACTTTTGCAGAATAATCAATGAACCAAGGGCACAATCGGGTATCGTTGTTTGGAGCGCGAGTTCAGTCGCACCGCGTTCAATTGGCCTAGGCATCTCCGACTTCGTCAGCCGCGCAAAGTCTGTGCAATCTAGGTCAGTCGCGCATGCAACCAATAGCGCGCTCCGAACAACGATCCCCGATGGTGCCCCAATTGTGGCGCACTAAATACTCACTTGAAGCTTCGCACAAACTATTTATTTATATGGCTGAAGTTATTGCAGCAATGTAGCCTGCTTCTTATTGACAGCCACGCGTGCTTTAAGGAGGAGGAGGGGATCAGAACTAACTTTATCGTTTCTTGACAGAAAGGGCTGAAATTTAGGCACACACACTGCACATTGCAATAAAGAGACAAATCTAAAATTTCATATAGATAACTTCATTAATTTTTATTTTATAAGAATTTATAAGTACCTTGCTTGTGGAAAGCCTGGCACAGTGAAACACGATAGGGAGCTGGGAATGCTTTGCATGTTTGCCCAAATGTCTAATCTGCACCAAGACAGTGTTCAATTTTTTTTAGTGCGCTAGTAATCTTTTGCTCAACATAACATGCACGTGACTGTGCTTCATTGCATGTAGTTATTGTGAAATAATTAAATAATGGAAAGATAAAGAAACATTTCAAGACTGTCTTTAAGTACAGCACAGCTTATGGATCACAGCAAAATGAACGACCAAAATCAGTCCAGCCATTGTTGTGCTACGCCTTCCACGAGCGAGGTGATTGAGAAAAAATAGCACAATTGAGCAAACTGGCTGCAAAGTTTTAAAAGCACTGCAAATTTATGAGAAAGAACCAGGGCTGTAATATTTTGAATCATTGCTGTTGAGCATCGTCTTACACCTTTGCCTCTTTGTTTGGTGGGCTTTGGATGCCTTCTTCAGGTGTTCTTTATCCTTTTCTTGAGCCCTCTGGATGGCAAGGGCGCCAAGATGTAGTACACCCAAGGTAGCACACATTTCCGAGTAAGCTCTTTGACTCCCTGAATTATATTTCACGACTGCCTCATTTGCTGCTTTCTCTTCCGCAAAACGTGAGGCATGCTTGTCCTTTGACAATGTTGACCAAATAATTGAGTGCAAGCTTTCAGCTGCATTCTGGGTCCTTCCACCCTTGCAGCGCTCCAGCAGGTGGACTTCTGAAAGACGTTGATACAAAGGCAGCATGGCTTGGGCAACTCTGCTCATAAGCTTGTATTTGTGAGCAGGCTGTGCTTTTCTTTTCTTTTTTTTTTTTTTTTTTTTTTTCGCTTCTGCTGCTTTCTGCTCACACCAGCTGAGAGAGCGAGGGGGGCACAGCTCATAGTGGGAGTCACTGTCGGTAGATGTCACGTGATAATATGTGGCCATGACAGCTTTCTGCATTGCATCAACATTGTTAGTGTTCTTGCTGATAGCCAGGCCATAGTTGGTGAGCTTTTTTATCAACTGTTGTGTGAGCGCCACACGAGCCCACCTTTGCCACCCAGTGGAGGGTGGCAAAGGTGGAGGGTACCCCTTGGCCTTGCTCACAATGCAGCGAAGGCCAGTGCCCATTCTTTTTTTCACGTGGTTTATGCAGTCTTTTTTTGTGACTGCTATAAACCCACGTGGCTGCTCATCTCGCAACGCCTGGAAAACACAGCTGTCTCCATCAGAGACGACTGCAGTATATCGCAGGTCGTTCTTGGCCAATGAACGGCAAAAAAGCTGCAATGCGGCCTCCACTTCCATTCACACAGAGCCAACTTCAGTGTTTCTTTAACACTGATGCTGCTGCCTCCACTGAAAGTATGTGGGGTCACCCTCTGCTGGGCCCGGCTACACCCAAGGCAGAAGTTTGACAGAACAACACTGTCCAGCACAAGCCCTGTGTGGAATTCTTTTATGCATCCAATCCCAATGTGGGAGCCATGACCGCGCATGAGCCAAGTGCCATCATAAACAACGGTCACATTTTTAGTGAAGCCAACCTCCCTCTCGCTGTACACCTTCACAGCAGCTACAGCATCCATAAAGGTGTTGTTGGCAGCCTCCTTCCTCTGCAGCAGGCTTGAACAGCCCCTTCAAGTGGTCCTGGAACGTTTTGTGGTGTAAACCACAATGGGACACATTCATTGTGGTCCAGAAATCGTTTAGAGCTGTCTGCCCTTTCCTTATTGCTTGAACAGCTTGCATTGAGTGAACGTTCACATCAAACATCCTTGCACTTTCCTTCCTTTGAGAGGACCTCTGGGACTCAAAAGGGCCACAAGTAGTGCATGACAGCACTATTTTCACTGCCAAACTGAGCCTAGTGTCGCAGTGGACACCCACAGAACGCTGTTGGCATCTTGGGCACAGAGCTTTAGCGATCAAAGATTTCATTGTGGAAACCTGCACAATAATGAACTCACTGCCACAAGGGTTCGAAATTTGTTCTTCGCCTTGCTGGTCCATCAAATTGAACTTCCGCTCAGTTGCAGACACTGCGCGAAGGTAGTCGCGAACGCTGCATGCCTGCGCTTCTGCCGTCACCGCTAACAGGAAACGTGGTTCGAGGCACGTCCGAATCTTGTGACGTTCGGGCGATGATTCGTCTGGTGAACCTTGAGTCATTATGCTGTAGCTCAACGACGGTTGGGGTTCACTCGCAGGCTGCGTGTCCCTGTCACATGATGTGTCGGAAACAGGGTACACTGTCTCTGCCAGCGATGGTGACCTTTGACCCGCGTCGCCTCCAACGACACGATTTCGGTTGCTGACTCACGCAGCCGTACGCACAGGTGCAAGAACCTCCGTTGGCACATCTTACGGTGGCTTGGTTATCAGTGTCAATGGCACAGGGCGATTGTCGGCTTCGCTGCTGGAATCGCATGGTGCAAGATAACGCGGCACATTATCCACGTGTTCAGTCCGCTGCTCCGCTTCTCCCACTGGCTGTTGTCTTTTTCTCACCGTAGGAGGCTTGCGCCTCCATTTTCCAAAGGCGTGCTTCGTCCAAAATTTCTTTTTGAACAAGCGATGATCCATCACTGACCTGGGAGCTTTTGGAAATCCGAATTCTGCGAGTGTCAAATGAGGAAAGATGCCAGCGTGGTTTGCAAAGCAGACAACTGCGATCCGCTGCAGTTGCCAGCTTGCCCGCTGCCGCAGCAGCAACCATTGGTGAGACTCCTTTCAGCACGGCAACCAATCGGAGGCCGGCTTTCATCGCAGGGCCCGTGTGACCACCTCTAGCAGACCCGCGCTTTTTTTGTGTTTATGTGTTTGTTATAAGATAGCGACGACAGAAGAATTCAGAAACGGAATGGCGAAACTTCTAGCTTTTGAACGATACAAGATGGCGGTGTTCGGTGACAGGAAAGACAAGTTAGGGCTCCGTGAACTGCGGTGATTTTATGCGATTTAAAACTGTTTTCTCGCCCTGCACACTCGTAAATTAATTTTTTCGGGCACTTTTAGTACGTTGTCAGCCAAACTATTTTGATACAACGTAGATTAGGCATTGCAGATACCGAAACACGTCGTTGACAAAAAAATTTTTTTTTTTTTTTTTTTTTTTTTTCCAATTTTCGCGATCTGATCCCTGCGTCTTCCCCTAAAAAGACTGACAACTGGCCTGAATATGTTGCGAAACGTTGATGGAAATGAAGTGACCATGATTTATAGTGATAGAATTCGGCACGCTATTCAGGATTTAAGTAGAAAATGTAATTTTAAATTGACAAGGAAAGTCGGAAAAACCAGTAAGTGGCGAGGCCTGGCGGTAAAATCTTTATACTTCTAAGTGTAGTAACGAGATTACTGTACGTGAGTCGACTGTCATTAAGTACATTATATTTATAGCTTAAAATTGCAGTTCGTATATTATTAGGCACTTGCGCTTTGTTCTATGTGTGTTATGAAGTAAAGAAAATGCGTCATTGACGTTGTCGAACTAGCCAAGCAACCGCATGCGTTTGCTGCTACGTTCAAATGGTGCCCTCGGCGTGATCAATGTGTGCAGCTATAACACGCAGCAGTCGGGAACGCCCGTGGCACCACCACTATCTTCGGGGGTGTTGCGGGAAAGCTCACCACCTGTCAACAGAGCACACATGGTCCAAGATGGCAGTTCGATATATCCATTTTACGTCCAACCCCGTTAGAAATAAAAAGTAAAGAATGCGTGCAATTTTCCAGGCGATATAGAAATTGTTCTACATACTCAATAATTCTAAACATCTGCATTCGATATATTGAGATTAGACTACGACATTTCTGTAAATATAAGCTTTCTGTAAACATTCTTTAAATACAAACAAAAATGCTAGCCCTAGTGGCTGTCGTGCTCGTGCAGCGGCTCTTGGGAACCGCTGCGCGGCACTGCTGAGCGCAATAATTGTGCAATGCCAAGGTCCATTCCTGGCCACCTTCTTGCACAAAACTACACTCTTTGCATCGCCACCGGCAAGTAGTCCTGCCCAAACAACGTTGGCACCCTGCAGATAAGAAGTGTGATCTTTAGAACACACTGGATATCTTTAGGTCTGAGTGTGGCAGCGAGAAAACATTTAGGAGTAGAAAACTAACCCTGCCGGCAGATACCTGTTGACGTTCCAGGGCTATTTGACGCACTTTTGCCGTCAGTGCTGAAGTCCGATGAATCAGTCATCTGAGTATGTGCTGCTACCACCATCGAAAAATTCTGACGCAGGCTCATCGGAATTCGTTGAAATTCGCTGTTTCCAAAGGGAATCTGCACATGACGTCGATGCCATGTTGGAAGCTACGAGCACTCATCACGCCCGACTTAAAAGGCGCTTTAAATATCCCCCCCCCCCCCCCCCTTCCTGCGAACTACGAAAGCAAAACAGCAAAACTAGAGAAATAGTTGTGGTGAAAATAATGCGGCGTCCATTATATGTCGTGCCTCATAACCACATCATGGTCATGAGAGGTAAAACTCCAGAGTTTAATATTCTCTTTTAAGCGCTGAATGACACTAGCTGTCCAAAAGCACCTAGAGCACGGCAGAATTTGAGGTTAAAACCATCGATAATGGGCTATCGACGAGTATAGGCGCAGACAGGAAGGTGTTAAGCTAGGAAAGAGAAAACACAAACATCTTATTTACGAGACACAGTACACCACTGAGTGTTAAATTTGACTCATATTATTGAATTTCTCTTCCGCATTACAGTCGCCAACCATTTATTCGGACCTCACGGGGACTGTGGAAATGTCCGAATAAACAGGTGTCCGAAAAAGCAGACTAAGAAAAAAAAAAATCCTTGATTTCTACGCACTTATTCTGGCTCGGCAGTAGGCTTGAAAAAATCATGAATGCACCATTGCGCGCTGTTCTGTTTACACGCAATCAGATAAGCCTGAATCTCGGAGAGGGTCGTACGGTGGCTGAAAGCACAGTCACTGCTTGTATACACGCTCTGCATGCGATGGCAGCGTAGCACATGGTACGTCATCTTCCGACTCATCGTCCGGCGGTGCAGCAGAAACCTGACGAATGATCTTGCCGTCGTCGAGTTCTGCGCATGTCAGTACAGCAGTGTCAGCAGCTGTAAAACTGAAATAAGACGGTGTCCGGAATCTCAGTGCAACCACTGCGCAGGTCTCGGCAGAACATATTCGGCGTCAGTAGGGAGCGCGTCGGTAGGCGTCAAATCCCAGGCCTCTCGGCACCCGCTTGTCGGCATTCCCCAGCGCTGTCTGCGCCATTAGACAGTTGACGCGATGTTTCCGTATGCCACGTTGGATCACCGCAACGTCGACACATCACGCCGACACCATTTGCACAAACGAAAAACATGGCCTACGCGCAGCGTCGTGCGCGAAGAAACAAATCAGTTGCTGGATTGTCTTGACATGGCTTACTAAGCTGAAACCAGAACTGCTGTAGAGCCACTCTATCGAACCGGGCAGAAACGATGATGATTAGCGGGGATTTGCAGTAGCACCACTTCATGGGGCAGCAAGGAGGCTCCGTTCAATACAAAAATGTCGTTCAGCAAGTTGAACCATGCAGTGGTGAAAGTCGGTGCATGGTGCTCTCGATCGAATTGGCTCAAGGAGTGTCCGAAAAATCGGACGAGAGGTTGCAAGGTGTCCGAACTTTCGGCAGTTCTTATACATTATCGTCTATGGGGAGAGTTGGCGGTGCCGCGAAGCGGACCGAATAATCGAGCATGTCCGAATTTTTTGAGTCCGAAAAATTGGTCGGCGACTGTAGTGCCAATGCGAAACCGTCGCAGATGGAAGCTATGCTGAATCTATATCTGTCCCAAGAAAGCAAAAGGGCTGTCAAACAGTGCCGAAATACTTGGCACAGTAACACATGAGTTGTCCGTGAGTATAGTCTCATGGTCATTGCACTGCAAATCACGCCAGTTGTATAGCATACTTGGGCTACCAAGCTACTTGCACCAGTACAGCGCTTGGTAAATTTGCCATTCACATTAAGTAATCTGCTGGAAATAATGTTTCATTATGGGCACAAGAAATTACATTCAGACCTTTCCTAATTTTGTTTGTTTTAGATTCCCAAGCATATAAAGCTCCTCACTAAGTTTGCTTATTATCTGTGAAATAGATATTTTAAAATGAGTTTTTGTTACCTAGTGGTGACACGCATTTTCCATTCAAAGCGCCTACGAATGCCATTTTCAATATGTGGCCATAAAGTGGAAGTGGAGCCTAACGCAGAGTCAATTCACTCTTTATAAAGTGTTTTTCCCGCTTTCTGGTAATTGGAGACCTTTTGAGAGTATTCAAAAACATGCGAAAAAGAAAAAAAGAAGTGGACAAAAATGTGCCAGATAAGTTCGGATTGCCTGCGAAACAAACTGAAGCTTGGATTGTTGGAAATGCAACTTGTGGCATTCCATTTTTTCGCCTGTTGCCCAGCCTTGTTTTCGGTATCGAGAAGATACGCCCAGATGAGAAGGCTTGTGGGTTAAGCGTCTAAGGCCAGCATTTCACAAGCAGAGACAGAGTGCTGGTCAGCTCCAGAGCTGAAAAAAAGAGAAAGCTTGAAGCAATTGCCACAGAGCAACGTCGAGTATTAGGAGGAGGCCTAACCTATACAGCTTGGGCAGTCCATTGAGAATCATTCCTTGAACAAAATGGAATCTTTTGAAATCTTTCAATAATTTTTTTTTTCTACACATTTTGGCAAATTTACACATTTAGAAAAACTCGTTTTAAAACTGCAGCGACGAAAGCTGCTTTGAGGATTATTTTTTTCTGAATATTTGTAATAGACAATACTAGTGACACCTTAAGCTTTCTAGATTACTTTTTTCAAGAAAAAAAGATATCGATTTATGGATCACAGTACTTTTGAAGTACTTCTTACGGCAAAGTGGTTCTGAAATAACCTACCTTCACTTGAAATGTCTTTCTCCACTTCGATAAAAAGTGGTTCAGGGCCCCTTTAAACTAAGACCACCATTTCTTGCCTTCAGCAGTAGCGCAGTCTCTTCAAGGCCTCCGTCCTAGCACAGTGGCTCAGTGGCCACGGCATTTCGCTGCTGAGCAGAATGTCGCGGATGTGTTCTCGGGCCGTGCAGCCGCATTCCAATGGGGGCAGAATGCAAAAATACTTGTACCATACTTTCAGTGCATGTTAAGCTCCAGGTGGTCAAAATTGATCTGCAGTCTTCCACTGCAAAGTCTTTCACATTCCAGGTGTGCTTAGGAATTTTAAAGTCTCATGAATAGATCAACCTTGCAGCCTCTGGAATTAGAAGTGCTCATTTCATTTTGCATTGCTTGCAGCAAGTTGAAAAGCGCAATGGCTGGATAAACGTCGGGGACCTCCATGGTGCAGTTCACTTCAAGATAGGTGAGCCCAGTTCTTTCTTTTCCCCCCCTATGTTGGCTCATGTGCCTGATGCACGTTGTACGGTGTATAAAAGGGCAAGGCGCAATATGCTGTTTACTGGCTGGGCTATATGTCATTGTGAGCCAGGAAGTAAGCATTTCCTTACTGCAGCTGGTGCCATTCTTCCTCCTTTATGTTCATGCAACTGTCTGCTTCCTGAGTTTTTATGGTAAAGGAAGGGCAGGTTGCTGTCCTTCCCTAGAAGTTGCGCATGATGTAGTAAAAGCATATTTTTTTTTGCCACTGCCACTTGGCGTTGTTGCATCAGGTGGGGTGTTGACTGCACCACTTCGTGAAAGCTTCCATAATGTCTTTAGTGCTGGGTATGAGTGGCCAAACTGTAGGTAGTGGAATTAATATGGTGATAAGCATTCAGCCGCTTGATTTAGTCATTAGCAGGCACTGACAGCTTAATTGGAATGGGAAGGAAGTATATAGATAGCACATACATGCAGCACTTTTAGCTTGGCACTCATGTTTTTACTTTTGCTACATTTCTCATGCTGAGATATGGCCGGGGCCCTCTCAACATGCTAGCAGCACACATTAAGGCCTGCTTCAACCAAAGTTCAACAATCTTATTGCGTCCATGTGGCTGTTAGATATGTACAGTAGAACCTCGTTCAATGGAAGTCCCTCTAACCGCGAAAAATCTTTCAATTAACCAGGTTTTGCAATGATCAAAAATGGATCAAAAACTTTAAATAAATGCTAGACGTCACCGCATCAACACTGCTACTTCATTTCGCCTGTGAAACGTTCACTTTAAGTAGTCATCGATGCACGACAGCTTTTCATGGTAATTCGCTGCACCATAAGTCATGTCCTCCAGTTGGCTAACAGTGCGCTGCTTTTCACTGTTGCACCGCTGCGCTCGTCAAAACTGCATGGAACATTAAGTGACTCGACCACTGTAGCTAAACTGGTGCTCGGACAGCCTGAACATCGCCTCCATCTTTGTTGGACGGCTCACTGTCGCAGATCTCTCCTTCCAAGTCTGCATAAAATGTTTGTGCATCAAGTTCAGCTCTCAGATAGTCCGCCATGTTTATACCGTTGCACCCACTCTCGTCATGTTTGCCAAAGTCGTTCGTGCGTGCACACGGTGCTTCTCCCTTATCATCCAGGGTTCATTTGGCATCCGTCATGTCATCACAACCATCGTATGGATCATTTCCAGAACTATCTTGTTGCTTGAAAAACCCAGCGTGCTTAAAGCAACGCCTGATCATATTGCCCTGCATCTGCTTCCAGGCATACACGATTAGGCAAATGTTACCCAGAAGGTTTACAGAATATTGTCTGCCGTTGTCACAGTACAGCAGTATTCTTCTTAGCAAATGGTAGCAATAAAGCTTCCTCACATGCAGAGTTACCGCATTTACTTGAATCTAACGCCTACTTTTCTTTTTTTTTTTTTTTTTTCGATTAAACGAGTCCAAAAATTGCATGCACATTAAAATCAAGTATGACCCTAAATCTGCGTTACCATATCGCCATCGGCATTACAAAATGGCTGCCTTGTACATACTTCGAGCCTAGCTGCCGTAGATTCCTCCATGTGTGATAGTATGTGTGCTTAGATTAGTCCAGTGTCCATCTTCCCGTTTTCTGTGTTTGCTCTATCAGCATGGAAGTGCCCACTGCAATGAAACGCCGAGTTCATCACAATGCTGCAATTAAAAAGAAAGTGATCACATGCGTGGAGATGGACAGAAATCGAGCCGCATCACAGGCATTCAGAGTTCCAAAACTTGCGTGCAGGACTGGCGCAAACAGGAGAGGCCTTCTACTACGGCGGCTGCTGCATACGGCGTGGCCTTGCCTCCCCCATCTTGAAAGCAATCTGCAATGGAGACAGGCTACGCATTTAGGTGCACTGTGCTGTATTCTTGTCAATTCGTTCGCGTTGAAGCGAGAGGCTGCACAAAGATCAATTCGTTCAATTCGACCAATTAGTAAATACGGTGCTCCTTGATCCATAGGCTGCGATACTGCTGTGACATTCGGTAATAGAAAGACAAGCCCAACTGCTTTCGTGTTCTGGATGTAAGTGTCGGCTCGGCAGTTATCCACAACAAAAACAACTTTCCATCTCGTGGCAGCAAACCTGCAGTCAAGATGCTGCACGTACTTCTCGAACAGCGCTGCCGTCATCTAGGCCTTGTTATTTTTGTAGAGCACATCCTTAGAGGAGGGAGTCTTGCATTTGTGAAGCACTGAGGCATCTCAACTTTACCTATTATCGGCAGTGGAATCTTGTGACTGCCACACATAATTGTGCCTAAAAGGGCAGTTATTCTGACCTTGGATTGTTTCATTTCCCATGAAAACTGCATCCTTTGGGGTCTGAGGCATCTCAACTTTACCTGTTATCAGCAGTGGAATCTTGCGACTGCCAGAAATATTTGTGCCAGAAAAGGCAGTTATTCTGTCCTTGGATTGTTTCTGTTCCCATGACGACCGCATCCTTTGGGGGCAAAAGTATTCGTTGATAGCTTTTCGTAAAATAATGCTGCCTCATCCTTGTTATAAACATGGTCTTCCACATACTGATCACGCTGCAAAGCCAATTTTAGTGTCGCCACTCCTGCTAATGCTGGACGCTGTCAGGAACATGATGTTGTTGTGGTCTTTAAATCAGGACAGCCAGCCATTGCTGCACTTAAAGTCTGCATGGCCCTGCCACTGTGCAAGTTCCATGGCCTTTTCGCGCCACACTGTGCCATTAACAGGCAGGTGTGCTGCATTTGCATGCTGTTGCTACTTTATGAAGGAGTCTTCAACCTCCGGAATTGTAGGAAAACGAATCCTTGTCCGCTTTGTCGATTGACTTTTGCGATAGGCTTTGAGCATCTGTGCCTTGTTTCTCAGTTTTGTCGAAAGGGTTGACAAAGGCACCTTGTGCTTTTGAGTCGGCTGTTTTTTGGAGCTCGTCCATATTGTGGCCTCCTTGAGTAGGCCTACCTTTTGACACGGAATCAGTTTTCTACTTGGGGCATCCTAACACCGACAGCCTGCACGTAGTCAGTAACAAAGTCATCAGCACAGTACAAACACGTCCACTTGCGGCACAGGACAAGTAGCCATCGCCAACACACGCTATGATGATACCGCCGATGCATCAATTCTATAATGGAAAGACAACGCACAAAGAAACGAAGGAAATGGAACCAGAAAATTGCAAAAACCAGAAACAGAAAATTGTGGCATAGTGGCACCTCATTGTTACTCTATCAACTAAAGTTACCCTCATAGACTAGCATAGTGTAGAAAGCAAATCACAGGGTGCAATGAAGCACCGGTAACACAAAGTTGTGAACTGGTGGCACCTAGTTACTGCTCTGCCAATGAAACGTAGCTTTCGAGAATTGCAAATAGCGCCGCATGCATCTCCGAGGAGTTCCAAATCTCTGAGACCACAGTTGAAAACTGGCGAAGTAGAGGTATACTGGCTGTTCATGTTATGCAGTAAAATTTGCATGGCAAATGTTGGTACCATCAAAAACCTTAGAATTACACGGGATTTCATATAAACCGAGTTCGAATTAACAAGGTTTTACTGTACCTGCTAATGCGAAGATTATTGACATCAACATAACTGTTTGTTCCTGCTTTTTTAGCACTGTTTTATAGCGAAAGCTGTGCAACATTGTGCATGAAGGTCGCAGGCTTAATTTTCGACCATGGCAGCTTCACTGAGGCAAGGGCAGGCAGAATTCTCTTGTACTTGAATTTCGGCGCTAGTTATAAGAGCCACAGGTGGTCAAAATCAATCCAGGGCCCCTGCACCACAGTATTCATCGTAGTCGAGGTGTTACTTTGGCGTGTTCAATCACTCAGTCGACTCTGTATCAGTGCTAATGTGTTCTTGAACACAACCTCACATGTTGCTATGAGTGCTACAGCCCCCAATTCAAATCTCAGCATCACAGTAATATAACTGGAACTGTAATGCATATTTTATGTCAGGGTGAAGCTCTCCATAGGCAATGGCTGTGGTACTTGTCTTGTCACATTCCTTCACTTACGGCATAGGTCTTTTTTATTACCTGTGCATTAGAAGGGAGTGCCAACATTCACACCCGCCTATCGTTTTGATTGTGCATGTTACAGCACTGCTAGGGGTAATCTAACATTTCTCTAGTATGACCTGAATGTGTGCCTCTGTGCAAGGCCTCAGCAGCAGCTTTCTGACTATTTTTTTTTTTTTTCTTTTCTTCTCTTCTTTCTTCTGCTCCCCTCCCCCTGGCTTTCTCTTCACTCCCCGGGGGCCTTCTCTGCCCCCCTCCCCGTGACTCGCTGAGCGCAGTGGTGTGGTCAATTCCCCAACACGATCTAAAGGAGTGGGAAAATACCTTTCGAATTTGGAGTGGCAACGGTAACTAGCGCTTTGATCCCGTTTCTTGGCATCCTTTCCCCCAGTCTGTCATTTCCTTTCGGTTCTGGCCATTTCTGCTTTTTGGAATGCGTGTTTAATCAAAGGAATTGATTTCTAATTTTATGTATTCTTTCCCATTACTCTTGTGCTCTGTTGAGCTGCATGAACCTGTTGGTCTATTTCTGGGCAGTTTGAATGTTAATAGCTCATAAGCTGGCGTGTTGATTGCTTTTGGCTGTTATTAGAGCCAGTTTCCTATTTTTTCCTGCATGGACTATTTGGTCAGTAGTTTCAGTGCGCATGCATGCTGCTCAGCCAGACACTGAATTGTTGGCTTGAAAGTTCGGTTGTGTCAGCTGCCCACATCTGAATAAAACCTTGTTTTCACATAATTAACACGAGCATGCACAGCTGTTGAAAAATAAAAAGTGACGTGAATATAAGTTGTAATAATCTAGCGACACAAGGCTGCCCAGTTGTTTAATGTGGCTCCGTCTGGAGAACCAGGTCACCTGATGCATGAGAGTGCCTTTTTTGGTTGTGTGCTGCTTTTAACTTGCAAAGCATCCATGGCCTAAAGGTATTGAACCAGTGTTTTGTCATTTCCCCCTTGCAGTGAAGTACGAGCGCATCAAGTTTCTGGTGATAGCGTTGAGGGACAGCATCGAGATCTATGCCTGGGCACCCAAGCCATACCACAAGTTCATGGCGTTCAAGTCTTTTCCCGAGCTGATCCACAAACCTTTGGTGGTGGACATGACCATCGAGGAAAACATTCGCCTCAAGGTGGGCGCTTTCTGCATTCTGTTAAAATGTAGTGATTGTCAGCTCACAGTATCATGCACCAGTAGAGAGAGTAAGAAAACACATCAGCGATGATTTTTAAGCATGTGTAACCACCAGCAAGCTGATCTGCATGGAGTGAATAGACAATGTAAAAGCCCTTGTCTAGCAAAAGGGTGAGGAAGAGGAAAAGACAGACATATTTTTAGGTCTAAGAAGGCAGAAAGATTGATGACCTGGGGATTCCTAATGTTTGAACTGAAATGTATTATTCCAAAGCACGTCAAGTAGGCCAATATTATGAACGTGATATTTTTTCAAGCTTAAAGGGCCCCTGAAACGGTTCAGACAAATTTAGAGATGCGTAGGGTGCAGCTACAGTTTATCATTCGCTCCACAATTTGTGTGAAGCGTCTCATATTAAGAAAGCTATGGACGATTAAGAGTTACCCTCCTCCATAGTCATGTATTTTCTGCTCCACTCGTTCGCTGAGTGATCGGGGCTAAACTCTGCCTTCACTGGCTCTGCTTCATGATGGCACGTCGTGTCGCCTACTTCCGGTGGTCTAGGAGCAAGCGTGCGAAGCCTCTCCAACCTTTCCACCTGCAGCTTGGCAGTTGACACCAAGCGGGAGCTATCGAAGCAGCGAAGCATTGCGAGCATTCTGTCGCTGTGCCGAGTGTGTCTGGTATTTCGGTAACCACAGGCGGGATGGGCATTTCAACAGATGGGTGGAGACAAACTCAAGCTGATGGAGCTTTAGCGTAGACGTACGTGAGCAGCCTGATCGGTCTGCATGGTCCAGCCACCTGGTGACGCAGAACTTAACCAGCCAAACAAAGAGCTAATATTGCTCTAACAAAGTGCAAAACATTTTAAACATTTACAAAAACAATGTGTTTATGATTACGCTCCTGAGGAAAATTTACACCAGCAGCAAAGTAGCATAGACTTTGTTACAGCCACTGTGTTTTGTTGACCTCTTGCCACCGGGTGGCTGCACCGTGCAGACCATTGACATTCATGCCTCTGCTCATCCTGTGAAACGGCACAATCAAACGGTCAAGATCAGTCCATTTGCCCTTACTGGAATACCAGGCATGCGAAACGCTATTGTGGTAGTAATCCTCCGGTGTAAAGTGACGACTGCAAACGCTCAAATCCTGGCACCAATCGGATAGCAACAATCAGATATGCTGCAGCCACTCCGCTCGTCTGCTGCCTTGCAGAAGGACACAATGTCACAGCTTGGCATATTGCCGGTTGATGGAGTTGATGGAAGCACCGCTGTTCCATTCGCAGTGGCACCCTCAGAACGGCGGCGCTTGCAGTGAGTATCGGTAGTTCATGGAAGAGCTGACACCGCTCATGGGTTAATCTTTCCCTGTTGCGCTTAGCTTTCTCTAATTTGACGCAAGGCATTGATTTGACGCATTCCACTTGACTGCCGGCTACGTGCTACTTCTATGCTCCTCAGTCGTCATGAGTGCTCCAGGCCCACTAATCATTCAGCACTCGTTCACAGCAGCGTTCAAGAGGGCTGCCATCCTTTACGCTGAAGAAACAAATCACTGCGCAGCGGGCTGCAAGTTCGTTGTTTCTCAACAGGTGGTGCAAGAGTGGCGACTGCAGCAAAGCGAAATTTTCACCTGTGACGGCAAGTGAGGAATTTCCCACGTGCCAAAGTCTGGATGCTTTCTGGAACTGTAGGCTAAGCTTGCGGCGTACGTCGCTGAAATGCATGATTGGTCCCTTCCACTGAAGTGCGACATAGTCATGAAACAAGCCCGGATCTTCGCCTTTGAAGGACCTGCTCTGCCGTGAGTACGGGTGGCTGGCGGCACAAGACCGCGAAATTACGCCAACCGGACCTGCCAAAAGAGCCTCCCTGACAGCTGCATGTGGTTGGGTGCATTCAGCGTGGGCTGCTTTTCCACAAAATGTCGTGGTGTGGCCGTTTGCCAAATGTGAAATTTCGCTGGACAACGATGCGATGTGGGACCGTACCAACGATGACGATGACAGCACTAGTGAAAACGAGTAGTCCAGTGACCATGTCAGCTACTAATAAATTTTCGCTATCGAATGCGCCCTCGGGTATGCTCTCCTTTTTTTTTTTTTTTCCCCCTCCTGTCACGCGATATGGGGGGGTCGACTTACAATCGTGTAAATACGGTAACTTTGCTTGCTTGACTGGCCTACAAGTTCTTATGTTGGTAATTAGGGCATGTAGATTCTAAAAGCATTACTCTAGGAGTTGTGCACGTCTGGTCATGAGTTGCCCGTGAGTGGCTTTTGTGCGTCTTGTACATGCTGTCGGCTTCTATATCTTGTGCCCCGTACCTCAAACCATGGAGTATTTAACTCTTTCGTTACCATGCTTATTCAAATCGATCACCGGTGATCGATGCTTTGGATTGCAGATTTCGACAAGTTGGAGCCATTTCTTATCCACTTGAGGCCATCCAATAGTTAGTACAGGCACTGCACTTTCAGGATCAGTTTAAATTTTCCCGCTCTGGCAAAGTTGTGATTTTTGTGGGGACCTCTTTGCGAACTAATGTGCATATGTTGTAGCGAAAAGGGGTGTGGCTGTCACCCCCGGCCACGCTCGAGAAGAAAGCGTGCTGCTCACGATTACGCCACACTAGCATAAAATTTTTTTAATTAAATGACTCCCGGCAGGTCAAGAATTAAATTATATCACCGGCTGTGCTGTCCGACAGCACTGAGCATTGATAATTACCCAAGAATGACGCCAGCTGCTCATTAATGAGCTTTGATTTGGAATCCGAATCGTTTTATTCCGCCAAAGTTTATTTCTGAAAGTCCGCCGCATGTGCAACATGGACCTGGCATTTTCAACCAGTTTCCAAGAGTTTCGGTTTCGCTTCTCTCGTAAAATCCAGGCAAGGGGCACTGCCGGTGTCACTGCGCAGTTATTGAAAGTCGCTCCCGTGGCGTCGTCCTGCGCGGCTGCATCATGAGAAAAGCGTCGCACTTGAAACTATGCTGCACCTGCACTTGAATTTATTTATAAGGACTTAAGTTATGATTAAGAAGTTGACAGCAAAGCAGATTCAAGCTCTTACGGCGACAATGTTTTGAGTGAGCCTGGGGCATCTGCAGCTGTTCACCGGCGAGTTTCCCTTATGGCCTTGAGTGCTCTTCTTCCTTGTGCACACTTATCTGACGATATTTTAGCACGATCTGGGAGCTGTACTGTTTATCTTCAGGGTGTACACTTCGCTTGGTCATGATGTTCTGACATCAATAGCAATGCAACTTCCGTTCACGCCAAGAAGGCAGCCAGTCGCACATCTCGGCCCAGCACTACAGAACAGCGCAAGACAGTTTACAAAGGCGCGGGATTTCTTTCTACTCTTCTTCTCTGCAGAGGTGATAAAGACAATGTGCAAAAATGCAAACAGATATGCTTGGATGCATAGCGTTGTAGTTGCCCCGCTATGCTGAGAGTGATCGGTCCTGGAATTAGGTGTATGATTCGAGACAAACTGATGAAGTACATTCTTTGGACTTCTCATCGGACTACCTCCAGAACTGCAAAATGTGTCGCGAGGACCGCCAAGTTGAACAAAAACCAGACGTTTTGTGGGAAAAGTGCCGAGTGCGCCTATGCTTCACAAAATCGAGGGACTGCTTCACCGCGTGGCCTGAGCAATGAACTGGTCTCAGTTTGTATCCGAAGAATAGCAGTGTACTGAGCATCTTTCTTTTTTAATTTTTTCTTTCAGGTTATTCCTGGGTTACTTATCTTTTAAATGTATATTCTGAATTTCCTTTGATATTAATGTTTTTGTAGGTTTAATGTCTTTTTATTGTTGTTTTTATCAACTGGCAGCAAAAATGGCACTTACTAGAATTTTTGTTTTATCTTGTTTGGCAACATGTTTGTGGAAAGAGCATTACATTATACAGTCGAACCCGACTATATCGAACCCGTTTACATCGAATTATTCTATATATCGAACAATTTCTGGTCACGGTATAGTTACTATGAGTATATATAGCAAAAATTACGCTTACATCGAACAAATATTGCAGTGACTCCCGATATATCGAACATCAAGCTGCGGAAAAGTGCCCCCAGAAGTTCGCTCTCCCTCATGGTAGCGGGGAAACCCGGCGGCACGGCTCCATCCAACCGCTCTCCCTACCGTGACCGTACTGCCTCGGGCTGTTCGGGCGAGCCGTCGACACTCCCCCTGTCGCACATAGTGGAGTGTATTAGGCTACATCCTCCCTCTTTATCTATCATCTTTCACTTCCCACTCCCTCTCCCCTTACGACGCTTCGCTGTGCTCCCTCACGGGTTGCAGAATCAAGCGTCCTTCCTTTTTTTAGATCACTATCTATCGACACTCCCCAGCAAAAAATGATCCTGGCCCGCTTACAGCGCTTGCTCAGACAGCCAATCAGAGGCTCTTGTGCCCTCTTCGTGCAAGATGGCGAAAGTGCGAGTTGTCTGGCTGCTTTTCTGGTTTATCGTGTTTGCGCCTTGTGGGCCTTCTCCCGCAGTGTTGCCGTGATGAAGCGGCAGAATTCGCCTTTCGTCGTAAAGCTCGAAATCATAAATCGCGTAGAACGCGATGAGAAGTTGGATGTCCCCGCAGCATGCAAAATTCCGAGGAGCACTCTCGGCACGATTAGGGCTAAAGTGGCCAGACTCGCAACCCGGTGCCCATGGCGCCCGACGCATACGCACGGCCGTATGCGAGGCGTTTTCATACGTGCCGGTTTCCGCGTGCTCGGTGATGACTGCGAATTCTGATGAATGCGACGAAGCCGTTGCCGGTGTTGCCGAAGTTTGGAGCGAGCTGTCAAAATTTCCGGGACATTCGAATCAACGGTGGACGAGTTTGTGAGTGCAGATTATGGTGTCGCGACCACAGGAGAGCCCGAATACAAAGACTACATCGCCGACATCGTACCGAGCACAAATGAAAGTAGGCACATTGAGGAAAGCAACTACGGTCCTTTGCCCACATCCTCTGAAGTGATTGGTGCACTCGCATTAGTCCGGTGCTTCTGCGCGAATACGGAAGGTTGCGGCCTCAGCTGCTCCGACTCCTTAGACAACGTGGGGAAGTGCGTGCGTCGCAGGCAGCGAAATTGCCCAAGCAGAAGAAAATGCAGGACTAATTTATGCGAAACTAAGCCAGTTTCTTCAATAAAATGATTTTGTAAATGGTATGTGCTTTTATGACATTCAATTATTTAGCAGGCTTATATCGAATCATGCTCTATATCGAACTGATAGGCGTTTTCTTGCGAATTCAATATAGCCGGGTTTGACTGTATGCAATATGCTGTGCTGCAATGTGTGCTGGAGTATTATTTGTAGGGGTAAATAATTTTTTGCCGAGACCTATAAAATATGACCATTTTCTCGTGGTAACGAAAGAGTTAAATTATGTGTCTAAATTCATGCCAGGTGGTGTACGGATCATGCCAAGGATTTCACGCAGTGGATTTGGACTCTGGAGCTGTTTATGATGTTTACATTCCTTCCCATGTAAGTCAGCCTTCTCACGTTACTCTGTGTTCCGAGTTTTCTTGAAAACATGAAGCATATGCACTACACAGCGATGCTAGCTTGTTCACTTGCATTTGCTAAAGCAGCATTCTGTTTATAAATTTTATAAAGGCTTGCTGGCCAGCTGCTATCCACTGGTTATATACCAGGATCGTTCTGTCAAAGGAAAGGAAGGGCTGTCGAAGGCAGTACAGGATTAAATGGAGTGATAAGATTAGGAATGTCATGGACGTAGAATGGTGTTGCTTTACTGAAGACTCTGATACTACTTATGGAGGGCTCATGATGTCATTTTTATACGTTTGACGTGTCCTTGTCTTTCCTGCATAGCTGCCTTAGTAAGGCAGGGGTAATTGGATTTCACTGGGAGAGACCTTCAACCAGCAGCAGTGAGAATAAATATACTGATGATCATGGTAGTGATCTGTCATATTGGAAGCATGTATGTTTTATCTATACTTTTCCTTTTTGTGCTGTCGTGGAGCAGTTCCAGGATCGTGCAGCAGGGGTAAGCACCGTGGCTGGTTTCTGGCTTGCTGAGACTTGTAGCTTGCACACCAGGGCACACCAGGGAAATATCAGTGCTATCTCTGAACACGCTGAAATGCATGGTCACAGGCATGCTGCACTCTGCAGCTATCAGATTCACTCTTTGTTTCATGAAGCAAGTTGCTATCTTGTGCATGAAAACTATTTGAACTCACAGTTAGCATCGCATGTCATTAAAGGGAGTTGTGTGTAGCTATGTGTTGTATCTTGAATTTCAAATGTAGATGCAGCCGCAATTTCTTGTGGCATTTATATGAAATTGGTTGCTTCCAAAAAGAAAAAAAAAATTCGCAGTTCTGCCCAAAAGGCAGAGCACCGATTGCGATAGCAAATTAGTAGATAGCCGTACAAAGTAAGGGTAGTAGTTTTACCAGCCATATAAACTTGTAAAGATTCACTTACTAACTAAACTAACAATGATAAATGATAAGCACACAGAAATAGCGCTCACTGTCTTCGTGTGTGTGCGTCTTTCTACGTCCTTGTTGAGTCGCACTTGCACATTCCATAATGGTTTCAAAGCAACTGGCCCATCAACATGTTTCAACTAAATTAACCAGCACTGTGTCACGCGCACACAGGTAAACATGAACACATCTCACTCAATGAGCGCAGAAACTCTCTCTGAAATTTCTGAAGTGAGGAATCGCGGCAGCAGCAAGTGAATTGACCCTCATGTATGTCTCGCATAAGCGTGAACGAAACGTCGAAAGCACAGCACATGCAAAGCTAACGGCACTACGTGCACTCCGCAAACATTGCACATCGCTTTGAAGATTAGGCACACGCGTGCGCACACTTTAGCCACATTGCAGATCGCTTTCAAGGCACACGAGAGCCGGCGACACGTCCATACGGCATCCCCGACTCGCATGGTCAACGTCGTAGTAGACGTCGCGGTTGTCTCCACTCTGTACGGAGCGGCGGTCAAGGAGGACATCGAGGCACCGTAGCAGCCGTCGGAGAACGCCCCTCCTCCCTCGCCTCACCCCCCTGCCTCGCACGCCACAGGAGGGGGCACACATCCGGGCCGTGGTCCTCGCTCATGCACGCGAGTTTGAACCGCGTTCACTGGCTCATCCTCACATGCTCTCACTCGTGCGGAACCTCACACCGATGGCAACAGCAGAAATGCACCTGGAGTGTCCGTATACAGTGGAACCCCGTTCATACGTTTTTCACCGGACCGAGGAAAAAAAACGTAACAGCCAGGAAAACGGAACAGTGAGGAAAGCTCCGAAAATGAATGAAAAAAGTGCAGCTTCAACTATAGACAATTTATTTCCACAGAGTGCGCTTAGAACTGAAAAAAGTCTAGAATGGTGGCTTGCCGTTTCTTTCACTCTCTAGAAATCACCACGCGTTTCTCAATAGCCTGGAAGGCCGCACTGCTGTCAGCGTCGCTATGAAGTATGACGTACCTGCAAAGGAGGTCCAGAGCCGCGACGGCTTCTCCAAAGCTAGGATTTGGCAACTCCCCGGCATCATGCGGCTCGTGCTCCTTGTGGTCACCGCGCCACGGCAATGGCAACGGACGAAGGAATATCCGCGAGAAATTTTGCCCTCTTTGGCGTAATCATGCTAACGCGCTAACGATTGTTTAGTATTGCTGCGGAGCGCGCGCGCCCGAGCAGCCCGCTTGCGCGCAGCGCGGCGTGGGAGAAATGTAAACGAGAGGAGAGCTGGCCCGGTAGGCCGAGCAACGCCATGAGCAACGCCAACTTCCGGCTTCCCTTTAGCTATAGCTTCACAAAGAGTGACGTCAGGGCCTCTCCTGAGTTTCCTTCCTCCGTGAGTCAACCCGTCCAACAAACCATTCGGGGACCGTAATCACAGTGATGATAGTGAGAGCATTTCTCACGAATGGCCACCTAGTGGCGGCCTCTCGAACTGGCGTGCGGCTTCTTGCAGCCAGTTCCATAGCCAAGCCCGGTCAAAACTCGTCAAAGGTCAAAATGGCAGTTGAAGCGCGTTGCCTACTTTAGCCCAGGCGGGTTCGGGTTGCGACGCATCATGCGGGAACGTTTTCACAGCTACTACGTAACAGCGGGGTTCCTTATACATTGGATCCTATGGAAGCTATGCTGGGACCGGATGAAAACGACGTAGCAGCCGGGAAAACGCAGCAGTGAGGAACGTAACAGCGGGGTTCTACTGTAATTGCTATCGCAATAAAACAGTTGCGCTATATAAGTAAATCACTACAGACTCCAAAGTACCATGTTGTACATGTGTGACGAGAGCCTCTTACGCAGTTCAATATTGACTGTTCTTGATTCTGCAGTTTTGCTAAGCTAGAGATGTTAGTGTTTCCGGTACATAAAATTGCTGTGCATGCATTCCTTAACGGTTCAGTACTGTTAGAAGTGCTGGATAATATCTGCACATTCCTTTTTGTTCGTTTTTCTCCAGAAAAGTTCCTTTAATTTTTGAGAAAGTACGATTAAGTTTTTGCGTTCATGTCTTCTTTATCTTTTTTTCTTCTGTGTTTTGTTTGTTCCAGGTTAAAAAAAATTCTATAAACGATCAAATCCTTCTCCCCCCCATTTTTCTTTTCTCCCTTTGTGTGTTTCCACATCTGGATTGTGTTTGCACATTGGCATAAGTTTGTAACACTTCGGTAAAAACCAGCAGCGGCACTCAAAGCTGATCTTGTTGCCTTTCAGAACCAGGGTCAGATCACCCCCCACACCATTGTGACTCTTCCCAACTCCAAGGGTGTCCAGCTACTGCTCTGCTATGACAGTGAGGCTCTCTTTCACCTACCGCGGTAGCTTACTGGCTATGGCGTTAGGCTGTGCCAAGCTTGAGGTCGCAGGTTCCAACCTGGCCTCAGCAGCTGCATTTGCATGAGGCATAAATGAAAAAATGCTGTCACAGTTGGGCGAGAGATGGTGCATCATACCTATCATCATTGCGTGTTGTTATGGGGTAGCATTTGTGTTTATTTGCAGATGCTCTGCCATATCGCCATGGATAGTGGTATACTCAGCGTGTCGACCGGTATACGGCCTCGCGGGGACAGAAAAATAGTCCGAAAAATCTAACAGTCAGAAAAACTTGTTCGCCCAAAAAACATGAAGTTTATTAGGCTTAGAGTGACTCGAAAGTTATCATTACTAATATGGATGAGATAGTTCAAGTGGCTGAAGAGTTCTATAGAGATTTATACAGTACCAGTGGCACCCACGACGATAATGGAAGAGAGAATAGTCTAGAGCAATTCGAAATCCCACAGGTAACACCGGAAGAAGTAAAGAAAGCCTTGGGAGCTATGCAAAGGGGGAAGGCAGCTGTGGAGGATCAGGTAACAGCAGATTTGTTGAAGGATGGTGGGCAGATTGTTCTAGAGAAACTGGCCACCCTGTATACGCAATGCCTCATGACTTCGAGCGTACCGGAATCTTGGAAGAATGCTAACATAATCCTAATCCATAAGAAAGGGGACGCCAAAGGCTTGAAAAATTATAGGCCGATCAGCTTACTGTCAGTTGCCTACAAACTATTTACTAAGGTAATCGCAAATAGAATCAGGAAGACCTTAGACTTCTGTCAAGCAAAGGACCAGGCAGGATTCCGTAAAGGCTACTCAACAATAGACCATATTCACACTATCAATCAGGTGATAGAGAAATGTGCAGAATATAACCAACCCTTATATATAGCTTTCATTGATTACGAGAAAGCGTTTGATTCTGTCGAAACTTCAGCAGTCATGGAGGCATTACAGAATCAGGGTGTAGACGAGCGGTATGTAAAAATACTGAAAGATATCTATAGCGGCTCCACAGCCACCGTAGTCCTCCATAATGAAAGCAACAAAATCCCAATAAAGAAAGGCGTCAGGCAGGGAGATACGATCTCTCCGATGCTATTCACAGCGTGTTTACAGGAGGTATTCAGAGACCTGGATTGGGAAGAATTGGGGATAAGAGTTAATGGAGAATACCTTAGTAACTTGCGATTCGCTGATGATATTGCCTTGCTTACTAACTGAGGGGACCAACTGCAATGCATGCTCACTGACCTGGAGAGGCAAAGCCGAAGGGTGGGTCTAAAAATTAATCTGCAGAAAACTAAAGTAATGTTTAACAGTCTCGGAAGGGAACAACAGTTTACAATAGGTAGTGAAGCACTGGAAGTGGTAAGGGAATACATATACTTAGGACAGGTAGTGACTGCGGATCCGGATCATGAGACTGAAATAATCAGAAGAATAAGAATGGGCTGAGGTGCGTTTGGCAGGCATTCTCAGATCATGAACAGCAGGTTGCCATTATCCCTCAAGAGAAAAGTTTATAACAGCTGTGTCTTACCAGTACTCACGTACGGGGCAGAAACCTGGAGGCTTACGAAAAGGGTTCTACTTAAATTGAGGACGACGCAACGAGCTATGGAAAGAAGAATGATTGGTATAACGTTAAGGGATAAGAAAAGAGCAGATTGGGTGAGGGAACAAACGCGAGTTAAGGATATCTTAGTTGAAATCAAGAAAAAGAAATGGGCATGGGCAGGACACGTAATGAGGAGGGAAGATAACCGATGGTCATTAAGAGTTACGGAATGGATTCCAAGGGAAGGAAAGTGTAGCAGAGGGCGGCAGAAAGTTAGGTGGGCGGATGAGATTAAGAAGTTTGCAGGGACAACATGGCCACAATTAGTACATGACCGGGGTAGTTGGAGAAGTATGGGAGAGGCCTTTGCCCTGCAGTGGGCATAACCAGGCTGGTGATGATGATGATGACTCAAAAATATACTACACTTGGAGGCGATCAGATCTCCGTATACAGGCAGGAGCATCACAGTGGTGGTATCCGCCAACGAAGATCGCCATGGATATAGAAGAAACAAGCCGCGTTACTTCACACCACTTGTCTCTCGCGAAGTCACAGGAGGTGGCGCCGTTCACACAAACGTGAAGCCGCACAAACACACCCGAAGACGCAAACTTTCCGAGACGCACCTGCTCTGTAGGCACACCATGTACAAAATAGCAACCGAAACTTTTTAGAAAAAAAGATGATTCTGCATTAAGTGATTATGACGATAGTGCCAATCGAAGAAAGAAAAAGTGTCATCCCCTGGAGCGCTTCATCAGCTAAGGGCAGGCATGGCCTTCGAGACTAGTGGATCACACGCGCCATAGAGTTTCTCACTATAACACCTAGAGGGAAATCTGGCACCACCGTTTATGGGAGTTTTCTAAGGGGCACTGTGCCGTCATTGGAATGATGGCATGTGTCTGCAAGGCTTGTGTTGGCTGGTTTTTTAGGAGGCTTTGTCTAAAGCATGGATATGGCTACACAAATAACGCGTTCGTAAAATAAAATCTTCATAAAAGGTTTTCATTCACCCATACTACATCTTCCAATGAAGTTTGCTCACCTACAAGGCATAACCAAGCGAAGAAAAGTGAGAACAGACGACAAACTGTTCCAAAGCGAGCGCAAATCTTGTCGTCAGTCCTCCAACTTTAGTGGCCCGCTGAGACTTTTTACGTTTCGTATAATTGTACATGCAATAACAAGTTCTCATAATTAAACAGAACATGTTTTTGTCTAATAATAAAGCTAAAAGAGCTTTTTACGTCCTGTTTTAGTAGAGAATGAATCATTGTGACAGACGGAACGGTGCTTGCCAGGTGCGTCTTCAAGGTGTCCTGGCTCTCCGAGAAGGATGCCAATCCGAAATCACAATATACCGGCATTCCCATGCATACCACAGCACAGCAGTGCCAGATTTCCCTCTAGGTAATATAGTGAGAAACTTTATGGCGCACGCTCTCTATTGATAGCATGTGCCTCCCAATCTCGGAGGCTATAAAGCAGGCCACTGGAAGCTGAGCCTGGCCAAGTCAGCGGAAAATCCAGCATGGCAGCCTCCAAAATCAAGTGGTGTGACTCGGAATGGCGATTTAGTCCGGAAAATCTAACTTTAGAGCCTAAATTCATCTGAAAAAAATGGTCGTGAAGATGCATTATCTTTATGGGAACCCTCATGGTGCAT
The DNA here is from genome assembly GCF_023375885.2 of Dermacentor andersoni. Classification (NCBI taxonomy): domain Eukaryota; kingdom Metazoa; phylum Arthropoda; class Arachnida; order Ixodida; family Ixodidae; genus Dermacentor; species Dermacentor andersoni. The sequence continues at coordinate 55,373,390 of NC_092815.1, forward strand.
TTACGAAGTGCAGAATATCCATCAAGTCTGCATTTTTAAGAGTCTGAAGGATCCATCGGCTAATGTGCCACCTTCGTTGACGCAGGTAATGGTAGGACTAAATCCTGCGCGGCTTTTCTTTAGTTTCAGAGAAGAAGAAGATGCTCGATGTTCGAGCTCTGGAAAATAAGTGACAGCGATCGCTTTCAGAACGAAAAAGCTGAAAACGATCACCGAAGTTTTTCTTTTTGCAAAAGAGGTACCCAGAGGTGCTCTCACTTTTATGTGTCATTAAATGCAGCCTTTCCTTAATCACTTTTCTTGGTCGGAGCTTCGGTTAATTTGAACTACTTTCTTCAATTGGGAAGGAAACGGTGCCTGCACGATCTGTGCCAACACGCATGGCGTGGGCGGACGAAGTGTTGACGCTAGACGTGCCGGTTTGCAGCTCAGAACGCGATCCAGTAGAATGTCCAGGCAGACCAGCAACCGGCAACTCCGCGAGTATGACAGGCCTAGCCGCCTTCCGTCACGCATTGCACAGCCGCTTGACGCGTAGGAGCCTTGAGACGACGATCTTTTCCAGCCATCCGGGCAGCGAAATCAGCACCTTATCAAACGTCGTCGCGAAGCAAGTGGCTGAAAAAACGTAGACAGCGGCGTGATGAAACCGGAGATAAACAAACGTAACGAAACGCGAGAGCGGTCGAGCGCGCACCAAAGAGCGCCGGACCAATAGGAGCGAGGCACGCGGGGGTGTGTGCGCTTTGGCCAATCGGCGGCACGGACGCATCCTTCAGAAATGACGCGACAGCGTCGGTTTCCCTTCACTGACTCCATTTTGAACTGGCGCAAAATGCGCACAAAGAAAACAGCTTCAAAACAAGCGCAAGATGGCGGCCATCGGCCACCGCGTTCGCAAATGGCGACGGCGCGAAGTTTGAACATTTTTGTCCAAATTTTGCTGATTTCGCGTTCACCCTGGCCCCTTTAAGCGCGATTTTTATTATTTTCCCATTAAATTTAGCTTCTAGATTTCGCGGAGGGATTCTTGAATGTATAAATGTAGCGAAAATGCACTTTTCCGAAAATCGACTTTTTTGTGATTTTTTGCCGTTTCAAGACCCGCGTCCCCCCTTAAGTGTCACCATGAAATTCAAATTAACGAGCTTTTATTGTAAATACTCCTTTTCCTATCATAGAGCATGCTTTATACTAAAGTATGTCATATCAAGTTGAAGAAGAGTGAATTTTCTTTTTGATAGTAGTATTCTCAAACATATCTAATCTCAAAAATTTTTTAAAAAGTGTTGCTTTGCACAGAAAAACGTTCAAAAGATTTCAGAATTTCAGACTTGTGCAATATTCCAGCAAATATCATTTTTCTATGTAAAAAATTTCGCCACATATAAAAGGAAACGTTAACCCTAGTGACAATCCCTAGCGCGATGCCAAAGTCTACTCACTGCGCAGCCAACAGCAAATGTTCTCGACCCAAGGTTGCCAACACCGTGTGGATAAGAACTGTGACCTTTGACGGCAGCTTTGAAGCAGTTCAGCCAAGACAACGAAGCTGACGAACCAAAATTGTCTTTTGTGTCAGTGCTTCTTCAAAGTCCAAAAGTGCCACAGATGCATGAGAATCAGTGAATGCGACATTTCCATGCGTGAGTCGTGCGTGACACCCTCTTCGAAACTACGACTGCTCATCACGCCGACCACGCCCTTACTCAAGGGTTCTTCAGAAATCCATGCAAGTTAAAAACAGAAAACTGAAAACCGAAACTGACTAAATACAGTTAAACCTCGATTTAACGAAATAGGTAAAATCGGCAATTTGCTTCGTTATATAAAGATATTGTTGTATTAGAATTCAACCTTTTATGCAAATAAGTAGTTGCCGATCGACCTTTCTTACATGGAAAGGGGCCGCAGAATTTTCCTAATTATCCGGCGATTGAAAAATGCAAATTTGAATGAGAAAACCATTAATTTTGATCAATGTGGGAGTCGGCGACAAATGATACGGTTTCATGCCACGTCAGTTGTCCCAGACCACATGCCAGGCTGTGACAGGCTGTGAGCTTTCCCGCAACACCCTCAAAGATATCGGTGGCGCGATGGGCATTCCATAGTAGTATGAAACTCTATGGGCGCTCCCGACTGCTCCGTACCATAGCTGCACACATCATTCGCACCGAGGGCACCATTTGAACGTAGCGGCGTACACATGAGGCTGCTTGGCTAGTTCTTTCGACGTCAACTACACATTGTATTTGTTGCAATGACTCCTCCTTGGTGTGCCGCGCTCTGTGCCTGCCGTGCCTCATGAGGACTGGTGGTTTGCGCCCACAAAGACACAGGACAGCGTGCGCCCACTTAATAGTTTGTTATTGGCAGTGTTTCAAAATGTTTCGGTTGACAGTCGGGGAGATCGCAGCAGAAAGAAGTAGTGGCCAAACAAAGACTCTGCCGAGGTTGATTCCGCAAGCACTGAGGTTGCCCCACTCCTGAGTTCAACTGTGGCTGTAGCTGCTTTGGCCCTTCTACACCGCTACTGCGGCATGGTATAGGGCACCGGCATATTGCTTGTGGATCATTTAGACTATGTTGAGGACTCCGTGTTTGAGCACACGGCTGCCAATAAGAAACAAGCTACACTGGCGCGGTACTTTGTGCCAAATAAATAAATATTTGTGTGAAGCTTCAAGTGAGTATTTACTGCGCCATGATTAGGACGCGATTAGGGATCGTTGTTCACAGTGCGCATTCAGTTGCAGCGCGCGCGATTGACTTAGGCTGCGCCGACTTCACGTGGCCTAGGTTGATTGATTGGTTGATTTGCAAAAGTTTTTGACACATTTTTTATGGGGTTTTATATATTGAATTATAGCTATATCAAACTATTTTGCGATTACCGCACTTTCAATATGTTGAGGTTCAACTATTATTAGTGTTATTGTAGCATTCTGTATTACATGTCGCTTCTTTCTTTCCTTGTCATATTACAGATGAGGGTGTCTACGTGAGCATATATGGCAGAGTCAGCAAGAACATTGTCCTGCAGTGGGGAGAGATGCCCACTTCAGTCGGTAAGAGCTATGTCGTAGCTTACCTGCCAGCGTGCTTAACGGCACTTTGGCACATCCTTTATTGGCTGTATGTGTTGTCCAGAAGACCGCATGCTGCCATCAGCACACTTGTGATATAGTGGTCAATGTAGGAATCCATGAAGTAATGTAACAGGAAAACAGGAACACACTCATTTGCAGTTAAAAGTCTGTTTCTTCTTTAAAAGCTTTTTTTTTTATTTGTCAAGGTAATTACCTTTCGCCCCATTGTCTGTGCATTAAGAAAAATACTGCCATGTTTGCTGATGTGGCCGTAAATCACTGCTTTCTTTATTTAAAAGAACTTGAAAATTCGATTGCCCTGTTATAGTTTAAACATTTAGATTTTTTGTCTTGCTTAAGATGGCCCACTTTAAAGAGAACACATGAAATATGTGTGCAAGTCCATGGCTTCGTGTCTCCTCGGTGCAAGTCTACTGGCAAGATGAGTTCTCACTGTACAGAATGCAAGCTACCTTCCCTTCCCTTCTTTTAAAGGGACACTAAAGACAGTATTTTGTTTATTTGCTTCAAAAGATTTGAATCCAAATTCCCTGCACCATGTTTCACGGGTACTACACTCATTTAAGAGCATGTTTATAGGTGCACTGAAGGGAAGAATACATTCCTCTGTATTAGTAAGTTATCATTCCACAATACCAAAAAAAGCCACTCTTGGCAATGAAAGGAGGCTTGGTAAGCCAGGGAAGAGGTAAAAATGGAATGCTTGTGGCAACACCACCTTCAAGTTCCCATGCCAGCTCACTGTAACATCAAGTATTTTAGTGGTATCTGCTCAAGCCTAGTCAATTTTTTCTTTCTAGATATGTCGACTGTGTGGCCTTCTCAAGGTGCGATAGGTTAAATTTAGCAAGTTTCGTGTGGTTTGACAGTGTCACAACAGCTGCAGTATGGGCAAATACTTTGAAATGTTAGCAATGATGTACCAGAGCTGCCGGGGTTGTGACATGATATTTAAAGAAATTTAGCCTTTATTTCCTTTTCTAGTAATCAACCTCTTACCACGAAATTAACAAAAGTAATTTTGAAAATGTATAGATTTACTGTTACTCTAGTGTCCAATTAACAAAAGCTGAAGGTTGAAATTTTTTTTACATTTAAACTATGTTATTCACCCTTGTGACGGTGTAGTCATACTGTGTTAATGCCACATTATCGTTTCTCGATGACTTAATGCAGTGCACATGTTACAATGCAGCATACGTTGGCACGGGCCAGATCATGGGCTGGGGCAACAAGGCCATCGAAATTCGTAGCGTGGAGTCTGGCCACCTGGATGGTGTGTTCATGCACAAGAAGTCACAAAAGCTCAAGTTTCTCTGTGAACGCAATGACAAGGTATGGCCAGATTTGTGTGCTCTTGGTTTCTTGCAGTGCTGTTCACGAACTGATTTTAGTAAGCATTGCAAGCAGGCTGGTGCTATCGGCAAATTTATTCGAATAAAGTAAGAGTTCGAACTGAAGAGGGCCCCTATAAATATATTACCCAGTCAATTCAATTGTGCAGTACAGTGCGCAAAACTAAAACCATCACTGGGCTTGCATAGAGGAAGCCTTATCTTTTCTACATCAGCAATGTCACCGGAAGAAGTGCAGTGACATGATCAAGCACACGTTAGGAGGAAAGGGACGGTCCCAGTTGGCACCGATGCATTTCTATAAGGCCAAACATTCTTATTTCAATCCAAAGGATTGGCCTTCGCCAGATAATTCAAAGTTAGCCAGTCAGAATGCATGCACCTTGACCCCTGTTGTGACCCCTCCGATAGCATCCCCTTTAGTGGCAATCTTAGCAGAGCTTAAGGAACAGTAGTGAAAACATTGAACACGTCATTACCCATTGAAAACATCTGTTTTTGGCCAGCCCTAAGAATATTTTTCAAGCAATAGCCGTACCTCACAATGGCCAATTATGGTAGTTACCCTATTGCTGATCTTCCCCCCCCCCCCCCCCCCCCCCCCCCCCATGAAAGTTTGAAAATTGGGCCAGAAATTGCCTGCGCGGTGCATTTGGATACAAAACCAAAACTGCTTTTGCAGCCATCGTATACTTTACAGTAAAACACAAATGTATTGCGGCAAACCTGACTTTAGGAAACCAGCCGCCATTATGCAGTGCATATTTTTCTTTCTAAAGAAATTGGATGCACATCAAATACCTACTTTGTTTATGGTCTTTAATGTGATTTCTATTTTAGTTTTCTACTTTGGACACATGAAAAGTGGGTGCACATTTGATTTGAGGGCGTGTTACTCTGGCAAATGCCACTGAATGAATCAGTGATGTGTTCTGGCATTTTTAGGCATCTTGTTCAGTTCGGCCCGGTGAATAATTTGATCAGTTTTGTCAGTCCCATCGGAGTATTGTTAACAGAAGTCGACTGCATCTCATCTGCATCGCCTGCTCGCATCAGTTCTCGCTTGCGCATGTTTGGTTTGCTTGGTTTGGTCTCATTCGCGTTTGTTTCGATTGTCATGGTTTGAGATTGTTTTGTAGTCTGATTGTATGTGCAACGCGAATTCTGTAGTACTTTCTGGAAGTCAGGTGGCACCAGCGATTACACTGGAACCTTCGAGTGATGTATAAAAGCCAACTTATTTCACCCACAGATCAGATTTCCAACGATTGCCAACTCTGCTACATGTCTCTCTCAAATTCTTTGCGAAATATATCGCGAAATGAAAGCACGTATAGAGCTGCGCTCAAACTTCGCATTAGAGTGTATCGTAGTCGTCGGTGAATTTTTTTCTGCTCAAGGTTTAAAACCTCAAATTAACAAAATTTGCAATTTAACAAAAGTTTTTCACTGCAAGCACAACTTTATTATATTGAGGTATGACTGTATTCATATTCTGCCAACAAAAAAGCACCCACAAACTGATATTCGTGTGATCTTGACTACCGCGGCTGCATTTTTATGGGGATGAAATGCAAAATACGTTTGTGTACTTAATTAAGTGCATATTAGAGAACCCCAGCTGGTCACAAGTAATCCATAGTCTCTGATTGCAGCATGCCTCATAACCAAATTGTGGTATTGGCATGTAAAACAGTTTATTTTATTTTATTTTTATATATTCGTACACCCCTAGTAGGAAACCATTATTCCACTTTTATTGTCTTAGTGATGAAGACGTGAAAGGCCAAAGTTCGGTTTTATATAAAACAAGTCAGTAATTTTCTCAATAGTAGTGTTGTCGCACATGAATGTGAAAATAATGTACTTTGTTTCGATGTTCAGCACTGCTAGTGTGTTTGATGTTATCTATTGCAGCACACATACATTGTTATAGTACACTCTTAGGCAAAGTTACACCCCTTGGCTTGCCCCTTCTGCCACACAACAATAATCGTTATCGGCCTTGATGCGTTTCCTTTCTTTAACGCTGCGAGCCCGGAACTTTCCAGTAACGAACGGCACGCGTGTTATCAGAAGGGGCACTCCAAAGGGTGTAAACTGTTCTATGCTGATAACGCGCGTGCCGTTCGTTACTGGAAAGTACCGGGCTCGCAGCGTTAAAGAAAGGAAACGCATCAAGGCAGATAACGATTATCGTTGTGTGGCAGAAGGGGCAAGCCAAAGGGTGTAACTTTGCCTAAGAGTGTAAGCTACTTGAGTGCTCTGGAAAGGGAAGGAAGGCAAGATAATGCAGAACAGCTTTTCTGCTTTATTCTTTGAATAAATTAGAGCTTTCTGAAATTATTGCCATAGAATGCTCCATAAATGTGCCTCCAGAGTGTAACTTTTTCCATTGTTCACAACTTGGAGTGGCTCGATAATGTTTTTCTCCCTGTGCTTTGTACGTAGGTGTTCTTTTCGTCAGCCAAAGGCGGCACCTCCTGCCAGATCTACTTCATGACACTGAACAAGCCAGGAATGGCCAACTGGTAACCATGGTACCAGCAGGCTGCCTCTCCCCCTTTTACCGCCAGCAGCCATCAAACAGCATAGTTTACAATTACTTTGAAAGTGTCCGTTCACAGTGCTTGGGCAAATGCAGCAGTTTTTACCTGTTTCTGCTATTGGTAGTAACGCTTAACAAAATGTGTGGAGTTGTCTTACTGATGTTTTGTCTTTTTGGCCTTCTACCTGAAGCTAAAACCCCAAGTGAGCAAAAATTTCAGTTGGCAGGGGCAATGCAGGCCATTTCGCAGTCTTCAGAGTGTGTCTCTCAAGAAACATTGTGTAACTGCCCTCAGTGGTAAGGCATTATATGTAGAATTTATGAATGTGCTTGTCGCTGGAGCTACCCATCATTGCTGCGCCCTAGAGAGCAGTTGTATAGCCTCGCCTAGTCCCAACACATCAACAGTTTTGGATTTTTGGAAATGCTAGCATTTCAAGCTTGAAGTTCGCCACACAGCCTTATAATGTGAAACATTTCATAAGTGCATTAAGAATGTCATCTTCGTGAATTAGTTTCACAAGAACTGTCCCTTTATTCTTTATGCAGACCATCTGCCAAATGGATTACATAATTGTAGTAAATCATAGAAGTAAGAGTGAACAGCTCTGGCATTTTCCCAAGATGTATTTTTCTTCATCTTATCACTGCCTCATCTTTCTGGAGATTCGACTATAACGTGTGTATACCTCTACTTGCAGCATTGCTGAAACAATGCTTTGTTTTGCAAAGTCGAAAACTGCTGCGTTTGCCATAGCATGCTTACTTTTGCCTGGGCCATTCGCTTGTGGCAACGAATTGATTGGCCACCTTAGAAAGCTCTTCTGTATATGGGGCCTTGCTATGTTTTTGTTGTCAGCCACCTGGTGCCCGGGTGTATGACTAGCTGCACTGTCTTAAGATAATATGCTGTTAGCTCCTACTGCAGATCCTTGCTGCTGATGCTCATGATTGACATTGTTGGTCCATCAAAACTGGAGAAAGAAGAAAGTGCTTTTGCCTGAGCGATGCGCACTGCTCTCTAAGCAGTAGCTTTAGTGGGTGCAGGAAAAAAAGAGGAACGGAAATTGCAACTATGGCCTTGTTGCAGAGTGGCAATGTAAAAGTGCACATAGTTACATATCTACATTTTTGTTTGTGCAATACTGCTTGTAGTTGATCTGAGCAGTTGGACTCTGTATGCTGCTGTCCTTTCTACTGCTTCCGTCATTTGTGGTCCAAGGCATGGTTGCTCCCAAGTTTTCTTATATACATATATATATATATATATACATATAGTCGTGGCATGTGAAGGCTGTTGTCTCCTTGGCTTTTGGTCGATGTCATGACCTGTATTTATCATGTACAGAATTCCTCTATTTAATTTTGATCGTCCTATGCTGAGGGAATTGGAAAGGTTTGCTTTCCCCTAATTTTTTGTTAGACTCCTTGGATGTTTGTTTTTGAAGTGCAGTGCCACTGTAGAAAAAAGACGACTTGTGTTCTCTTAGCATCATGTTTGTGATCGTGTTTGACACTACACTGGCAGGCCTTTATCAGGAGTGTGCATACTTGTAACATGGGTTGCGTTGCATTGAGCAAAGTCTATTGCACGAATTCTTTTCGTCTAGATGGCAAACAACTTTCAAAGGCTGTTTATAGAAATCAATTATGCATGCACTGTGCCAACCAGGATGTGCTGAAGTACCTATGAGCATTACGTTACTGACCAGGCACCATTGCTTATTTTATAAAGAAGTCTGATCTGTCATGAAATAGTATTGGTTTTGGCTTTGGATTGAAGGCCTAATATCATTTGTGCTTCTGTAGTTTGTTCCTTTTTGTTATCGCTGCAAATATTTTTGTTAAAGCAGCAGACCAGGCAGTTTGCTGCATTGGTATGAACTGAAATGCAACCACATGGTAGTGAACTCTAGCCTGAGTAGCGCTCAAGCAGCCGTTGCAATTGGTTATAGAGCATTTAAGCCAGTAGATGTATGACATGTTTTTATTTGCTCAGAATTGCGCATTAAAGAGCTGAGCAGAGTGAAAAAGAATGGATTTCTTGTTTTCCCGTGGGATAAGAAAAAGCCCTCTCAGTTTCCTGTTAACTCTTGTACAGGTGCTAGTCTAACACACTCAATCAGCCATTGCATTTGGTTACAGAGCATTTAAGCCAGTAGATGTATGACGTATTTTTATTTGCTCAGGATTGCACACTAAACAGATGAGCAGAGTGAAAAAGAAAGAAAAATGGATTTCTTGTTTTCCCTTGGGATGGCCATAAGAAAAAGCCCTCCGTTTCCTGTTCACTGTTGTACAGGTGCTAGTCTAACATCCTCAGACTTTGCTCTTTCGCTGCTTATTGTATGCAACCGCAACCATTTTCGTTGCCTGACCTTTGCACAAATTCTTGTATCTGGTCTTGCGTACATGCCACTTTCGTGTCGCCCAACAAGCTAACTCTGAAGTGAGTGTGTTTGTAGCAGAGCCTGAAACTGGCTTTTAGTTCATGGCAGTGGCAGCGGCTTCAAGAAACTGGGAAACATTGAGTTAGAGGCCCCAAGCTTCATTCTACTGTCGTTCCAGTTTGGGGCAGAACTTGCCCTCAGCAACCGGTCGGCAATTGGAATCACGCATTGCTTTTGTCTGATGAGGCCTTCTAGTTGCTCAATACATAGCCTAGCTAACCTATTCGAATTGAGGGGCTAAGCACAATCTCCTAATGCCAATCCTTTGTTTGAGCTTGGCTGCCACTAATGTCTGTCTGCCAGCATTTGGCGTGTGCTATCACTTCGTGTTAGTTCTTCACAGGCTGCACTGTTGGAACATCCTGCAAGAGGAGCTTCAACCCCCCCCCCCCCCCCTTGTTTTTCTTTTTTTTTTTCTCTGCAGTAATTTGCTGCGGTATTTACCACGTTTGGATACAATAAGCTTTTGTATCATTATCAGGCTGACATTGAGTTACCACAGCTCCAGTGTCCATTATGCCTTGCTTGAAGCAAATGTTCGTTTCATACAGGGGATGGTGTATGTTGATATTTTGTTTTTTAAGTTGTGGGCCTTGTTTTCTCACTAGCCAGCATATTCATGCCCCCCCCCACTTCTTCCCCAACACATAGCTTTTTTTTTTTGTTCTTGTTTGCAATTTGATGGCTCTGTTTTGTTGTCCTAGTTTATTACAAAGTGGTAAATACGACCTTATGGTTATGTTTTGTATATATTGACAGATGCTCCTTTTGCTTATAGATTTAAAATGGCGAACAAACTCAACAGCAAGCAGGAAGGAATATTATCAAAGTTTGGTCAGCTTTTCCACAGGCTCACTGTAATGTCAATAATAGTGCCAAAGCCTTCCTCCCCCCCCCCCCCCCCTCATTTTTTTTTTTTTTTTTAATTTTGTTGCATTACAGGGCTCTTGTTGCAAGTGGCACTTGATCCCTTTGTGTCTTTATTAGGTTTTTTTTTTTTCCATGCGTACTGCACATGTCAGAGGTGCATCTGATAGTCAACTGAACGCAATGAGAAAATGTGTGTCCATGTACATAAACATATGCGTATATGACATGATTTACGAGTAACTGCATCCCTTCACATATTTGCTTGCTGGAGCATATATGGTACTTTAATAGAAAACTAATAACTTGTAGCTTATTTATGACTGACCACAGCACGGCCGCAGAGCTTTGGAAAATGTTTGCCGCACGTTGCCTGTAGGCTGCATTGTGCGCATGCTCAAAGATGTCCCCTTTTACGCTACACGTAAGATAGTCGTGGTTGTATTTCTGAAAGCTTTCTCAGACAAGTGATAGGATGTCGTTGGCACTTCATGCTTCACTGATTGCAGCCGAGACAGCCAGCCAGTAGCATCAGACGCATAATCTGCGTTTCAACCTGGCTGCGTGCATTACAGCTTTGTGGTCGTGCTGTATAGAGAAAAGCTGGAGCGAACCAAGGTGTACAATGGTAGACCCATATCTATTAAGCTACTTCACAAGTGTTTGACCAGGGCTATGTATACTGAACGATGTGTCATATAAGCAAATCTTTTGCAAGATGTTATCCCAGGGGAACTTTTTTAATGCATCTTTGAGAATGAGAAAGAGAAAAAAAGAGCAACGACTATGTAACATACACCTGCGGTTTTATATGTTTTAGTGATTCTGTCAATAAAGTTTTACAGATTTTTTTCTGGTTTCATGTTTGAGCAACGTACTACATTATGCTCACATGTCGCAACATTATGCTCACAACACGCGAGTATGTTTGGTCAGTCAGATTACCATGTGCAACGGTTTCGATAAGCGCATAATGTTGGAGTCGCATGTATTCTTCTGTTGCTGGATATGCTGTAAAATCTCAGGGGAGCAGTGAAGTTTGACAAAGCACATTTCTTTACGCCCGTAAAAAATTGTCTGCCTCAAGGACATGAGCTTACAGGCAGCTACATTTACCTTCAGAAAATCTGTTTAAAAGAAAAGTAGCACGTGATCACCATTTACGATTCCTGTCAGGTAATGCTCAACCCGCCATGGTTGCTCAGTGGCTATGGTGTTAGGCTGCTGAGCACGAGGTCGCGGGATCGAATCCCGGCCACGGCGGCCGCATTTCGATGGGGGCGTAATGCGAAAACACCCGTGTACTTAGATTTAGGTACACATTAAAGAACCCCAGGTGGTTGAAATTTCCGGAGTCCTCCACTACGGCATGCCTCATAATCAGAAAGTGGTTTTGGCACGTAAAACCCCATAATTTATTACGAGTGTTGCAACTGCATGCGTGCAATATATTTTATTTTCTACATATTTTAATTCTGTAGCAAGCACTTGTCCATCCATTTTCCAACGTAACGGCGCCCATTGACAAAATAGATCACAACTCAACACCTGCACGCAAGTACCAGGTCTCCTCTGTCCTTGCCAGAGCACTATGACAGAGGCCCTGTACGAATGCTTAATTAAAGGGACCCTGAAACGATTTTGACGAATTTTTACAAACGTACTGAGTCGTTAGAGTAGGTCCTTGTGATCATTAATTGACACATCTAAGTGCTCCGCGTAAAGCGTGTAATTTATTATAAGGTTTTAAAAATGCACATCACTGCCGATCGGAGCACGCTGCTCGGCGGAATTTTAAGCCGCACCTACCCATATGACGAAAATCACCCATATGACGTCAGTGGGGCGAGCTATCCGATTGGCTGACCAGGGCGCGTGATCAATAATTTTTCCAACTTTATGGTAAACAAATGATCTTCGTAATAGTTGGAATGTTAGTTCATTTGTTTTTATAAACAGAAAGTAACATAAAGAGAATGCACAAGAACGATTTTTCAATACAATTAAGCACTTCCGGCACACAGCAAGTGTCTGCTTGTGTTACTACGTACTCCATTTTGACGAGAGCTCCGCGGTCAGAGTCGGTCTCAGTCTTTTCGCGAGCACTACGATTCGGCTTTGTTGCTTTGTGGACTGCAAACGTAGCGACTGGCAATATGTCAAGCTGCGACATCGTGTCCCTCTGCAAGGCAGCATAGAGCGAGCTGGCTGCTGCGCATCGGACTGCCGCTATCCGATCGGCGCCAGGGTTTGCGCGTTTGTGGCCGTCACTTTACACCGGAAGATTACTAACGCAATAGCGTTTCGAGAGTCCGGTATTAGGGCAAATGCAAGCGCAAGGGTACAGGGTCTGGCCGCTTGACTGTGCCGCAATGGGATGAGCCATGGGATGAGCAGAATCGCAAATGCGAATGGTCTGCACGGTGCAGCCACCTGGTGGCACAGAGCTCAACCATACACAGTAGCAGTAACGAAGTGTATTCTTCTTTGGCTGCTGGTGTGTATTTTTCGCAGGAGTGTAATCATCAACACTTTGTTTTTATAAATGTTTAAAATGTTTTACACTTGGTTAGAGCAATATTAGCGCTTTGTTTGGCTGGCTAAGCGCTGCGCCAACAAGTGGCTGGACCGTGCAGACCGGTCAGGCCGCACGTACGTCTACGCTAAAGTTCCTTCATCAGCTTGAGTTTATGCCTCCAGTCATTTGCCGAAATGACCAGCTTGCCTGTGGTTACCGGAATACCAGACACGTTCGGCGCTACGACAGAATGCTCGCAACGCACGCTGCTTCGATGGCTCTTGCTTGGGGTCGACGGTCAAGCGGCTAGCTAGCGGAGAGGTTTCACGCGGGCGGGGGCGGGCTCCAAAACAACCGGAAGTGGACGATGTGACGTCGCATCGTGACGCGAAACCAGTGAAGGCGGAGCTTAGCCCCGATCTCTCGGCGAACGAGTTGAGGAGGAAAAGCATGACTAGGGAGGAGGGTAACTTCTAATCGCTTGTAGCTCCATTAATACGTAACGCTTCACTTAAATTGTGGTGTGAATGCTCTACTTAAGCTGTACCCTACGCGTCTACAAAATTTGTCCGAACCGTTTCAGGGGCCCTTTAAGAGAACAGAAAGACAATGCTTTGGAGACTTCATTCTTACCACTTCTTCTCCAGTCACTATGTCCAAAACATTCTTGGAAAGACGGCACACTTTGGTGAGCTGCACATCCTAATTCTAGCTCACTCTGCCGATTCCCTCCTTTCTCTTAAACTCGTCCATTATACAGCATCTGTCCCAAAAGATTGCACATTACACTTTTTGAAAAGTCGTCTAGTAAATCTTGATACATTAATGTCAACTTCAAAATGCTCCTCGTGAAATGCAACACACTGGTTCTGCCTCATGTTCCATTGGTGGAATTGCACTTGGAAGTCTCCTTGTCTTAAGCCCTTCAATAGCAGTTTCGTTTCTTCTTAAATTGTTGTTGCAACCTTGTAATGCTGCATCCGAAGCACCAGTTCATGTTTTGAGAACAAAAAAATTGTCACAGGTTGTTAAAACTGGTAAGGAGCAAGGGTGTTTTGAGTACATTGATGAAGTGGCGTGCCAAAATCTTGTGCATTGTCAATGCAGAATGCACAGAGGCATTGTCATGGTGCCAAATCCAGTGGCCCCCCTTTTGACAAATTTGATCATAACAAACAATATTTTTGTGCAGAAACTTATATTTATAGATATTTGCAAGATAAGGCAAGTTACACAGGCATAACGGCAGCCAAAATGGCAACGAGCAACCTCTACCTAGTCTTCATCGGTGCTGAGCCACTGTTGCTTTTTCTTGGCTCGTGGCATTACCCCTTGGGTGAACACATGCGCATGGTCCTTCAAACGAAACTCATATCAAAACCTTCAGCTATGAATTCATGGTGCACTGTTCCACACCAGACAAAAGAACACAGCATGGCTTTAATTTTCATTTGCTTAAACTCTTTAAAACGTAAATCCAAGACTCGTCGCTAGCTATTACTCTTTGCAAGAATTTGTTGCTTTCTTTTCGTCGGAGCTTCTGCTCAGAAGTAAAGTTTCGGTACATCTTAGTACACAGTTCCTATTTTCAAGTTTTCCATCGGAATCATCTGAAACGATTACTTTCTCAAACCAAGTGCTTCTGATATAAACCAAGTCGTTCTGACTATTCATTTGAATGTTGGTGAACATGAGAGAATGTGCTATTGATGTTTGCACCTTTGCACTAATTGAAGGGACATACTGTTTTTCATTTGGCCCTGGTGTCTTCACTGCCTTCCTGAAAACGGAGGCCCCCACCGCCACACCTTCTACCACTTTCTTGCTGGCTCACTGCATGTCCATCGAGGCTTCACTGTTAAGAATACCTCGCCGTTCTCGCTCCGTATCTCTCTTGTGACCTGTCATTCAAAATGAGGCAAACGAAAACTTGTTGCACAATTTATTTGTTGTGAAAGCTATGAACAGTGCGTGAATGTTGAAGTCATCGTAAAGCTTTCTAGCCATCACTTTTCTAAACGGTTTCGGCATTTGGGCAACACACAGTTTCCAATATAATAGAATTGGGGCAAGTTGTTAGCATAAAACATAATCCAAGCACTATGGTGCAATGTCAATTCCAGGCTCCACTGCAGGCCACATAATGATGGAGGGAAATGCAGAAATACACTTGTGGGTAGTTTTGGGTGTATGTTAAGTAATCCCAGGTAGTCAGAGTTATTCTGGAGAACTCTGCTCTAGCATTTGTCGTAGACCTTCCTGTGCTGCTTTAGGCCTTAATGAATCACTGTAATTGTAGGATAAGAATTCGTAGGTTCTGAGAGAGAGCATAACATATGTGTACGAGGTCTGTCAGAAAAGTATCCGACCTTTGGCTGAAAAAAAAAACTGGCATAACTGGAGCGTTGGAAACCTAATCACCCTCAAAGTAGTCTCCTTGGGACTCCACACACTTCTCCCAGTGGTGCTGCCATTGTTAGGAGCATTCCGAGAAAGCCTCTTTCGCAGTGGAGTTTAGCTCAGCTGGTGTTGCAGCGATAATGTCCTCTCTTGTCTGAAATCGCGCTCCTTTCAATGGCCTCTTGATTTTGGGAAACAGCCAGTAGTCACAGGGGGCCACATCAGGAGAGTAAGGAGCCTGTTGAACTACAGGAGTCTGGTTTTTCGCCAAAAAATTCTGAATCAGGTGCGAGGAATGTGCAGGAGCGTTGTCGTGATGGATGCACCAATTTCCTGTTGACCACAACTCTGGTCTCTTGCGCCGCACGGCATCACGTAGGCGATGGAGGACATCCCTGTAGTACTCTTTGCCGATTCTTTGACCCTGTGGTGCATACTCATTGTGCACCACACCGCGGGAGTCAAAGAAAGCAGTCAGCATCACTTTGATGTTGCTGCACACTTGGCGGGCCTTCTTTGGTCTTGGACGTGGAATGCTTCCACTGTGACGACTGGGATTTGGTTTCTGGGTCGTACCCGTACACCCAAGACTTGTCACCAGTGAGTATGGTGTTCATGAAGTCGGGTTCACTGCTTGTAGAATCCAGCGTGTCCCATGAGATTTCAGCACGAAGTTGCTTTTGCTCCCCCGTGACCAGCTTCGGCACGAATTTCGCCGCAACTCTCTTCGTGGCCAAATGTTCGGTCATAATGGAATGTGCAGCAGAAGTGCTGATGCCCACCTCTTCCGCAATTTCTCGGATAGTCGCACGACGGTCCCGCATCACCACAGCGTTCCCTTCGGCAACGACCTGGTCATTTCGGCATGTTGATGGGCGACCGGAGCGTGGCTCACTCTCTACCGATGTGCGGGCCATCTTTAAACCGGTTGTACCACTGCTTAATCTTTGTGCTGCTCATAGCATCATCATCATCAGCCTGGTTACGCCCACTGCAGGGCAAAGGCCTCTCCCATACTTCTCCAACAACCCCGGTCATGTACTAATTGTGGCCATGTCGTCCCTGCAAACTTCTTAATCTCATCCGCCGACCTAACTTTCTGCCGCCCCCTGCTACGCTTCCCTTCCCTTGGAATCCAGTCCGTAACCCTTAATGACCATCGGTTATGTTCCCTCCTCATTACATGTCCTGCCCATGCCCATTTCTTTTATGCGTTGCATATTACAATCACTCAGTTCAGCCCCTGTGCGCGGCCGGGCAGCCACCATTGGGGGTATGAGCCATCATAGTGGCTCATACCCCTACACTAGATTTTTATGCGTTGCATATTGCAGTCACTCAGTTCAGCCCTTGGGCGCGGCCGGGCAGCCACCATTGACCTTTAGCGCAACCACGTGACGTGACGTCACGACAGCCGGAGGAAAAGCTGGGCCCCAACTCGCGCGCAATGTGCAACGCATTCTTGGCTTAACCAAGCTAAGCCTGGCCATTTTTTCTTGATTTCAACTAAGATGTCATTAACTCGCGTTTGTTTTCTCACCCAATCTGCTCTTTTCTTATCCCTTAACGTTACACCCCTCATTCTTCTTTCCATAGCTCGTTGCGTCGTCCTCAATTTGAGTAGAACCCTTTTCGTAAGCCTCCAGGTTTCTGCCCCGTAGGTAAGTACTGGTAAGACACAGCTATTATACACTTTTCTCTTGAGGGATAATGGCAACCTGCTGTTCATGATTTGAGAATGCCTGCCAAACGCACGCCAGCCCATTCTTATTTTTCTGATTATTTCCGTCTCATGATCCGGATCCGCCGTCACTACCTGCCCTAAGTAGATGTATTCCCTTACCACTTCCAGTGTCTCGCTACCTATTCTAAATTGCTGTTCTCTTCCGAGACTGTTAACCATTACTTTAGTTTCCTGCAGATTAACTTTTAGACCCACTCTTCTGCTTTGCCTCTCCAGGTCAGTGAGCATGCATTGCAATTGGTCGCCTGAGTTGCTAAGCAAGGCAATATCATCAGCGAATCGCAAGTTACTAAGGTATTCTCCATTAACTTTTATCCCCAATTCTTCCCAATCCAGGTCTCTGAATACCTCCTGTAAACACGCTGTGAATAGCATTGGAGAGATCGTATCTCCCTGCCCGACGCCTTTCTTTATTGGGATTTTGTTACTTTCTTTATGGAGGACTACGGTGGCTGTGGAGCCGCTATAGATATCTTTCAGTATTTTTACATACGGCTCGTCTACACCCTGATTCCGTAATGCCTCCATGACTGCTGAAGTTTCAACAGAATCAAACGCTTTCTCGTAATCAATGAAAGCTATATACCTATAAGGGTTGGTTATATTCTGCACATTTCTCTATCACCTGATTGATAGTGTGAATATGGTCTATTGTTGAGTAGCCTTTACGGAATCCTGCCTGGTCCTTTGCTTGACAGAAGTCTAAGGTCTTCCTGATTCTATTTGCGATTACCTTAGTAAATAGTTTGTAGGCAACTGACAGTAAGCTGATCGGCCTATAATTTTTCAAGTCTTTGGCGTCCCCTTTCTTATGGATTAGGATTATGTTAGCATTCTTCCAAGATTCCGGTACGCTCGAGGTCATGAGGCATTGCGTATACAGGGTGGCCAGTTTCTCTAGAACAATCTGCCCACCATCCTTCAACAAATCTGCTGTTACCTGATCCTCCGCAGCTGCCTTCCCCCTTTGCATATCTCCCAAGGCTTTCTTTACTTCTTCCGGCGTTACCTGTGGGATTTCAAATTCCTCTAGACTATTTTCTCTTCCATTATCGTCGTGGGTGCCACTGGTACTGTATAAATCTCTATAGAACTCCTCAGCCACTTGAACTATCTCATCCATATTAGTAATGATATTGCCGGCTTTGTCTCTTAACGCATACATCTGATTCTTGCCAATTCCTAGTTTCTTCTTCACTGCTTTTAGGCTTCCTCCGTTCCTGAGAGCCTGTTCAATTCTATCCATATTATACTTCCTTATGTCAGCTGTCTTACGCTTCTTGATTAACTTCGAAATTTCTGCCAGTTCTCTTCTAGCTGTAGGGTTAGAGGCTTTCATACATTGGCGTTTCTTGATCAGATCTTTCGTCTCCTAATAATAAGGTCGGATACTTTTCTAACAGACCTCGTACATGTCTCGGCAGACTTGTGCTGCTTTGTAGAATATAAAAAGTAGTATCAGGTAGTATAGCATCACATTCAAGCACCAGATGCAAGTGGCTTACGTACGCCCCTTAGCATACCTTTCTTTTTCATGCTTTTGCTAGGCATGAGGGTGAAGTAGACCTTAATTGCATGATTGAAGCATTCTACACGAGGAAGTGCAACCCTTACGCTTCGTAGCTTTGGCAACACTACTGAGAAGTCTGGATTAAACGGCCCGAGCCGATGCCATTTAGAACACAGCTGTGTTGTCAAATTCGTGTGGAGAAAGGAAAGAAGCTATTTGTTGTTGAATACTGGTATTCCTGGTCTTTCTATAGGACACTTGTAAGGGCGCTTCGCACTCACTGATGCTCTGAAGATGTTTATTCATTCAATCAATGGCAGCATTTCTGAGAAATAAATTGTTTTGTGCTAAGACACCTTAGAGGGCGATTTTCATATTTGAAGGACAGAGAGCCGTTACTGTTACAAATAGGCATTGTGCTAGCAGAGAGAAGAGCCAAGGGAGAGCGACGTAACCCTTGGACGGGACATATGGTCTTTGCCCCTCTGCGTCTTTTAACGCTGGTACAATTGCGATAGCAGATATAAAGACACTGGAGGCACGTTCGTGCTGTGTGTGGCGGCGCATGTTTAGGTGCTCACGTGGTCCGCTGCGGGTTTAAAGAGGTTAAAGGGGGAGCAGCGTGGGGAACAGGGAGCATGCGAGGGCGAGCCAAGAAGGCTTGATGCGCGAAGCGTGCACTGAGCAGCAGCACAGATGGCGCTTAACGTTCGGTTTGGGATAACCACACAAGCTGCCGGTGCACCTCATTTATGCCAGCGGTGAGACCGCGATTGTTAGCAGTCGGCATTCTAATACAGGGTTCGTGCGGGTCCTTGAAAACCCTTGAATTTGAAAAGATCGTTTTCAAGGCCTTGAAAGTCCTGGAATTTTCGGAGATCCTTGAAAATCCTGGAATTTCCTAAATTTTTATTTTTAATAAACTTCCAGTGATTGTATTCGAGAAAATTTCAACCCTCCTGAATTCCCGCTGTGATTTTGTTAAAGAAAAAAACGGGAATTCTCAGGCATATTGAATTGTCTGGTAAAACTCGGGGAATTTGTGCTTCAGTCAGGGAAAATTGGCTGTCATTTTATTGAAAGGGAACGAAAGTCGCGATCTACTGCTGGCTCGAGTAAAAGAGAGGACTCGTTACCAATTGTCTTTGACGCCGTGTCGTTGGCTGGAGGAGTTGCCTGTGTACAGTCGGCAATCGATTTTCTGGACGCCCGATTTTTGTGAAATGCCCGATAGCGCGGACGGCTTTGAGGCTCCACCACGCGTCCCATAGAGTCGATGTATAAGAACGTCTGTATTTCAGACGCAAGAACCCTTCGCTTTCCGATTTTCCGGAGCTTTTGCCGTGACCGTAGGTCCTAAATGGCATTAATCAAAGCCATCACCACCGTTTTCATGATCTCGCCGCCTCGAATTATCCAGCGCTCTCGCACGCCGATCCGCTGGCAGCAGTAGCTACCACCGCGGCAACTCTAGGCTTCGCTGCTTCGACGTTTGCTATTAAGGTTCTTGCCGTTCGGTACCGTGTTGTTCATTGAAAGAATTCGCTGCTGTCAGTAATCGCACCAACTCCGCATCTGTAATCCTCGCGTATGGCTTCAAAGCTTAGAAAGCGTGGCGCGTTGCATAATGCTGGTTCCCGAAAGGCAGCTGCGCCTCAGCACAGTAATGTTATGCGGTGAAGCGTACGTGAAGTAATGCGGTGAAGCTTAACTAGCGTGGGAAGGGGCAATTGTCACGGGACACAGTACGTATTCCATAATTATGCACGCATGTAGAATTATGGCCCTGCGTATGGTCCTTGAAAATCCACACACAGGACCTTGAAAGTCCTTAAAAACCCTTGAATTTTTGTCATATGCACCAGCATGAACCCTGTAATACAAACACCACCTAGGACTAGATATCGGCATGTACGTTGGAGGTATAAAAAATGTCCTAATGCAAGTTGGAGCTCCCGCTATTATATGCCTGCCACTTTCAAGCCTGTAGATTCTCTATGTAGTTGTCTATGTAGATTCTCTATGTAAAATGCTCTATGTAGTTGTTTCGGCATGTTGATGGCCGACCGGAGCGTGGCTCACTCTCTACCGATGTGCGGCTGTCTTTAAACCGGTTGTACCACTCCTTAATGTACTCCTGAAGCTGTTTCCAGCTTAAAAATGCTCGATCCAGTTGTTTCCAGCTGGAAGACCAACTTAGGTGGATTCCGCTTCCAACTGGAAAGTGCCATTTCCAGCTATTGCCAGCTGGCTCTGGAAATTTTCCAGCTGGAGGGGCTAACTCCAGTTGAAAACCTGGCTGGGAAGACCATTTCCAGCTGGAAATTCACAGCCAATTTTCATGTGGGGAGGTAATTAATTTTCTTCGTATATGTGTTGGGCTACATCATACCGCGCCTGTATGGTATTTTAGTTTTTATTGCAATTAATCATGCCCATAAACATAGGCGCTGACTGAGGAAGCGGGGGGGGGGGGGGGGGGGGACGCTCCGGGGGCCCGAGACCACTCCGAAGGTTTCCGGGGGAAAAGCAGCCCCCCCCCCCCCCCCCTACCCCGGCAATGCCGAAGACTACGCCCCTCCTCCTGCAAAGTGTCATTGCCAGAGTTCTGTTACCCACATCATTTGAAGTACGCTTGCTATTGATATCGACATCTAGGCAGAGGCCGGGAATCTTCGCTTTAATAGCGAATCTTTTAAAGCCACCTTTCCGCGGTTTTCTTCTGTGCGGACACTTTTTCCATTGATTTAACACGAGCCGAAATCATTGCATCAATGCGCTCTGATTACGAAGATTGAGCAATCGATCATGATTGTGGTCATGATGCAGTAATTCAAGAAATATTCTGCACCTAATAATGTTTAGCACTGCAACATATTTCATCCTAATCCACCTTCATCCTCCTTCATCGACCTTAATTCTCCTTAACACACCTTAATACAATCGGCAATTATTAAGTATGCTAATAAGTAATCATCTCTTATACACGGCTGGACATGCTTTGGTTCGTTTCCGGCCTTCCTTGGGTCACGTGATATTTTCTATGCCTCACAACGCGACCTTCAAACAGAGATCTAAGGCTCTCACCTAATAAGCCACATGCAGAGGGATGTGCCACAAGCAATACTATTTCCGACGCAAAAAGTAAAGCATCTCATCATGTGGCAGAAAAATTGTCTGCAGTATCGAACTCGCCTCAAAGCTCCTTTGACATCAGTATACCCCGTTTATACGGCTTTAGGAAAAAAAACCAACCTCCTCATAAACGTTTTCTTCGGCATGATCGATACGGTTATCATCATTTCTCAAAATTTTCAACTGGCTCAAAATAACGCGCCTCCATAGTATGCTACGGCCCGTCCGCGGGAGCCGAGGAGAAAAGGCGAGGAGAATCGAGGAGGAAAGCACCGCGGGGAGGACAGTGTCGCTACTTTCAGATTATCAAGGGGTTTTACGTAGTGTTAAAGTCCCTCAATAATCCCTCTCGCCGCCCGTTTGACTGGCATATAGTTAGAGGAGGCATTGATATGACTAATCTTCCGTAAATTTCTCGGCATCCGTCAACAGAAAAAAATCATGTGGGCCGATCCTGCTGAAAGTGCAGAAAGGGTCCAAGCTCAATGGCATATACCCATGTGGGCTCGGGAACCTGTAACGCGCCCTTCGAAATTTTCGGGATGGGCTCGCGTATGGGGAGTGCCTAATGCCTGCTTCGCCTCCGCCGCGGGTTGCCCCGGCATTGCACTACCGTCGGAATCGGCCCACGTATGGTGAGTGCTTAACGCCTACTTCACCTCCGCCGCGGTTGGGCCGGGTATTGCACTACCTTCGGGCCGATCCGTGGCGGAGGTGAAGCCATTTTCTTTTCTTTTTAGAGCTTTGACTGTCGTCAGCTCTCGCTGCCATCGCTGCCATTCCATCTTCACAGAGTGGAATGGTGGTCAATTTCCTCACTCTTTTCTGGATGGCGGTAGTTACCGGCATCTTCTGGGGTGTGAAGGCCAGTTTTCTCATTGATTCGGTGCCCGCGCGATTAACTCCAGATCATTTCAGTTGTCACCATCTATTCAACGATCACGCGCATCGCTGTTGCTTCGTTAGTTCAACCTTGTTTGTTTAGACTGATCCAGGGACAAGGAAAGGGATTCAGTTCGTAGTCATCTAGTCTATATTGTCACGTAGTAACGGTGAAGAAGGCAGCAAAGCTGGGATTAACGAAACTAGCGTATTGGGCGAACGTGTGCCCTCAAAAGCAGGCTAGACTCGAATAACAACGATAGCGGCGAACACACTCGGTGATCGTCGAAAATCTGATCAACGGGTCAAGCGCGTCGGCTTTTATACATCAGTCGTCGAATGTTCCACAGTAATCGCTGGGACCCGCGTGTCTTCCACAAAGTTCTACATTATTCGCGTCGCGCATACTTGCAGTCAGATTACACAATGTTCAGTGACAGTCAGCGGATGGAACCATCGATAACATTCCAGAAACTTCCGATACATGCAGGAGCGTCCTGCGCTGTGCGACATTTGTTAGGCGGTGACAAGCGGTCACCCGGAAAAGATAAACCAAGTACGCGTGTCAATCCCCCCCCCCCCCCCCCCTCTTAAAAAGCATCGACCCGATGCTGCAAACAAACGAAAGTAATAAACAAAAACACCCGTAGCAAAGAGAAAAAAGAAATAAGGAAGTTCGCCAGCGTGCGTAAAAGGGCTCAAGACGCACCACGTGGACCACTTCAGATCGTGCGCGGCGTCGCTGTGAATGCGAAATGCCGTCTGGCAGGATCTCATAGTCCAGTTCGCCAATACGTCGGATGATCTTGTAGGGTCCGAAATAGCGTCGCAATAGTTTCTCACTGAGTCCTCGTCGGCGTATCGGGGTCCAAACCCAAACACGGTCGCCGGGCTGGTACTCGACGTAGCGTCGTCGGAGGTTGTAGTGTCGTCTATCGGTACGCTGCTGGTTCTTGATCCGTAGGCGGGCAAGCTGTCGGGCTTCTTCGGCGCGCAGGAGATAGGTAGCGACGTCAAGATTCTCTTCGTCTGTGATGTGCGACAGCAGGGCGTCGACAGTCGTCATCGGTTTCCTGCCATAAACCAGCTTAAATGGCGTGATCTGTGTTTTTTCTTGTACCGCCGTGTTGTAAGCGAATGTTACGTACGGCAGGACCGCATCCCACGTCTTGTGCTCGACGTCGACGTACATTGCTAGCATGTCGGTCAGGTTCAGGCGCTCCGTGAGACCATTCGTCCGCGGATGGTAGGCAGTTGTCTTCCTGTGACTTGTCTGGCTGTATTGCAGAATGGCTTGCGTGAGCTCTGCTGTAAAAGCCGTTCCTCTGTCGGTGATGAGGACTTCTGGAGCACCATGTCGCAGCAGGATGTTCTCGACGAAAAATTTCGCCACTTCGGCTGCACTGCCTTTCGGTAGAGCTTTAGTTTCAGCGAAGCAGGTGAGATAGTCCGTCGCCACGACGATCCACTTATTTCCGGAAGTTGATGTCGGAAACGGTCCTAACAAGTCCATCCCGATCTGCTGAAAAGGTCGGTAAGGAGGCTTGATCGGCTGTAGTAATCCCGCTGGCCTTGTCGGTGGTGTCTTGCGTCCCTGACAGTCTCGGCATGTCTTGACGTAACGGGCGACGGCAGTCAGGCGCGGCCAGTAATACATTTCCTGTATCCTCGACAGCGTCCGGGAGAATCCGAGCTGCCCAGCGGTTGGATCGTCATGTAGGGCGTGCAGTACTTCTGAACGCAGCGCTGACGGTACAACAAGAAGGTAGCTGGCACGGACTGGTGAGAAGTTCTTCACGAGCAGGTTGTTTTGTAGCGTGAACGAAGACAATCCTCGCTTAGATGGCCTAGGGACAACGTCGGTGTTCCCTTCCAAATACTCGACGATGCCTTTTAGCTCCGAGTCTGCTCGTTGCTGTTTAGTGAAGTCTTCCGCGCTTACTATTCCAAGGAAGGTGTCGTAGTCCTCGTCGTCTTACGGAGGGGGATCGATGGGGGCGCGTGAGGCAGTCGGCGTCAGAGTGTTTTCGTCCGGACTTGTATATCACCGTGACGTATTCTGAGGCTCCACCGCGCCAGCCGTCCTGAAGGGTCCTTTAAGTTAGCTAGCCAACACAACGCGTGATGGTCGTTGACGACTTTGAATGGCCTGCCATATAGGTAAGGGCGGAATTTGCTGTAGCCCAGATGATGGCGAGGCATTCCTATTCAGTCGTAGAATAATTGCGTTGCGCTTTTGACTGCGACCGGCTAGCATATCACCTGTTCAAGTCCGTCTTTCCTCTGGACTAGGACGGCACCGAGGCCTAGGCTACTGGCGTCAGCGTGGATTTCGGTATCGGCGTCTTCGTCGAAGTGTGCAAGTACCGGCGGCGAGTGCATGCATCGTTTGAGTTCTTGAAATGCGTCGGCCTGCGGCGTTTCCCTCTTGAACTCGACATAACCTTTGGTTAGATGTGTTAGCGACTCAGCGATGCGTGAAAAGTCCTTGACAAAGCGCCTGTAGTAGGCACAAATGCCAAGGAATCTACACACTGCCTTCTTGTCGATAGGCTGTGGGAGCTTTGCGATGGCAGCTGTGTTCTGCGGGTCGGGGCGTACTCCAGATTTGCTCATGACGTGGCCTAGGGACAGAAGCTCATCGTAAACGAAGCGGCACTTTCCCGGCTTCAGAGTGAGCCCTGATGACTTGATGGCCTCTAATACTGTCGCAAGCCGCCTAAGGTGATCGTCGAAATTTCCGGCAGAGACAACGACGTCATCGAAGTAAACAAGACACCTCTGCCACTTCAGTCCTGCTAACACCGTGTCCATGATGCGCTGAAACGTTGCAGGCGCCAAGCACAATCCGAATGGCATGACCTTGAACTCGTAGACGCCGTCTGGCGTGATGTAGGCGGTCTTTTCGCGATCTCTCTCGTCGGCTTCTATTTGCCAGTAGCCAGACTTGAGGTTCATCGACGAGAAGGATTTAGCGTTGCAGAGCCGATCCAATGCGTCGTCTATCCGTGGAAGGGGGTATATATACGTCCTTCTTCGTGATCTTGTTCAGTCGACGATAATCGACGCAGAAACGTAGGGTTCCGTCCTTTTTCTTCCAGGACTACAGGAGATGCCCACGGGCTTTTCGGCGGCTGGATGATGTCGTCGCGCAGCATTTCGTTGACTTGTTGCCTAATAGCTTCATATTCTCGCGTTGAAACTCGGTAAGGACTCTGGCGGAGTGGTCGAGCGCACTCTTCGGTTATTATGCGATGCTTTGCAACTGGTGTTTGTCGAATCCTCGATGACGTCGAAAAACATTCTTTGTGCCGTCGGAGAAGACTTCTGAGCTGTTGCTGCTTACTCATGGGGAGACTTGGATTTATGTCGAAGTCTGGTTCGGTAACTATTATCGTCGGGGTAGATGCGGCAGAATCTGAGAGAACAAAGGCTTTGCTGGTTTCCACAAGTTCCTCGATGCACGCGATTGTCGTGCCCTTGCTGATGTGCTTGAACTCTTGGCTGAAGTTGGTTAGCATCACTTCTGCTTTCCCTCCGTGGAGTCAAGCGATCGCTCTTGCGACGCAAATTTCACGGTCGAGCAGTAGATGTTGGTCGCCCTCGATGACGCCTTCTACGTCAGCGGGTGTTTCAGTGCCGACGGAAATAATAATGCTAGAGTGCGGCGGGATGCTCACTTGATCTTCGAGCACACTCAAGGCGTGGTGACTGCGAGAGCTCTCCGGCGGTATCGCTTGATCTTCCGACAGCGCTATCGACAGTGGCGTAGCAACAGGGGGGGCCGGGGGGCCGTGGGCCCCGGGTGCAAGGGGCCAGCGGGAGGGGGGGGGGTGTCATACGCCTGAAGACACCACTTTTTCCGCAGGCTTGACTGGACGCAAATGGCAAAGAATGCTCCGGTATCCAGTAGCCCGAGCTCATGTACCCGATTCGTTGCGCCGCAGAATTGTCGGCTGCAGCTCTATCAACACCCCGTGAAATAATCGCACGAATGTGCGGGCTAAAAAATTTAATTCGAAAAATGGTCGCTAAATTATTCGCCTTAGCGGAATGTTTCATGTGGGGTGTGCCGTGCAGCTCGCTTTTACTTCCCCTCTCCCGCTCGCTCCGAGAAGCCGCTGCGAAACCTGAAGTTATGTTTCACGCTTTCCTTCTTACCCTCGAAAGTTTCAGAAAACTGTTGTTATTGTGTGACTTCATGTCATAGGTATAGTGTCTGTGTCAGCTGCACAGAATTAAAAGAAAACGTGAATTTTGTAAGGATATTTCCGGATATTCTGTGAAGTTATGTGTCTGTGATTACTAGGAACTCGGTAGCGTGAAAAATATGGCAGCTAAGTAATAACCATATCCTTAATAATCCCCTAATTAGTACTTATAGAGCTAGCACTTCAATTCCAGAATTAAGGATTCAAAGTCCTATTATTAACTCAACAAAAACTTCTTAAACAAAATCGATCTGGGTGCTACAACCTACAGTACTTTGGCACTGCGGGCGGCGCCCAGTATGGCAGTAGCGAAATAAATATGAAATAGTGGACCAGTGAGGTTGATCCCTCAACCCTCTCCATTGCAAGTGCCGACCAACAGGTTTCGCTGGCACGGGCTTCATCGAGGTCCTTTTTTTTTATGGTGACGCCAAGAATGGACGCGAAGCGTGCTCTATTCTGTTCCCAATCTTTTGGTGGTACCGCATCTAGGATAATCACGTTCGTCCGAATAGCAGCAAATAAAAACAAGGCTTTATTGATCACAATAAAGAGAACTCGTAATTGTCATAACATTGGCGCCCGCGCAGCAGGGAGGCAGGTGGCGTTTTCCGTTTTTCTAATATAGGGGGGAGATCAGCGTCACTGAGACACAATTTAATTTTCGTTTTCGTTCAGGGCTGCCCACAACCAAAATACTGCGGGCCATAGTACCTACGACGATTTTTGTGAAGTTGTTGGGCAAGATATGAATGTCGGTCTTCAATTTTGCAAATGCTATTTCCGCTAAAATTGGTAATTAAAAGTTTATAAATTTTTTTTTACTTGTGACGTGAGCGGTATTTGCCACGATGCCGCATTTGTATTGGTTGCCAAGCCTTACAGTCTGACAGAAGATGTGCACATGCGCTTATCACAAGTTATCAGTGCAGCACACTGTGTTATTTGGTGCAGAAAAAAACAGCGTGTATTGTCCTTGTTAGGATCGGCCTGCAGCTATTTCAGCCCGCTGCCGGTGCGTCGATCAATCCGGGTTGGCGGCGCCCTTCGGAGAACGAGCGAGGACGACGACGTTAACCCACCATGCGCCGCCTTGGCAAAAGGGTGCTTTGCGGTACGGGGGCCCCAGGATTCGTCACAGTCTGCCGACACACGAGGCGACCAAGGAGAAAGGCAGCTCTGGAATGTAGAGGTACCGAATGAGTTTGGCGGGCCAGCTATTGTTACCCAACTCACCAACGCGGACCTGATCTGCTACGGGTGGGGGAGTTGCCGCGGGAACGTCGTCGTAGGCTCCTTCCCAATGTGCTACCCGGGCGCGCTACCCGGTTGGCTCAGGGTTCTACGAAGCCCCTCTGACGTTGGCTCCGGACCATTGGACCTGTGTGTGTGTGTGTGTGTGTGTGTACGTGTATGTGAGCCCTCCTCCTC
Organism: Dermacentor andersoni; assembly: GCF_023375885.2. Classification (NCBI taxonomy): domain Eukaryota; kingdom Metazoa; phylum Arthropoda; class Arachnida; order Ixodida; family Ixodidae; genus Dermacentor; species Dermacentor andersoni. Next base: position 55,401,554 of record NC_092815.1, read on the forward strand.
CAAAAGGGTGGGTCATCTTCAATGACGTCGAGCTATGACGTCGAGCGGAGTGCTTATAAGCAGCGATTGTCGGCTGCTAGTGTGTGCTCGTTGTCGTGCTCGAAATGTACTCGTGAGCTGTGTGCTCGTTTGCTGTATGCTTCGTCTTGCGGGCTCCATTTGGGAGTCACGCTAGACTGTTGATGTATGTCTAGTTTCAACTGTAAATAATGTAAATAAACCCTGCTTGCCTAAGTCCCGACGAAGAGTCAAGTTCATCCCTACGACTACGACTGCAACATCTTACAGGTTCGAGCTCCACCACTGGAAAAGCTGGCGCCACCGTCGGCGCAACGTGCTATTAGGGATCACGTGGACATAGCGGCCGCGTCGGCTGCTTCGGGAGCGCCGAAGCGAGCTGAAAAGGAAAGTTTAAGTTCCGTCGTACGCTGCGGTCCTCATTTATTGGCGGTCCTCATTTATTGGCGGGATTTTCCCGCTTTGAGTGTCTCCTTTACAACGATTGAAAGCACTAGAATAGGTAGTGGCTGCCTTTGAAGGTGCGCAACATGGTAGGCTTGCTCGGTGCCGCAGTGCCAGACGTACGCAACGGAGCCCGGTGTCAGCCTTCTTCATACGTAGCCGCCGGACAAGAAGCTGCGTGAAGCTTGGCTCGCGAAACATAAAACCGGCGAACAGTCATCGGCTGCCACTCGGGTATGCAGCAAGCACAGACGCGAGGAAGATTTCTGCTTCGGCGCCGGGTCTGCAATGTTCGAAAAACGCGCACTGTGACGCTCGCCCGAGTCCGCTGCCCGACTAATGTCATGACGGTTCGGTCTATGAACTTGTCGATGCTATAGATACTGGCAAGTTCACTGGAGTGGATAGCGAGCGGTAAAAAGCACACAAAAAAACGCATGGCATATGGTCATGTTTGTGTTACGAATTAATGCACTGGATTACAAAAAAGAAGCAGCGGGAAATCGCCCGCTGAGAACACCGATAAACATATAGTGCGACGCAACTCGATAAATAATATTGAAACGTCCAAGAATTTAGAAAAAAAAAAGAAGATTGGATCGTCGCGACGTCCAGCACATCAGTCCCCGTAGACGTCGAAGTCTCTACAATGAAATTATTTTTGAACAGCTCTGATAGCGCCCACGCAACATTGGTTGCTTGTATACTGTCAAATGCTCATATTCTGCAGCCTAAAGCTCATGGCACGGTGCGAAAACGCGCACGCGGCGAAAGCGCAACAGTGCGCGGACAAGCATGCAGACGCGCAGTCGGTCGCTGCGAAGCTGTGCGATCGCTGCGTTGAGGCTTCATTCTATTACGCTCCATTTAGATATACAAACACTATAAGAACATATTTCACATAGTTTGGGCTCGGCGTTTGCCTACCTTTCACGCAAGAAGCCTGTTCGGGAGACTAAATAGCGGCGACCGCGCACAGTGGCGTCCACTGTACGTATTCGGTAAAGAGATAGCGTCTGTAAACGATTCTGTGCTTTCAGTTTGCCCAAGATTATTATTTAGACAGTACAAAACTTCACTCGTTTCGAAAGTACTTACAGAAATTTCCGGGAGTGCACCCGGGTGGTGTTTTCAGTGAGCGCTGACAGCAAAACCTATGAGGAGCGCGCTGCGTGATCCCTCATACTACGCCAGCGAGGCGCTTCCGATAGATGGCGACTCCGTAACTCCTCGCCGCCAATACCTGCTGCATTCGTGACCTCTGGAAAAGAAAGCGAAGGAGAGGGGGACCCGGGGGACGTGCGTGGTGTCCAAGGCGGCTGTACTGGTGCTGAAACCCGGAAATTGTCGATATCCTCGCCTTCCTCGTCTACACCCGGCGGCGGGGGGCGGGGGGGGGGGTGACAGAAGACCTATGGGCCCCGGGTGCCAGACGACCTAGCTACGCCACTGGCTATCGATTTCGACTTCAGGTCGATGATTGCGCCGTGTTGGTTCAGGAAGTCCATGCCGAGAATGACGTCTCGTGAACACTGTTGGAGGATAACGAAGGTAGCAGGGTAAGTCCGGTCATTCCTGCCGTGCAGATTCCAGTTGGCGTAATGAGGTGTCGTCCAGCGGTCCGAATTTGAGGGCTTCCCCATGCAGTTTTAACTTTCTTCAACCGGGCGGCGATGTGTCCACCCATTACAGAGTAATCGGCGCCTGTGTTCACTAAGGCGGTGACTGCGTGGCCGTGGAGAAGCACGTCGAGGTCGGTGGTTCTTTGTCCTGCATTACAGTTAGGTCTTGGCGTCGAATCACGGCTGCGTCGCGTTGACCTGTGGCTGGTATGTGGCGTCGTCAGGTCGTCTTTCGTCTGCATATTCTTTGCTTCCAGACTTCGTCGGGACGGCGGCGTGTCGTTGTTATGCCGTCGAGATGATCTCTTCGGCGTCTTCGTCAGCGGCGGAGGATCTTCGTCAATTCGACGAACAGCAACCGCACCTCCATCGGTTGCTGCTCTTAGTGTTCCGGATATGGGATCGCATACCAGCCCCGGGCTGGGCCAGTGTATGGTCGGCGCTGCGGCGAAAGGTAGCGGCCTGGTGACGGCGAACAAGACGGTCGTCGAGGGCTCCAGTGAGTGGCGGCGAGGTAGTCGGCAATATCGCGAGGTCGTTCGCCAATCTGTGGTCGCGGCGCGTTAGCGGCGAACCCTCGCAGTCCCATCTCCCGGTATGGGCATTGGCGGTAGACGTGACCCGCTTCTCCGCAGTGGTAACAGAGCGGGCGGTGGTCAGGGGCGCGCCAGACGCCTGTCTTCCTTGGGTAGCTTCGATGGACGACGGTTGGGCGAGCTGGGGCGGCGGCGGACGGCGGAATTCCGTCGTTAAAGCGCTCTGGCGCGGGCGCGGACGGCGGGCGACGGCGGCGTAGGTCATCGCTTCAGGCTGGGCCTGTGGCGATTTCGGCTGGCCTTCGGGAAGTTCCAGTGACCGCTGGAATTCTTCTCTTACGACGTCCGCGATCGACGCAACCTGAGGCTGGGATCTTGGGAACATCCTCAGAAGTTCCTCTCGCACGACCGCTCTAATGGTCTCGTGTAGGTCGTCGGTGGCCAATGACTGAACTTCGGCGTAGTTTCCTGGGCTTGCGCGGCGGTTGAATTGCTGGTTCCGCATTTCCAGAGTTTTCTCGATGCTCGTGGCCTCATGAAGAAACTCTTCGACGGTTTTCGGTGAATTTCGTATCATTCCGGCGAAAAGTTCTTGCTTGACGCCACGCATGAGTAGGCGAAGCTCTTTCTCCTCGGACATATCGGGGTCGGCGTGGCGGAACAGGCGCGTCGTCTCCTCGGTGAAGATCGCTATGCTTTCGTTGGGTAATTGCACTCGGGCTTCTAGCATAGCTTTGGCCCTTTCCTTACGCGCGAAGCACGTAAAGGTCCGCAGGAAGGCGCTACGGAACAGGTCCCACGTTGTCAGGGTCGACTCCCGATTCTCAAACCACGTCCTGGCGGCGTCTTCTAAGGCGAAGTATACATGCCGCAGCTTGTTGTCGGAGTACCAGTTGTTGAAAGTCGCGATTCTTTCATACGTCTCGAGCCAGGTTTCTGGATCTTCAGAAGCTGATCCGTGAAAGGTTGGTGAGTCCCGAGGTAGTTGCAGCAGAATGGGGGACGCTGGGGCAGCCATTGGGGTTTGTGACTTGGGCTTGATCCCTCTGGGCTTCTCGGGAAGAGGTCTGTATTTCGGTCGCAATCCTTGCTGCCTACGGCTTGCTCGACTGGTCCTTGGGGACGTTGGTGTTGTCTTCGGGTTTCAGGATTGGATCGCGGCTTTGAGGAGGCGTTCGGTACATGAACGTGCTCAGCACCTCGTAGTGACGGTGAAGAAGGCAGCAAAACTATGATTAACGAAACTAGCATTTTATTGGGCGAACTTGTGCCCTCAAAAGCAGGCTACACTCAAAGAACAACGATAGTGGTGAACACACTCGGCGATCGTCGAAAACCTGATCAATGAGTCAAACACGTCGGCTTTTACACATCAGTCGTCGAATGTTACAGAGGAATCGCTGGGACCCGCTTGTCTTCCACAAAGTTCTACGTTATTCGCGTTGCGCATACATGCAGTCAGATTACACAGGGTTCGGTGACAGTCAGCAGATGGTACCATCGATAACATTCCAGAAACTTCCGATATATGCAGGCGCGTCCTGCGCTGTGCGATAACATTTGTTAGGCGGTCGAGCGGTAACCCGGAAAAGATAAACAAGTACATGTGTCAATATGTTCGTGGAACGAGTTGCGGCTGGAGAAAACGCCAGTTGCGTTTAACTTTTCCTTTTGCTTCATTATTTCCTCGATCGAGTGACGACTGTTACGTTCGACCTGCGGAGGATGGCGATCTTCGGGGAAGCGACAGTACCCAACCGAACGGTGGCTCGCTTTGAAAGGACAATACGACAGTCCCCAGCCCATCGGCGCCACCATGTCTAGGCGCGATAGGCGAGCCAAGTATTGTTTGTGGATTTGCCGCCACCGTCACGGTTTGTTTGAAGCGGTGGAATACCTGGAAGAAGGTGTTTTGCGGTTCCGTCTCACCGGTCTTAGAAGTCGTCAGTCAATGGACAGACGCGGTGTTGGATTTGGAGACGATCCCACCGCTGTCAACCAGATGTTGGATCTTGAGGACAATACCAATCGCTGTCCTCCAGATTTTGGACCTTGCCGTTGGGTGCGGGATTTGGCCGAGGTTGAGGAGGACGTTGAGATGAAAACTGGAGGTTTATTTACATTTCTTTTACAGTGAGAGTACCAAGAAATTAACAGTCATAAAAGTCATTACGGGCCGGCAGCAACTCGGACGCTGCGGCCCGTGGCAAGAAGCTCGAAAGAGATGAATCAAGGAATGCTCTCTTGCTGCTCCCCGTCTCTGGCTTTTCAGCCCTTCGGTGTCTCGAAGTCGCGTCACGTTCGGCCAATCGGCGAGCCCGCTCAGGTGACGCCATTTTCGGCCAATCGGCGAGCCCGCTCAGGTGTCGTCATTTTCGGCCAATGGTAGGCGCCCGTGCGATTGTGTCACACCAGGCGCCGAGGGTCGCTCCTTGGGCCCCAATTGTCCGAGTGCTTACTTCTCTCTGCGGTATTGCCATCTTGCCTTGTAAGCGTCGTCACAATAGGCGGATGGGGGCGACGTTTCAGTGCTGCAAAGCAGCTTTGCTCGGTACCCACGTTACCTGGAACCGTGCCAGGCTCCCGCTACACTTTCGGGAAGAGTCAAGCAGTGAATAGCTCCACCTGCGTCGCACGAAGTGGGGGACGCCAACTCGTTTGCACGTGCAGCACCTCGGGAACGGGGTAGATGTGCTTCTGCGCTCCTTAATTAGCTGTGGCGCGATTCGATGTGGTCTGGTGAACTCGAAGGAGGCTCAGGAAAAGGTCCCGTATCTAACAGCGGCGGCCACTGTTTGCGGGGTGAACTCTGGGACCAAGAGGCGCCTGCTCAGGGCAAGACCCGTGTCTGCGAGAACCCCCTCACCTCAATGTGGTTAGGGAAACCTGTGAGGAATTGAGTGTGCAAACCCTTCCCCTCAAAGGCAGGTTGGTTACGATGACTTTGGACGCTCCGAATTGGTCGACGGTTGACGGGCTGTTTCCCTCACCTAGAGATCTAGGGAGGACAGAGTGTTTATAAGCAGCCGTGGCGCGGCTGGTGAGTGTGCACTCTTTCAGTCATGTTAGACTGATGAACTGTAACGTTCTCATGTAGATACTGTAAATAAATTCCGTATTCCTCGTTCTCGATGAGAACAAGTCCCTCCTTGCAACAACGTCCTCAGCGTGGATGAGTTGGATGACGGCGTGGGCCAGTTACCATCTATTTCATGCCCGACTCCAATCATTACACGGCTCGCCGCGACGCTGGCAGATCCTCGGAAGCATATAACCGCGATGTGGGTTAGATAAGGTGGAAAATAAATAATGCGAAACAGCGAGTATCATCAGATCCTGCCATAACCGTTAAACCCAGAAGCAATATGACTCTCACCCGTTACCTCGTCTGGCTTTTCCCTAATTGTACAGCACTTTTCGTGCAAAATTGTAAACTGGAAACAACAGTCGCAAGGAGTTGAGAAATTAAGCGATCTACTAAGAGAAAGAGCCAAGGCAACAGCCAAACAGGAAGGAAAAGCGAAATTTAACAAATTTAACCGTTGTTTGTGAAAATATTTATCGATCAACATCTTTTTATTTAAAAAGGAAGTAGAGGAAACGCGGCCGGAAGTAGAGAATAATTCCGTGAGTTTTGAATGACGCTTCTACAGTTATCAATTGAGCCGCCTGACGTAGCCATGGAACTTCTCTGCTGTGCTAATAACGTGAGTGTTTTTCTAACCTTCCGTGGTGGGCGCAGTACGTCTAGAATCGCAGCGTCCTGCGCTCTACGCGGTTGTACGGGACTGGTGACCACGCATCGTTAGGCAACTTCCCAAATACATCAAGGTAGGCCCTATCCCCACAAGCCGGTCGTCGCCAAGCTCGCGCGAAGACTTTAGAGACAAAATATGGCAGTCTACCACCACACTATACACAGATGCCGAGCAGTACCCCCAAAAAGAAGCCATGACGGCCAGCGTTGTCTACCATAACCTTCAAAAGGTGGTCTCGATGACGGTCCGCACTGCCAGCGCCCTCGTACAGAGGAGACAGTCATCGCCTTGGCCATCACCTCAAGTCTATATATATACGCTACTAGAAATCTTTATTCTACACTTTCGCTTGTTGACTTGTTCTTGGCAGTGTTCTTCCTGCGCTTCTGTCATGCGCCAGTCCGTTTGATGTGGTTCCTTGTTTGTCAAGGAGAGGTGTATCTCGCAAGCGTATTTGTGCGGTACACCTTAATTATTTCAATTATCTTTTGTTTACGCGTCTTTATGGCGAATGGTGGGCACTATTCACATTTGTAATAGTAAAGGTACCCCCCCCCCCCCTTGGTTTGCATATAAAAGTTACCTTGGGTTGCCCCCCCCCCCCCCCCGAGAAAGAAAATCCTGGGTACGTGCCTGGTAGTTAGTCACCATGGTTAACCTCCAGTGGAACTGTCGCCGCCGCCCGAAGGTGCCGCAGTGGAACACGCGCTCGTTGCGACGGCGTCAAGCTGACCTCTCGGAGCGTATACTGCGGGGCGATTACGACGTACTCGCACTGCAGGAAGTTGGTGTGTCGGCTGAGGCGCTCCGACTCCCCGGCTATATATCGGGTACTCCAGCGTCACGACGTTCTTCGTGGCGTCCTGCTCTGCGGCCCCCTGCCTGGTCGCCGGCCATTCGCAAGCTGCCCCAAGCTGTCCGGTCTACGTGCGCTGCTCCATCCCTCACGCCGAGGTACCGGTTGCTGACGTGACCAGCGGACCAATGGAGTGATATGCGGTGACCGTGGGGCTCGGATCTACGGACAATACTGTGGCGAGCATCTATGTGTGCCCCTGCCGCCCCTAGGGCGCTCGCTGCCTGTTGCCGCTGTCTGCCCGTCTGGGACAAGAGAGCGTGCTCTGTGGTGACTTCAATGCACATCGTACAGCCTGGGGTAGCCGCAGCTGCAACACCCGCGGCAACGCTTTGGTAGCTGCTACACTTCAGGCTCCTGGGGGGTCCGATCACCTTGTCATCATGCTGACGCCCGTGTCCGCTCGATCCCCTAGGTCAAGGTCCTGCACGTTGATCCACTGGGATGTTTCCGTCGGATCCTCGCCAACAATTCCAGCGGGGAAATTATGCGGGCTATTCAGACAGTGCAGCGGCGGCCACCGTCCAGGTGACCATACAGCCAGCCCAGTCCCTACCGGACCTACGGCTGCTTAATCTGTAGGCCGCACGACGCCAAGCAGAGCGCCGCGCTCTGCGGACCAAGCGGCCTCAGCACTGGACTGTCTTCCGCCGGATAGACACCGTATGTTGACGCCAGGCCAACCTGAGGCGTCGGCAGAATTGGCAGAGTGTCTGCTCAACCATCTCGGGTGCTCATCACGGTTCGAAGGCGTGACAATTTCTACGATCGCTCCTGCAAAGTCCCACGATACGCCAACCAATTTTTGCCGTCGCGATCACCTTGGGGATCGGCGACGTGGACCTGGCAGAGCGACTAGTGGACCTCTTCTCATACCGGTTCCGGCCGACTCTTGTTCTACCGGTGGACCGAAGCAGGCCCCAAACCAGAGCTGCCTGCTCAGCCACCGCCCTTCCTGGACAATGGAGCAGATTGCAGAACGACCAGCCGATCACGCGCCACGAGCTCTTGTCCACTCTGGGCCGCATGAAGCGATCGCAGTGCACCGGGGTTGCATGGTATCACTTTCCAAATGCTACGGAACCTGGCTCGCCCGGAGAAGGACCGGCTGCTGGACTACTTCAATATCTGGCGGTCTGGCTGCCTTCCAGAGGAATGGTCGATGGCTGTCGTTGTGCCAGTCTTGAAACCGAGAAAGTCTGCCAAGGCACACTTCCTACACGCCCGTATATGTCCCTCACCTATGCTGCCTGCAAGGTGTTCGAGTCTGTAGCATTGGCGCGCCTCGAGTGGATCTCATGAACTCTTCCCGGAACAACAGACAGGGTTCCGTCGTCACCGGTGCACTGCTGACTCCATCGCGGACGTCGTATCGTCCCTGGAGGACGCCGGAGGGTCTGGCGAAGTGGCATTGCTTGTTTTCCCAAATGTTCTCGTGCTGTCATGCGCCGCCGACCAAAACAACTACCGGCGCCGGAAATCATGTTAGATTTTCTCTAGAATGTCCTTTTCACGCTCGAAAAGACATTTCAGCGCGAACATTGTGAAAGCGGACTGGATTTCGCGGCATCGCCCATGCATCGGGAGTCATATCTCGTAACGCAAGGAGCCCCACCGAACACAAAGTTTCAAGGGCGTTTTGATGGCGAGCGGGCTCGTGCAGATCCTCGCGCTCCCTTGGCTCCCTCGCGCAGCTTGTGCAAAGGAGCCAATCACGACCGAAAAATTCGATCCGGATCGGGCTTGATCGCCATCAAAAGTGCGCCGTGTGACACCGGTATTACTTTTGCATTCTTTTTGTACATGATACGCGATACAAGGTGCAAAAGTGTGCTCATTTACAACCTTAACGATTCGTCAAAAAACTCATTGAACGGTAATACTTATATTTATTTAGCAGCAGTAGGGTCAGTCCGCTGAAACGCACATTATAGCGCACATTATAACGTGGAGGAATTTCCTTCATGTTACGGTACTTCATGTTATGAGATGCTAGGAGAATCTAACGAGTTTGCTTCCTCCATGATCTATAGCATCCATGTTAAAGACATTGCAATGATAAAACTACAGTGTTCTTCTGCACATTCTAGGCACTGCAAGGCACTGTAACTGTAGATAAAACCATGTGGACCATATGGATAAAACCTTTGCGAGCGTTGCTCTAAACGGCCTCCAGGGGGCTACGACAATCACGATGGCGTCGACTGAGATGGCTGCATTGTATGCGACAGATGAGAAAGGTATTCTTGCTTTGCATTAATTGTGCATGCCTGCAAGCTTTGCGTGCGGTAATTATATCTGTGCTATAATATCACTCTACTGATTAGGCTAAGGCTTTAACTTACGGGCATCACCGATCGGTTTTTGTTTTGTTTTTTATCCGTGCGGGCACACGGCGTGTGCGTACCCGGCGTTTTGCCTAGGACGGCGATCTTTTTTTCTTTTTGGGTGAAGTATTTACTTTTTTTTTTTTCCAAAAATGTTGCAACATTGTGTGTGAAAAAAAAAAAAATTGCAACGTTATCTAGATTGGTGCCCCGGAGGAGAGCCTGTGCCTTCGCTGCGAAGCCATGCATTTTTTTTTTTTTTTGTTTCCCAAGCGAGTGCCAGCGCAAATCAAACCTCTTATGGACAGTTGGCCTCATGCATGCAGCGAATAATTGATCTCCGAGAGTGCGAGGAATTGCTCTCGAGATTTCTGACTGGGAAAGCACATGTTCGTGTCTTCTCTTTGCTTCACCACAATGCAGCAAATTTTTGCAGTACGACTAGCGCTTAAAGCACGTTTCGGTGTCAGTGCGGTGGTTTCAAAAATAACTGTGGAAATATTTGCGAAGGGGCAGGTCTGCATGCGACTGGCCAAAAATAAGCGCTTCCTCCTCATATTCGGCAAAGCGAGGCGACTCGGTTATGACCTCTCGCAGACACGAGTTTGGGCCCGCTGTGCCTGTTTCGTCGAGTTTAGTGTTCACCAAGAGTGTCCAAAAGACGTAGGATAGACTTCACAGAAATGTATTTTGCATTCTTAGAAATGTTGTGCAAACAACCTTCCCACACTTCTTTAGCTCCATTCATGTCTATCGTTGAACACCTCGTCGTTATTCTACGCAAAGTTGATAAATGTTATTGAAATGTGCTGCCCTCTACTAGTGGTTCACTCGTGATAGTGATAAATGAGTGTGTATAAGGCACTTAGAGGTTGTCTTATCTTTAGCAAATTACGAACTCTTGAAAGAAATGGGCATACGAGATATGAACGTAGGCTGTGGAAGTAGTTGCCAAGTATTTTCATTGTTGTCTGTGCTCTATAGAGGGAGTCATCACTGTAATTGCTTTCTAATTGCCAAACACACCTTGCAGGCTCCTATATACCAGCAACACAAAGACCTGATGGAACTTGGCGCAAGGCACGACGTGTCAAAGATGGCTATGTGCCCCAGGAAGAGGTTCCCCTGTGAGTACCAGTAAAACACAGCATTTTATAAAGCTTATGAAAGACAAATGTGCACCACACTTTTAAATGCTGGTTCCTGGGACCTCTGAACTGTTTAAAATGTCCTTATTACCACTTATGTATAGTGACAATAACAATTTGCACAATGAAAGCTGTCATTACTTTATTACTCTGCTTGCATTAGCATAACTTAAAATGTTTGTGGAAGAATGTAAATGAAAACATCAATTTGCATATAACTACTCGAGAGTGCTCTGAGCAAAGTACACTGAGCAAATATTACTGTTTGTAATAAAAGCATATAGTGTTTACTGGTGCTAGCCAGTTAATTAGATTACCAGGCACTTTTATGGTGCATGTAACCAGATTTTTAAGAAAATGGCCGCCTTTACCCTTGGCCTGGTTCAGTACATGTGTAGTGACATTTGGGAATTCTCGCAGAAATACCAACAGGCATGCGTAGATGAACACTTGCGCAGGTTTTCACATCACCATGCATGGTCTTGCTTGGTGAACAAATTTAAAATGTGTGCCAGTGAAGTTCAGTTTGCCCAGCTTGGATTGCGATTTTCATAACCAAGATTCACGCATAGATCCAGGCTTTCTTTAAGGGGGGTCCGAGTTTGAGATGGTGATTGATGATAATGACTGCACAGATTATTATGATCAATAATAATAATGAATTTGCATCGCAGGTGAGCATTCTAACATTTCTTTTTTAAAGAAGCATTGGCATTCAAGCATGTCACTTCTGTGCTGGCCCCGATGGAACTGATTGCCTGAAGCATATAGAGACTGTAATAATGTAGCTCTACGTGAGTTTTGGCTGGATGTAAAAGTAACAAAAATATTTAAAAGTAAGCATGCCGGCTGTGCGCCCCGATAGTGAAGGGGCAGTACTTAATATAGTCAAACAGGATTTATACTATGTTTTGTGTAGCTTGGCGGGTAGAGCAGAGTCCAACATCCGTGCCAGCTTTCTTTACCACGAGGTTTTTATGTGCTGGCAGGTTCTCTTCAGTAATCATTAAGTCTCTCTTGTCTCTCCTGAGCAAATGAGCAGTAACAGCTGAGAAGAAGGGCAAGAGTTTGTCATGTGCTGTAGGCCCGGTGCTGAGCACACAAATTTTAAGGTGGGGGGAGTCAGGACATCCGGACATCCATCATGAACCTGCACATGCCAAGGATTAGTATATCAAAATGCGTGGTGCAGATAACCTTTACTGTATTAGCTGCACATTTACTGGCTGCACACATTTTTCAACAGTGCACCTGTTAAGAAACTATGGTAGTTGCAGATGCAACAATTGTGTGTAACCTATTTATGTTGGTAGGTTGCAAGTTTGACTGTGCTGTGTAGTTTACCTGGAAAGAAAGACTATAGTCTTGTATAAGTATGTTGCTTTTGTTGGCATTGTGCAGGTATGAGAGCAAAGGAAAATTGTGGGCCAAGAGCCAGTCTGGGACCAAGTACCCTGTTGGGCTGTCAAAAGCAGAGATTGAAGAGTATGAAGCTAAACAAGCGGCACAGCAGCAGCCAGAAGCAGCCAAAAAGAAGAAGAAGAAAAAGAAGGCTACTGGCAAATGTGCCGAGGCTTCTGAAGCTGCCGTGGAGCAGCTGGCAACATCTCTGGAGTCGCAGGTCAAGTTAGAAGAGCCAACGCAGCCACCATCTGCTTGCGCTGACCCTGCCAAGAAACTGCGCAACTTGCGCAAGAAGCTGCGAGACATAGAGCAGCTGAAGAGGAGGATAGAGTCTGGCGACCTAGCCAACCCTGAACCTGAGCAACTTGAGAAAGTAGCACGCCAGGGCGAGATTGAGGCACAGATAGAGGAGCTTGAGCTTGACGGCATTGAATGAGAAGTTTGCTGAAAAGGTTGGCAGCTCAGCACACGCCCGAATGTGCGCCATTGGCATGTCCAGCTTTGCTGCCCTTACCGCACCACCTCCGGAGACTGCTGCAGCAGCACCCCATACCGGTGAAGCTGTGCCGAGATGCCATTGGCCGCGCTTGTGTGTCCTTCCCACGAAAGGTGTGCTGCCCAACGGGACACAGTTCTGGACGCTGTGGCTTCTGTCCAGGCAGACCTCGCCAGCCACCCATTTTCAGTCATTGTGCCGATTTGTGCATGAACCACTTCAACCATGATGCATTTGAAAGGTTTCCATGCAGATGCCCGACCTCATAATCACACTTGCACTCTCCCATATGGGCTCTCTTCTTGTCCCTGTCAAGGCAAGCTGGAAGCAGATACCTCGTTATTTAACCTTCGTGCAACTCGAGTGAACTTCATATTTGGCCCAGGCCATGAGTTTTGGGGACTGGTCACAATGTGATCTGTGTGCAGGACTGCATTTTCAGCCGAAGTTTTTATGGTCTTCAGCATGACAACCTATATAAATGTCGGTCTGGTTGAAACAAAGGGATGGAATATTGTGGAACTATCACATCTGTGCTGATTGCATAACACCATGCTGCAAGATGGCCCTAAGTCTGAGACACATATCCTTTCATAATCATGCACTTCATCACAGACCATCGCAAAAGAACTGAGAATGCAAAATTTTCACATAATTTTTATTGTGCCATTGCTCACAAAGAGCTGACTGTTTAGTCAGGTAGATGTCCACAAGCTCATTGTCGGTTTGGGAAAGGTGACTGGTTGACAAGCTCTGAAAGAAACCATGCAAGACACAAGAGGTTAGTTGCTGCAGTTTCTGGACATTTTACGAGCCTCGAGATGTGACATTTTGGCAGGTTGATATACTGGGCTATGTCTAGTAAAAAAAAAAGAAAAAAAAAACTGAGTAGGCCCGCATGTAATGAAAAAAAAAAGTGTTTCAACAGAACATTAAAATGAGTTAACAAAACATTTTGCACTGTGATGTCATTTCTTAAAGGCAGCAAGAGAGAAACAAAAGAGCCTTCCCAGCTTTCCAGGTGCAAGCAAAACTGATGGAATGTAAAGATATGTCCACACTAAAAAGAAAAAAAAAAAAACTGTGCTAATCATTACACTCACTGTGTTTGACCCAAAATAAAAATCCAGTGGAAAGCTATGGTGAACGTACAGAATAGAAGTAAGTTTTCACAATTGTGCTACGTATCTATTCCATGCCCCTGCATAAATGAGAGAAATGCAGATTCTGATGAATGTATGATTGACTGGGAACATATCAGCATAATTTGAAAAATAACTTGGCAGTTTCCAATAAGGCTAACACTAAAATCAGGCGCAATAATTTGAAGATCCACTTCTGCAATGCCAAGTGATAATCGAAGCTGCCATAAATGTCAGATAGTTTGATTTCCATACAAAAACAAGATGTAGCAAGAATATAGGGCATTTGTGGTAGATGCCCATTTAAACTGTCCCAAGCAAGCTTACAAACTGCACAGTTTTGCAGCAAATTATGTGAAAAGTATTTCTGAACAGTCTTGCCACACCTGCAAACACTTTCAAGTACGAAAAATTCAGATACAAGAGGTTAATCTTAAACATAAAATGACATCAAGGGCGACTTCAATGTGGCAGTGTTGAAATTGCAGTTTTCCAATAATTCCATCACAAGCTACTCCACATGCCTAAGAGAAGATCGTAGAATACTTAACCAAGAACACTAATTTGCACAACTTCAAATAGTACAAGTGGTGAAGTGGCGCAAATACACCAGCACCCTCATGATCAACGATTGCGTATATAGAATGGCGATACGGGCAAGACATTGCAACGAATGTTTTTCTCTCTACAAACAGCTATACCGCACAATACATGCCATGCCACATTGTGTTTTTCAGCTGAGCACCAACCCCTCTTTTAACTTTTATCTTGACTGAACCAGTCCACGGCATGTAGCGCTGCTCCTCCTGCCCAAGTCAAATAATGGTCTTTGATGTATGTACTACAACTTTGAAAGTGCAGCACCCTAGCTTAGACTTGGTATGGCTTGCAGTGTCCTACTGCAACAGCATTTAAAGCTTGATACTTGGTTATCTGTCTGTCCATTCTTTCCATTTTGCCACCGTCATCTGGCTGCCTTTCACCACACAAAATTTTGAATGTTTCATTGATGTAGTTTTCTTGTGTCATTTTTGTGTCGGAATGTCATTGTAAACTTTTGCAGTTAAGTTTAAGGGCAGGGGACGTGGGAGGAGGGGGTATCTTCTCAACCCTACTCCTATTGTAGAATATTTTAATGCACGAGCATTCTTTGCCTACCCCCACCCACTTTGGCTTGACTGGGCAACTGACTGCCTAGAAACTATGACCGCTTAAAAAATAATTTGAAAAAATTTAGTCGTCTGTGAGGAACGAAACTTGGATCTGCAGCATGATGAGTAACCATCCTTGGCGTCAGGTTAACAGTCGACAAGAGGCACAGAATTTTACGTATTGCACTTCAGCATGCACCATTTCATGATTGCTCTCTGGGGGCACAACAGATAAAGTGAACAATGATGTGAGAGACGTTGAATCAACTGTACATTGGTGTTTTGCAAATGCTCTTGCATAACTTCATCATAGATGGGTTCCCCCGTAATTTTTTTCCACTGCCTTCTGATCTCGAGGTCTAAGTGAATTTGTCATGGCACAAGCGATGTGCTTGTTGACATACTTTGCCTTCAGCCTGTAAAGGACTCGATGATGCTACAAATGCGCCAATCGCGCCAAGTGGCAAACTCGGCTACATCCTGCTACATTTCAGAAAAATGTGAGAAATCCGAGCCTGCTCTGCTCCGAAATGGGCTGGGCCAGTAGCATCACTGAAGACTACTACCAGCATGCTTTCCAGCATAGTGAAATCAGTCTATTGCCACAAAAGGTTATAAGAGGCTAAAGACCAGGAAACCTTGACACAAAAAAATTGTGTGGATCCCACTTGCCGGAGGAAGAACTTCGTCTTCTAGGAAGATGCGGAGGAAGAATTTCTAGTCTATTGAGGTCTTTTTCACAGCGAAGCTGTTAAAGGGAGTTCCACAACATTTTTTGTACAGTGGTGAAGGCTGGTGTACAACAGCCTGGTCGATATCAAATGTAAATGCAACACAACGTGTCAAAGCCCCGAATTTTCTTTTGAAGCAATTGATCAATAATTATAAAATAAAATTTACCATGCATATCTCATTTGAATTGACAACTTATAAACACTTTTTTTGCCAGCAACCCATAATTTTTTTGTTCTCGTGCCACATTATACCAGCTCCACATTAGAAGTCAGCTAGGAATTTGTGCGGCTGCGGCAGTAAAAGCCGTCTCCACAGTGCTGCAATGCAGTCTTGTGTGGGAGCCTTCACCAAGAACAGACAGCCACAACCATACTAAAACTAAATTCGAGCAAGGCTGTGAGAAGTAGCTTATACAGCTTCGCTGTCCTTGATGCATTAGTTGTCAGATTGGCATACATCTGTTAAGGATTTTTCTTTATTGAACAAGTGTGTGAACAGCTTACCTGCATGCACTAACTGGCATGGAGGCAAATTGCACAAGTTCAGGATCCCTGCTGACCCACTAGAAAAAAAGACATTGAAATGACTTAGGGGAAAGGAAGATGGTAAGCAGTTGCAAATATCTATACGAAGCACAAGTGCTAATCACCTTTGTAAGCATACTCCAAAGCACTGGACACTGTCCGCATGTCTGCTTCGATGCTTTTTGCCCAGTTTTCAATGTCGCCAAGTTCCTGCATGCCAAATAAGCATATTACATATTTTTCGCATAAATATGTAAGCTTGCATTAACCCTTAGGGTTCCACGCGTTTGTCTGGCATGCAACAAATTGAATTTGTAAGGAACACATTAGTGGACTTTTTAGCAGGTATTAGCAGGCTATTTGTCTATATGTCGCAGAACATTTAATTTCTGTTTATTTTAAAAAGGAAAAATAATGTGTGGCAATCATTTTGATTAGAATTGGTGTCCCAAAAGCAACACTGCCTCTTCACTGATGTCATCGTCCGTTGAAGACACCTTGTAATCGACAACAAAGGCCTCTCAATCTCAGTTCATTAGATGTTTTTGAATTTCTGCATTAAAAAAAAAACGTTTCGGCTTATGGCAACAGTGACGGTCAGTATGTTTTGTCACGTCATCTTTCGCATACAAGCAAAACCTACCAAAAAATTTTAGTTTAACCAACTTTTCAATAGATGGCGCAACAAGTTTTCATATTTAACGGATGCTTCACACTCACAAATTATCTCAGGCTCAGCCAGGGCTGTGCACTAGCAGCCAAACAAGTATACTCGGGCATGGCACTTAAAGCGTTCTGAACAACTAATAAACTCTTCTGAAAGAGCACTACAGTTTGTGCTGACTCGCAGCATTTTTCCACGGCGAACATAACATTGCATTGAAGCATCCTCCTGTAAATGAGCATGTGAGGGTACCATAGTTGCAAAATTCTGACGCACACCTTTTTTTAAATAAAAGGTGCGTTCAAATCTGCTTGCGCGTTACAATCATAACTAATTTCACTCAAAATCAAAAACGAGACCGATTCTTACTAAAAAAAAAAGTTCAATGCAAGGTAGCTAGCTGCACTACCATTGAACAGGTCGTCTAAAGAAAGCGACACTCGGGGGGAGAGAGCGAGAGAAAATTTTATTGAATGTCCATGCTGGTGTCAAGGGGAGTGGGGGCCGGGAGACTAGCCCCACTGGAGCTCCCCTTCCTCAGGCAGCGGCCAGCTGGACTGCCCAGAGTTGGTTCTCCAGGCATACTCTGAGCAGTAGATCCTCCCACTGCTCGGCTGTGGTGATGTTAAATGTAGGGTTGGTGCTGTGTTTAACAGTGTGTTGCTACTGGACATACCCAGATTATGTGGTTGAAGTCGGCGCAAGCCACCCCGCACACTTTTCATTGTGACGTGTAAACATCTGGGTAGATGAGACTGTACAGCGAGGGTGTGGGGAATGCAAATGTCTGTAATAATTGCCACTTCTTGAGTGATTTGTCAGGAGGTGGGTACTTCATTCTTGCCTTACGTTAATGCATGAGGATTTCACCTTACGTAATCAGACATCGCAAGGTGGCTCCATGGTGCATGGAATGCCCTCTCGCAGACAGCGTTTGCGCAAGCCTTCAATAAGTGCGGCATTTCTAACGCATTAAATGAAACTGGAAATTACTTTCTGTGGTCGGTAGATAGCGAAAAGGAGATGTCATTGAACTCCAATTGTGACTAATTGCTAAAATTGAGCTGTGTGCATGTCTTTGTATGTTACATGCAACACGGTATGCGTCTACTTGGGTTTCGTTACTTGATTTGCACGGTAGAATCGGCAAAAAGTTATTTTTAAATTTTTTTCTACATTTGGGTGGTAATATAACTGCACGTTACAATCGGTGGGGTGGTAGAATCATGCAAATATGGCAGATGCTTTAGTGTGAGCATTAATATAGGTAGACTGCAGAGCACATGAGCGTGCTGCCAATAATTCTTGCAGGTTGCAGATACTAGAATGACGTGCCATATGTGGTCCTTAGAAATGTGAACTTAAAATATAGTTCTCTACTTGGTTAAGTGTACTCTTCATAGTCCTGATGTTGCAGAAATAAACCAACACTATGCTATGAAACAATAATATGCATCAAAAAGTGGGCAAGGCCGCAGCAGCACCGACAGGATGCTTCATCGCGTCTTGTTTCTTGTGCAGTTTTTTTACTGTTCACCTGGAATCTTCAACACTGGCTTTTCTTCGAGGTTCTCCGAAATGGATGGGTCCATTGACCATGCGCTGCATTTGTAGCTACAGCCTGTGCCTGCGTATGATGGTCTGCGTCCGAACTGCTCCGTCACCTCCCCGTGTGACAGCTTTGGCAAGTGCGATAGTAGTGCTATCGTCGCGCCATATCCCAATTTATATGTGACATCATCGGATGGCCTAATAGGAGCATGCTCTTGGTCAATAACATCAACAACACAACGCTTAAAAGTCTTGGACCCAGCTTCCCTCGTCAGTACGCAAGACCGTGTAACTACTTAAACCAGTATGTAACTACTTAGTTTATACTTTATGTGTATGCATTTCGCTGTTTTGCTGCTTTAAAGAATCGATGAAAATGATTTTCCAGTTCTTTGACTGTCACATAAATGTTGTGTCCTTGTTGCTTTCACTTTATTTTTTGTTCACCACTGTTTTTATCCACTCCTGCAATAGCCCTCCTATGGGGCTGTAGTATGTACAAATAAAATAAAATAAAATATTTGGCAAGCTTTTTAAGCATAGGAAACATAAGTGTCGCCTCCTTTCATTGCTGAGCTACTTTGAAATAGGTTGCATTAATGGCTAATGGAGGTGAGCACACAGACTGGTCTAATTGTTCATTATTACAAGAATATGAGTTCAAGATGGTGATCCCTTCACATTAAGTAATAGGATTTCAACGGGATTGTCCACTTTATGCACACAGTTGATTCGGTCTTTGATGCAGTACCGGTTGGGAGTTTCTTGAATATGTCTTGTTTGCTCACACTTGGTAATTTCCTGTTCAATCCAGTGTGGCCAAGGGGGCACATAACTTACCTTCAGCGCATGGTTGAAGTTGTCTACCAAATGGAGCCAATTGGCTGCTTGCTTGCTGAAGTTGGTGGCATTAGTATGCAGCTGTTTGGCCTCGGCATCAAGTTTCCTCTGGTTCAAGTAGGCTTGTGCCACTCTACAAATTAGTTAAGAGACGTTTGAAATTCTTAGTGCAGCCGTATGACGAATGCAGGATTCACTCGACAAATTAAATCGTTCCAAACGCTCACCCGACGTTAAGATGATCTACCATCGCCGATGTCAACGCGCTTGCAGCAGCTGTGGCTTCCTTTTTCTTTCGCTCTGCAAAATGGAAAAGCTGCGTTGTTTCATCAGGCGGAATTGACACTCGGCGATCTTTGCACACCTTGTTCTTCCCTCCTCAAGTGCTGCCGCTGTTGATGCTCCTTTAAGAGGCTCGACAGCATGTCGACTGAAACCTGCGGAACCTACTAGCTGCAAGCGAAAGACGAAATGGACAATAGGTCATACACATCAATTAGGAATCCCGCAGCAATACAGTCGTGCGAACCACACACACGAAGGTATGATCAGGATTGACTAACTTCATTCACTCGTTTTCGCGAGGGAGAAAACACGCCGCGTTTTACAGAATGAAATCCAACGGGCAGAGCAACGTTGGTGCAGACTCATGTGTAGTACAGTGTACTGTACCATTGACTGTACTCATGTGCGTACCTGAAACAGCGGCGGTTGGGCTACGGGCGCAGCCAACTGTGTATCCAACAAGGCGTTACATTAGCATCGTAACGATTGCTCGTCAAAGTTTGACTTTACGACCAACTAGTCATCGCTGAAATCTAAAGGTAGCGCACATACCTCACACAGCTCAACGACAGCGAACACAACACACACACGGCCGGCACCAACCGACCACCCCGCACGGTCATGTGACATCCCCCAATCACGGCTGACGCTTCGTAGGCTCCACCTCCACCACCATGTCATCTATTTACGTACGACTAGAGTCTACGTACGACAAAAGGGAGCAAGCGCGCGGTTGGCTCAGCTGTTGTTGAACGTGGCTGTGCATGCGCGAACATTTCCTGCTTGAGTGTACGATACATAATAATGCGATAAAATGATAGCGCGGTTGCCCCATCGTCAATTGAGACTCATGTGCTCTTTATCGTAACGGTAGCCGAATTACTTAGTGAATTTTTCCGCGTTCGCTTATTAACATGCCTGAGTGAACTCAGCTGCTTGCAGAACCATGACGGTGAAGGTGGCTTTTACGCTCGTCTTCGCGTTCATTGCGACTACTACACGTCAGCAAGTAGTGGGCCAGAACACCGACAGTTCGCTCGTTTTGCTTCAAGTGGTAAGCAGCATGTGTTCATCCATTCTGGGCGCGCAGGAGGAGTGAGTGCATTTGGCTGGCATCCAGCCGGCTTCATTTCTGAGAGGACGTTGACTGCTATCTGTTGCGCGGACCAGCAAAGCTAGATATATCGTGCGATGTAAGCGCCATGGGCACATAGAACAACGGAAAACAACCGAAATGTGAAAGTGTGTCGGATATCGGGGGCTAAAGCTTTCTAACATCTTGTCGTTTTTCAAATCGCAGGTGTACAGACACGGGGACAGGACACCGATTAGAACCTTCAAGAACGACCCTATTCCAATCACAGCCTGGAAAGAGGGACCTGGGCAGCTGACCAAGGTGTGAATTTCATTGCTTGTAATTCGTTAACTGCCTAATCGCTATCGCGACACAGTTATAAAGAAGAGGTGTGCGTTGTTAGAAGGAAGTTCTAGTTCAGTGAAACATTTCTAACAGTTTGCAGTAAGTAATTTTCATATATAGGCACGTTTTCAGGCTCGGAGAAGCTATACCTTTTACAGCTAGCAGTCAGCACACCATGCACAAGGGCCCGCCACAGGCCCGCTGCCATTGAACAAACCTGAAAAAATGCTGCAACTGGAGAATCTCCACCCTGTCTCACTTACGTCATGTCTGGGCAAAGCAATAGAGCATGTGGTTTTAACACGCCTCGCCGAGCATGTAGAGGAACACCAATTATTCCCACCCACCCTCTTTGGCTTTCGGCCAGCTGTGTCTACGCAAGACATCATGTGGATGCTCAAAAGGCACGTTGTGGATGCCGGAATCCAGGGGGCAGTGCGCACGATCGTAAGGCTCGATGTGCACAAGGCGTTCGATAACGTCAGACACAAGGCCATACTCGGAAACCTATCAGACATGAATGTTGGGGCACGGGCGCGCAGATACATCATTGCCTTTCTTCGTGACCGGACAGCCACCTTCAACATTGTAGATATCAACAGCCCTCAGATCAGTCTCGGCGCTAGGGGTACACCTCAGGGTGCAGTACTATCTCCTTTTCTTTTCAGCTGTGCAATGAGGAACCTACCCAAAGGCATGGCATGGCGGATCCCGCTCATCCGCCATGCCATGTATGTGGACTATGTTACCATTTGGACAAGGCAAGGCAATGCCCGGGTCATCAAACAGGCATTGCAAACAGCAGCCGACACGATACAAGCCTACGTGGCCGGCAGCAGCCTCAAATGCTCCTCTACCTAGTCAGAACTGTTTATTGCTGGCAAAACAATGCAGGCAATCAAAACTACACTGCAAATTGTAGTCAATAAAGAAGTAGTACCCCAGGTCGCCGCCATAAGAGTACTGGGGCTCTTTCTAGAGGAAAAGAACTCGTGCAAAGGAACTATGAAGAGACTGGCAAGCACCTCTCACCAGATAATTGGATGCTGCGATGTATTACTGGCTGCAAGTTTGGACTCCAAAAGAAAGAGGCATGCAGGCTAATCCAGGCTTGCTTCGTCTGCAGGATAGCATACAAATGCCCTTTCCTTCAACTACGAAAGATCGACACTTTTTTTCGTTCAGTCTGCAGAGTAGCCGCCGGACTTCCTACATGGGCAAGCAACAAAAGACTGATGCAATTAGGACTCCATAACACCATCACCGAAATCGTGGAAGCGCAGAGAGCGGCGCAGTGGTGGAGGCTGTCATGCACACAGCAAGGGCATGAGATCCTACAACTCCTGAATCTGCCCCCCCACACAGGAACCACCAAGAGAGCGAAAATTCCGAGAGACATTAGGAACAAACTGGTCATTCCACCACCCCCGAAGAACATGGGAGAACACAACAAGAAGCGCCGACGCGCACATGTGAAATCCTTTAAGAAGACTCTAGCAGCCAAACCAGCCGTGTATGTGGACATCTCACCTGTGGGGAATGGCACATATGCGATAGCGGCTGCGGACGGAACGGGGCAGATTCTCCGAACCAAGGAAATCGCAGCGAGGTCTATCCTAGAAGTGGAAGAGGCCACCATTGCTAGTGTAACCGCAGTCGCAGGGACGCTCTTCATAGTATCGGCCTCAATGGCAGCGATCAAAAGCTTCATATCGGGCCAAGTAAGCCAAACTGCAGCAGAAAAACTACAGAGGCCGGAGATAAGCATCAGGCTTCTCTGGGTCCCTAGCCACGAGGGAAACACCGGCAACGAAGCTGCCCACCTCATAGCCCATGCAACTACTAACCGGGCCGAGGGGCAGCCTCCTCTAGAAAACCCTGAAACACTGTCACTAAGTTACGGAGATCGCCTCCATCGGCAAAGACAGGAACGACAGATTTACCCGCCTCCATGCAGCGGCCTAAACAGACAACAGGCCATGGCCCTGCGCCGAGCTCAAACGTGCAGTGTGCTCAGCCACAGGAGACTAGCGGCCATCCTGATGGATGACAACGTCTCGGCATGTACGTTTTGCGGCTTAGCACAGGCTGGACAGGATCACATTGTATGGGGATGCGACCGCTACCCGCCCCCAAAACAGCTCCTGCGGCTAGCCCCCTCGCCTGAGGAATGGGAGAAAGCGTTGAGAAGTGTCGACCAAGAATCGCAGTACAGGCTGGCAGAATGGACGGCGACTGCTGCGGCCCCCTGGGCCCCGACATAGCCTCCCCCCATGACCTGGCTCCCCCTTCCCCTTCCCTATTATTTAATAAAGTTGTTTCCTCCTCCACCTTCTCATTCGAGAGCAAGCAGGAATCGCCTAGAAATATTTATTTAAAATGTGGAAGAGCAGAGGGAAGACATGCTCCGTCGTGAACTGTGTGAATTGTGACAAAGACTTGAATATCTGGGATGAGACAGATGGTTCAATGCTACATCCTCCCCACACAAGTGCAACTAACATACTCGAGCAACTTCAAACAGAAGGCAAGCGATCGATCAGCCACTTGCAACATATATTTGTCCACGAGTGCACAAATATATTTCAATCTGTGCTGCAGGTAATCGGGAAAACCTTTCCCAAGTTACCTTATTGGTGGTAGCGACAAGAATTACGCAGTCGAAACCAATTGCCGTGGTCGGAGCAGGTAGCAGGTTTTTTCTAAGCTTTCACACTATTAGTAAGCTTGCACACTATTAAGCTTGCAGCACGGACAGAATGGACAAATGAAAGGTGTACAGTGAGTGCAGTATTCAACTGCGACTCATCTTCCTCATCGTGCGTAAATATTTTCTGTCATCATCAGTGCACATCGCATCTTCTTTGTCATGCTAGCTTGAGCTTTTTCAAAAGTGGTGGAGGCCACCTGGCCATGTGGGTGTATTATAAAAGGTGCTGGGTATACGGTTTTAAATGAGAGACATGCACTATCTGTCCCGTGGCAACGATGGTTGGAAGGAGTATGAACAGGTGAGACGCGATAATTAACAGGGGATGTATGCACATTAACCTCGTAAGGTCCACTGAAATTACAGAAATTTGTCGCACAAGCTGGGAGTGTGCACAATACTTACACTGTCTCTGAAGCTTTGGCCAAGGTCTTGTGTCATCTGTGCACTCGTTGCTCACTGTGGTGGCTGAAAGAGTGGCTGTCTGATCCATGCCTGCGGCTGCCTTGGCCATTGTAAACAAGTGAGTAAACACCTCAGAAGGCACTCAATGGTGGGCACTGTCACCTGATTAAATATGGTGGCACCCATGGGTGTGGAGCTGTTATAGGTCTACATATACTCATAGAATAATGTGGCACAGAAGTGAAAACTACAGCTGGCATAAGCCAATCAGGATGCAAACACAGGTGTTTCTATGCTGTGTGTCTTCCATGTTGCAGCAATGTTGGCATCATCTGAATTTTCTTGGAACAGCCTCAAGTATCAGAGCTGTTCGCTTCCTCTTAGAAGACCGATTTAGAGTGTATATTGTCACAGGTGCTAACGAGGGCACAGTTGTCTCAAAATAAATACAAGGTCTGCAGCTGCCTAATGACATCTGAGGCAGACTTGTATGACACCACAAAGAACCAGACGAGGAATTAGTCTGTGTAGAAGACATAGATGGAGCAAACAATGGCATGTGTACTGCCATTGTAATCTTGAAGGCAGGTCGGATTACAACAGTGCTAAGAAAGACACAAGTACAGCAGCAGCATCAACCTTTCACTTTTCATGTTTGCCTTTACTGGTCATGTATGTTTCTTGTACAGTATGTGTGGCTTTAAGGATCAAAGTTCATTGCCTCATATAGCTGTTTGACGTTTTTACATTTGTGCTTGTACTGAAGGTTGTATGAAGGAGTACCATTCATATTACAGCTGGTGCAGTAATAAAGTAGTTTAATTTGTGCATGTTATTTTTTTGCTGTGTAGCTTTCTACAAGTTACACTTGTCACGCCACCATATTTTTTCTCTTATAGGGCCCCTCACCAGGTCTGGCCATTTTGAGCTGATAAGTGCAGAGCACACATTGCACGATAACAATCGTGTCTGCAAAGTATTACATCGCTACATGCCACGGAAAGATCTGAAATTTCAAACGGAACACCGTTTTTCCTTCTCCTCGCGGCCACCACGCTTCAAACCAGAGGATGACATACTCATGTCCCTGCGCCTACATACTCGGGTCCGCACTGGGACGTTGCTCGTGGTGACACGTGACTTCAAGAATTATTCGAGGCACCATCTGTTATTTGTGGGATCTGTTGCTTTAATTAACGAATCGAACATTAGATAAATAATAAAACACAAATGGAATGTCTGCATGTTTTTTGCTTTACTTTGCACCGAAGCAAGAGAGATGTATTTCCGCTTCGTCTGCTTGTTCCCACGGTCGTGTGGTCATGTGCGGAGGTACCGAAAGTATGCCATTTTCGCGTGACCTTGCTCTGCGATCCGCTTGTTCTGCCGAAATATTCGTTTAGCACTGAATTATACCGCTAGTCATGTGTCCTTGTGCACAGTGTGCAAAACCGTGTGCTGTGCGAAACGATAACAGCTCGCACGCAACGCCACCAGTGCAAGTGCGCATTGCTGAAAAAAAAAGCGAGGAGGAGGAGGAGGAATAAACTTTATTAGTTGAAATGAGCCGACGGTAAAATCGTCCGAGGTGGGTGGCGTCCCTAGTCCAGGACGCCGTGTGCGTGAGCTGATAGCTTGGCCCTGCTCACCAGGCGATGCTGGTCTTCAGGACTCGAGCTTGTCAGCTGGGCCTCCCACTGCTCGACGGTTGGTCCGGTGATGGGCGGTGTCGATGGGTTTTGTTGACATTCCCATACCATGTGGTAGAGGGTATTGCGCGTAGAGCAGAAGGCGCATTTGTGAGTATAGCTCGTAGGATACATGGCGTGTAGCAGGGTGCCGTGCGGGAATGTGCCGGTCTGTAGTCTTCGGAAGATCACCGCCTCTTCTCTTGTCAGCTGGGGATGTGGGGGTGGATAGATCCTTCTACCCAGTCTGTAGTGGCTCAGGATATCGGCGTATCTTTTCGGGACGCTATCTTGTTGGTCTACCGGTGCTCGTGAACCTGGTGGGATAGCCCGGAGAATGTGATCTCGGGCAGCGGCATTAGCCGCTGCATTACCCACCAGGGACTCGTGTCCCGGGGCCCAGACAATGTACACTTCTGGAAAATTGTCTCGTTTTTCGAGGATGCTCAGGGCTTGTTTGGAAATGTGGCCCTTTTGGTAATTTCTACATGCTGTTTGTGAGTCGGTGATGATTGTGATTAGGTCTTCCTCTCGCTGGCCCGTAGTGGCCGCCAGGGCTATCGCCGTTTCTTTCACACAGTCGATGTCTGGAGTGCTTACCGAGGCCGCTGCTACCTCTTGTCCTTGGCCGTTGATCACGCTGATAGCGTGGGCCACTCTGTTCTTGTACTTTGCCGCGTCGGTGTATCGGACTTCTCCTTGTTTTGGTCCTTCGTAGGCCTTACGTAGAGCTTTCACTCTCGCTCGCCTCCTTTCTCTGTGGTATTCAGGGTGCATGTTTCTCGGGATGCTGGCCACCGTTATCTTCTCCCTCAGGAGTAGAGAAACCCACTGTTTTGTGGACTCATATTCGACTGGGTAGCCCAGTCTTATTAGAAAAAAAGTGAAGGCAGGGCCCATGACGTATGTGTCATGCGATCCTCAAGGTCTGGCATGGGAGAACACAGAGAAGGAATTTCGCTTGCGGAGGCTAGCAACGCCACCTAGACGAATTTCCTCTAGGTGGCGTTGAGGCTAGACGGGGTGAGTGGAGAGAGAGTCTCGCTATGCAGTGGAGCCCGTCTGTTGAAATCATGGGTTCGCGCCACTGAAATATTTCTATGTCGGCTATTAATGAGCCGATTTGAAAAATTTTCTGCAGCAGAACGCTCCCTAGAGGACACGTAACAACTTCCAGTGTATAACAAAAATCTGCTATGGGGCCTGGTGAGGGGGCCCTTTAATGCAATATAGTTCAATATAGTCACTCTGCGATGTGCTCTTATTTATTGCCAACAGATTGGATGTCTGCAGCATTATGTTCTGGGAAGCCATCTGAGGTCACGTTATGCACACTTCCTTACTGGAAATCCTCATCAGGTAATTGTGCAAAGCAATATTTTCCACTACTATTTCACTGGCAATGTAATGTGCATTGTTGAAAAGTGAATAGAGGTTTTGCATAAAAATGAGAAACTCATTACATGAAGGTCAATGTTCATATCCCCCGATCATTTTTCATCTGACAGATCATTCTGTATGTGCTGCACAAAGCAAAATGTGGACAAGACAAAGGAATTCAATACACGTTGCACTTAAAACACGTTGCATCCTCTTGCTTTGTCCGTATCTTGTTTTGCGCATTATGTACAGTGAACTGTTACCAAGTTGTGAACTCAATTTTCAACTGATGTTTCCACTCCAGAAGCCAGAACATGTACATTGCATACTCATACATTTTGTGGGAATAAACACACACATTAGTCCTATGACATTTGCACTGTCAGTTCGTATGTATGTTTCCCTATTGACAAAGTTTCAGGGGCAAATCAAGACAGATATGCTCACCTGGCAACAGCTGGGAAAGAAAAGTTTAATAATGATTAGTAACTGGTCTTTGTCTTTCAAAAGGTAATTTGTAGCACGCATTGATCCTGTTTACATTTGCTGTTTAAACCAATCATTCACGTATGGGCTGCGTGAGCATCCATGGTGTATATGTGTAGTGACAGAGAATAACCTTATGCATTGCTTTGGTGAAAGTTAGTGAAATTGAAAACTGTTATAATGACAAGTGAAATTCATTACTTGCCATGTTTTGCCCAAAATCTTGTTTTACTTGCTTTGGAATCTGGACAGTATATATATACATTTGTGTTTACAATGTGCTAACTGTGAGCATCACGTGTTCTTCTATGATCATGGACATTTATCTGTGCTTATTTATTTGTTTATTTATTTGGTACGTACTTCTAGCCTTAACGAAGGCTTTGGCAGGAAAGGGTACATTGATAAAAGGGAAAAATACATCATTCACAGAGAGTTCAATGATAGTAGTTTACAAGAGGCCTTGGCTTTGGTTTAAAAACAAGCATATTCACGCACACGTACAGCGATATAGACAATGCACATTCTTGGTGACAATAGAACACATTGTAAAAACCACAGTTTATCACATAGCAATAAAGATATGGTCAGACAGCTTAGACGAAAAAGAATTGAAGGTCGTACAATCAACAACCTCTTGTGGTAACTGATTCCATTCTCTGATAGCTTGTGGGAAGTATGAGTACCTGAAAGTGTCATTGTGAAATCTATACTCAGATAATTGTTTATTGTGCTTTGTTCTTGAAATTCTAGCGTTAGAGTGTACTAAAAACTTGTTTTTGTCTATTTTTAGAGCATTGCTCTGGAGAATGAACAGGAATTTTAGTCTGAGATATCTAGCATGATCGTTAATTGTTGGCAGTCCGGCTAAGCGTAAAAGTTCAGTTGGGGAATCATGACGATGTTATTTATTATAAGTGAATCTGGCTGCTTTTCTTTGTACGCTCTCTAACTTCGCTATGGCACATTTAGTGTATGGGAACCAGCATAAGGTGTCCTAGTCTATGACGAAGTGAATGAGTGATGTGTACACGAGTAGTTTGGTATTGGGTGAAGCGTATCTGAGGGACCGTTTGAAGGAAAAAAGTGCTGAGAGTGA
Organism: Dermacentor andersoni; assembly: GCF_023375885.2. Taxonomy (NCBI): domain Eukaryota; kingdom Metazoa; phylum Arthropoda; class Arachnida; order Ixodida; family Ixodidae; genus Dermacentor; species Dermacentor andersoni. The sequence continues at coordinate 55,430,243 of NC_092815.1, forward strand.
TTTTGTTGCTACGTATGACAAGTGTTTGTTCCATTTTAGATCGGAAGAAATAATGACACCTAAATGCTTGTATTTATGATATTTATGATACCTTATGCTTGCTTAGCTGCGAGTCTGGAGCTCGGACAGGGACCGCTGCCTGGCAAGTGCCCAGTGCCACCTGGCTGGATTCTCAGTGCCTTCTGCAGACTGGGCCTGGAACAAGACCTTCCACTGGCAACCTGTTCCTATACATACCCGTCCAGCTTTTGAAGATGGGGTAGGCACATTGTTTGAATGATCCTTTCTACAGGCATGTAAAATAACGGGAACCGAGGAGCTCAACCTTTCCTTAGTTTAAACAATATGAAGGCGATGGTTAAAGAAGCTCGAAAAAGCAAACAAGGAATTGAGAAATAAAAGTGGACAAGAAGACCAACTTGCCACTGGGAGGAGCCAAACACTCATCTTTAGCATTATGTGTGCAGCGTTGTACTGATTGTTCTTACACATTATATCTGCCATGCTGTGCCAAATAAGAGAATGAATTGGTAGTAATTGCATACAGACTGCAGGAAATTTAAAGGTAGAGCATTGCACTGGTAAAAATTTGGCGGAAATTCCGTGCACTTTCCTGTAATCTCAATATTTTAACAGCCTGTGCACTCCTGCAGGCAGTGGAGCTGTGTGATCACTAAAGCTGTGATATTCATCACGCATGAGTGGAAGACACAAAGACAACGCAATGAACACTTAACAGCTATTTGCTGTAGAACATTGTGACGTGGAACATAACTCATTCTGAAATCTTTCAGAGAGCCTTCAAAGGCTTAACCAGCTTGGTGGCTAGGCTGTTGCGCTGCTGAGCTCGATGTCATGGCTTTGATTCGAGCTATGGCAGCTGCATTTGAATGGGGGCAGAACGCTTGTGAACTTAGATTTAGGTACATGTTAAAGAACCCCAGGTAATCAGAATTATCTGGAGTTCCCCACTACAGTGTGCCTCCAGATCAGATGACAGTTTTGGCATGTAAAGCCCCAGAACTTAGTTAATTTCAGAGGCTCAGCATATGCACAGGGCCAATGAGGAGGTGAATGTGCGAACCTACACACCCTTCTCATACACAAGAGTACTTTAGAGGAATGTCTCCTTACAACTTCGCCTGCCAAAAGCAGATGGTTCTGCATTGTGTTGACAGGTAAACATCGTACACACAAAGCAAGGTTCTGTCTTGTCCTTATCTCTCCTCATACCCCCTTTTTTTCCCCTCTTTTTTTAGTGGAGTAGCATACTAGAGGACTATTGCCTCAGTTTAACCTCTATGGGTTTCCTCCTCCTTTCTCGCTCGTCTCCACTGCTAAATTAAAATTGTCGCTAAAGGCAACATTAGCTCAAGCAAAAGTGATAGATTAGCCCTCTGATGTGTCCAAAATGTCACTTTCACTGATAATGGAGTTTTCGTAAGCAGGAAAATGATGTACATTTGGTACAAGATTGGTCATGTCACTGTGCTAATATGGTACCAGTTCCCATGATGTAACACACTTCATTCATAGTTGCTCACCAGGTGGCCAGAATTAACCTGGGGTATCCCACTACTGCAAGTCTTATAAACAGATTGTTGTTTTGGCACGTAAAACCCCAGAATTTATTTATGATTAGTAAACTATAACAGTTCACTTAAGGTTGTGTTCCATTTCATTGGTAAAAAAATTTACTTTGGACAGCATTATTAAAGTTTTCTACAGAACTCACTGGTGTCTTCAAATTGCTCTGTTGGCATTTTCTGTAGGAATATGATGACCTTTCTGTGGGTGCATGTGGCAGGCAGCACATCCAGTAAAGTATTGCCTCCGTGATCATCGGCACAACTATGCAGGAGATCCCATTTGTCGTGAACGCTCTGAATGTCAGCAGAATTGTGTGGTGCCTTCACTCTGGATTTTTTCTGCAACTAAATAATTTCTTGCCATGAGATGAGCTTCATGAGGGTTATAGAAGCTGCCTAATAACTTAGATTGGTTTAGTGTTGGCTTTTCTTGTTCCCTTAAACCTCATAATTTCTATCTGTTGCATTAACGAGTCGTGTGTTGAAAAGGAAGAAACCTTTTTTGCTGCTCTGCAGATGCTTGTTCCAGGAGAAGCTTATTGCCCTGAAGCTGATGCAGAAGAGGAGCGTGTGAAGAATTCTCCCGAAGGGCAGGCTTTCCTCAAAAAATATCATGTATGTTGTACTTTTGTATTGCTAGCTTCTGGATGCATCTTATTAGTAGCAGGAAAATGTGTGCTTCTTATAGAGTTTGTGTTATAATTGACATGTGTTCACACTTTAATTATGGTAGGCTTTGCCCTGTAGACTGCAGTTTGGTTTGTACTTTCACATGGTTGAAGAAGAGTGTTTGCTCTGCATTAGGAACTTGTATTGGTTGTGAAATGTTTCATGAAATAACCTTAAGCTTAGGCACTGCTTTTTACGTGTCATCTTGAGCGCTGCTCAGAGCGTACTTCTTCTGCTGCTTAAGCGTACTTCTTCACAGTATCAAAGGCATAATGTGCAGCCTACGAGGCATCTGCATCTCTTCCCTAAAGCTTGTAAAACAGTTATGCTTGATAGTTTACACTGTGTTATTTTTGCCGTGCCTTCTGTATGTGGGTGTTTGTTTACCACCGTGGCTAAGTGAATAAGTGCTAGCTATTTCTCACTAACATTTTAAGTTGAGGGCATGTGTTCTCTCAGAAGCCTGGAAATGCAGGAAACCTGTATCTCATTGTGGTGTAATTGATGTGAGATGGCACCATGGATTAATATATACAGGAGAGTGTCACGAATTTGGCCATTCCAGAAAGAGACAGGGGCACGGTGCAAACATATTGGAAACCATTTATGTTAGGAAACAATTCTAACCAAGGAAACCGAACAACAAAGTAATCTCACACACCATAAATTCTATACACTCATGAAAAACTACCAGAACTAGCTATAGCCATAGAGCAAACTAGACCTTAGCTATGTACTGTTCTTCAATTCGACTAAACGAGTAACAAGTAGCCACTAGAAATCGAATGTTCTAACTGTTGCCACTAGTTGCCAGCCCAGCCCAGTGTGGCGTAAGACGTCAGCCTGCATGGTTCTGACGCTGCGTAGGCATTGACTTCCATTGTAAGTGGTGGGGTTGTGGTTCTTTGCCGAGACAAGCATGGCTCAGGATGCTTTCTTGGCCACTCGGCCGTTGTGCCACTGATGTGGCCATGCGATTGCCTCCGTGGCAGTGGGCAGTGGCCGGTAATAGATGCGTTGGGCCGGACTCGGCCTGTGGAGTGATGCCACAGCAATGTAACTGAGGCTCAGGATATGGATCCGCTGCCGCCTATCTCCATGTTGTCCCCTCTCTGATTTGGGTCCCATAAGCGGCTCTTTCCTGTTTCCAGAGCACAGTTGGAGATACGTCTGTCCTGTTCCAAATACTTGTCAGCAATCCCCCACACAGTAGCCTTTGCCTTCTTTTTCTTCCTCTTCATTCACACATCATGTGTCCCAGTTCCTTTCTATTTTCTCTGTGTTTAATAAATGCTCCCAACTTCGTTTCATCGGCCGGCGGTGGCGTCTTCTTCATGTGGACCTTCATGCCTTTTCCATCGCATGTGTTTAGCCCTGTCACTCGTGAACAAACTGATATTATAAGTGTTCCCTTTTGATGCAGTGTCACCACTTGTTGTACAGATGGCGAAACTCGGCGTTACTCTGTGCCAACTGCTATATTTGGCAAGTTTCCTTCACTGCTGTGTCACCAGTTGCAGTAGCAGCGTCAGCGCTGTCAGCTTTAGCTCCCACTGCAGACGCTTGTGCTGTATGTTGCTTGTCCCATATCAGTGTGCATTAATCTTTTGTCTGCTGCTTCATCTCGCGCTGCAGTTGCTCACATGTTGATGTTTGCTTGCCACGATCATCCTGGGCATATTTTCTCACTCGACAACTGCTAAGTGAATTTGAGTGCATTTACAAAGTCAGCTGGTTAATTCCAATCCACACAAACTATTCACATGAAGCTCACTATCTTCACTATATAGCTATTTGCACTATTAGTAGCAAACAAACCATTGGGGATGTCTAAGCTCTTGCTAGATTTTTGTGCTGGATATCACAGCACAATGATTATTTGAAAAGACAGGTATTGGTATACCTGCACCCCGCAGGTATACCAATACCGCAGGGGCGTCTGCATCAGCCGGTGTTTGGTGCATTGCAACACTACATACCCAAGCATATGAGGATTGGACACTCCCGCGTGTAGCCTTGCGTGGCTTAGCCTTGTCTGGGGAAAGGGGAATCCTCAAGGTTGAGCCGATGCCAGCTGTTCGGACTTTTAAGGTACCCCAGCAGAACCAATACACCTCTTTGGCCTCTGCTTCACATAGACGTCACCTCCAGACTGGCTCACCTGAAGGAAATGGGCAGTTGCCTTTTCCTGTCCTCCTCTCCGACCTTCATCTTTCTCTCTTGCCTTATCATCTTTCCTGTCCTCTCTTCACTTCTCACTTCCGAATTTCCCAGCGGCAAAGGTTAACCTTGTGTGCCTAGCCAGTCTTGGTTATGTTGTATTTGGTTATAGCAGCGATGTATGGCTGGCGTTGGCAGGACTTTTCTTGCAGGAACTTCTGTCATGTCCCCCTGATGGGATTCATGGTGGGTGGTTGGCATCGCTGCCGAAAACCCCATGTATACTATGCCTAAATCTATCTCCATCTATCTAAATTCATCTATCTAAACTCCCTGATCGCCCTCAGAAATGAGGGCGCACCGAAGATGTCTTCTAGTTTTTCGGACACCAAGTCCACAACTTCCCCCATTTCCATGTAGTTCACTCTGAAAAACCAGACAAACCAGTGTGAACCATTTCACCGTTCCTTGCTTCAACGTCATTGATTGAAGCTTTTGGTACAGATTATAAGGCGTCGAGGATGGCAAGCAGTAATCTCCTCTTGGAGCTTCACGCTCAGAAGCAATATGAGAAACTGCCGAAACTGGCATCATTTGGGGAGACCTAAGTAACAGTAACCCCGCACTGTACTATGAACACCACCCGCGGCATTGTCTCGGATGTTGATTTGCTTGAGCTGACTGAGTCTGAATTCTTGGAGCGCTTAATTGAGCAGAATGTTATCAATGTCAAAAGAATTAAGATGAGGCGGGATGGCAAAGAAATCGAGGCTAAGCACCCGATACTCACCTTCGGCTCAAGTGTCCTGCCAGAGTCCATCGAGGCCGAGTACATCAAGCTTCACGTAAGGCCACACGTGCCAAATTCCCTCCGACGTTTTAAATGCCAGCATTTCGACCACAGTTCACAGGGCTGCCAAGGCCGCCAGATTTGTGCGAAATGCAGTATCTGTGAACACATCTCTGAATCTTGCGAGAACTTTCTCCGCTGTGTAAACTGTGATGTGGAGCACGCCGCATACTCACGGTCATGCCCATCCTGCAAAAAAAAAATTGTGACAATAAAAGTAAAAGAGAATACTTCATTCAAAGAAGCATGCAGGCGGGTATCTTACCTGCCAAAGAACAGCTTTGCTGAAGTGGCGTGTCTGGGGGCAGCACCACAACGGCCCCCGGTGGCAGTGACCCTCCCCTTCTGGCAGCTGCAGCTAACGCTGCTGCGCTGCCCCAGCGCCCCAGCGGAAGTTACCATCACCCTCTGGGTTGGTAGCCTCAAAGGTCGCATCTGCCAAGACGAGGCCTTTACGCCAAATGCAGCGCTCGCAAGAGCGCATGTCCAGTGCCTCACAAAAGGCAATAGATACAACCAGCCAGACGGCGCTGCCAGCACGTAAGGAGCGGTGAGACTCTCGCCATCGCTCCAAAAAAGACAAAACTTGCGTCACGGCGCCTGGAAAATGCCCATGAGCTAATCTTCCTCTCTTAAACATGCAGCGCAATACGCATTTGTCATGATGGAGACACAAATACTAAAATGGAATGTTAGAGGACTTCATAACCTTGACGATATTAGAGAACTCCTATACAAACATAACCCAAAGTTCCTGTGTGTTCAAGAGACACATCTGAAACCTAGAAACACCATCTTTCTTTGCAATTACACCATCTTCCTAAAAGACCGTGACGAGGCTAACGCCTCCGGCGATGTAGCAATAGTTGCCGACAAGTCTGTAGCTTGTCAACATGTCGCCCTTCAGACGCCCCTTGAGGCAGTGTCAGTTTGAGCAATCCTTTTTAATAAACTGGTCGCTGTATGTTCTGTATCTATACCCCCTACCTATCATCCCAGAAAAAGCAATTTTCATAACCTCGTTGATTAGCTTCCGGACCCGTACATACTCTCGGAAGATATTAATGCCCATAACACGATGTGGGGAGACTCGCGATGTGATGCAAGAGTTTGATTAATTGAAAGTTTTCTTTTGAACTCTAGTGCTTGTCTGTTTCATAAGATGGAGCCGACCTGTTACAGTGTCCAACACAACAGTTATTCATCGATAGATCTAGCAATTGGCTCTTCTCTTCTGTCTCACTTGGAATGGAACATCATCAATAAACTTTATGGAAGTGACCACTTTGCTGTAACTTTATATCAGATAACTCTGCATGAAAATCCTCCCCATATTCCTTAATAGAAATTAGCATCGGTGGACTAGGTGGTTTTTAATGAATCAAGTTGTGTATCACAAGATTTGATAAGTGATTTTTAATATGGATGATGCTGTTGTACATTTTACCACTTTCATTATTGATGCAGCCAAAAAGGTCATCCTGCAAATGAATGGTGTTTCACTTACAAGATAAGTTCCCTGGTGGAACGAAAACTGTAGAGAGGCGTGAAAGAGGCAGAATAAGGCATAGGGCATACTGCGCAAATCGCTAAATGCCGACAATCTAATTCAATTTAAAAAAGTTAGATCACAGGGAAGACGGACGTGACGTCAAGCAAAGAGAGAAAGCTGGGTGAGGTTCCTCTCGGGTATTAATTCATACACGCGGGAGACAAAAGTGTGGAATGGCTTAAGAAAGCTGAAAGGGCAACAAATCCATCAGTTGCCTCTGGTGAACGACCAAGGGAATACCTTGCAAGACCAGGCACTCTCTTGGGGAGCACTTTGAGCGTGTGTCAAGCTCAATCCATTATTCTCAATCCTTCCTTAAATACAAACAAATAGAAGAATGTAAGCCAGTCATACGTAAATGCAGACAGAACGCGCCATGTAACTGGCCTTTCAGTATTGCCGAGTTGAGAGCTGCCTTGATCGCATGCAATAGCTCTGCACCGGGTCCTGACAGAGTCATGTATGACATGATAAAAAACTTACACACTGACACACAAGTTACACTACTTGTACTTTTCAACACTATTTGGGCTGCGGATACCTTCCATGCACATAGAAAGAAGTGATTGTGGTTCCTGTTTTGAAGCAGGGTAAAGGCTCTTCCTTGGCGGCAAGTTATCGCCCAATAGCTCTTACAAGTTGGCTGTGTAAGCTTTTTGAAAAATGATTAATTGTAGACTCGTACATTTCCTTGACCTCAACAATATGCTTGATCCCTATCAGTGCAGCTTCAAAGAAGGGCGGTCCACAACTGATCATCTTGTGCGCATTGAAGGATATATTCACGATGCATTTGTACATAAACAGTTTTTCTTATTGATGTTCCTCGACATGGAGAAAGCGTATGACACAACGTGCTATTACAGGATCTTGCAAGACTTGTCGGGAATGGTAATCCATGGAAATATGCTAAACATAATAGAAAGTTACTTGTCGAATCATATCTTCCCCCCGAAAATTGGCACCGCACTGTTGCAATCTATACAAGAAACTGCTGTAACCCAGGGAGGCATGCTTAGCTGCATGTTCTTTATCGTACGAGACTTCGTACGTTTAATGCTGAAGACCAGGTAATGATCCTCAAACCTTCAAGAAAGAAAAAGCTTGAAATTCACTGGGACTGTTAAAGTGTTGCACAATCTTTCAGTTACTAACTATGCTCTGAAAGTGCCCGGTCGCAGGTAGGAGGTGAGGATATACCACTGCAATTTGATGAAGCCATGCGTAGAGCAGAGCGGAGTCGTTAACTTTACCATCAAAGAGCAGGATGACACTATTACCGAGTTTAATGAGCATAAGGCGACCTCCAACTCTGAAATCAGCCTGGAAGAAGTAGTAAAACATTCGGTAAGCTTGCACACTCTTAGACCCGAGCAGCTAGACGAGCTAAGAGGGATGTTAGGGGAATATCTCGACAGATTCAGGGATCGGCCAGGTAGAACCGAACTAACAACGTATGAAATAGAGCTGACATCAACCGAACCTGTAAGATCAAAGCCTTACAGGGTGTCTCCATGACAGAGAAATTATGGAGGCAGAGATACAGCGCATGCTAGAGTTGGGAGCTATTGAGCCCACTGAGAGGGACTACACGTCACCGCTAATACTTGTAGAAACCCCTAATAAGGACCCTCGTCCATGTGTTGACTACAGGAAGTTAAATGCCACCACTAGGGATCAGCTGTACCTGATACACAACATTGAGGAACGAATTGAAGTTAGCGCTGCTAAATACATTTCAACTATAGAGCTTGTGCGGTAATACTGGCAAGTTCCCCTTTCAGAAAGTGCCAGCAGCTGTGCCACATTTATCTCGCCTGTAGGCACTTTTCACCCTCTCGCCCTCAGCTTCAGGCTGAAGAATGCGCCATTTAGCTTCTCTAAGTTAATGGATATTGTCCTAAAAGATTTGCAGGAGTTTGCCTTGCGATATGTTGATGATGTAGCAATTTTTTCAGACAGCTGAAAACGGCACGTATCGCACTTCAAACAGGTGTTCTCACGGTTGAGGGAAGCAGGCTTAACGATGAAGGCAGAAAAGTAGGTTTGGCTGTTTGCAGGTTACTTATCTGGGATATGTTGTCGGCCAGGGCACAAGACGGCCGGCCGAGCTGAAAATAGCTACGATTGGGGATTTTTCATAGCCTCGCACGAAAACAGACATTTGTTCAGTTTTGGGACTCGTTGGGTACTATCAACGGTACGTTCTGAATTACTCGCAAATAGCAAGTCCTTTATTGGACGTCCTCTGAAAGGGAGCGCCGAGTAGCGTGCACTAGGATAAGGACAAAGAGAATGCTTTTCAAGGTTTGAAAACGCTATTGGTTTCTCGTCCTGTGCTTCGTGCGCCAGTCTACACAAAGGAATTCATAGTTCAGTGCGACGCAAGCGACAGGGGTATGGGCGTGGTACTTAGGTCGGCGACGATAATGAAGAACATCCTATCCTCTATGCCAGCCGTAAACTAACCGTAAGTGAGGAAGCCTACAGTGCTTCAGAGAAGGAATGTGCCTGTTTAGTTTGGGCACCCCAGAAGTTGTGTTACTTGTATGGAGCAAGATTCATTTTCGAGACCGACCACTGCGCTCTGACATGGCTCAATCAAATGTCACAAAAAAATGGCCGCTTGCTCCGATGGAGCCTAATTCTCCAAGAGTACAACTTCTCCATTAGATATAAGAAGGGAAAGTTGCATAGCAATGCGGATGGTTTGAGCAGGCTAATTTGAATTCTGTGTTTAGGGATCTCGACTGAATTTTGTTGTTATAATTAATTTTGTTAAGCCAAGAAGATCCCCTCTCATTTAGCAGGACTCCATTCATTAATGCTAAATTTGTCAGCACAAAATTCCTTCAGAAATTGGCATAGCGAAATGCAGCATTTGTCGTTTCTGCACTTATGTTGCCGTTGAAGCCTGGCGGGTCTAAAGTGAGATCCAAGATACATCATCTCAGCACAGAGCCGTGTTGTGGGGTTCGCTATGCAGTTTTGCCCGTCATTGTTGGATGTTTTGGGGCGGTGTCAACATTTTGGGGCACTGTCAAGCCAAGCCATCCCCCCCTTGCCCCCAGCCATTCTCTTCCTGCCCAGTGGTTATCAGCACTGGCCAGACGAGATTTTCCGGGCCATGGAGGAGCTGTTACGATTGGCGTGCGAGGGTAGTGTCCTTCGAACCTTTCCCAGCCCGCAGCGACGAGTCACTTTGTAAAGCAAACAATGCGCCTCCTTCGGACAGCCCAACGGTGCCAGCAAGGCTAGCCACGTTTGGCGGACTGAGTATTGTTAGTTGGTTCGCTGTCACCTTCACGGTCTACTTTGGGCAAGAGGACTCCTGGAAAAGGGTGTTTTGCAGTGCTTTCTCACGGGCCCCAGAAATCGTCACAGTCGATTGACAGACGCGACGGCTAACTGTGGAATCGGCTCTGGAATCAAGAGGCGCCAGCTTGGGTCAAGCGTCCCAACCCCTGTCTATGAGGACCCTCTCCGCTCGGTGTGTTCAGTGAAATCAAAGTGCGGAAGTGAGTGTGTGAACCCTCCTCCTCAAAGGCGGGTCGACTACGACTACGATAACTTTAAACGCTTCCATTGGACGAAGGTTTAACGGCAGTTTTACCTTGCCTAGGGATCTAGGGAAGATAGAGGGTTTTTAAGCAGCTGTTTTTGGCTGCTTGGGGTGCTTCCTTTTCAGTCATGCTAGACTGATGAAATGTATCTCCTGTCTTCATGTAGATATTGTAAATAAATCCCATACTCCTAGTTCTCGATAAGAGCAAGCTCCTCCCTTCAACAATGTGCTTAGCATGGATGAGTCAGATGATGGCATGGGCCAGCTACCCCTTATTACATGCCTGACCCCAACTCTTACAATGCGGGGAGAGGCTGACCGTCTTCCACGTCCTCCTGGAGTGTCGGGAAGCCGAATCTGAGCGAGTCATTTTTTCCTAGCATGCTGGCAGCGCATTTCTCTTCATCCTGTAATGTTTCTTGGCCCAGAACCGTTTTTAATACCAGCACAGTCCTAGGTTTCCTGAAAGATGTTGTCTTACATGCTATTAGCCCGATACATTCATAGTGCTTCCTCACTACGAATGTATGAGGATGGCACTACGATCATAGTATTGTATAGCACACGTGTCCAGGCCCTTGTGTTTCAAGGGCTCTGATGAGGCAGCGGTGCCCTAGCCAATTTTTCCAGCTGACATATTTCGCACATCATATCATTTTTTTCGCGATGCACTTTAAGGCTCATAGTACACGTCATTAGTCATCGCCATAATCTTATTACACAAA